>NC_090930.1:1261676569-1262301569 GCF_040938575.1 Ambystoma mexicanum
TCTTGGTGGCGCCCTTTCATCTAGGTCATCGAAATGGAATGGCAGTGGGGATCCCACCGCCGCTAGCCCTTCTTCATATTCATCGAGATCGCTCCACACCTCTTCTTCTTCTTCTTCTTGCTCCCTTTCTTCTTATCCTTCCCCACGCTGGCTATCTGGTGTTGTTAGGCATATTATTCTCACTGGCTTACCATTTAAATGGAACAGGAACTCTCCTGATTGCCACTCCTACTCTTGCCCTTTTGGTATTGGTGCCGATTGTGATGGTGTCGATTGTGATGGTGTTGGCGTTGCTGGCGCTGATTCTCCTGTGACACTTGGTGGGGGCGTGAGGTTTGCCGCTGCCAATGGTGGCACTTCTGCCCCCCCTGGCAACATCTGGCCCCTGTCGCATAATGCTCTTAATCGTGTTATTTCTATCTGCACATGTGCGAGCTGTCTGTCTGAGTCCCCAGTTAGTCGTGCTAGATTCACTGGTGCGGCGCTAGTGGGCCGTAAAGCCCCCCTCTGTCATACGGGGGGTGGGGCAGTGGCTGCTGCCTCTGCTTGCACGTGGGCACACACTGGGGCTCACTATATCCTACTGCAGGCCTTGTCATCAATGGGTATATTTTGGTAGTATCACTCTCAGCTGTGGTTGTCGTACATTCTCTTCTTGCTGTCCCACCTACTTCCTCTGACACTTTCTCTTTCTCGACTGTTTTGTCTGAACTTACCTCACCTGCAGGCGTTATCGCCTCAAACATCCGCCACAGATCCAAGACTTCCCTCCTGTTCTGTAACTGTTTTCCCTTGTATCTCTCCAGCAAATGTGTGGATACCAGATCAAGCACCATTTTATCGAAATAACCTCCCTCTGGCCATATGGGTGTTACGCTATCTCCATTTATCTCTGTCACCCATTGGTCATGGTAATTCTGTTTCTTCTCACTATACAATGGGAGATGTTGGCAGATGTGCGCAAATGGTGTTGTTCTCCCCATGACAATACAATCTCCTGCGTCCAGACACACGCACTTGGTCGACACTCTTCTCACTTCAATATCTTATGCAACCTTCTTCTTACCTTTTGGTACCAACACTTATTCAACAACCTTTCCCCTTTTCACTGCTTAAGGAGACTGTAAATTATTTCAATTATGGGCATTCATCATTTACCATTACTTAAAACATTTTAGTATACATTGTATTTTCAATTTTCTTAATCAACCTTAATTATCTTTTTCAATTTATATGCACATGAACAGTTACTAACAGATCAACATGTAACACCTTGACACACGTGAAAACATGAAACATAAAAACATATAACATGTAGCATATACTACCTTCGCGCTTTTACTCCTCTTTTCCCCTTACCTTAGTTTGATACCCCCTGCTCTAGTTTTCTCATGCACTCCCCACCCCTTATTTCCTCTCACTACCTTACCAAGAATCTTGTTTGCACTAAAAAGAATATTCTAAATTACTACTCCGAGTCTATACATATACGAAACTCCTATTATTTTCTCTTCATCTTCACTTATTTATCTCCACTGGACGAGAAAATGCTATGCAGCGCCGCCTTCTACCCCGTTGGGGCTAGGCTTCCTCACACTTCTCTTACTTCTTTATCTCCACAAAACCTAATGGCCATATAAAGGATAGATCAGAAAAGCCTCAGTATCATTCACACAGACCCTAACTTCCTTTTTTGCCCACTGTCACCTGTTCCCCTTCTTCCTTAACCCTTCCCTTACCTCTTGGGAACTTTCGCAACCGGTACTCACATGTTCGGTCAGGTGTTCTGAGAGTCACCGTTCACTGTCTATCCACAATCTGGTCCACGCCCCAACCAAGCCGTGGCCTGCCTCGGCGAGTAGCTTTTACAGTTGGGTATTTGTTAACCGGGAACCCTTGGCCCCTTCTCGTTGTGTGCACAGGCTGGTCGACCGCGGAGGCGATGGTTTTGCTGGGGGGCTTCCCGGATCTCACCGCACGGCACGGTCCTCAGGGCACCTGTCCCAAATCACGTCACGGGGAATAGCCATATGTAAGAGCCCTCCCCGTCATAAACGTGAAAAAAGAATATACGAGACACATCCCAGACGGGGAATGGGGCTAAGAGAACATGTTGAGAGAGTTGAAAAAATGTTTTTATAGAATTGGCATCCAAAGAACCCTGCTGCCCGAGAGCGCTCTGGCAAATGTTTCAATTACATTACATTATAAAGAGAAAAATCGTCATAGTTGACGCAATTTACATAGGGTACTCAGTCAGCGCAGGATTGGACAGTCATTATAGCACTATATAGTTGTAGAGGAACTGTTTCATCCAGATCGGTTGCTCCTTTGTCAGGAGGGTGAACATCACGTGGTCCGGTTGTCAGCATCCAGGAGGGGTGAAGGTCAGGTTGCTGTGAAGCGGGGTGGCCACTAACTAAGCTAACATAATACATCTTTGTGAGGCATGCACTAAATAATGATCATTGCAACTCTTTTGAACAAATCATTGCAAACCTATAAACTTCATTCATGTATTTACATCATTAATAACTGAGGCTTATATGGAGCATCAGGTTAAGAGTTTTGACCATCATGATAACATTGATTGAAGCGAAGGTCAGGACTCATAAAGAATCTAAGGCATTTTGGCATTTGTTAGTAGTGAGAGACAATATACTGCAACAGAGGTTTAATGTTAGTTGGGGGCCCACCAGGTGGACATTGTGGCGAGGTCACATATCTGGTACATCAAGAGAATACCTTGCAGGGACACAGGGTTACACTGGCAGTAATTTTCCAATAGCTAGGGTGAGGGGGCATGGACAGATTTGTAGAGATGGATGAGCTACAGACCCTGGCTTTAGCTGGTTCACACGCAGGGCAGTCATCTCAGAGGAGGAGTGAGATATTACATTTGTTCTTGGTTGCAATTACCTCCGGCTTGAGCATGAGAATGGGCTGCGGAGTTTTCCAGAAACAGTGAGAGAAAAGGCGGGGGCCATGTGCGCTGTGTGTGCGGCGATGCAAAGGGGAGAGAAGCCATTTCGTATTATCGCAGTGAGGCCTAGTTACCAAGATGGAGTCAAGGGGGCACAATATGGATGCCCTGTGTCCTACACAACGTCCCCATCTATGCAAGTGCCAACTGATGCTGGCATCACATAAGGGCAACAGAGGCAGATATAAATGTTGAACAGCAGGGGGGAAAGACAAGCCGTCTGCGGGAATCCACATGTCGTGGTCTGTGGCTCAGAGGCACAATCACCCCAATATTACCGTGACTGGCGGCCCTCCAAAAAGGATCCGAGCCAGGTGGTAGCTTTTCCGGAGAGTCCGCCAACAGTGGACATCCAATCAAGCAGGATTTTGTGATCTAGCAAGTCAAAGGCTGCTGATAAGTCTAACAGCATCAGCAGCCCCGACTTACTATGTTCCAGTTTGGAAAGCATGTACGTTTGCAAATCTAACAATGCAGTCTCGGTGCAGTGGAAACTATGAAAACCAGATTGCTTCACGTGCAGTTTACCGGTACCTATTACATAAGATTGCAATTGTACAGTGGCTGCCTTGCTGATGAGTTTAAGGAAAAAGAGGGTGTTAGTGATTGGCCTTAGATTTGCTTCCCATCTCTATGTGTAAATAGTTTTGATACAAGTATTCATGTTATTCATACCACACTTGTTGCAGACTCCTTGTCCATATGGACTTTTATTGTTTTTCTCCAAGTACATAGGTCCCATGAGAGTCATGTGGTTTGGGGCCTTACTGTGTGTTTCATGTTGTTACTGTGATGTTTGCTGGGGGACATGTGCACATACTCCTTGTGATTTATGGATATTGCATCCATGCTCGATGTACATGGGTGGGCTATTTATGGAGTTGAAGTGCTTCTGGATTGAAGATTTTGGCAGGTTTTTCATGCACAATTCTTACTTACCTACTTGAGTGTTTTTAGATATAGACAGTTTGTTCAATTGTGTACATGGTGTGGATGTGTGTGTGATAGTTGTATGGCATCCTAGAGTGTGTACTCCATTGGTGAATGTGTTAATGTGTGTTTATTGTTGTTGTGTGTTTTGTCAGTGCTTGACATGTTTGCATTCTTTTAATTGACTTGGACATGTGCACATGCACTTCACATGTAGGAGTGGGGCTATCAGACTGCTTGAGGTGGCAATGGATGTTCATCTGATTTCATTCCCTGTGCAGGGTCACTGTGTGTTTAGTGTCAGTGTGTTGATGTCTTTTGAATGACGTTTTTGGTGCGTGTGTAGTGGTGTGCATACTGGGTTGGTTGTGATAGAGTGTGTGATATGTAATGATGGTGTTTGGGTCTGTCATTTGGGATGGAAACTCACTTGTTCATGTGTATTGCCACATGTTCCATTTTATTAAGTTGTTTGTTGTATCTGGTGACATATCATTCATCTCTGCGCATTGGAAACTGGTGTTTGAATTTATTGTATGTTGCGTTACTTTACAGTCCGCTGATGTTTCAGGATTCCTTTGGCACTTGCTTGTCAATGTCAAAGCGTCGACATTTCTAACACTGTTATGGGTATTTCGCTTTGTGGGTGTTCACTGTGGATTAGTGGGCAACACTCATCACGTGTGCTCTCAATGCGAGATTGCTGTACCCCTCCCAATGTATGGCACCCACCCACATCTGCAATTAGCCACTAACTGCTCTCAAATCATGCATCATCTCGGCCACTGGAATGCAGCTGATTCCCATGATTGATAGTACAGTCTAGCTGGACATATCAATGGTTTCCTTAAGTTGCACACTCTCTGGCAGCCTTTACAGCACTCATCCATATGCCTGTAATGCTGGAGTCACTGGCATGAACTTTGCCACCTCTACCTAACTACCTTTGTACAGGCTGAAATGCACACAGGCATTCTTGAAGACTCAAACCAATCTGTGATTACTCAGACTTGCGTCCATAGGGCATTCTACTACAGCACTTAAACAATAAAAAAATAGTCCATAGGCACCCCTCTCCAAGAATGAACACGGCCCACTGACCTGTTCTTTGGGAAGGTACCCACTCATTCTTTGTTTTGTAGAACATCAGGTGCCATTTCCACCAATGTACCTGAACTGGATATCAGTTGCTTAAGAGACTAACATAGCATCAGTATGGGGAAGGTCTAGAAATTGGTTTGTTCAGATGGAGAGTTGTAAAACCTAGGCTGCCAGCTCCAATGATGAGCATAAAGTGTTACTCCAGAGAGGTGATTAGGTATCCAAATTCAAGATTGTGGAACAAAAGCATTCATGCTTGTTTCCTGGCTTTGTCGGCAGACAATATAGTGATTCTGGACAATTATTCTCATATCAATGACTCTGTGAAAAGTTCTGGCTTCTTACATGCTTGTACTGCACAATGTGCATAGACCTGCAGGTATATACCAACTACCATAGCTTTAGGTAATTATTCTCATAAAAGTCATCTCCTTGTATAGAAACCCCATATAATTTGTTATGACAAAATATTCTTTATTTTAAATCATACATAAACAATTAATAAACAATTAATGAAAAAACAATGTGTGAAAAATTGCTTTGATCCGTTAAAAGGTATATGAACTTCATCTCTAATAACACTTGATTACATTGTTCAACACCAACACACTTCGCAACCAACTACGACCCATACTGTACCACATACAACCCACATCATTTATTCACATTCATGATCCACTCATACTGTGCAAGATGTGCAGAGTAAACAATGTATTAGAAAAACAAAAGGGTCTTACAATTCGACCCCACAGTTCAAAGTCATATTTACACAGTCAATGCACCCTTTCAATACAGTATATGCACATATCAATTGGTTGTGATATTGACATTATCCCTCGCAGTCATGATGACTGCCCAACTCTTGTGTTCCGATGGAACTTTAGGCAAAAGAGTGTTGACTCGAGTTTCGGCTTGGTACTGTTTGTAATTTCCATACCCAAGTCATCCTCAGGGCATGCAAAACACCATTAAGGGTCGCACTGGTGTGTGTTGCCGATTGCCAGTTTGGATCTCTCTATGTCGTGGTTCCCGAGGGTAGGTGCAACGTGCTGACTACTCTTCACGGGTCGTGCCTAACTCCTAAGCAGCTGTGAGCTTAATGTTTCGGTTCTTCAGATTAGTTGTCCACGGATCTCATACATCAGTTGTAAACTGCATATTCTTCAAACTCGGTAGTATCATTCCCGAGTCGATTACTGCCTCACACCCACTGAATCGCATAGGGGTGTATCAACATCCAGCAGTCACCGTAGCCATCTCAAGATATCTTAGAAGCGGGATCATAGACCTCCATACGCTGCTTCTACAGAGTGGAGGGATGCTAAATCTCGCCACGCATACTTTCACATCTTACATGCTTGTGGCATTGTTTAGCCCATTTCCTGATCTTTCTTTTTACGAGGGCTTTTTGAATGGAAGGGGTTCCAGGCAGAAGAGAGCAGACCAGATATTGCAGAACTCTGGCAAACATATTTTAAGGTTGGTTTATTTGACACAAAAATACGGTTTGCTTTTTGTACAGTTCAAAGGTTGTTCTGCACATTTAAAAATACCAATTTCACAGGCCTGTGTTTTCGATGCATATAAAGCTTCAACATGCAAGAGAGAATCCCAGATTAAATCTTTTAAGATCACATCAGTTAGTATGCTGGTACTTATATACTTACCACGATGATGGAGATGATGAGCTAGAATAATTCCCATTTTGCATAATATGCTTCTATGATATTTTGTTTTTAAAAAAGGGTCATGTTGGGTTATGTGACTTGTGTACTTTCCAAGTCTATTCTACACAATGGGATTCTTTTAGTTCATGGGAAGAACTGGAAAAGAAAGTGGTAAAGTGCAAACATTGCAGAGTGGGAGTGAATCCCAGCTTCACCTCTTAACCAATGTGTCATTCTGGGAATCTCACTTACGGGGTAATTCATGGAATAAATGTGCACCGAAAAGGGGAGAGCAAGCGTGAAAATCGCAGCACACGCGTGCCAAAGCCGCGCACGCAGCCGTTGATCGATTCATGGAATGCGCTGCGCTAGTAAAAACTGGGACGTGCCCCAAATCCGTGGGTGGTGCACGCGGGCACACACGTCACTAAACAGTGTGCACTACGCGCACAGGGACAGCGCACATAGTGTAGTGCACACAAGAAAAGTGGGCGTAACACGAGGCGTAACACGCAGAATGGGGAACAACGCGTGAATATGTGGGCATTTTGGGGGAAGTACAGGAGGTAAATGCTCACAACGCCCACACACGCGCTAACAACACGTATTCATGGAATCGAACAGGGGAAAGGCGTGCGCCAAAATAGATGTGCTAATCCGGAAAAACGTACGCCAGCAGGAAGCAGGTGTAAGCGACCCCGCGCAGCATAAATGTGCCCGCAAACAACAAACAAGCTCAGACGCTACGATGAATTTACCGTTCCTTGCAGCAGTGGTCGTGGGACACCGCAGGAGGAGGAGGATAGCCAGGCCCCGCATTTTTTTACCCAGGACCAGCCTTTTTGGGATGCCTGATGACCAGGTGTATGGGAGGTACAGGTTTCCACCACACAGAATCCTAGACCTGGTGACAGAGTGGGGAGATGACCTCACATCACCCACCCTGTGCTCCCAAGCACTGAGCCCCTTGGAAAAGGAGCTCAATGTACTGCACTTCTTGGCTACTGGTTTTTTCAGCGGACAAGTGCCATAGTGGGGGGTGTGTCACAGGCCACGCAGTCACGCTGCCTACACCAGGTGTTGTTCATCATGACTGCACGCCCCTCAGTCCGCAGGCACATATACATGCCCAGAACACCTGCAGAAAGGCAGGCTGTGGTCCAGTAATTTTAAGGGGTGGCACACTTCCCCAAAGTCCTAGGTGCCATTGATTGCACCCATGTGGCTCTACATCCACCCAGGGCCACTGAGCATATCTATCGGAACCGCAAGCAATGGCATTCCGTCAACGTGCAGGTTTAATGTGATGCCAAGGGAATCATCCCCTCAGTATATGCCAACTATCCAGGGTCCAGCCATTGTAGTTTCATATTCAGAATGTCACCCCTAAACCGGGACCTGGAAGCTGGCCGGCATGGCGACACATGGCTAATTGGTGAATATAAATGCCTCTGCACATGCATGCATGTCACAAACTGAGAAATGGGAAAACCCCACTAATGACAACCATTATCACCTCCCCAATGGACAGTGCCTACACTCTGAGCACCTACATGATGACGCCAATTTGGAACCCCACCACACCACCCAAGGTAAGATACAACACAGCCCATATTGCAACCCGGGGCATAGTCGAGCGCACATTCGGAGTGCTCAAGTCACGCTTTCGCTCCCTTGACCGCTCTTGTGGGCAGCTGCTATATGCGCCCCGAGTAGTGTGCAGAATCATAGTGGCAGCATGTGTCCTGCACAACATTGCAACCTGGCAGGGCGTGCAGGTGGACATGTTGGTGCCCCCATATCCCCAACCACATGCACGGCCGCTGCGCATTGGAGGTGAAAGGGCACGTGGTGAGGCAGCCCGGACCCAGCTTGTGGAAAATTATTTCACCTAAAATACCACCCCTGCGGAGTGCACACAGGCCTGGCACTTACCAGCTCGCAATCAATGATGATGACAAAAGGGACAGTCAACTGTCACAACCATTGTTCACCTGGAAGTGCAAAATTGTGTGCATCCCTAGCTACTCAAAGACACCCAATGATGTGTCACAAAAAGGCACAAAATCATGCAGCATGAAGGATACCCCCTTGCAAAATACCACATCAAAATACTGCCATGTCACCCAACACCTCCCCAACACACCATGGCATGGCATGCAATGTGAAAGCAACCAAATAAATGCACAACACATGACACAAGTGTCACAAAGTGCACTGTCCTAAATGGAAACAGGCCACAGAAAATTTGCTCCCAATAATGAATACAAAAACAACACTCATGAACAAATACTTACCAGCAAGAGAAAACATCAGTACGTGGTCAAACAGTGGCACTATATTACAATAAAAAATAAAAGTAGTGCAAGTGTCACAACCTGACTAAGGCAGCACATTGACCCCTTCCAACTGCAGATTGTTGCTGGAAGGCAAATGTATCAGTGAACTGCATACAACATGAACTGCATCTGCAAAGTAGATGGCCTTGTTAAGACATGAAGAAGGTACATGTATATAAGGAAAAAGTCAGGGATGTAAAACCATACATAAATCCACCATGCAGTGGAGATTTCCACAACAATACCCACTAGGGATGTATACACAGTTTTGACCACATACTGTCCACACAATTTATGGGAACCCAATGTCACTGTGTAAATTACTGTCACTTGGTCACACTCTTTGCAAGCTGTTGGAAAGGGGAAGCAGGAGGGGTGTGTGTGTCAGGAACCCAAGCATCTAACCCAAAGACAGGACAAGCCTGCATGTGCCCAGCTGGAATACACAGCGGTGCATACGGGAGCCACACAAAGCACCCGTAAAAAAAATGTAAAAAATGGCCAAGTGTGGAACGAGGGGGGGGGGGCACCCAGGAGGGACAAGGTACAGGGTGCACCCTAACACCCACATGTGTGGATGTTGAGAAAAAACAAATATACCTCCATGGGCTCATGGCCTGCATGGCTACGCTACAGTGGTAGAACTGCTGTCACTGTCACCACCCTCTGGTGGTACATCAGAAGGTGGCTGTGATATGGGAGGCATCCCACGCAAAGCCCTGGCATGCTCCTAAATGGCAGCAAGCATGCGGGTGTGAAAGGTTTGGTTCTGCAGGATGATGGTACGGAGATCCCCATGCAGCACCTCACGGGTAGCACGCATTTCTGCCTGCATGGCCTCGCGTGATGCCCGGATCTCCTGATGGGTTACTTGGAGCTCAGCTGAGAGTGTGCATGTTAGCTGCTCCAGCTTCTGTTCTGCCCTTGTACTCCGGGACACCTCAAGTTCACCCAGAGTATCTCTGAGGGACCTGTGTTCTAACCTGAGGGCTTTCCTGTGGGCCTGCGACTCTACAGATAGGGCTGTGCGCAGAGTCTCCAGTCCAGCCCGTCGGTCCCTGTCGGACGCCAACATGTCCTCCCATGTGAGTGGCAAATGGAGTCTGTTGCCTGCTGCTGGAGCTCCATCTGCCTTTCAGGGGGGAGAATGGAAGTGGCCACCCTATCCATTGCCTGAGCCATCATTTCACACAATGCCCCCTGTTGTGCTGCTATAGTGTAGATGGAGTTCTCCCACACAGTATTGCCTGGTGGCACATGGCCACCGGGTTGGCGGGCACCACACCTGTTTATGGCCAAGCGATGTGTACCTTGCTGTGCTGGCACTGCATGAGGCTGCAGGACTGCATTCTTCCTTTGATCTGCTGGCCCAGGAACAGAAGCAAATATTGTGGAGTGTGACCCTGCATTCGTAACCGCCACAGGCGGACTTTCCAACACTGAAATCCCCATAGAGGGGTCTACCCTCTGTGCTGGTGGGTTGGACAGAACAACATCCCTGCCAGAAACACTCACCTGCGATGGCACATATGTCTCAATGTCCGATTCAGCACCTGATTCATAGAGGTCTCCGTAGGTGTACCCAGAAACATCTGTGGGCAGCATGGTCTGTAGGAGAAATGGGTTTTCACCCACCACCACCCCATGTCCTCCACTGGTGCCCGGTTGTGGTTGTGAGTCCTCCTGGGTCTGCACCATCTCCTCCTCCTCAAAAGCATCAAGTGCCTCATCATCTGCAAAAACATGAAAGATAACAAATGGAAACAGGCATGAGCACCATAGCACACACACATAGGCCTGACGAGGCAGAGATCCAGTACATAAATGACACATGTCCCACATGATAATGACTCTGGCATGCATGCACTGTCAATGATTTTGAAGGGGAGGCAAAAAGCACACACTGATGACTGCAAGATGGACAACCAACAAATGTGCTGCATGCTGGATTGCACTGGCATCAAACATTAGCCTGTGAGTGGTATGGACAATCCACATACATGACACATGCCAGCACACAGACGGCATGTACCATAGCCATGGCAGATTTGACACCCATATGGTAGCAAATCAGTACTGTCACCCATCCATGTGAGATGGACATCATGAAATAAAACATGTAAATAAGAGTGAGAAAACACGCATGTGCCACGCGCTGCAACAAAGCCAGTGCTCACTGATGGATACATCAATGGTTGGTCACTTTGACATGAGAGGATACAATTCTCATGTTCAACATTCAAACAGGGCCCCAAATGATAGTGTGCAGGCCATGTGTATTTGCACATTAATCAATCAGCCTGATTGTAGAAATGTTTCCCCAAATAAGTCTAGAAATGTGGGCCATTGTGTGGTGTAATCTATGACAGAAGTATGTCACATTTGGGACAGTAGGCCACAAAAATGTCTGGTAAATATGCTAATCATTTCATCAGTCAGGCTGAATGAAGAGGAAAAGAATATGAACAATGGTGTGGCAAAAGGACAGCTGAAGGCCAAGTGGATTAAACATGTGCAAAAAGTGAACTGTGGTCAGAAGGGATACTGTGAAAGGGAAACACAAGGCCGCAGAATGTGTTTGAGGGACCACATGGGTGACCCATAGCAGTCATGACTAGACAGCCTTCTCTGGCACTCAATCAGAACACATCACCCAAGCAACACATACATGGATTGCACACACATGTATGGTCACTCACCAGACATTGCTTCAAGATCTGGTAGGTCTCCAACGCCTTGGATCTGATCCTCTGTGATGAAGCCTCCAGCGACGGGCTCATGTTCAGGGCGTTGTTCCTCCTCTGGTGGAGACCCACCGCCAGTCACCAGAGTAGAGGCATGATTTGAAGCCAGATTGTTCGTTGCTCTGCGTTTCAGGTCATTCCAGCGCTTAGAGCAATCATCAGCTGTGCGCTTCACAAATCCAAGGAAACTAATGCAGTCTGTGATGGTCTGCCACTGGGCCCTACGTTGAGCAGTCGTAGTCTTGCACCCTGCAGTCACCACCATTTCGCAGCTATGGGCCGATACATAGCCCACAAGTGCCTCTAGTTCAGCGTCATTGAAACTAGGCTTCCTTGACATGCCGGAGTGTGTAGCCGTGTCTGGGGTCCCAGCCTTTACTGCAAGAACACTCTTCTTCTTCTTGGAAGGTGGTGCGGACCCTGAGTGGCTTACGCCATTCTGGTTGGTAGGGGCAGAAGCGCAGGTGGACTGGGCACTTGAAGTTTCCAAAGGCACGATGACCAAAGGTCTCACTGCAGGCACTGGCTGCAGGGTGATGTTGGTAGGACCAACCACGGTGTGATGAACATGGACTGACACTGTCCCGGAAGGGAGACTCGGAGCTGGGGTGGATTGAGCTGCAGCTGCCCCTGCAGCCTCCTCACCCTGGCTACTTGGGGCAGCAGATGACATTGCTGCCCCAGATCCATGTGGACTGGTGACAGCAACTTTCACCGCCACATGTGGCTTAGACTTGGTGACACGGAAGTCAGCCTGGGAGTCATCCTGTGCCGGTTTTGTTGACAATATGGGCCGGTTTAACAAGGGCTGAGCTGGGATGGTGTCAGCTACATTCCGCCGAACCATTGGGGGGGGCATAGGTGTCCCTGATTGGTCCTCCACACACTGCCCTTTTGGGCCACCCTGCACATCCTGGCCACGTCCACTAACGCGCCCACCTCTTTGAGTTCGGCCACCTTTGCCTCCCTTACTGCTTGGTCGCCTCCCAACCATGGCACTGATGTTGTTGTGTGTATGGGAGTTGCAGTAAACAATTGCCCTGGGCAATTGGAGTGAAAGGGGTAGGGTACCAGATGGAATTCGTACCCTACTGCTCTAGCAAGGCTGTCTGGGGGAAGATGACGGGTCACTCAATGCACAGGCACCCCGGAAAAAATATTTAACGTGCACACAACCACTGGTAGACCACATGCATGGAAAATGACCCCACAGTACGCTGTGGAACCCAGAAACACAAAAATAAGCCTATGCGTGATACACGCAGCCTACAATGACCTCTGAAGGGGTATGCGACACACGGGCGCACCCACAGTTGGAATATACGTGCACGACACACCGTCTGCCTGGAAAGATAATGTGAAAAAGACGCGCATGTGCGCGTTGGCAACACCCCCGCCAAAAGAAGAATTGAATGCTGTATTAGTAAACAGGGAGTACGAACTGGAACCGTTGTGAAGTAATCGCGTGTGAACCGATAAGAAGTACAAGAATCACCAGCTCGCTCTCCACAAAAAAGCACTACAAGAAAATGGTGTCCTACGCGTACCTTATGAGCCAGCCCGCACATGCAACTTCACTTACGCGCGTACGCGCTAAGGCCCTTTCCTCCAATTGCACGCAGTGACACTTGGAGGTGCATGTTGATTGTACACATGCAAAAACTGCATGTCCGGACATGCAGTTTTTGCAAATGTACAATCAACATGCACCCGTGTTGAGGGAAACGCCCTTGCGTGTCACGTCACAGACGCGCTTACGCGCTAAGGGCCTTTCCTCGAATTACACGCTGACGTGCAGTTTTTTCACGTGCCAAATCACTCTGTATCAAGCTGGCCACGTGACAACACTCGGAAGACCACGCTCCTTCCCACATGCCCTAATATTTGTTGCCTGCACGTCAGCCATCTGCAGGGGTCCAGTTGCTGTGTCCACCCCTGCTGGAACAGAAGACTCCCGACTCGGATACCATCGCTCCACAGCCCAGCCCCAGGACCCAGTTGCCCACCCACACCTGCCTCGGGGGTCTCCATGTCGGGGCAAACACCATCCGAGACCACTGGCGACCCCTAGCCAGAGAGGCAGAGGGCTACCAGCTTCACCGATAAGGAAGTTGGCATCCTGGTGGAGCAAGTTCTGTGGCATTATTATGCCCTCTTCACACCGTCACGCGCCAACAAGGAAGGACAGGAGAGGATCTGGGAGGACGTAGTGGTTGCCATCAACGAGGAGGGGGTGGCAACCCACGACATAAAGCACGTCCGGAAGCGCTGGGAGGACTTCATGTCCAGGACCCTCAGCAAGGCCCGGCGCCTCTTGAAGGTAGAGAATGCAGAGGGGTGCCATGTCAGCCTGAGCAACATCCAGATGAGGGTCCTGCAACACATTAGCCCAGCACTCCACGTCCAGATCCTTCAGAGGCAGACCCGTCTGGAGTTGAGCGGTAAGTGGCCATGCATTGCTGTGTGAAACAGGGCATGTTGCAGTGTTCTGGTAGTCAGCTACTTGCCTGTATGTGTGACATAGGCCATGTATGGATGTGTGTGTGCAGGGACATCATGGTCCTGCATGTGAGACCAGTCATGCGTGAACCACATGGATGGTGCATGTGTTTCAATGCAACATGGGGAGCTGCATGCAAAATGCACACATGAATGCATGCCTGTCTCTGTTCTTGGACATGGATGGGGTGTGAGAGATGGGTGCTGCTGTCATGTACATGTATGGTGTACATGTCTGTGTGTCTGAGTAGAGTGTGTGTGACTTTGAAATGCCATGGATGCATGACACATGTCCCTGACGATGTGTTGATTCACTTATGCAGTCTAGTCATCCTTGTATCCACTGTGTCTGTGGTGTATGAGCCCTGTTGCATGACCCTCCGGTGATGTGTGTGCATGGGATCAGTATGAGCCATGATGCATATGAGTTTGAAGACAACATTTATTTCAATAGAGGCCCTTGTCCATGGATGCTGATGTTGATTGCATGCACCGTGCCTGTTTCTGCATGTGTGTTGCCTGCATTGACCCACGTGTTGTGGAGGGACAGGATGGAAGTGACGTTTGACAGTGCCACTCATGTGTTATTGCTTCCTGTCTAGGGGACTATTGTACAGTACCCTGATGCTTGTGTTCTATGTCTCCCTCTATGCAGTGTTGAGTGAAGAAGAGGGCGGAGACAGTGCTGTGGAGCAAAGTGGCGGGGATGCCTCCACCGGGCGGCGATGCAAGGCCCAGCCACCCTCCCGGGAATTGCCATCATCCGGGAGCGAGGGGACTGGTGCCGCGTCTGCCACTACGGCTGCAGGGAAGTGCCGGGTGAACCCCCACAGGGGCTTGCGATGGCGGAAGATGGTGCGGAGTCATCCATGCTGCTGGTCTACACAGAGGAGGAGGCCGCTACTGAGCCGCACATGGGGCCTGGTGGGGGTAGTACCAATGGTGCAAGTGGTGCAGTCCAGGGCCAGGGGCAGGAGGCAGCACAGGTCGCCGCGGAGGGTCCTGTGCATGTCACTGTCCCTGTCCCTGTGACTGCACCACCATGCACCAGCAGGGATGCCCTGTCCCAGGTCCGTCCCGTCTGCAGGTAGGGGGGAGGCCCACGTCATCTGGCACTCCACTACCTGCAGACGAGGAGAACCATGACCGTATGGGGTCCGTCCTGATTGGTGTCGCGTTGCTCACGCATGTCATTCGTGATGACGTGCATGCTTCCTAGGGGGACCACACACGCCATCACGAAGAGCTGCGTGGCAACGTTGCACATTTGGGAGGGGCCCTAGTTGGAGGGTCCCTACATGTGTCAAGCACTCTGGCGGCCCTCTTCTCCTCTGTGGAGACTATGCGCCAGTCGTTCTCCCTGCCGTCTTCTGGCCCAGATTCCACCAAGGCCCCCTGTGGACCTGGCCCGACCAACACAGCCAGCTTGGTGGAGATCACATCCCTGCCACAGTCGGGAGTCAGAGGTCCAGCAGGGGTGGACACCCCACCAAATGGAGACCAGCAGATGGAGGATGTGCCGGCATTATCGGGCAGGGCACATGGACAGCAGCAGCAGGCTCAAGGTGGGAGCGATGATGGCTCGCGGCCATCAACATCAGAGGGGCAGGCATCGGCCGGAGGGCAGGAGGACCCTGGAATAGGAGTGTCTTCTGTGTGGCAGCGGTTGGGCCAGCGGATAGATGCAGAGCGGCGGCAGGTGGAAGAGGCACAGCTCACCATGGTCAGGGCGGAGTTCTCCATGCACAGGGCGTTGTAGCGGGCTGAGTGCCTTGAGGCAACTCGCAGGGAGTTGGAACAGGCCATGACTGCATCCCTGCGAGACCTTGGGTCCAGGGCAGAGGCCCGCCTCCGGGACATCGACATGGAGTTCAATGATGCCCTGGCCCAGGACATCACAGAGTGAGCTGTACGACTTGCCCGCCACCATTGGGTATAGTTAGTTAGTGTTAGGTTTCCTTTCTGTTTTTATTTCTGTTGGGGCGCTTGGACAATGCCCCACCTTTTTGTATATAGTTCTTCATTAGGTAGGGTTTTTTGTAGGTTTAATTTCAATAGTTGGGCTCATGGACCCTGGATTTGTACTTTTGTCTTGTTTTGTAATAGCACCATGGCTGCCACCAAACTCGTAATGAGGCCCTCTGTGTCCCCATTGTTGCCATCAGTATTACCACTTTGGCAAGTATGCACATCAACACATTTCCGTCACACCCACACAATGGGTGCATGTGATTGAGAAAACACACATCGTGACATGCATGAAACCAAAGAGAGAATACCACACATTGAAGTAGGAAATAAACATATATTAAACACAAAAGCAAGGGAATTAAATGAAACACACAAGAATGGAAATAATGATTAAAAAGCTGCATGTCCAAAATATAAAATAAAAATGTATGAAAGCAGAATCCAAATCAATCCAAAAGCACTTGTCCAAAGTGTCAGTCAGGCAAAACAAATCCAAAGTGAAAAAACAAGACAAGGCTATATTGCCTTACAGATGCCTGCAGTGTTGCAACATTGTAAAATAATACATGTATCACTTTATGTCTGTTTCGCTGGGAACGGCTCCTCTTCCAACCACGAGTAAATGGCCATTGTTTGGCTCTGCTGCCCCACGTGGGTGAAGACCGCAAAATTGTTCTTTGTGGTCTGCAATTAGTGAGGATTTATTCTGCTGTTTTGCAGGTGGCTCCTTGTCTTTGAGGCTTAGGAATGTTCTGCTTGTCTCTGACCTTGGCTGCGAGCCCTGGCCTGGTGCTTCGTGCAGCCTAATTCTGTTTTTCTTCGTCTCTCGTTCTGAGGCCTGTGGCTTCATGTAATTCTACTATAGTTGTGCTATACTTGCAATATGTCTTTATTGTACTATTCTTCTTATAGTTTAGGAGTATTTTGGTTCTTCCAGGTTCCTTGTACTATCCTGCAGTTCCATATAGTTAGTTGCAATAAGCTGCTACAAGCATGCTCTGCGTCTCTTGCTTTTCTTGCATTTCTGCATTTCTGCCTTTGGCTAATGAGAGAAAATAATAAAGGCTTTCAACAGTATGTATATGTATCTGTCCTCTATAAACAGAATTGTGTAAGCATGTTCTTTGTGTGTGCATGTGCGTGTCCGTGTAACTTTGTGCATGGATGTGAGTTTGCTTCATGGCTAACATTGCTGTGTTGTGGCTTCTCCAATGACGTCAGCACAGTTAAATAACTTTCATTAATCAATCATGTCCTTTAAGGCATCTGAATCCATGATCAGTGTTGGGGAACCTGTATCCATGATGGCGTTAGCTAGATATGGTTTGAATGGCTGTCTGTGAGAATATCTGTGTGCATATGTATTTGTCACTGGCCCTCCTGGGGGCTGTCCAAACAATGACTGGCATCTTACATCTTTGACCCTATGGGCTGTCATGCTCAGGATCAAGAGGGGCATTCTAAGGACCATCTCTTTACTTAGGTCTGCAAGGGCATTCTACTACAGTACTTTGAGGCCATTGCAATGTACAGCACTATACAAATGCCTCATCGGTTTGCATTGCATTACTAGGCCACATGTACACGGAGTCGTGGAAGTGTAGGTGGTGCAACCATATGCTTTCCTGTTGATGTGCAGCTGAGTGTGGTGTACCAGGGAGTCCTTGAAGAAGCTACAGTCCTGGATTCAACATCTGTCCTACCAGTTGATCAAGTTGGTAGAGCATATGTGTCAGGTGTACTTCATGGAGGTAACCCTGAGATGTTGCAGCAGGTTGTTGCTCCACATTTGACTGATAGGTTTGTGGACAAGCAGTGGGCGGCCAGGGGTTGGGGGAGTTGTCAGGACTTGAGGGGGCTGCCAGCGGTGATGAACGGAGGTGGGTGGGGCAGTGGGAGGTGTCTGGACTTGAGGGGTAGAGGGCAGAATAGCAGGGGGCTGCCAGGGTTTGGTGCGGAGGTGAGTGTCGGTGGTGGTAGTAGGTCAGACTAGCAGGGTCTGCCTGGGTTTGTGGCAGAGGTGAGTGGGCAGTGGTGGTGGGAGTAGGGCAATTTTTTAAAAACATTTTATTTATGTTTATATTATACAGTTGAACAATTCAAATTTTAAAATGTCGGGGCCAAACATAACATTACGTCTTATGAATTGCAAAAGGAAGACAAAACAGAATTAAAAACCCATGTCAAATCTCTCGCAGAGTTCATCAAGAATAAAAACTATTTTTCTCCAAAACATTGACATGTGATAAATGTAAGACTCTGAATTGCCACACATAAACACATGCCAAACTTCTTCTATATCTGGCCGTTCCCAAGGGACTATTGCACTTAGGGCCCCTTCCCTAAGAGGCACGAGGGCTTCACAGGTCAATAGAAGGTGTTTAGTTATCTCAATAATGCCCCCCACATAGTCAGCAGAGCTGGCAATGATTGGGTATTTTGCCCCATGCCTCAACTATTTCATTTGTCTTGATGGTGTTAGAGATGCAACTGCACCGTTACTCTATTTAGGTAATATGCAATAAATTTAGCTGCAGGACTCTTTGAGGCAAGATCGATCGTTAGCTGTTCATTACACTGGATAAGGACGATTGCCTTCCTACATTTTTTGCATTTTCAAAGGGCCAGTCTAATGCTTCATTTGGTGCAAAAACAAGCCATCTGCAGGCTGCAGACCAGATTTTAACCAAGCAACTGTTGGGCATAAAAGTGAGTCTAGATTTTCACGCTTCATACAGTATGCCCAGCATAGAGTCTGAACCAGCATTATGTATCGTCCGAACCAGGTACAAACAGCTAATTTTTAGCTTCACGTATTTCAGTGTCATGTCAAACTTTAAATAGGGCATTTCAATAGATGTCCATGAGGGCAGTCTTAGTAATCTCTTAATTATCATGTCTTCCAGTATGCTAGTTTCCCTCACCAACCCCAGAGCCCAAATGTCTGCCCCATATGAAATAACAGAGGTGATCTTAGCCTGGTAAAACATTTAAATTGCACCCATGGAATAGCCACCACCCTTAGAGGAAAAGGCACTTATAGCGTGTGTCGTTGTTACAGACTTTAGTTTGAAATGCTCAAGGTGCATAGACCCCCTGAGCCCTTCATCCGAATGGATGGCCAGGTATTTCAAAACCGGGAAAACTTTCACTGCGGCCCAAGCAAGCGTCCATTTAAGGTTTATCACCTTAACTGCCTTTGGACGAAACACCATGATTTTAGTTTTATCCATATTTATTAGCAGAGAGTTGGATTTGGCACAATCAGCTAATTTATTCAAGGATGCCTGCAGGGCCACAAAAGTGGTATCCAGTAAGAACAGACTCAGCTCTATCTCCTAGTCATGGTGGGTTAGCAGAATGACTGGGTAAAGCTCTTCCCAAGTTGGCTAGATAAAGGTTGAATACCATGGGTGCCAATGCGCACCCTTGCTTGACACCCTTGGAGTGAGCATCTAGCCAGTTGTCCTCCCAGCTTGGTCCCTACAGAATTTTACTCTAGTCTGGTCATGTAGATGGATTATAATTTTCAAAAGGCCAAACAGTATGCCGCCAGCCAACAATTTATTCCAAAGTATCACCCTGTTGACGCTGTCAAACACAGCACTGAAATCAAAGAATGCTGCGTACTCTGTCGACACGCGAATATGCCATGCCTACTGGATGGCAGTATACAGGGGCATGCATTTATTTGTGGTGTTCGAGACTTTACGGAAGCCTGTCTGATGGAAGGGAATTATGTTATACTTGCTAAACTATTCTTCAAGTTCAAATAGTAATATGCGGGAGAAGATCTTAGCAGAAATGTCCAGTATTGCCAGCAAGCGATAGTTTCTTGAGTCTAAATAGGTTCCTTTCTTAAATACAGGTACTATTATAGCATTGTGCCATGAGGGCAGTATCGTTTGTGCCTTACAGATCCAGTAAACAACAAGTGGAGAGCCTTGGCCCAAAGGACCAGGTCTCTCTTAATCGGGGAACCGCAAATCCCATCCGGGTCAGAAGCTCAGGAGGATTTGCACATGGCTATTATTCTATGGCTATCACTGGTCTTTTTTCCCATAAACCCTACTGTGTTGACTCAAAGCCACAAGAATATTGTTCTGTCATCTACCTCCAAAATGTTGTGCCACGAATGCTTCGCACTCAGACCCCACAGCTCCATTTAGGTCCATGGCTCTGCCTGAGTGATCATTGATGATTTTCCAAAATAAGGCTGAATCATGAGTTTTCGAGGCGTATACAAGGTGGAGCAATCTAGCCCATTGAAGGCCTTTTTCCATAGAGTATGTGAGGGCAGATCTAAAAGCTCTCAGGACACTGCTCACAGTGCTTGGTGTAAATGTATTTTCCTCTCCTTGATTATCTTGTCAAACCGATGAACACGTTTTTTATGTGTTATAATAACCACCCTGTTATTGGTTTTACACTTTACCACAGATCAGACCTTGATGCTTTCCATAAGGGTGGTATGTTGTAGCAAGGAGTCTTTGAAGAAGCTACAGTGCTGGATTAAACACCAGTGCTACCAGTTGATTGTGTTGGTGGAGGATATGTGGCAGGTGTACCTCATGGTGGAGGCAAGCCTGAGATTTTGCGGTAGGTTGTTGCCCCACATTGGTAGGTGTGTGGATGAGCAGGAGGCTGCCTGGGGTATTGGTGGAGGTGAGTCGGGGTAGGGGTGGGGGGAGGTGTCATGACTTGATTGGGATGCCAGGGTTGATGGACAGAGGTGAATGGGGAAGTGGGAGGTGTCTGAACTTGAGGGGGAGAAGGATGAAATACCAGGTGGCTGCCTGGGGATGGAGTGGAGGTGAATGGAGGTGGTGGGGGTAAAGAGGACTAGCAGGGGGCTGCCTGGGATTGTGGCAGAGGTGAGTTGGGTTGGTGAGAGTAGGGCGGACAAACAGGGAGCCACCTGAGGTTGGTGCAGAGATGAGTGGGGGTAGTGGGAGGTGTCATGACTTGAATGGGCTGCCCTGGGTGATGGGTGGAGGTGAGTGGGGGTAGTGGGAATATTACAAACCAGCAGGGGCCTGCCTAAGGTTGTGGCGAGGTTAATGGGGGTAGTGGGTGGTGTCAGGAATTTAGGGGGCTGCTATGACGTAGGGGTGATGTCTGAAATGTTGCTATGTTGCTGCCTTTCATTGCGTGTGATAGTCAGCAGTTTCACCGGGGTGCTGCTTTTAGTAAGGGGTGAAAGTCTGCACTTTCTTCCGGGGTGCTGACTCTAGTTACAGAGGACGGCCCACAGTTTCGCCAGGGTGCTGACTTGCTTTACGTGTGATGGTTTGCAGTTTCACCGGAGTGCTGCTTCCAGTTACAGGGGATGGTCCACATTTTCGCTGGGGTGCTGACTTGAGGTAAAGGGGGCGGTCCACAGTTTCGCCAGAGTGCTTCCTTGCATTACATGTGGCGGTCCGCATTTTCGCTAGGGTGCTGCTTTCAGTTATGGGGGACAGTCCGCAGTTTTGCAGGGGTGCTGACTTGAGGTACGGGGACAGTCCATAGTTTTGCAGGGGTGGTGACTTGTGTTACGGAGGTTGGTCCGCAGTTTCACCTGGGTGCTAGATGGTAATGCAAAGGCATTTGCGAAGATTGTTTGTTGGTGCTAGTTTTTGTTTGCGTCGTGCATGTTGGGGTTATTCCTGGCGCAACTCATTGTTTACGCTGCAGGTTACTCTGCACTTTGGAATCCATGAATCTGCAAACAGCGCTACACTTTTTTCATGTGTAAGTAGGAGCAATGTTCTGTATGGCGCAAATTACCATGCTAACAACGGGCCGTTAATAACGGGCCTGTTGTTTGCATGCTGGTCCTTTAGCGGCTCCCACTAAGAGCGCCGGGTAAAACCAGCTGCCCTTAGCGGGACCCGCTAAAGTACTTTGTAATACGGCGGTAAGGGGTTAACGGCACCGGCAACCTTACCGGCGCCGTTAACCCCTTACCGCCTACCTCAGAATGAGACCTTTTGTCTTGCTGATGCTCAATGTAAAATATGTGTTGGAATAATGAATAATGGACGTTTTATTTGCTTTATGATCGAATGCTTAAATGGGCATGTAAAAATCAAAAGACCCACATAACGCTGTATAACCAATGAGAAGTGTGATTAAGGCTTCGGCATGTGAAGTGTGTCTGCACTTAAGTATTTAAAACAACACAACATCAAATTCAACAATTTTAGCTTTTCTAGGTGCAGAAATGTTCCATATAATGATAAATGAATAGCATTACTACTTTTATATATTACAATTCCCCCTACCCCAAAAATAAAAATAATTATAACATCTTACTTCTTGATGCCACCTTTAGTGCTAAGGTTGTCTATGTTCACCCTGGATTCCAATAAGGAATTGTTGTAGGCTCCGCCCGCTCACACACTTAAGTATTTGAAACATACAAAAAATAACATGTATAAATGTACCTATTTCATACAAAAGAAACGGAAATTATATGATAGGTTATTTATAACACGCGAGCACACAGCCGCTGAGCTATCCTCCCGAGACTTAAAAATGAGTCAAGCTAAGTGTTTTAATTTATGGTCATGCAGTATGGTGATTACAAATCATGTGAATGAAGATTAACTTGCTTAAGTACATTTTATTTCACAAAGAGCTGATAAATAGGTGTAATTAACCTACCATCATCTCTCTGTGTTGAACATGTTATTGTAGTCAGAAAATACTTTTTTTAAAACACCTCAATATAGCAGGGGATTAGATAACATGGAATTAATTCTGCGACTCCCCCATTAACTTCCAAAGCACTGTCATTTTCAATCAGAAATGGCTGCTTTGGATCCAATGGATCTGACAAGGATGTAAGATGTAAGATATATGGAATAGGGCTGCATGGCATGTGTTGTGCTCTGTCTTATCATTAAGGCCACAACTTCTATTGCACTGCACACGTAGTATTTTATGGACCTATAAGTACAATTTGAAAACACAGACATATACTAATGATGTGGTTGCACCACACAAGCACCTTATATTTCCTGTGTGCCAGTTTCCACTAAATTGACACGTTATTCTGTGATGCTGTTCAATGTACATATGGAGCCTATTAAACAAACTATTATTATTACCCCTTAATCAAAACAAATCTGACCACTTTGGCTTTGAACGCAGCAAACCATCAAATTAAGGATGAACAGTCTAAATGGTCTATATGAATATATGCAGAATAGCATGGTACATTATTGTTATCCAATTGAACAATTGAAATATACAAATGTTACTGAACAAGGGCTCCTTATTTTGTTTTTGTGAATGAAAGAATTGTCCATTATAAGTATTGTAGGATGTCTGTGCATTGTGAACTGAACATGTGAATAGCTTTTCTTACCCAAAATTTAGACTAAGATTTTCACCAGATGGCACTTGGACTGCAACCACTCAAAAGTCATGCATGAACACATTTCCTCAGGCTACAAGATTAAGTTTGCCAACATGACTAGTGGAAGCAGGGAAGGAATTTCACTCTTTATGGAGATTACATATAGTCCCACCTACAAACCATGATGACACCTGGAAATGCAAATCTCTACTTTCGCTCTGCTCTATCTGGCACTCACCAATACTAGGATCCCTTCCATTTACGACCACTAGGCTACAACCTGCCCTTCACCAATGTCCTGATAGATGTGGTCACTAACCTCTCCATACACCACAAACACCTCGCCGTACTGTGAAGTTTCAACAAATGGCTTCAGTAGGAAGATGTTGTGGCTACAACATCTCTCAACCAGCCTTCACGCTGGTCAATTCAAACAATGCGGACATACCATGGACACAATTTTCTCATTGTGCCTGTCAAAAGAAGCTAAATCCATTCCCCTCTGAATTAAGCCATTAAGAGATCACGATCGAGCTCCAGGCACTTAAATGAAATAAGGGAACTCAGCATCACATGTGGAGCAAAGAGTGTCTCCCTGTGGGCTGCGACAATCCACTGCTACTTCCAGTGCATGATTAGTTGCTGGGAGTTTTCTCTACTACTGTTCTGCTATTGTATAATTGCGAATGAGATACTCAAAGCCTCCCTTGCCACTTCTGCCAGGAGTTTTTTGTCCATGTTATTGTTTTTTAATTGGGCCATTATTGCAGTCATCATGTGATCTTGCTTAAGGGCTAGGTCATATTGAGCAGCTTTTGTCAGGTCGCAGTTTGATTCCACGGCTACTATTTTTGTGTTCAGAATAGCGACCAGTGTTGAGAGATCTTTAGTGTTTTCATTTAGATGTTCATATAGTTTGGTGAAGGGGGCCAGAGAAATGGCCATGGACGATAGAATGGTTGCTTGCATATCACTTAGCCAATTGGTATTTATTGCAGGGGGAACCTTGTTGTAATCTTGGGCACGCCTGTCTTGCGAGGCAATTTTGGTTTTGTAACCCTTTGCCTGAGAACGTTCCTTTAAGTAAGGTTCGTCCACTGAAGAGTCAGTGGATGCGGAGGAGGAGATCGAATCCTGTGTGTCCAAGTTAATGTTTACATTATTGTTCCTTATTAGTCTTTCTGCAAAAGGCGATGACCGCATCACAGTGCTTTCCCATTTCGATTTTTTTCTTTGGGAACATCTTAAGCTTTCAATACTGCTTACGTCTCTTCTACTTCGTTTTGTAAGCGCCGTTCGTTGCGTACTAGCGAGTGACGACTAAGCTAAGGTAAGCCCTCGGCGAAAGGGCGAGTCGTCTCTGTTGTGCTGCTGGAGTTGCACTGTGGACTTTACTAATGAGAACATAACGCCGTGAAAATTCTAATTGGCACTTCTACGGAGACTGAGACTGCGAGGTGCGTGTGCCTTTAAGGGAGAGTCAGCTGACGCCTGCAGTCGCCCTTATCTAGGCCGCCTCAACGCCCTTGTGGCGTAAGCCCTCGGCGAAAGGGCGAGTCGTCTCTGTTGTGCTGTTGTGCGTGGAGTGCGGCCAGGACAGGGGCCATCGGCTGCAGCGAAACAAGTTGGATTAGGTTGCTGCCCGTAACCCTCACCCCTGTGTAAGCTGTTAGAATGAGCCGCAGAACTGAACATTCTGAGATAAGTCCACTTAAACGGCCGAAAACACGAGCCCAACGTAAAAATTGGACTACGATGTCGCCTTCAGTTGAAGACACTGAAGACCTGGTACAGCTGGTCCATGCACGCACAGACCAGGTAAGCTACCCAGTAAGCACATCACTACCAAGCAGCCCGTTACAAATACATAGTGATGATACACACGGGATGGATGCTGAATGTACAAGTGTCAAGTTACCAAAAGGAATCCATGATAATACAAAGGTAAATGTTATCCCGACGACGTCGGTTCCGGTCACTATTCACAATTTTACCACACGTCCACATACACTGATGAATGTTGTGAATTTAAATAGTGCTAACATGGCTCAAACAGGAGAAGTCGATTACGACATATTGAATCCCTTTTGTGAGCAAGAACACAGTCGATCTTGCTGTCACGCTGGGACTGTTGCTATTGGAAACACTCAAACAACAGAGGGGATATGTGGAAATAGCGGACATCGTAGCCAATTGACTTTCACTGATATTCTAAGTAGTGACAAGCATGGCAAAATCGCTATCCTTGAACAACGCAAGGTCCCAGCGTTAAAAACCCTAGCTTGGGCCTGCTACAAAACCCTAACAGAGATGTATGGTATACAACAGGAAGAGCCTGCTAACCAAACACAACGTCAAGAGCTTGTCACGCAATCCATACATGTGACACAGCCAGATCCTCTCAGTATCCCCTTACTCACAGGACCGCCAAAGACTAGATCAGTCTACTACAGCACAATGGAAAGTCAAAGTGACAAAGCACACATTAAACAAACACTTAACAACGACACACTAGCTCACTTAGATGAGGAGGTGTTTTTACCGCATTCAAATGCGCTAAGCACAGTAGTACCAAATAAGACAACAAATGTTAACGTCCATATGCCCTTGACTACACCCCGAAAGCAGGACGTAACTGAAAACCGTCGCAACTCACTTGAAGTAGTAAATAAACCTCTGTCTGATCTAACTCGAATTAACAAAGCACGTGCTCTGAAGTGCGACACAAACATGTTGCCAATAACTACACCACAAATCATAGGAAATACACGCTTGGACAATTCCACAGGTGAAGAACGGTCGTCACTCGCTAGTACGCTAGTACGCAAAAACGAAGTAGAAGAGACGTAAGCAGTATTGAAAGCTTAAGATGTTCCCAAAGAAAAAAATCGAAATGGGAAAGCACTGTGATGCGGTCATCGCCTTTTGCAGAAAGACTAATAAGGAACAATAATGTAAACATTAACTTGGACACAAGGGATTTGATCTCCTCCTCCGCATCCACTGACTCTTCAGTGGACGAACCTTACTTAAAGGAACGTTCTCAGGCAAAGGGTTACAAAACCAAAATTACCTCGCAAGATAGGCGTGCCCAAGATTACAACAAGGTTCCCCCTGCAATAAATACCAATTGGCTAAGTGATATGCAAGCAACCATTCTATCGTCCATGGCCATTTCTCTGGCCCCCTTCACCAAACTATATGAACATCTAAATGAAAACACTAAAGATCTCTCAACACTGGTCGCTATTCTGAACACAAAAATAGTAGCCGTGGAATCAAACTGCGACCTGACAAAAGCTGCTCAATATGACCTAGCCCTTAAGCAAGATCACATGATGACTGCGATAACGGCCCAATTAAAAAACAATAACATGGACAAAAAACTCCTGGCAGAAGTGGCAAGGGAGGCTTTGAGTATCTTTAAACACAAACACACCACAGAAGAAGTGACGCAATCGCGCTGCACAAGCGGTGTGGTTTGCCTCACTGAGCCGATGGATTCAGAGGCTCCACGTAATCATGACACCTTAAAAACCACGACGACTAAATCCTTAACAGTATCTGACGACCAAAGTATCGAACACAAAGGTGTGAAATTCCAAAAGCCTAACGAAATTAGTTCGTTTGATGAAGTGCTGAGCGCTAGTAAGGCCGTGGACAATCCGGCTCTCGTAAACCCACAGATTGCCTCAACTTCAGAGTATAAATACGTGGGCAACCAACCCCTTGATGAGAGGTGTGCAAAGAATGACACGACAGGGGAATCGAGCCGAGTCGCTCCTATACCACTTGTTGAGCCACTGACATTGATAACTGACGTACCTAGCTCTGGCCAAGTACCTACTGACTTAGACACAGCGCAACCTACTGTGTTCGACATTTTTAAGAATCTAAAGGGACAGGGTCGTCCAACCCTGGCACCCATAGTTGTCAACAAGCAGACAACAAAGAAAACAAAAAATCAACTCTCAAAAAAAACGAAACAGACTAACAACTCAAGAAAATTCTTGCGTAATCTGAAAACGGTAAACGTCACTGTGAATACAAATGACCGGAATGAGCGACCGCAAGCTTGCTCGCAGAAAAACAAACCTGAGAATAACATGGAGTTAATCGAAGAACAGGTGGCTGACCAACTTGAACAGATAAATCTGTCAACTTATGACGATGAAGCACTGTCCCAGGATATCGAACTGTTGGAGACCATAAAGTCTAAAGCAGAAACGGCAGAAGAAGAGTGTCTATCAGACGACGGGAAGACCAATCAAGAGGAACTGAAACCCCAAAATAACAAGCGTATTTGCATAATAACCGAAGAAGCTGATACCAGTGCCGTAATGGCAGTGGCTCAGTCACCTAGATTTCTAACAATGGAGGAAAAACGAAACAGGTTATCTAAACTTAGCACTGTAAAAAACGACACGAAAATCGCCACGGAAACGTCCTACGAGAAACTATACACTGTCACCAACTCTTCTAAATTGACACCAAGCAGGAACTCGAAGAGATATGTGGGTCTTCGAAAGAATGCCCAGAAAGCTTCAGTGGATAAAACAGAATGGTTCAGTCCTCACAAAGTGACCTTGGAAAGAATTGAAAATGTAGACAACTTGATTCTAAACCGGCACAACGTGCTGTACTTGTTTCAACTAATTCCTAGCCTAAGAACGATTCATTCTGACGACTTCAAAATCGTGGAATTTTGCGACGAAAAAAGGAACGACAAATTGACTCTACATATGCAGTCAAAAATAATCTCTGAGATCATATTGGAAGCCAGCTCCACTTTACTATCACTGGGGTTTGACACTTATAGGACCTGTGAGCAAGGCGACGATGAAATGCAACAACTACAGTTGACTGCTCAAAGGCCTGCGTGTAACAAAGCTACCCTTGAAAAAACAAATGTTAAAGACAACTGCAAAGACGCACAGAGTAACATCCCTGAGTTTTACAACAAGGAAGAAGTACGTCTTAAGCAAGGTCGTCAAATACAAATAACAATTGATGGGTCATCTATTGTTAAGGGTGGCTCGGAGGTCAATCAAAAAAAGATTAACGAGAGGAATGAATGGGATTGGATGGCGGCTGCATTAAATGGTATGTCAAACTTATAATGCCAGGTGCGCGATAAAAAAGAGTCAATTAAACTAGGATCTTGGAACACAAGAGGCTTTAGTCACCTCTTTCACACATCTTGGACAGATGACCTGGACTTGATCTGCTTGCAGGAAACGTGGCTATCCGACACCCCCATTATGCAAGATTTTGAAACTGTATTCAATCCCGCAATAAAACAAGACAAAGGAAGACCTATGGCTGGGTTGTTGATTGCGGTAAGAAAAGCGACGGGCCTGCGAATTGTCTCGGCAACTAATGTCTCACCATTCATTCAGACAGCAAAGGTTACACTCCTAAATGGTACTAATAAAGAATCAGAAGTTCTGAACATCATTAATATTTATTGGAATCATGCTAGGACAGAAACGCAACACTTTATTGATCAAATAACAACTATAATAGACGCCCTCTTTGAAGTCATAGAAACCCCAAATTTGATTATCTGCGGAGACTTTAACATAAACTGCTTACAGCGTGAAGATCTGAAAGATGAAGAGAAAGTAGTAACTAATGTCTGTAAAAGAAAAGCGACAAAATGGGCCCAGGAGATGGAAGCTAGAAGCATGTTTATGCTGAATGGAAACATGACAGGTGACATTCCAGCGAACACCACATGGAGCAGACTAAATCAAAATTCCGTTTTGGATTACATGTTTGTGTCAGAGGCCCTTCACCTACGAACAACTAGGTTTGAAGTTAAACCAATGGCCCACAGTGATCATGATATGGTGGTAATGAATCTAAATGTATCACGTACTACACTGCCTGAGCACTGGCGTTGGCCCGTAGTAGTTCGATCGTGCAGAATACGACTCGAACTTGCAGACGCAGAGGTAAACAAAATTGTGTCCAATCTAAACTTGGCAGTAAATGAGGTCGAATACTGTCACCTATTGACCGACTTCACAGAACATAAACAAGGCCTGAGGAATAAAAAAATTAAACATAGACATAGCTCCGACCTAAAGACGCAACAGCGAAAAAGACTGATGCGTTATGATCTGCGAAACATAGTGGCGGGGGATAAAGTCGTAATGATCTTAAAGAAAAAAGCAATTAAACAAACTTACAAGAACTGGTGTAAGTTTCACAAAGCAACTATGTTTCAAAATGACTCGGAGGCCATGATGACAAACCTACGAAACAAAAATTCTGCAAATTTTTGGAAAACTATAAATAGCAAATTGGATCCGCAGGATGCTATGCAGGCAAGCTGTATCTCAGAAGAAACTTGGATTTCCTTTTATACCAACATGTTTAGTGCGAACGGGCTTGAGAAAGATGATGACCATTCAGATCTAGTGACTTGGGACTTAAAGTTTGATCGACACGACATTCTAACTACAATAAAGCGAGCAAATGGATCGAGAGCACCTGGCCCTGATGGTCTCACGAACTATACCATCAAGCGCAATCCAGAGGCTTGGTCCAATTTCTGTATGACCCTGTTCCAAAGAATAGTTGACAAGCGACTATCTCCAACATCGTGGAAAAGTGCCATAGTGGTGCCAATATTCAAAAAAGGCAACAGAGCCAACCCTGGGGATTATAGACCTATCGCCTTGTTAGATGTAATTGGCAAAATTTACGCGACACAACTACAACAGATGCTGGTAAAGTGGGCAGGAGAAAACAACCATATTGATCAAAGACAAGCTGGGTTTGTGAAGGGCGTTGGGTGTGGTCTAAATTTGCTAATATTGAACCTGCTTAAGATGGAAGCAATAAGACGAAACACAAAAATACATCTAGCTCTCATAGATTTTTCCCACGCCTTTGACAGTATTGATAGAGGAATTCTATGGAAAAAATTAAGAGCTTGGAAGTGTCCTGAAAGTTTGGTCGAAGCAATCAAGGAATTGCATTCTAATACAAATATCAAAATACGACTGGACCGACAGGGGACCTTATCAAAGCCTATAGAAACCTTTAAAGGCGTGAAACAAGGATGTCCTCTGGCCGCAGCAATTTTTAACTTGTTTTTGTCCGACGTAGGAGAAGCCTTTAGTGAAATCTCCTCCTTTTCACCAAAGATAAACGGCACTCATGTAAGTTGGCTTGTATACGCGGATGACCTCATACTTTTAGATATGACTTACATCGGTCTCCAACGAAAACTAGATGCCCTGGAAACATATGCACGTCAAAACAGACTGGTGATTAACAAACAAAAGTGCGAGATAATAACACTCCAAAACTTAAGATCTGTGAAGAAAAAACAAAGTAAACAAAACTGGTACATCGAAAAGACGAAGTTAAACACTGTCTGTGACACACGATACTTGGGCATGAGAATAAGTTCCAAATTAGATGATGCACCTTGGGCGGAAGCAGCAAAATCAAAATGCAGACAATTGGCATGCCAAGCAGCTATCATTAATAAACAGTTTGGAAAATTTTCGCTAAAACCAACGATTGACTTCTATCGACAAAAAGCTATTCCAGCGATAATCTATGGGGCTGAAAACGCCCTAGGATGCTCCCACAAACTCTGGAACACCCTAGAAAACATTTTTTGGGTAAGAGTGTTACACTTACCCCGCGGCACGCCAACAGTCTGTATTCGATATGAATTGGGGTTAATATCTATCCATGCCAGGGTGTGTTGGAACATTCTATGCCTCCTTAGGAAATGCTCAATAAACACACCTGTGCTGCAGTACGAAATATTAAAAACTAAACAGGACCTCGGTTGTACCACCTTAGCACTATGGAAAAAATACTGTACCGAGATACTAGAACTGTATGATATTAAGTTATCAACGTTACTGGAAAATCCGATGCTAGCGAAGAAAAAAGTATGGAGCATGGACTGGCATTTAACATGCGAACAAAGACGGAACTGCAGAATGATGGCTGATGTCCCAGGAGAGGCCAGAGCGCATGGGAGTTTGCAAGCTTACTTGACGCTATTTCCTAATGTGTCAGCTAGATCTACCTATCTAAGATTCAGACTAAATCTAATGGACACTAAAGAACGCTGCTATGTACATAACCCTACTACAGAGTTATTGTGTCGCTTCTGTAAAACTGGAAACGAGACATTGAAACACCTTACACTTTTTTGTTCCAACCTACGCACATTAAGAACTCGCACGTTTGGTCCGGTGTTTGCAAAAATGCAGACACGGTGTGCGGATGACTGGTGGAAAGGGATATTCGAAGGATCAAACCGTCCGCTGATGTTTGCTTTAATAACATTTCTCGACAAATTAAATAAACGTCTGAAAACAGACTTGGTATCAGCGGTGTCGGAACCCTAGATTCAATGACACTCCAAGGAGGAATCACTTTTACTTTCTGTGTAACGATGATTCGCAACAGCAAAAGGACTAATCACAGGAGATTGAAGATACATATGGATGGGGTTTAATTTGAGGTCAACTGTGTTGCGTGCTGCTTCATGATCTCTCTTGGGGTTGTCGTTATCCTTTTGTTTTTAAAGGTTTGTATAAACCGTATAAAAAAATAAAAAAAATAAAAAATAATTGCGAATTATAACGTGGAGCAGTTTAACTCTGCCCCAGTTCATCTATCATAGGGGGACTTTTTCTTAATCTCATTCCTCATCGTCACAGAATACCTAGCCACAGTTAAACCCCACAAAGGACCCCCAATGTTACCCAGACCTTGGAAAAAATATCAGGTAGACTTCCTACTGGAAAACTTGAAGTGAATTAGCCTGACACCCCAAATGAAGATCAGGCCGCTGCACCAGATAACCCTTTCAAAGATAACATAAACGGATACACACAGCCCTGGGTCTTATAGTTCCATAAAAAGCATTTAAAGGTTTGCAAGAAAATGAAGACTCCAAATGGCTCACCTCAAACATGATTCACGCAAAACAAAAATGAGAAGTTGCATCCCTCAGAAAAACTAACGTACCACCGTCAACTGCAACATTAAAGAGCAAAACACATCAAATCATTTAAAGCCCAATTGCTACATCATATTGACCCCACTCAATACGGTCATCCATTAATACAAGGACCCATTGCCTGCACCACATCTCTCATTACCACACAGAATCCATTTGTGATTCTACCGTAACACACTTTACCTGCAAAACGAACAAATCCAATACCACTTCAATAAAAAAGACCACCATTGCCATGCACACCTGTGCAAGATACAATGTTAATCCCAACCTATATTATCTGTCTTCCATACACAGTGTCAGGCAGTAGAGTTGACCCAGGTTTTGTCTTTTGCATGGGGGATGTGTTGCCTGTCTCTGAGCAGGGGTACCACCATGAGCATTTCAGGCTCAATGAAAAAGTAGACCGTACTACTAAGAGGTCAGCTGAGAGTAGGATGTCTGCCCGGCCACCTCTGATTATCACTCAAACAGCATATTCATGTGGCAGCAGCAACAAAGTGACTGGTGAGGTTTCCTCTCATGTCAATCATCATGCTCAGAGGAGATGAGGGGTGGGCCATCCAGCTCTACATGTTGTGTGTGGGGGCAGTATGATCAGGGTTCGAGCAGGTAAGTCAAACATTTGTGAATTTCTATTTACACTATGCTAGTATGTATGCATGCAAGCAAGGGTTTGCTTAAATGTGTCCATGTGAGAATATGTTAATGTGTGTGTGTTGTTATGTATGCCTCATGCAAGGGGTTGTCTTAATGCTGCATTAATGCACAGATTAATAAGACAGTGTGTGTATTGATATTGATATTTTATTTCTATCGCGCTCGTACACAAGTGTTTCAGAGCGCGACAAGGCAAGAGAGAGGAACAGGGGAGAGCAAAACAGCGATCTTACTAGGACCAGTGACATCGAGAATACCAAGTGCATGGGAGAGGGGGAGGGGAAAAGTGCATGGAAGGGGGAGAAGTGGAAAGTGCGAAGGAGAGGAGAAACAGATAAATAATAATGAATATATAAATAGTAAAGGCAACAAACAGTGGCAGTGCAGCCAGCAATTTGCAAGTGCTAGGTTTAAGGCAGCAGACAGGGTAGGTCTGATAAGCGCAGGAAGAAAAAGGGAGGGGCTGTATGGGTACAGATACAAACCCCAGTGCAAGGGGTGTCCCAGAGGCAGTGCGGGAGGGTGGAAGGGTGAGCAGGTACCTGGGCCCAGAGGAGAGACGGTGGCCAGGTGCACGGTGCCAAGAGAGAACAAATCAGCAGGGGAGAGCGGGAGTGAAGGCAGAAGAAAAGAGGAAGGTCTTGAGGTGCTTCCACATCTGGAGATGGTTCTCTTCAAGTTTTAGAGTGGCAGGGAGGCTGTTCCAGAGGGAGGCCCCAGCCGAAGACAGAGATCTACCCCCAGCTTATTTCTTTGAAAAACAACTGACCCTGAGGGAGTTAGAGGTAGAGGAGCAAAGAGCTCGGGAGGGGAGGTATTTGTGGGGGGATAGCTGAAGGTATTTTGGACCCAGGCCCCAGAAAGCCTTTTGCACAATGCAGAGGGTTTTGAATTTAATCCTTGCATCCACTGGGAGCCAATGGAGAGATTTCAGAGCTGGAGAGATACAATCCCAGGGCTTGAGGCCAAGGACAAGTCTCGCTGTCCTGTTCTGGATTAGTTGCAGAGGGCAGAGATTAGAGGCAGGTAGATTTAGAAAGAGGCCGTTACAATAGTCCAACCTAGAGAGAACCAAAGCTTGGGATACCATGAGCTTCTGGGGGAAGGAGAGGAAAGGCAGAGTACCTCTGAGGAGGTGCAGTAGGAAGTTTGACTTTTTAGAGACCTCAGAGATGTGGGCGGAGAAGGAAAGGGTGGAGTCGAAGATGACCCTGAGGTTCTTAGCCTTGAGGTGGGGATAGGAGGAGGGCCAAGGGAAGCCGGCCAGAGAGTGAGGGGAAAGGATGGTGAAGGTGTGCCGATGAGGAGGATCTCTATCTTGTTGGCATTCAGACAAAGATCATTGGTGGCACACCAATCTTGAATGGCAGTTAGGCAATCAGAGATGAGAGAGGGAGAGGAGGTGGCCGAGAGCAGCCTGAAAATGAGTTGAGTGTCTTCAGCGTAGCACTGGAAATTTGAGCAGCCAATGGCAATGCAGTGGGCGAGAGTTGCCAGGTATTGTTTGAAAAGCCAGGGCGAGAGGTTAGACCCTTGTGGAACACTACAGGTAAAGAGGATAATAGATGATCGGAAGGACCCAAGTTGGACCTGGGAGGGTCGATCAGAGAGGAAGAGGTCAGCCAGGCCAGAGACTGATCAGTGATAGCCAGGTCGTCACAGAGACAGTTGAGCAGGATGGTATGGTTGACCGTGTCGAAGTCAGAAGAGAGATGGAGGAGAATGAGGACAGAGGGAATGTTAGAGTCAAGGTTGGAGAGCAGATCTTCATGGATGTTCAGGAGAGCAGTTTCCAGGCTTCTGGTAGCTCTGAAGCCAGACTGGTGGTCATGGAGACAGCCAGCAGAATTGTAAAATGAAGGTTAAGCTGAGAGATGGCCAACTTTTCCAGGAGTTTGCCCAGAAAGGGAGTAATGGAAATTGGGGGATAGTTAGCTGGACAAGAAGGAACAACTGTGGGTTACTTGAGAAGAGGATGCACAAGGGAGTGCTTCAGAGGGGAGGGGAAAGATCCTGAGGCAAAGGAGTGGTTGCAAGAATCAGCAAGGGCCAGAGCAAGGGTGTCAATGTGGTCCTTGATGGTTTTAGAGGAACAGGGATGAACCTGTTCTGAAAAGAGGCTTTCATAGATCGGACTTGTCTAGTGACCTTGTAAGGGGAGAAAAGAGGAAAGGACAAGAAGGATGGTTGGGGTGGCTAAAGGAGGGTCAGCAAGCACAGATGGAGAGGGGAGAGGAGGGGTGGGGGTCGAGAGGGTGGACATGATGTCCTGGGTTTTTTAAATGAAATGAGAGGCAAGGGCATTGCACAGAGCCTGGGAGGCAACAGGAGGGGTAGAGACTGCAGCAGGGTTGGCCAGCTCCTTATGTATGATATTTGTATATCTGGGAATGAGAGTGTGTATTCTGTTAGAATCTGTATGCTGGTATGTGTGAAGGGTCAGGGATCAGGCCTCTAATTTTAGGGCTTTGTGGTGTGGCATTTCTTTTAATGACCATAAAGGGTAAAACCAACATGAGGGTTCTGGCATTGCCATAATTTGCTGCATTGGTGCAGCCTGTCTGAACAGATTTTCTTACAGTGACATGGCATTTTTACTGGGAATTAATGTTAAAGTAAACATAATAGGTGTTATTAAAAATAGCACTATTTTTCTTTATGTACACCACTCAGTGGACCTTGGTCAATATGAATTGCAAAGAAAAACATATGAAAAAGAATGATGTGTGCTCTTTTACAAACTGCGTAAAGGCACAACATTTCTGACTGATTTTTATAGATTGAAACCCACAGCTTCTCTTTACTTTTGTACCAGTCTCCCTCAACTGTTAAGACTAACATTTTGGGCCTGATTCATAGAAAAAGCGCAAAGTCCCAGCAAAGTACTTAGTGGGAAAACAAATTTGAGCCTACTTGCAAGCAAAACATTTTATGCACATTCTGTGTAATTATGGATATCTAACTGCAAAGTAACCCGAGGCACAAAGAAAATCGAGTTGCGCCCGGAACGCTCACAATATGCCCCATGCAAACCAAAACCAGCGACAAATATCAATCTGTGTGCCTACCTTATCTGCACCAGCCAGCACCCTGGCAATACTGCTGGCCCTCCCCCGGCAAATCAAGACAGCACCTCGACAAAACTGTGTATGATCACCCCATAACCCAAGTTAGCAAAGCTCTAATCTCTCTGTTCCATTCCCCGTAACTCAAGGCAGCACCTGGCTGATCTGCATACGAAACCCCATCATACATGGCAGCACCCCTCTAATCTGCATACGATCACCCCTAACTCCAAAAGGCACCTCAACTACGTGTCGTCACCCCTAAATTGATATATAAACATTAATTATGTGCTTGGTACTTTGTGCCTCCTATCAGTAAGATCACAAGGTTTGTGTGTGACTTTTTCCGACATAAAGTTGCACGTTAAATCCATGAATTTGGTTGGGTTTGCTCTTGACTGTACGTGCAATTTCTTTGTGTGCACTTTCCCTCAACATGCCTCAACATGCCCACGTTACAAAGTGCTCAACTGCACTCAAAGTCGTGATGGTGCAAAGTACCGGAAAGACATGCAAAGTGCACAAAGTCACTTTTCAGCATGCAATCAATTCTGTGAATAAGGCCCTTTGTCTCCCTACATTTTTACCTAACGGAATTCTCGTACTGTGTTTTTTTTTCTATTTGTCAGAAGACTTTTGTCAATTTCGCATTTTGTTACTACAATATGGTTGTATTTTTTTGGTTTTATGGCAGAGTTGTGCCTTGTAGTGCATTTTTGTTTTGATTTGTTGTCTTATGGACATAACACTACAAGGTGGTGCACAGAAATCTTTTGCATCAAAACATGCAATCAGTGGCATGGTCTGACCGTTAAAAAACGTTCCTTCTTGCAATATACAGAATTAATTAGTTAACATGTCTGAATAACCCATGAGAAGACCGTGGGGTTTATTGCAATGCACATAAGGACAAGTAAAACATAGAATTGTTTGTTCTTTGAAATTGTTTCCCCCAGAAAATATATTTCACCAAAAATCTTACTAAAAAAGAAACACAGATATTCTTTGGCGATTTCTCTTTGGGGTGGGAATACTTCGCCCTCCTCCAGGCTCATGGTGCAGGCGCAGCCATATGATCAATGTTTTCGCTTTGTATTGCCAGATCAATCCGACGTCTTTTCAGTTCCAACCATACATCACGACCCAGTTAATGTTTTATGTCAAATGAGCCAACCTCAAATTGATAAATCTGAGAGTCATCAAGGAGCTTGAATGTTGCAGATTAATTATGCAACAGAGGATGTTAAACGATCTCAGATGTTAAACCATCTCTGATGCCAAGGACATGATATACTGTATACCCAAACTTAGCATGGAATTAATGCTGTAAATCTTGTGTCCGTCGTAAATCTTACATTCACTCTTAGACTGTAATGAAGTACAGGACCCACAAAGGATGGGATATGAGGAAAAATGTTTACAGTTCAGTAATTATTCAGTATGTTTCATGACTTTGGAAAATCCCTTCCATACTCCATTAAAATAGGCTTTCTAGTAAGAATACATCTTGCAACCAATCTTAACGTTTTATATCATTTAATTTTTTCAGTTCATAGACTAACCACATCTCTGTTCCCAGGGGCTTCGTCACGAGTTTGGTGGTAATTCGTCTGTAGATCTGCGGAATGTTTGCCAAACGCGATTATCGTTGCTGCCACTTGGTCCTCTGGGGTTACCACGGGATTACAAGTGGCGGTAGGGTGGTATAAATCCCCAAGTTCAGTCTCCATACAACTCCATGGGGATCATGGCAGAATTATCTCCATCGGTAATTCCACTGAGATAATTCCACCGAAATGTGGGCTTAAAATGGCAGACTTACCGCCACCATCATGTTGGAGAACAATCCTCCACTACAAGGCAAAACCCATAGTTTGGCGTTGCGGTAAACATTGTAGTAATTACACATGTTTCCCTCAAGGCTGAATTTATAATGAGTCTCTAACTTTAAATTATTTCTGTTTTGTATTATTTCGTCTTCCTTATTACGAACCTAGTTAAGGGAAACATATCACCTTTTTGGTCATTTAAATAGACTGTGGGTCTGAGCTAACAAAGCATTTTACAATGGCACAATCCCTTTGAAAAATGCTTTGTAATCAGGCTGTGCATCAAAGAATATAGCACAGGTTAGGTTAGAACATGTTCCCTTCATAAAGTTTTTTCAGGTTAATTGGAATTTGTAGCACACATCTGCTAGTGGTGTTGCCTCACAAGTAGGGTCTTCTGCAGGGTTGTAAGTTTAGCTTTGGTACGTGAAAAGGAAGGCGTTGTAGTTGGAGAGTGCTTATATGGATCATGTTATGAGCAAGGTGTAAGAGACAGAGATGTGCTCGATAGAAGTGTTCCATTATTGTCCCTGCAGAAAGAGCATGCTGGGGCGAAAGAGGTAAGTCACATGGAAGAAACGCAGGGCATAGGCCAGGCTTCCTGGGCCATAAAGGGCTTGTAAGGGTGCAACGTGATGTGCATGATTGTATGTTGTATTAGCACTAAGCATGAATGAACTTCTTTAAAATGACCGATGAGGTGCCTCAAATCTTACTATTGCAAGTTGACCTTTAGCACTATTGTAGGATTTGTTTGGGCATGGTGAAATTCTGGTTCAAGCTTATGGTGGCCATCCGGGTCTGTTGCAATGATTTCTCATCCAATCAGGAGCCTCGGATCATGGGTTGAATCTGGGGTTTATTTGTTTGGTTTGTTTAGCCATTCCGAGTCCTTAAATCACATAAAAGAAATGTGAAACTCTATAAAATGTCTGCCTCGCTTTCTGTTTTTTGGCGAGTTTTGCTAGGCTGTGAGAGAAGGAATACACAGGGCATACTCACAGATGGAGATAATTTGGACAGTGCCTTTAGTGCTTTCCATAGCATTTTAAGGAGTTAGATGTTGGATTGTTGGTCTCTCGTATGTGTGGCCCAGTGTTGTACCCCTTTATTTTTGCATTTGCTCAGTGTGCTGCAAGTTCATTAGTATCCATATACAAAAAAGAAAACATGTTGCACTTTCTTCTTGTGTTTTTATCCTTTTTCAATTTGAACATTTAAAAATGTTACACAATAACTTTCATGTTACTAATCCTATTCCCTCCAAAATACACAATCAAACATGTTTCCCCTTTCACCCTACATCTTTATTGTTGATGTCTCATCTTATTCTTTGATGTTCTGTTGTTTTGATGGTTTGTTGTGTGGTGTTGTTTTGTTGTTTCTTAGTAGGACCTTGGAATGTAATTGTGTTCTGTGTGTTGTTCTTGGTTCTTGTGGGTGATGTCACAATTTTGGGTTCTTGAAATGTCTTCTCCAATGTATGGTATGCCTGCAACACAGGGAGGAGAAGACGTTAGGAGTATAGGAGGAGAGAAAGAGGAGCAGTGTTTCTCGGACGAAGGAGAACAATTTCTACTTTATAGATGAAGAGGTGTCAACCTGCGCTGTTAATTGGCCTGGTATAAGACCAGCACCAAAAAACATCACCAATCCAGAATAGATTAAGGCATTGCAGAGATCTTAGGAGTGGTGCTAGTGCTAGCGCCATCAGAGGAGGCAACAAATAGCACAAGTCAAGTCAAGGCCTACACACAGGGCATTTCACCAAAATGCCAGTGGTAGCGGAAGTGACATCAGATGACCTTTGACCCCTGACGACATCACAGGAAGTGATGTCATTTGACCCCAGCCCGAAGTGATATCGCGGGAAGCGATGGAACACAACCTTTTACCTGTTGACAAAACAGGAAGTGGCATCACATAGCATTGTACACTATGAAAAATATGGTTAAGACATCACTATAATGTAATGTACATTTCATAAAAGAATGGATCGCCATATGTATCGTTAAGATCAGTGTGTATAGGCCCATATTACCAAATTACTGTGAATGCAAGCAGACGTCCATGACCAAATGATAATGATGTGGTATTATATAGCACTTACGCTTAAGTGCTTTATATAGAAAAAATATACACCCAATATCACCCAATCTGCGCTGGTACACATTTATCGACCACAGAAGGATGAAAGACTGAGTTGAGGCGGTAAAGAGCAGACTAAATCAGTGACTCACCCCCTGAAGTGTGCCTGAAATAAACCTTTAATGAGTCTAGCAATTACTGTATAGAATTCCAGAAAGACACAATGTTTGTTATTCCTATTCTTTCTTATTTAGGAGTCAGTGCTGAAAGTGTTAGACTTGTGGCATTCCTGTTCCTATTTTTCTTCTTTTTTTAAGTGGCCTGAACAAGAAAGCCAGCCACTCCAGAAGTAAAGAGCCACATGGTGCTGGCCACAGCCCAGGAGCTTGCATTACAAAAAAAAACAACTTTTTTTAAGAGGTCGCAAGGGAGACCACAGAGGTCGCAAGGGAGACCTCAGAGGTCGCAGTTGCGACCTCTAGCGACCCCTAAATGACGTCCCTGCCTGCACATGAACGGTAGAGGTTCTCATACAGACATAGGAGACAGGGAATGTTTTGGACAATCCCACATAGGCCGGGTAATCAGGGTCTTATGTAAACAAGATATGGAGGCCGGACCAGTGGGGTAGAAAAGCAGGGTATGTTCCTCATATGGACGCAGCAATCACCCTAATCAAAAGAGTATTGGAAGGCTCCTGTTTCAGTGGGAGGCACTGAGACAAAAGTGGTCTCTGCCCATCAGGGTGAGTGTGCAGAAGAGGAGGGATGGTTCATCTTCAAGGGGAGAATCAGCCTATGGAGCTGTCACAGCAGCTTCTGGACCTACTTGAGTGGAGATGCTGCAGGTGCAGGAGGGGTTTGAGGAGATGGTAATGGAGGGGACCTGCCCTGTGCCAGCCTTTGGGGATGGTACAAGTCAGGAATAGAAGGACTTCCAGCAGGTGGCCACATGGTCCTGGATATTTTGCCCTTCAGCTGATGAAGACCATCAGCAGGGAGGAGTCTGATGTATTCTGCACAGTGAAGGGTGATAAGAAACCTGTGAAGCATGGGTTAGACAGGAAATGGGGAGGACCACTCCCTAGGGATAATTTCCTAGAGGAACCACGTTCACTGGTGACCCAACAATGTACCATGCAAACAAGTCCCCTGCATATGCTGAACCAACTAAATACCAGACTGCCACCATCACCCCTTCCTGAAGTTGTGACAAGGTAATTGGTGCTAGTACATCCCATGGACAGGGAAGAGTATAGCGGATGCATTGGACATACAGTGCCAAAACCCCACCCACCCATTCTAGCCAATCAGTGCCTCTGCCAGAAACATCTCTGGCCAGTGGCAGGTTCTTGTTGTTGGCACTGTTTCAACAATAGATTGGGATATATGTACCACTGGCAACCACCATTTTAGGGTGCAGCTGCTTGGATCATGTAAAAAGCCATGGAGACATACACTCTCTGCATTACATGGTGCCTTTAAGCCAGAATGTTGTTGGACTATGCTCTGCTGCTGGCCAACATGGAGAGACAAATGCAGCTTCACTAACCTTCCCTCCTTTTGGATGCGTTGCAGCGGGTAGATATGAGGTAGCAATGGGTGAGGGATTGTCCTCACAGGCAGACTTACGACATGTGACATTGGTAGAAGACTTTGGTAGTGCTAGAGAACTTCAGTGGGAGCAAGCATTCTGTGGGCAAGCTTGAGCAATGTAGTGGGAGAAAATGATCTGCAGGCGAGCTTGTGCACTTTAGTGGGCACTGAAAGTGCTCTGTGTAGGTAGTGAATGTGATGAATTGACATCTGCCCTGCAGGATTACAAAGAGGAGTAGAGGCAAACACTCCCACTTACCTTTCATACTTCTACAATCCAAGCGCCAACTTTATCATAACGGTAAAACAGGCACCGTTTAGAGATATACCTCCTTTGCCTTTTGTGCTAATGTGGGGTGAGGGAAGGCCATACTCCCAATTGGGGTGTGAATGTGGTTCAATTGCTAACCAAACAGTGAAGTATAACAGTCCAAAATACAGGAAAGTCCAATAAAGGTTCTTTAAAATATAGCAAAAACAAAGACGTGATGCCTGGAAGGCTTAGAATTAATCTTAAACATCTAGCAATTGCTCTGGGCAACCCTCCAGACCATTGCATTTTTGTGCCAAGTCATTACAGAAAGGGGAAATACCATATGCAAATCAGGCTTCGTCCCAATCCCAAAGGAGCAGTCCAGCCCGAACTGCTAGGTATCATCCCTTCTGCACGAGACCACATGGATCGCCAGAAATGTTTTGGCCTCATTGGGCATTATCATTGAGGAGTTCCTTGGGTTTCTAGGCCCAGCAGGCACAGGACCCACATCTGGGTAACAAAGTAAAAACAAAGAGGTGATGGCTGGAAGGTTTAGAATAAATTATAAACCTCTGGCTATTTCTCTGGGTAACTCCAGAAATGTGTTGGCCTCATTGGGTGACATCAATGAATAGCATGGGTCTCTAGGTGGCGTGGAAGGTGCCCAGAGCAGTGCCAGTGCTTCAGATTTATAAAAAAAAGTCCACCCATCACTTTTTTGGTTATAGTTTGTCTCCCTGTGTGAGAGAGGATGTATGCTGAGATGTGAATCAAAATTGGTGTGGATTACCATCTACACAGGCTGCGCTTAGTAACCAACTGAAATCCACTGATGTGGACAGTTTGAACAAAATGGATGGGGAAGTGATCACAAATATATTCAACTGATTTGTTTAATTACAAAGAACAGGGTTGTGCATTCACAGGTAAAGTGTTTCACATTCACAGGAAACACATTCAGTGTGTTGGATAAATCAAAACATAAATAGATCCCACAGGTGAGGGTTGTACATTCACAAGAAACACATTCAATGTGTTGGATAAATCAAAACATAAATAAATCCCATTGTTTGAAAAGGCTTATCTGCCAGATAGTAATAATCAATTTCTATACAGTTACGCAATGTATTTTATGCTAAGGAAATACCAAGAAATGCCAAGAAATGCCAACACGTGTTTCAACCAAAAAGGCCGTCCTCAGGGCATGCAAATACATTTGCCGTTTGAACTAATATACGGTTAATGAACCTTGGCTTATTATAAAAAAGAAGCAACTAAAATCGGAGGTAGTAGGGCAAAAAAACAAGAAGAAATAGGAGAGAAGAGACAAAGATAAAAACATAACGTTAGAATGGTGCGTGCAGTTGGTTATTCTTATTCCAGATACATAGATAGATGGATCAATTCATACCTTGATAATGATTGTGATTTCCTAATTCTTGATTATGTTTCTCATAGTTGAGGATTTAATGATTCCTACATGCTTGGCTGGACAGGTCTGTAAGCTGTAAAGCCATGAGGTAAAAATAGCGCATGTTTAACTTGAACTTCTGCACTGCTAATTTGTTGTTCAAAAAATATAACATATAATTTATGAAAAGTATAGCGGTAATAGTTACCAGTCTTGCAATCAAGTCATAGTTGCTCGACTGGTGTACCGCTGACGCAGTGTGATTGAAGTATAACGCTCGTTTTTTAGCGTGCTTTCCCTTTAATACCAGCCGTAATCTACAACATAGATATAACAGCGTGTTTAGACAATTGAAAATATAAAAATGCTGCATAGACTTTGCGTTTGAAACAGTTTAAGGGCAGCGCTGGCTTACCGGCATAGGCTCCAAATGTTGGTGTGCACAATGGCGGGTTGTTTCTCAATACTGAAGGCGTCGGCAAAGTCCGGGGGTTACTATAGTAACCTCCACGGATTGGGTCAGGTGATGTGGTCACCTGACCCAGTTGCTTGGAAAAACCTACCAAGCCGGAAATACTGGAAGCAGACCTTTGTGGAGCGCTTCCTTTACAGAAGTGCACTCGTATACGGCAATAATGTTTCAACAACTTGATTAAGTATAGATATTTAAGATTGGTACTTAATACCAACATGGCATAGAAAAAATGGAAATGGACATAGTCTGCACAGCTTTAGGTGCAAGAACTACGGTAATGAGCTAGGCATATGCCTTGCAGCGATATAATCATGCAGCAAATACTGCATTCGCCAATGTTTATTCAAAACCTGTATTAGGCTCAGATATTTACTAAATATCAACATGGCATAAAGAGTCAAAATGAAAATTATAAGCACAATCAACGTGCAGGAACTGCAAGAGTAGGATTTAATTTATGCTTGAAATTATCCATGCAACCAGTGATTGGTTAGGTAACATATTATGATACTGGTATAGTCAACATTTTATAGATCATTGTGTAATTAAAGATATTAATAGGTTCACTAGACGAAGTATAGACACCTCGGGCATAGTCGGTAAGCCATATCATTATTCAGAAGTTTGATTGTCTATGCTTGGGCATTAGATTGAGGATTTTTATGTGTGTCAGGGTGACCACTCCGTTCCCATGGTAACATGACCAATTAAGGCTAAATTAATAAAACCTGGCCCTCTGGCTAAATAATCAGAGCAACAGCAAATGTAAAAGGCAAATTAATTAGGCTGTATCGTGGTATTTATGTTCCATGCTAAGAACTGCTTGTAAGGCATATGCATGTATGGTCATTGATATCTGTTACCAATAGGAACCCATGGTATCCGAACAACATGTCAACAGTTAGATTCGCACAAATTATAAAAACACATTTAGTTCATGATCTTGGTTCAAGCCAAGTGACAGACAACGTAGTTTACAAATCATTCTTGCTTCCTGCTTCCTGCTGTCGTAGGGTCAATTCTCTGTTGCCACCTCTCGGATGTTGTCTGATGTGTTTGAGTCCAATGAATTTGATATCTTTAGTGTTGTCCAGTTGATGATGCTTCTGCCAATGGGAAGCCAATGGAAGTCTGATATCCTGACTGCTAAGGTTATTAAGGTGTTCTCGAATCCTAAAGCGAACTTCTCTAATCGTGCTGCCAATATAGATTTTCTGACATACGCATAAAATACCATAGATGACATATTTTGTATGACAATTGATAAAGTCAAGTATTGTGGTTTGTAGTCCATTATGACAGCTGAAGGTTTTCGTGGGTGCTAGAGCTTTTAGCACCATGGCTACCTCCAAACTCATAATGACCCCCAAGGTATCCATTGAGAAAACCGTTCTTCATGTATCCTCGCAGAGGTGACAGCCTTTTAGAAGAAGTCCCGGAAGAAGTGTAAACATTAATGAAAGAGGACTGTTTCCTGATGCCTGTGGTGCTCAGAAGAGTCTTCTGACTCTCCCCTGCTCCCAGAAATCGATGGTCGGCATCTCTGTACAGATCCCCAAATGTTAGGGTTAACCTCAGTCAGGGAATTGGATCCTCAAAAATACTACCTACCAAAGGATCTGTTTGTAAAATTTGGTGGGGACTCCAGGAAATAAAGCCCAAAAAGAGTATACTAAAGACCTCTTCCCAGGTAGGGCAGTGGGGGGGAGGGTACTCCAACAATCCTGGGAGCAGGGGAGAGTTAGAAGACTCTTCTGAGCACCACAGGCATCAGCAAACTAGGCCCCTACATTCTGTAAGCCTTTCCCAAGCTTGCAGAATAAGGGAGTGTCTAGAGGATCAGATAGCCACCTCCAGTAGTAGTGCCTCTGAGTCAGAGGATGAGTGGACGTGGGTGACCAAGACCAAAAAGGCCAACAAAATCAAGAAGGCTATACAAAAAGATCCCCTGAAGCAGATCAAGGCCATTGGGAGTGTTATAACTCCCTATCACAAAAATGATAAGTATTCAGTGTGGGAACACCTTGAATTATACGAACAGATGATGGATAATTTTCATCTGAAAGATAGACAGAGTTGCATCCAATATGTGAAATGGACATTCTCCCCTGAGTACTCCAGCTTCATTGCAGGGCTGGAGGATCAGAACCACTCAAGATGGTCCACCTACAGGGCGGCCATCTTAAAACACTTCTCTGTCCATAGAAATCCCCAAGAGGCCTGCAAGGTGGCCTACAATCTGCAGTGTGGGGAAGACCAGTCCCCACAAGAATGTGTGCAAGAACTTAAAAGTGCCTTTGGGCAGACCAACAGGAGGGTGCACACAGATAGTAGGGAGTTCATTAACACATTTTTCCATGCACTCCCCAAATATATCATGACTCAGCTGGTGAGGGACTTTCACGAGAAGAGATCACTAGACTGGGTCGTAGAACAGGCGACCCATATTTATGAGGTGCAGAAACCTGTGGAGAACAAGAACATCCATAAAACCCACCAAACAGCCAACACCCCTGCTGCTGCCAAGGTGGCGGAGGTGAAGGTTGCCCCCATTTTAGATCTGGAGATGGGGGTCCTAAAAATATACCTGCACAGAATCCGTCCAGCAAAAAGAACCAGAAAGCCCTTGGGCCAATGCCAGATAGGTAGTCCGGGGGTAATCCCCCAAATGGGACCCCTAACTCCCCTGATTACATTAGCCACTAATACAAGGGCAACAAACCCACCCTGGGGTATGTGTGGACTCCCCCAGCCCAAGGGGGGATCCAACCAGGTAGGAACCAACCCAGGCCACTTCCCTCCTAACTTTTCCCAGGAGGACAGTAATCCCCCAAATGCCGGGTTGAGCTTCTTTCCCGCAAAACTTCAACCCACAAAACAACACTTCTTTCTTTCCCCAGTTTCCTGAGCCCAGGCAGTCCAATCCGGGAGAGAGGAGGCCAAGGGTGCAGCATTACCCAAACTATCCAAACCCAGGGTATTTTGGGAGAAGGGATAGCTACCCTTCCCGTGATCCACCTAGAATGGACCAGAGACCCCCGTACCAGCCAGAGCGGGTGTCCCAACTGTAGCACCAGGTCCAGAACTTATCCCAGGATCTGGGTCGCATGTTGAGGGCTCAGCAGAACCCTCAGATGAACATGGCGGCTCAGAACTCCACAAACCAAGGGTCTGGTACTCCAGAGCAATGACGGGGAGAGAACCCCGAGAATTCAATGGGTCCAAGGGAGGAGGCACGGCGGAAGGGGGGTATAAAGCCTTAAAGGAAGCTTCCTGTGAAAAGCCCCTGGAAAAACAGGAACCGGAACCAAAATCTCCTGCCCCCGAATGTCTGCAACCTAAGGAACAGAGGGCAGGTAGGAGAAATATAGGACCTAAAAAGACCCATTTTGTGGAGGCAATTAGTGTCCTCCAATTTGAAGGAGAGGTGTCCTCAGAGGAGTCTGGGAAAAGGATCTTCTCCTTCAGGGATGGGGAACTCCAACCAAAGAAAAATGGGTCCTGTGAGATCCTAATAAAGACTGGGTGAATGTGGGGTCTGAGTTAGGATCGCCCACCATTGAACCCCAAAATGATAAGCCAGATAACCACCCTGCCCAAACTTCTTCTGGGGACTGCCTCCAAAAAGGGGCTGGCCAAGAATCAGAACGAGGGGAGCCCAAAACTCCCCCAATATCCAACTGCCATATTTTTCTTACAGTTCCACAAGCTCCCAAACAGAATCCTGCCCAAACTACCCCTGTGTCAGAATCAAGAATCAAGAAACAAACCCACCAACTGGCTCAAAATGCACATTATCTTTGCCCCCTTGAGGAGAAGGAGGGAATGTGTTATGCCCTGGTCCAAGTACAAGGGCAATGTACATTTTTGGCACTGGTGGACACTGGATACCAAGCCAATCTCCTGGCAAAAAGCATCTTTAATCGACTGAATTCAGGAAGGGGGGAGAGATACCAGATCCCTCTCACCCCTCTTCCTGGACAACTTCAGAACTTCGATGGGAATGAAATTCATGTCGAAAGGGACTGAGGATTTGGAAATTAAAATTGAGCGACATAAGGTGAAACACCCGGTCATAGTCGTGACTCCGGAGGGCACACCATGTTTACTGGGGAATGACATCCTGCATAGATTGTCTCCCCTGATAGACTGTGTAAACAAGGTTCTCTGGACCCAGACTAACCGACCAATAAAATTAAAACATAATGTCAACCATGTTAGTTTAAATGGCACATGCCACATTGCTGAACAAAAACAGGATCACATTGAGTTCCATTTTCAAACAACCAAATCCCTGACGTCACAGTAATTGCAGTAGGACAACAAACTGGTGATGGGAATTCCTCTCTATTTCTGAAAATCAACCTTCCTTCCAGTTTCAAGTGGGATTCCACACTGGAAGGAAATACTCTGAAATTCTCTACCAATTCACAATCAGAAAATCCAACTTCCATAGTCCAAAATAATGAGAAACCAGCTCAAAGTTTAGCTGAAATTCAGAAAATTAGAGAACAGTTATACATCCCTATTCAGTTAAATGAGGTGAAGGAATCTGTTCTCGCACGAGTGTGCATGAACAACAGTAAGAGCTTCATCAGCGAAGCCATGTTCCAAAAACACCCAAAAGATCCAGCCATTCCCACATTTAAATTGATAGACAAATGGGAAATGGACCTGGAAACTCCCAATTCCAAACATCTCCTGCCTAGCAGGTGTATGCTCAAAATTTCCATGGGCAACAAAAGCATAGTACATAACTGTTGGGTTGTGCGAGATGTCGCTGCTGCATTTTATTTAGGCAGTGACATTCTCAGTCGCTTTGCCATTAGTTTGGACCTGATAAACTTCAAAGTCTGGTCCCGATTAGCGGGTAATCCTATGGACTTTGATGATTCAGAAAAAGCATTTCAGTCAGCCCAATTGCTGCTGTATGCAGTTGAAGTTCAGATTGGAGAGGAAGCCACCATCCCAGGACGGACACAACTAGCACCACTTAAATTAAAAATTAAAAGAGGATAGAAACTGCAAAATCCTGACGCATATGCTCACCTCTATGCTTCTCTCCAACAGCAAGGGTTGGGGTTAAACCCAACACCATTAGTCAATATAGAACACAACACCATTCCAATAGTGGTGGATAACAGCGACCTTAGGAGTATCACTCTGGGCGCAGGCACCATTACTGGAATGGCGGTTGATGACTGACATTTTTCCATAGATTTAGGTTATGAACTCATAGGACCAATCTCCAATGACTGTTTTGACAGTGATAGCAACAATGACACAACACCAGACAGGATCTTCACCCGGCATGGGTGGAATTTCCTGGGGTACTCTTCCTGCCCTTATGGTAAGTAAGAGTTGACATATGTCTTCAGGGATGATGAGGTGATCTTCCAAGTCCACAAGGACTGCCTTCCCTGCCTGGAACCCTCAGTCCAGGTCAACACTGTAACCGGGGACTTCTCCACCCAGCTATAGGAGGCTGCTGAGATAGCCAAACCAGAAGTCTTTCCGGGCTTCACGCAGATGGTTGAAGAGAGAGTCAACCTAGCTGAGGCCTGTGGGACTGTGGAGCAAAAGCAAAAGTTGAAACAAGTTTTCTTAGATTTTCAGGATCTCTTTGCGGTGGACTCATATGACTGTGGTTGCACCGAAATCCATGCAACAATAATTCCCATGGACCCTGGCATAACTCCAGTGTTTGTGAAGCAATATTGCTTGCCTCTCGCATCCATGGAGTCCCTCACAGAAAAAATTAACCTTGAGTACCGTGGGATAATTTTTCCAGTCCACAGCACCTTTAATAATCCAGTGCTAGGGATTTTAAAAACAAACGGCCTTTGGAGAATCTGTGCTGACCTAAGGGAGCTAAACAAATAGGTCCACACATCCTGATGGCCTCTTCCCTACATTGACCAAGGGCTGGCCCAGATCCAGGGGTCAAAGGTATATACTGCCATTGACCTGACCAATGGGTACTGGACCGTACCTGTCAGTAGGGAGGACCAATACAAGCTGGCCTTTACCTTCGGGGGGCAGCAGTACACATGGACCCAGACTCCCTTCGGATACATCAACTCCGGCAATGAATTTAATATCTTCTTACACAAGGCCATGCCCGACTTGGGTGAAAGGGGTAATCTGGCCTATGTAGATAATGTTCTGATCAAAAGCTCAACAGTGGAGGAACACATAGCCGAAATTCGTTATGTTCTGACAAGGTTGATGGTTGCCGGAGCAAAACTATCTTTTCAAAAAGCACTTTGGTGCAGGACCGAGGTCAATTTCCTAAGGCATGAGATAACTCCTGAGGGTCTCTGTCCCCAGGAAAAGAAAGTGGCAGCACTCCTGAAACTGAAAGACTCCACAACTCTGCGTGAGCTAAGGAGCCTCCATCGACTGACTAATTACAGTAGAAAGTTCATTAAGGATTACACAAAGATCACAAGACCCCTGATCCATCTGTTGAAGGGGGTTAAAATGGGAGTGGGGTCTAGAACAAGCCGAGACAGTAAAGCAACTCAAAAGAAGCCTCTCACAAGCACCTTGTCTAGCTTCCCCTGTCAAAAACAAGGAGTTATTCTTGGAGACAGGGTTCTCAAATACGTGCTTGACCACAGTATTATACCAAAAGCACGACAAGGTCAATAAAGTCATCTCCTATGCAAGTAAGACTTTATCCTCTATGGAGGAAAAATTCAACGATTGTGAGAAGGCACTCCTGGCACCGGTGTGGGCATTGAAAAATTACTGCCCGTTCATCCAGGGGAACACATAATAGTGGACACTCCACACCAGCCTCTGTAATATCTTCAAAGTGACAGAATCCGGCCTGAAAATGTGAGTAATTCTGGAATTATTTCCTGGATTCTGTCAATGCAAGGCTTTCCTGTTGAGGTCAGATATGGCCAAAACAAGAACAGTCCCCTCGCGCACGGTCTGGCTGACTTGCATGATTGTGCCAGAGAAAACTGTCTTGAGGATGAAAGTCTTAAAATCCAGGAAAACATGGAGGTGTACCTCAATTCCCTGCACAAAGTCTATGAAGAAAACCATTGCGAGGGAATGCCCACTGTCTATGTGGATGGGTGCTCCTACCATGTTGACAACAACGGGGAAAAGGAACTAGTGGCCGGCGTGGGGAATGCCTAGGTGAATGATGCCCCGGGACCCTCCTCTGGGTACAAAATTGGTCCCCGTAGTAGTCAGGGGCAGAGCTGATGGCAGTTCATCAAGCCATCATCACTGCTGTCCAACACCAACTCCACGAACTGGTCATAATCACTGATTCAGATTATGTCCGGAAAAGGTTCGTGGAGCACCTGGTTAATTGCAAGCAACAAACCACTAAAACATGGAAAACTAACTCAAAATATTGATGATATGGTCACCTCTAGTGGGATGACCATCTCCTGGAAAAAGATCAAGAGTCATTCCAAAGTAGAGGGACCAGACAAAACTGGAAATTACTTAGCAGATCAGCTGGCCAAAACCGCAGCCAAGCAAGAGGATCTCCTTGAGATTGGGTCCCTGTTGGGGGAAATCCAGGTCACTGCTATCACTAGGTCCCAGACAAATGCTCACAATAAAATCTCACTGCCCAGTGGAGTAAGGAGACCCCAGATGCTGATTTAATCATGGCTTAAAAAGAGGATCCAATAATTAGTAAGTTTTATCAACACTTTGAGGACCCTGAGAACTTTTCCCTGACGGATACCGATTGCATTGGGAAGGAGGACCTCAGAGTGTTGATGAAATGTCCAAAAATATTCCGAATCCAAGATGGTTTGTTGGTGAGGAGATCCATATCTGGCTGTGACTAGTGGGTGGTCCCTACCTCATTCCGAAGCCTGATGCTAAATCATGGCCATGATGCGGCCACAGCCGGTCATCTGGGGTTTCATACTACATTAGAAATCTTGTGAGAGGTTGCATACATGCCACACATGGGGCAGGACCTCGACCAATACTTGAAGGGGTGTCTTTTGTGTGCACAATTTCAGCCAACATCACTCACACAACGTGCTCCCGCCAAAAGAGGGGAATGACACTGCCTTGGTCATATTTACAAGTAGATTTCATCGGGCTCGTTCTTCACTTCTTATGGGGGTACAAGTACATGTTAACAGTAACATGCTGGTTTACTAAATGGGTAGAATGTCTCCTGGCCCCAAATTGCAAGGCAGAAACAGCAGCTGCCCTGATGATCAATCACATCTTCTTGCATTTGGACTACCCCAAAGGATTGAGTCAGACAGAGGTAGTCACTTCACCAGCAAAGTGATGACAAAGATGTGGGAGATACTTGGGGTAAAAAGGAAACTACACATTGCATACCGCTGTCCTCTAGTGGTGGAGTTGTGAAATATAATAAAACCATTGTGAGCATATTAAAAAAGTTTGTGGCAGACTCTGGACCAAGTTGGGATATTCGATTACCCCTTGTCCTGATGGCCATCGGATCTACCCATTCTTCTGCAACTAAAATGTCTCCATTTGAGCTGATGACTGGAGGAAGGATGGTGCTACCCCAGCATCTGCTCTATAGAACCCAAGAGCAGACATTGATAAATGCCTCCACAACTCATGAGTATGTTGAGAATCTGAGAAAACACATTCAACATTCTTTTACATATTCTCAGCAGAATCTAGAAAGATCTGAAGACAGTATGAAGACCCACTATGACTTTAAGACAACCAAAAAGGAATATCAAATAGGAGACAGTGTCTACTTGAACAATTTCCAAAGTAACCAAGCCAAGGAGCACACATTTTTTGCCCAGCTGGCGGGGACCTTTTGAAATTGTGGACAAAATCTCACCAGTAGCCTACCGAATCTGCATCCCCAAGGGCAATTTGACAGGAGAAGCCAGGTGGGTCCACGTAAACCAGCGAAAGAGTTGCCATCCCAGGCATACTTTGTAGCAAATAGAAGAACCTGCAGAAAACCCGAGGGAGAAAATAATGAAACTTAGGGAAATTGAAATACATGTGTGCAATATTGTAAATTGTCACTGAATGCATTTGTATATCCCACGGCTGTCATCCCTATTGGTGGGCAGTAGTGGGAAACATGTAATAACTTGGTTATGTTCTGTTTTTTAGTATTGCACTAAGTGTACTTAATCACCAAGGAGGACCTCCTCGGGGGCCTGTGAGGAAAAATCATAGAGATCCAGAGTGTCGCTCCACACACCAGAAAAGAAAGCATGAGAGAAGACGGGGGTATCGTTCCTATGCCATCCAGAGCCGGCGAGGAGAGCGTGTCACATCATTCGCTGACCGTTGAAGAACCTACACCTGAAGAAACCTGTGTTCTTCACATGGACAGAAAGAAACATCCCACATGCCCAACTTCCTCCTGATTAGAAGTCAAGCTGAATTCGGGGGGGGACTTATGTGGGATATTTTGACCCATTCCAATGTGACCCACTGCATCACTTTACAAATGGGGAAAGAAACAGCCAAAAATGGATGCGCTAACTCCTGTGTGTGCAAAAATCTGCAAAACTGCATTTGGGTCACAACCACAAAAGGCTGCACCCCTGCCACACACAGTCAAAGTGGGGGTGAAAACAGAGTTATCACTGCAGGAGCATGCCAGTGGGCTTTGCCACATTCAACATGGAACAAACCAACAAAAGTGCTGAAAACAAAAATGCCTTTTAAAATGTAGCTTTGCAACCTTCGCAGTGCTGTTTTGGCACTAGATTAATTTATTTTCCAATCCTTGAGAATAAAAGAATTACGGATAATCCAGTGCGGCTCAGAGGAGCCGGGCCTCAGTAAGTGACAGCAGCTAAAAAATGTATCTCATGAAAAGCCAGCCCAACAACATTTGTTTTCAATTCCTCGGGTAAAATGTGGCTAAAATGGCAACACGTAACAATTTCGGCTGTGCAGAGAGAACTCCAAGCAAAGGCTTGATACATACATACAGATTGCAAACAAAACCCTGCACTCAAGAACAGAAATAATGCTGAATTAAATGTGTGTGCTGCATAAAAAATTGGATTTAAAAGGACTCTCAGTCTAAGGTGCTTTTCCCTGAAGAAAGTGCAAAATCCCCTGTTTAAAAGCATGTTTTGGTTGAAAGGCTTAAGGCTTGAAGAAATGTCAAAGGATTGCTAATGTCAAAATACAATGATAAACTGTGTGCAGTTTATATGTTTTAATGAAATATGTAGGTAACTTAAAGTAAAACCCAGTTTGGAGTTAATTACAATTCTGCTTGACAGCCTCCGCCTGGGAAAAGGTGACACTTCACTGCTGGCAGGAAGGACTAATTGCTGCTGGGAGGTTTTGCATACTCAGATCAAAGGACCTCATCAGGCTTTCGTCTGTGACTCAAGAAAAGACAATGGCACCTTGAACACTCATCCCCACAGGGGAGGGACAGGAATCTTCCCTTTCAAGGAGGAGGATCCCTACCCTGATCAAAGGCATTTGACAGCTGTTGCCAGTTGAAAGAAAGGTAAAAAGGAAAACTGCTAAGAACTTTTGGTGGTTAAATGCTTATTTGCAATTAAGCTTTAAAAACCTTATCTTTGCCACATGAAGGAGGATAAATCTAAACATTGGTGGTTGGACATCTAATTTTATGTTCTTTCTTTGAAGATGTGATTGAACCTGGTACTGCATAAGGAACACAAGTTATAAAGAAACACTATTTGTGCCAAGACTATTAATGCTGCATATCTAATATTGTACACCCGTGTTCTAGGAGTGATTGCACAGATATGTACCGGGTTAGGAATTGTTAGGCCAAATCTTTATGATTAAAATTGCCAAAATTCCACAGAAAGACAAAGCCAGCTCTCACTGATGTAGGAGTTGGAGGTAAAGGTAACCCACAAAATATGTAATGTATGTGTCTGATTTTATTAAAGGGTATAATTATAGAAATGTGTATTTATGGGAAAGTTAAGTTTTGGTCCAAATCACTGTGGGAGTTTCCCAAGGCACATCATAAATATGACAGCCCTTTCTGTCTTCTTACCAGAAAAAAAGCAAGGGCCTTTGATCTATCACAGCATTGGGGGTGTGGATTGTAAGTCTGCCCCTACCATAAACTTAGTGATGTCACTTGGCATGGTAAATAAGGGAACTTCACAACACACAGACAGACACTGATTCCTCACTCCATCATGAATTCTGAGTGATGCCCTGTTCCAGAATTCTTCATCTTGTAGCTGATTCCAGACTTCTTTACAAAACCCAGGACACAGCATTTTCTGAACTCTTTTCAGCTAGGCCCAAACCCTAAAGCCATCCCAAAACTTAATAAGGGAAATAATTCTGATCCAGTCTGGCTTGCTACCATTCATGCTTGCCTGCTGAAATTCGCCATGTCACTAATCTACAGTTTCCAGTGACCAGAAGGGCCAATCCAATCCAATCTGAGGTGCCAGTCCAATTGACCACAACTGCCCAGCTGATCCAATTCCAACAGAAGTGCCCTGCTGTCTGTAGACCTGATCTGTGATGACCGGAATCTAACAGTCCAATCTTAATTTGCAGTGGACTGTGAGTATCAGCAGGAATCATAGTGACCAGTAGTATTCTTGCCTTGTCTGATCCCAATCTATAACCCATCCTCTGTTTAACTTAAGAAATTGTAATAGTGACACACCAATCTTGAAACCTTGCTTTGATTTCTTGTGCTAGTAATAATTTCTTAAAATCCTTTTGTCTTGTGAAACCCCAAAAACTTAAAATCATCCCACGGGTAATCCGACTGAGTCTTCCAAGGTGGACACGGAGGTGCTGGGGTTGGTTTCCACGGGACCACACTGGAGCTTACTGTGTTTCAAACTGGTAACCAGCCTGAATACCCTAGTTTAGAGCATAATTGTCATTGTAAAAACTGATTTCTGTTTTCATTTTCGCGCCTTTATTTTCAAAAACACTCTCATTCAAACTCATATAACTTCCTCAATTTTATAGCTAGAGACCTATTGTCAACTCTCACTTAAACCTAAGACCTCTAGCCATATCCACATCTAAAAAATTCATCACAAAACAGCATATGTTTTTATTACAAATCGCATAGCGAAAATTAGATGGGAATTCACATTTTTGCAAACATTTTCCACGTGTGTTTTCCCATTCAAAGTATTTCCAAACTTCCATTCTGATTCTAATTGTGTATTGTTTCTCGTATGGTATCTTATTTTTGTTAGGACCTGTTCAGTGTTGCTCTCATAGGAATTTATATACATTTAAGGATTTTTGATCACTTTTCATTGTTTTTCTAAGCCATTTTCAACTGCCATTTTAAAAATGTAAAAGTTCCAAAACGCTTTTCTGTCTTGTTTGGGGAGGGAAGATTGCATTCAAACCACATACACTATTCTATATTCCTGAATACATGTTGCTTACTTACATCTGTGTAGAATTGCTCATATGTGAATTAAGAACTTTTCAGGGGGAAATCGTAACCTAGCGCTATCTTTTCACAAGCACAACCTGTTCTTTTCTCTGTGTTTTACATTCTGTGTTGCTAAAAAATGAATTCAATTGCCTTACTTACTTTCTTATTTGTATTGTCACCACATTGGTGATTGCTTCCCCTTATCTATTAAAACTTGTGTTTGATTTGAAATTGAAATAATAAATAAATATGTACCTTTACCAACCAGCCTGATTCCTGGTCCAGTGTGACCTCGGTTTTCTTTGAGAAGGGTGTGATATGAGTAGTATATCACTCAGAATATTGAACCTATAGACACAATAAATAAGTATTTCATTTGCGCACTACATGCTAGGCGAGATCCGGGTGTATTGCCTGAATGAAATCCTTAACACGTCACATCAAGCAAAGACAATGCGCCAAGAAGCGATGCCAAGAGAAAAGGTTAATGGACATTATAGAATCTGATGATGAAATAAAGAATTGAGGAACATTTCATGTGCGGAATGAAGATTGCATGTGCAAAGAACACTGAAGAAAATATAAGTCACTTTATAACTGTACAGATGGTTCAACACAAGTAGACTAAGTAACCATGAAGGCAGGCTATACCTAGTGAATAGAATGCAGGCGGTGCCGCCAATATATATATGCGCATAGAATCCAGATGTCCCACAATGCATTTTAGCAAACAGGACCTCAGTAGCAAAGGGTCTGAAAGTGTGGCGCAGAGATAAAAGCAGCTGCAGATCTAGGAAGAATCGAGAATGCTTGTCTGGCCCAGTGTCAAGGGTTGAGGCAGCCAAGAAACTGGTTATCTATTTGAGAAGATACAATGCACGTGAGAACTGAGGTGAACTCTTGTTGAGGTGTAATGGAAAAACACTATGAGTGCCAAGTTTTATTAATTTAATAGTATTAAATGCGAAGAAGGAGCTAAAACACGGTCTCCTGTCACATGGGTAGATGGAAATAGACTTTGGGCAAGCTACATCGAGACTGAAGATAAGAACGTGCTCACACTCTCTTCTATTCTCCGGCACAGTGATACTTTTGCAAGGCCGAATTCAAAGACAATTCAAATGGCAGGCAGCAGGAATGATGATGGATGATGGGCTAATTGGATAGGAAGGCATGGTCAAGTCCACTCACAAGCACCTAGGGTAACCGCTTGTGTACTGCTAGCGTGTGGAATATTCCAGAAGGATATAAGTGTTCCAACCAATTAGAGAGGGCCACATAGCAAAGAGCCCTATAGTTTGAGAGCCAATGAAACATTGTGTATTTGATGACAATGAAGATGACTTGCACTAGGGGTGGGCATAGTTGTCCACCTGACTATAGACACGCAATCATAATCCTATCCCCCATAGTAAGTGTATCTAAATGTTCCCCATAGACCTACCACAGTCCCAGACAGGTTTTCTTAGTTTGCTACGTAGTTGTAACGCTCACCTGATTCCCGTAGAGGCGCCGGTCTTGACTGGGCGTATACCGTATCTGCAAAGGTGATGTGTAACACACGGCTGGCTCTTTGGGCTGGACCTCTGTGCACTGTATGTCTGCCTTGAAGGGTAAGATGTCTGCAGATAGAAAATATGGGATTAAGGAACTGGGTTATTGAATGTCTCTCTCTTCTTCCCTTTCTCTTCTCCTGTAGAACCCCAAAGGTTAACTCTCTCACCTTAGGTAAGTGAACGCCGTGCTCTCCATCTGCCTCGGGGCAGGGTGCTGTAACCAGTTTATTCACTGGATAAGGGGAGCAGGCCTCTTGACTTCAGAGGACTGCTGTCGTCGTTTACTGCACGAACGGTAAGTTTCGAGTAATTCTAATGTCTTTAAAGTCTTTAGTAATGATGTTTCTTGTTTTGCAGGGTTCCGGCGATGGCGGATGACGGGCTGAAGTGAGTTGAAGATGGAGCCCGTGTGATGAATAGAAGCGCCTGGAAGCACGTAAGTAAGCGCTTGTTGCCTGCTTCACGATGCGCTCTAACTGTCTTTTTATTTTGCAGGTACAAGTTCGGAGCGGCTGCAGGGTGCCGGAATACCGACTGGGTTAGATGTGGAAAGGAGTAATGGCACGTGAGTATTAAAGTTCCCCAATGTCTTTAAACGCACCTTGTTTTGTCTTTCAGATGCGGGATGCAGCGCCGAAGAGTTGGTAAGCTTTTGTCTTTATAGGTGTTGCTGAAGACTGGATTCAGGATGGTAAGCCTTTTTCCTTAGGCCCAGGATCAGATGCAGAAGACACGATGAGCGTTCTGCTGCAGAGGATGCAGAATAACGCAAAGCAAGATTCATCCATCGGGTGTGGTTTAAATAGCCTCCTGTAGTGCTTAGGTGTCTCCTTCCACAGCCACGCCTAGGTAAGAAAAGAGTTCCTGCTTTCCAGAAGAGTTCCAGTGTTCTGAATCTAGGGAGTGGCTCCTGCCCCACCCAACAGGAAAAGTAGTTCCAAACAGAAGAGGATTAGAGGCTCAACTGGCAGGCAAGTAAGCAGCATGGTCTGCTGCAGGTAAGTCCACCCAAGCATTAAGAGCCCGGCGCTTCCAGCGCTGGGACTGGGCATATTTATGAGCCTGGTGCCACTGGCGCCAGGACTGGGTCCAAAAGGTCCCAATTGGGACTGGTTGGCACTCGGAACCTGGGTTATGGATCTGCTTCCAAGGGAGTTGGGAAAACCCTGACCTTTTAGAAGCAGAGATCATGACAGTACCCCCCCTCAAGGCTCCTCCCAAACCGGGCTTCTCCGGGGTTTTGGCTTGTCAGGAAATGTTCGGTGAAATCTTTGGATTAGGCGAGGAGCGTGGACATATTCAGCAGGTTCCCAGGATCTCTCTTGGGGGCCGTAGCCTTTCCAGTCAATTAGGTAAAATAGTTTAGATTTGGAGATCTTGGAGTCCAGAATGCTTTTGAATTCAAACTCGAGTTCTCCATCAACTAGGATAGGTTTTGGAGATTTAGTTAGTCGGGTTTGAGGTTGCACGGGTTTTAATAGAGAGACGTGGAAGACCGGATGTATCTTCATGTGCGGGGGCAAGTCCAACTTGACCGCTACTGGGTTTACTATGGTAGTGATGGAATAGGGACCAAGGTATCTTGGGTTGAATGTGCGTGGCCCTTTTAGAGGTAGATATTTGGTGGATAACCAGACTTGATCCCCTACTTGATATTGAGGGGCTTCCTTCCGATGTTGATCTGCTCCTTTCTTGTATTGTTCTTTAGCCCTTTGAAGGTGAGAAACAGCTTCCTTAAAGGCTTGGGTGATTGTAGAATGCAGGTAGTCTACTGCTGGTGTTTCAAGCTCTTGGAGGGGATCCAACTCCGAGGTTCGAGGGTGACTGCCGTACAAAAGAAAAAACAGGGTTTTCCCAGTTCCCGAATGGACAGAGTTATTGTAGGCATATTCGGCTATCCAAAGGATGTCTTTCCAAGTTTTTTCAGTTTGTTGCAGCATGCAGCGTAAATACTGTTCCAGAATTTGATTGGTCCTCTCGGTTTGTCCGTCGGTCTGAGGGTGGTGACTGGTCGATAGTCTCACATCAATTTGAGCCGACCGACAGCAACTTCGCCAAAAATGAGAAATAAATTGACTACCTCGATCCGAAATTAGAACCGAAGGAAAACCGTGCAGTCGGACGATGTTTTCGAGAAATTCTCGGGCCAGAGTTGGTGCTGTTGGCAAGCCTTTGAGCGGAATGAAATGCGCCATCTTGGAGAATAAGTCCACGATTACTAGAATCGTATTGTATCCGGAGCATGGAGGTAGATCGGTGATGAAGTCCATAGAAAGCGTATGCCAAGGGCGAGGTGGGATGTCAATAGGGGGTAAGAGGCCTGCTGGTCTTTCCTTTTGACTCTTGTTTTGGGCGCATACTCCACAGGACATTATAAAGTCTCTGATATCTTTTTTCCAAGACGGCCACCAGAAGTAGCGCTTGATCTTTTCTGAGGTCTTGGCCATACCGGGATGTCCTTCCATTAAAGAATCGTGATAACAAGAGATTACTTTTTTCTGTAAATCTGTGCTGGGTAGGTATAATCGTTCTTGGAAATACAATACGTTGTCCTTTACTGCAAAGTCCTTTCCCTGCAGATGCCAATTCTGTATGTCTGCTGGAGTTACAAGTTGCCTGGCCTTATCCTTAACTTCCTCTATGGATTCTGTGGCGATTACACCCAGAATTCTTTGTTCGGGAATGATTGGTACAGGTTTAGGGTTGATCAAGTGTTCTTCCACTCCCATCCGAGAAAGGGCATCAGCTTTACCGTTCTTTGTACCAGGTCGATAGGTAATTATGAAGTCAAACTCAGCAAAGAATAATGCCCAACGGAGTTGTCTAGAGGATTGGGCTTTTGCGGTTTTCAAATATTGCAGGTTTCGGTGATCCGTAATCACAGTAACGGTGTGTCGGGCCCCCAGCAGATAATGCCGCCAAGCCTTAAAGACAGACTTGATAGCCAGAAGTTCCTTGTCAGTAATCGTGTAATTGATTTCAGGAGGTGAGAATTTGCGGGACCAAAATGCCACGGGATGCAACTGATTGGTTACCGGGTCCTTTTGTGATAGAACTGCCCCCATGGCAAGGCTTGAAGCATCAGTTTCCACGATGTAGGGGAGTTCGGGGCGAGGGTGTTTTAAGATTGGTGCAGAGAAAAATTTAGTCTTCAAATCCTGGAAAGCTTGTTCCGCCTCGGTAGACCATTCAAAACGTTTGTTTTTCTTTAACAAGGCAGTGATGGGCTGGACTATTCGAGAGAATTCGGGGATAAACCTGCGGTAAAAGTTAGCAAAGCCTAACATGCTTTGCACACCTTTTACGGAGGATGGTGATGGCCATTTGAGAACTGCATCGACCTTCTTTGAATCCATACGCACTCCGCCAGGTGATAATATGAATCCCAAGAATTCAACTTCAGTCACGTTGAAAACACATTTTTCCAAGTTAGCGAAAAGTTTGTGTTGACGCAATCTTTCGAGGACCATTTTCACGTGTTTCCGATGTTCAGATTCCGATGAAGAATAAACGAGGATGTCGTCAATGTAAACAACAACACACACATCTATGAGCTCTCTGAGGACATCGTTCATAAAATATTGAAAGGTGGCCGGGGCATTGCAAAGTCCGAAGGGCATGACCTGATATTCAAATAGCCCATACTTGGTGCGGAAGGCCGTCTTCCATTCATCGCCCTCTTTTACTCGTACCAAGTGGTAAGCTCCTCTAAGATCCAGCTTTGTATATATGCATGCTTTTCTGACTTGGTCCAGGAGTTCAGGGATCAAAGGTAACGGATATCTATTCTTAACGGTGATCTGGTTCAGGGAGCGATAATCTATACAAGTTCTAAGGTCTCCTTCCTTTTTTGGAACGAAGAACAAAGCTGAAGAAGCAGGGGACTTGGAAGGACGAATAAACCCATTTGCCAGGTATTGATCCAGGTATTGTCGAAGGTGAAGGTTCTCAGGCTCGGTGAGGGCATAAATTCTACTACAAGGAGGAGTAGATCCAGGTATCAGGTCTATCTGGCAGTCATAAGACCTATGAGGAGGTAGAGAGTTAGCCTGATCCTTCCGGAAAACATCTTGGTATTCTAGGTATTCGGGAGGTAACTGGGGAGTCTCTGAAGAAATTGCTGCCAGTGCAACACCAGGTGGAGGGTGACAAGTAGAGACACGTTCTGGAAACTGGACCGTTCTTGCTTGCCAATCGATCAGAGGATTGTGTTTCTCTAACCAAGGTATTCCTAGAATAATCTGAAACTGAGGGGCCTTGATCACATCGAACACGATCTTCTCATGGTGTCCATCTTGACTTACTAGCGTCACCTCTTGAGTGGTATGCGTTACTGGCCCGGAGGCTATCTCCGTACCATCCACCGTAGTAATGACGTCCTTTACAGCCTTGGGACAAAGAGTTAGATTCATCCTCAAAACCATTTCATGATCCACATAATTGCCGATGGCACCGCTGTCGACGTAAGCTTCAATTGCATGTAATCGATCCGGATTATCAGGGCTAATGAGGACCATAGGTATCACGAAATGCGAGGTCACGGAACTGGTTTTCACGCTCGGCAAGAGGACCTCTATTCTTGTCGGGCGAGGTCGTTTCCCTGCTCAGAGTTTGTAACTTTGGTAACTGCAGCTCCTACTGCCTTCTTGGCAGGTTTCACCGGACAGTCTCGAAGAAAGTGCCCTGAGTTTCCGAAATAGAGGCATAATTGCAACTGTTTTCTCCTTTCTCGCTCCTTTTGTGTTAGAGGACCTTTCAGACCCCCTATTTGCATGGGTTCCCCGGAGTCTACTCCTTTGGAAGGAGTTGGCGGTTTGGAAAATAATCGAGCATCAAACTTGTAACGATCGGCCTTCCTGTTCTGCAGTCTGTGATCTATTTGAACGACTAAGTCTATATAGTCCGAACAATCTTGTGGGGGATTCACTACTTGGGCTAACACATCTTTGAGCTCTCCACGTAGACCTCTATAAAACAGCGTAATCCTTTTGTCCTCAGGCCATTGAGTTTCCACTATCAGTCTGTTGAAAGACGCAATATAAGCCAAAAGGTCTTGATTACCTTGTCGCAACGAAAGAAGCTCATTGTCCAAGGCCTGCCCCTGTGAATGTCTTGCGAACAGTTTTTCCATACTGAGCTGAAAAGCTTGAAAATCATGGAGGACCGGATCATCTTGATTTACTAGAGGGATCGACCAGTCTGCTGAATTGCCACTAAGGTACGAAAGCACGAAAGCTACTTTAGCTTGATCAGTTGGAAAGGCTGCGGCCGGCATAAGAAATGCAACTGGCACTGATTGATAAATACTGCAAACCTCTTTGGGTCACCAGAAAATCGTTCGGGCGGAGCCAGAGGTACATTCCCAGGTAGGTTGATCTGTACTGGATTCATAAAGGATGTAGAAGGAAGATTTCCCCCAGATGCGGGTAACGGGGTCTGTCCGGCTTGTGACTGTAGCAATTGTCTAGCGAGATCATCTGTTCGCTCCTTGGAAATAATCAGTTCCCTTCTTAGAGCGTTCGTTTCCTGACGGGCTGCATGCACTTCTGCCCTTAGTTCCCCAAGTAACTGGGCTAGCTGGTCGGTATCCGAGGTTTCCATAGCGCCTGGACGGGAGTTTTGTGGTAGGCTTTGCGTTCTGTAACGCTCACCTGATTCCCGTAGAGGCGCTGGTCTTGACTGGGCATATACCGTATCTGCAAAGGTGATGTGTGACACACGGCTGACTCTTTGGGCTGGACCTCTGTGCACTGTATGTCTGTCTTGAAGGGTAAGATGTCTGCAGATAGAAAATATGGGATTAAGGAACTGGGTTATTGAATGTCTCTCTCTTCTTCCCTTTCTCTTCTCCTGTAGAACCCCAAAGGTTAACTCTCTCACCTTAGGTAAGTGAACGCCGTGCTCTCCATCTGCCTCGGGGCAGGGTGCTGTAACCAGTTTCTTCACTGGATAAGGGGAGCAGGCCTCTTGACTTCAGAGGACTGCTGTCCGTCGTTTACTGCACGAACGGTAAGTTTCGAGTAATTCTAATGTCTTTAAAGTCTTTAGTAATGATGTTTCTTGTTTTGCAGGGTTCCGGCGATGGCGGATGACGGGCTGAAGTGAGTTGAAGATGGAGCCCGTGTGATGAATAGAAGCGCCTGGAAGCACGTAAGTAAGCGCTTGTTGCCTGCTTCACGATGCGCTCTAACTGTCTTTTTATTTTGCAGGTACAAGTTCGGAGCGGCTGCAGGGTGCTGGAATACCCATTGGGTTAGATGTGGAAAGGAGTAATGGCACGTGAGTATTAAAGTTCCCCAATGTCTTTAAACGCACCTTGTTTTGTCTTTCAGATGCGGGATGCGGAGCCGAAGAGTTGGTAAGCTTTTGTCTTTATAGGTGTTGCTGAAGACTGGATTCAGGATGGTAAGCCTTTTTCCTTAGGCCCAGGATCAGATGCAGAAGACACGATGAGCGTTCTGCTGCAGAGGATGCAGAATAACGCAAAGCAAGATTCATCCATCGGGTGTGGTTTAAATAGCCTCCTGTAGTGCTTAGGTGTCTCCTTCCACAGCCACGCCTAGGTAAGAAAAGAGTTCCTGCTTTCCAGAAGAGTTCCAGTGTTCTGAATCTAGGGAGTGGCTCCTGCCCCACCCAACAGGAAAGGTAGTTCCAAACAGAAGAGGATTAGAGGCTCAACTGGCAGGCAAGTAAGCAGCATGGTCTGCTGCAGGTAAGTCCACCCAAGCATTATGAGCCCGGCGCTTCCAGTGCTGGGACTGGGCATATTTATGAGCCTGGTGCCACTGGCGCCAGGACTGGGTCCAAAAGGTCCCAATTGGGACTGGTTGGCACTCGGAACCTGGGTTATGGATCTGCTTCCAAGGGAGTTGGGAAAACCCTGACCTTTTAGAAGCAGAGATCATGACAGTAGTATGATGTCAATGATGATGAGTTTTTTCTCTAAAAGTGTATTTTTTCATGTAAAACGTTGAGAGATATACTTTGAGACATCTGTCGATGTCCGTTGTACTCCCTGTGAGACAATTGATATTAAAACAGTTCAAATTTTGCCAAACTTCCTGAGTCGGTCTTATTATTGGTGTAAGAGTACATTCTTCATCCCCATCCATCCAATAAAGTGTTATCTCGCTTAAAGGGTCTACGGATTTACTGTGTTTCCATGCATAGGGGACAAGGACTAGCAGTTTGGGCGGGGATGCTCTCATTGGTGGCAGTACCTGATTAATTTGCATAAGGCTGGACCCCTTTTGCAATGGCACAAACGTGCTGAAAAACGGTATTGAGGAAGTTAGCCCAGAGCAGTGCCAGTGGGCCAAAGTTATTCAAAACCTTCCACAGGTGCAAAAGGGATTAACATGACCTATCAAGCCTCCGTGGACCAAAGATGCACCATGGAGGCATACACTAGTCAATAATACCTTTTCGATTGTCTAGGCGGTTCAACAACATCAAACTAGGCTTCTTGGCATCCTTCATGAGTCCTCTTCAGTTCGAGCATTCGGCACTCACAATTGTTCAGTGGCAAGCTGGAGTCAAGCCGGGATCAAACAAAAAGTACCTTCTGTCTTGAAGCGTATTCTCGAGCTGTGTGGATCGGGTGATCACCAGGTTCGATCGACGGACAAAGTTCAACGGCAGTGCACAGGAACCAGGAGATGCAGGCAAATCAATTCGATGTGGATGCTCGGAAGTCAATATTAGTGGGATTCTAAGGTCGGGTCGATCATCTTACTGGAGTGGCAATGAAGAAGCTGGCGTTTTGAATCATGATTCGAGCAAAGCAACATAGTAGTACTTTGCTGGTTCAAGCCAAGGCGGCAACCCACTTCCGCTGGTGGTGTGCGGGGGTGAACAGAGTAGTACTGGCAAATGGCAGTTAGAAGAACAATGAGCAACAAGGCAATGTCAAAGGGTCCTGGTGGTTTTCTCATCCCTTAACACGCTTGAATCATGGTCTGCAGCAGGTCGTTATTGTGGATGTTCTGGCTTTCAGGAGCTGTGATTCCAACTCCAGGGTATCAAGGGCCAAGATTAGTCTTTTTCCTCTGCTCCCGAAGAGAGGAGAGACTGGCACACACATTCAGAGGTCCAGCAAACACATTGAGGTCCTATGCAATAAAGTGGCTGCAAAGATGCTGATTTTTTAAGAGCAGCAGAGTTGATCCCCGATAGTCCCTCTGTGTGGTTCGGGACAGACCTCACCCATGCCTTGGACCACCTGCCTTTGTCTCACATCTGGAGAACTATAGAAAGGATTTCTCCGTGAGCAGAGTCCAGCAAAATCTTCTTCAAGGGTTGGATTCCAGAGATTATTCAAAGCGGTTGTGGGAGACCCATTCTTTTAAAGGTAAAAGTCCACAGGTGATTGGCATTAAGCTAGCCTGCTCTAGAGGTACAATCCCTGCTCTTGAAATGAGTGGACGTTGCCCCTCTGACATAATACCAACATGATTTGTGCTACAGGAAGTGGAGGGTATGTGAAAGAGAGAGAGAGGCAGAGGAATACAAGATGGCAGAATCATCTCCCACCTGTACAGGTGTCTCCCTTGCCTTTAGAAATTGAGCACCCTGGTATGAGGCCTAGCCTTTTGTGAATGGGTGTGCCCTTTGACTCCTGTTACAAGGGCCAGCTTCCTGCAGAGTGGCTGCCCCTAGGGAAAGGGTGTTAACTACCCTTACAAAGGAACAACGCAAGGCAATCCCCCAAGGCTACTGGCATGCCAGTGTGCAGGGGGAACCTTGTCTGGAAAGAATACACAACCATTTCAAAGCTGAACTGGGCCCAAAGGGATGACACATGTATGATATTATGTTAATGTGGCTGGGATAATTATGAGAGATGCTGGCCACCATACCCTAACTCAGGGTTGGCTTATATGTAGAGTTTAACATGCCACCAGGACAGAATCCTCAAAATTATGCAGTTTTTGGAACCGTGCATTGTTTGTGGACAGCTGTGCTTTGTGAGGGTACCTGTCACATTTAGTGAATTACTGCACTCTGTGAGTGAGTTCAATAAAAGTTGTGGTAGGCTCTGCCCTACGAGAGAACCCAATAGCTTTCGTGTTCAGTTGATTCCTATAAGAGACCCTAAGACCGTTAAGGTGTGCCTACAAGCTGTGAGTGAGATCAATACCTTTAGAGTGTGTTGCTCTTTGTGAGAGATCCCAAAACCTTTAGTGGGCTGCTGCATCCTGTGAGAGACTGCATGAACTTCAAGGGTCGGCTGCACACTTTGAGGAAGCTTCATGACTTTAGAAGCCAGCTGTGCCCTTTTAGAGAGACTGATCTATGTACATGGTAGCCTCACCCTGTAAATGAGCCTGAGACCAATTCAAAAATGGTGCTTGTGATCATGAGAACATAATACTATTCAAAACATTGCTCACACAATAGGTAAGATCATATGTAAGTCAGAAACGTTCAGGGCCTCATTTATCACTCCTACATCTATCTGTTTTGAAGCAACATGCATCACAAAACATCTATCCTCCATTTGGGATAGTGTGACTTGTATCATGTACCAAACCATCTTCATCATCATTATCAACTTCATCCAAAGTGGTGATTTGGCTGTGGGCAGATATTTTTCCAGTCTTCCTCGGTAAAGTGACCTTTTTTATTTTTTATAAATGTCAGTTGTTCAACATGCACCACTTCAATTCTTCTCCTGTGGATGGAGACAATAGACCCAGCTTAACATATAACTCTCTCAGACTACACGCTTGTTGGGGGGACGCTTATTAAATCAATAGCAACTTGCAGAGGCATTACTGGCCAGACATACAGCTTGATGTGCCAATACTGCAACGGGTCATCATTCCCTCTTAAATGTGATGTGTCCAGTAGAAAAGACCAGAGCATCTCTGTGGCTGAATGTCCACTGCCAGTTCTTGCTTGTTTACAGATCACAAAACTCCTGTGAAATAGTTTCATTGGATGCACTGCATCTACTTTAGCTGGAGGTTTCTGGTGTAGTTGGCAAACATTGGTCTGGTTGATGTTCTTCCTGCCTCCTGTGTTCTTTCTCCTGTTTTGTTGCAAGAGCTGCAGCAAAGCATACTTGAACATATACACAGTGTCTCCTTGTGATTTAATGGCTAATGCAATGTGAATATGACTAGTGGCTAAACCTCCTACTCAACTCTACACTACTACTAAATCACCATTTATACCAATCATAAAGGCAAAACACACATGTTGACTTGTATACCTCCTTTGCATTTTCTGGTAATGTGGGCCAAGGGCAGACTAGATTCTGTGGTGGAATATTAAGTGATAACAGTAGCAACTCAAACAGCATCAGTATAAAGACTCAAAAGTAATAGCATAGGGCCTTTCAACAGTACCTTTTTCTTGATCTTATGTGATTCAACAGCACGTTCCGGGCTATGCATGCAGTCCAACAAGATATGAGATGCTGCAAGCCAGGTTTATCCAGGCATTGGCATCAGGTCTGCTTTCAGATGGTGCTCTGTGTGGTTCAATGCAATATTTGATGAGTTGCAGTTCAAAGGGTCCAACAGGTTCAAGTCCATGTTTGAATGGGATTGAGGCGAGGTCCTGTTGGCTGGAGAGAGTATATCAAAGAAGCAGTGATTCAAGGGCAACAGCAGTAAACTGGGTCTGTGCCAAGGCAGCAAAGAGTGCTGATGGTGTAGTGTGGCATCAAACTAGTTTGACGTTTGCAAGCATTGGTTCAAAGATGTCAAAGAGCATCAAAAGTAGCACTGGAGGTCTGGGTTGGTTTGAAGGCATCACGCACACTCAAATCAATTTGATGATGGCTTGAAGCAGTGAAAGAGAAGAACAGGCAGCTCTGATTTAACATTCCAGGGAGTATGGGTGGCACCTGCAGGGGTTCTTTCTCCAGTTGTTGTTGCAAGAGCTGCAGCAAAGCATATTTGCACATATAGACTTGTTCTTGTTCTTAGCTGATTCAACAGCACCTTCCATTGCATCCTGGCCCACACTTCAGTGTGCTTTGACCAATCCTAACTCGCCATCACAGATTTATGGGTAGTGGCAAGTTTCACATTGAAATGTGGGTCCAACAGGAAGCTATCAGTTATCCCATGCAACCTTTACATCCAACCACCTCTTGATCAATTTGCAATTTTGAAAGGAGTTACATATCTAGCTCTCCAAAACCTGCCAAGGCAAAGGCCCTCAATGTGTTGGTCAGATTCAGCTCAAGCAGCTATACCAGAGGGAGAACTTCACTTAGTGATTGCACTGTGATGACAATGACATTTGGTGACCTCCTTTAAATGATATAGCATGGAGCAGACATTACATAGTAGCTTCCACTTATACAGAGTTAATCATACCCGTATAGAGCTCTTCAGTTAGTGTTCAGTAATATGTGGTGGCTTTTCGCTGTTCATGTGGCCTGTTCTTTAAGTGCAGATTATAATTGTAATGTGTAGCAAATGGGGTCTTCAGTTTGTGAAGTGGTAACTTGTGGCAAAACTACAGTTTCACAGTATAAATGTATATGGTAAGCCTGGCTGAAATGTGGGCTGATCTTATGGACTACATGCGTCCTACAACTCTGGGCCTCACCATGAGTTTGGCAGTACCCTTAAATCTGGCGGTAGCGCTATTACCGCCAGATATAAGGGTCCGCCAAATCAGGGCTTCAGTGGATTTCTCCCCAGCTCTGAGCTGGGGGGAAATCCACCGAAAATTCGCACTCATACAGCCGGCGGGAAATCCGCCGGCGGTATAAGCGCGACATTTCACCATTGAGCCCAATGGGGAATGGGGCATTCCCGAATGGGCTCAATAGGGAATGGGGATTTCCAAATCTGCCCAACCCGTGATCCGGCGCTAATATCGCCGGTGGGCTTGGTGGTAGGGCAGATAGCGCCAGCGCTATTAGCGCCAGCGTTACCTCCCAACTCGTGATGAGGCCCAGATGATGCAAAACGTGCATAAATCGTATTTTCATGGCAGGGATTGCATACGTTTGCACTTACGTGCAAACAAGTCCCTTCTGGGTAATTTTCATCATTTGCACATCAGAGTGAAAATGAGAAGTGTAAAGAGGTGGCAGAGGTCTCATTACACTTCTCCATTTGCATTCTTCAGTGCAAATAGAGTAAACACCACCGGCAATCTATTTCCTATGGAAACCACCTTATTTTTGCTGGTGCAAAAGGCATAGGAATTCCACAGGAAATCATTTGTTTCAAAAGTGGAGTACAAATGCGAGGCAGAAATGTAACTCCCATTCCACACCCGCCTGCTGCCTACAAGAACAATGGAAATCCCCCATAGCATGAATGGAAGGATTAGGACAGGGGTAACACCTTGATCCCTCTCTTTAGTGTCTCCATGCACACAATGCGGACTTTGAAAATGAGCTCCAAAGAGCCTTGGCACCTTTTTCTTTATCCCTGCTCATGTTGAATTGAAATTCCAGCACACGTGCACGTGTCCACAAATTGGGATACTTATCCTTATGCAGACGAACATATCTAGAATATGAATGGAATGTTGGCTACTATCAGGAAAAACATCAATATTATTACACACGAAAGTAACAAGGCACCAATATTGCAGAATTAAGTTAAGGTATCATGTAGAAGTTATCTGTTTCCTCAACTCTCACTTGATTAACTTGCGCCATGCAATAACTGAGAAAAAACTATTGTTTTCTTCTATTGCCAGACTCGAGCCTCTAAGTACAGTACCAGAACTGGGTACTGAAGCATTGCAGCTCAGTGTAGTTTTGTTTGCAAGACCAGCATGTTGCCCCTGAGCTATCCTTCATGGTTATAATAATGAAATTATGACATTTGCTTCTTGTTCTTATTTCTCCCCACAATTATATGATTGCACTAGAAAACAATATCAAGAATACATGAAGACCTTTTTTACCTGTAATTTCAGTTAAATGATTTTGTAATTTTGCAGGATCATTCACATTAAGGATTGGGTACATGTACTATATTCTCATCTAGGTATCACATGCATAGATGTTTTATAGGAGGAACAATTCCCTGAGCATGAATAAACAAGACCATACTGCCCCTGAAGATGATTCCACTCATAGAACGGAAACATGTTTTGCAGGATCGACCCGCTCTAATAGTGTAGAAATAAGAGTGGAGGAGGGTTGATTTCATGATACTAATATGAGGGTTGGAATGATTTTATGTTATGCTAAAGGATAGACCGTGCACTGACACCACAGGAGTGGTCCCCTGGAGCTCTACCGGATCAGAAACTAACAAGAGGGGAGGGTAGGTTAGTAGGTATGAACGTGAGAAAGAGTATGAGAGCTGTGGTGTGCCGTTGGCACCTTCAGTTCGGTTTACACCTTTCGCTGAGCTGAGTTGTGTTTTTCAGTTGGTAGCCTTCATGTGCTGCTGTTTGAGACTATTTGTGGTTTGCTGTGTTGTTGCGGTGTAATAAAGTGTGTGTTGTTTGTTGTAAATTAGACATATGTTTAGTTTGAAGATTGAGAGGTGCATGCAGATATTTTTTTATTAAAAGGGCTGGTAAGTGGCATCACTATCTAGATGGGATTCAAGCTGATATCACAAATTCCATCTAAATGTGATGCATGCTAATCTTCACAATTCTATCTAGAAGTGACACAAACTTATATTCTATAATTCTGTCTGGATGTGATGCAAGCTAATATTTAACATTCTGTCTGGATGTGACACAAGCTAATATTCAACAAGTCTGTCTGGATGCGACACAAGTTAATTTTTACAATTCTGTCTGGATGTTATGCAAGCTTATGTTCACACTTCTGTCTAGATGTGACACAAGCTAATATTTCCAATTCTGTCTTGATTTTATGCAAGCTAAGCTTTACAATTATGTCTGAATGTGAGGCGAGCTAATAGTCACAATTCTGTCTAGATGTAAAGCAAGCCAATATTCAACAATTCTGTCTGGATGGATGCATGCTAATATTTAACAATTCGGTCTGTGTATGATGCAAGAAAATAGCCACACTTTTGTCTAGAAGTGATTCAAGCTAATATTCATAGTTCTGTCTACCTGTGAAGTAAGCTAATATTGACAAATCTTTCTGGATGTGGCACAAGCAAATATTCACAATTATGTCTAGATGTGACGCAAGATAATATTCACAATTCTACCCCATCCATAACTGCCCAAAATGTAAACTGTGGCTAATACAATTGGCTTCATGCAACTTATGGTAACCTTACACAGTAAGGCTAGTATCTGAAAGTCTGCCTTGTACAAGTAGGGTACATGCTGACTACGGCTGATAGGCTGTAAGTAGGCCGAGTGCCTGGGGAGTGGGATATAGGTAGTGAGACCAGTGGCTTAGTTAATGAGGACAGTAATGGTTGATATGGCTAACACATTCAGGCTAAATGCAAGATATGGTTACTATACAAACTGTGGGCTAGACACATCAGACAACCAGCTAATAGAGAATAGGATAGGATTAGATTGGGTTGGTCAGATTAGTGGGGAGCAACAATGGCTGCACACCCTGCTCGAACTGCCCTTACCTTGTCAATAGCTGCTAGTTGACGCTGCAGGTCTCACAGATTAACACAAGCCAACATGGTCTGGAGCTGCTTCTGCAGGAGTTGCCCTTTGTCTTTGGGCCCTTAGCTGCAGGGGAAGATGGCTACCCTGGCTATATGAAGTAAAAAGGAAGAAAAAGTCCAATCAGAGGTCTGGGGAAGGAGTGGGAGGTGGGAAAGTGGGCTGAGAGCAGGAAGTGGTCTGGGAAGCACAGGAATGATGTGTGTATATGTGACATTATAGACATAATATAAATTAATTAATGGTCTCTATAGAGCCTCATTATGCAAGTTTGGTGGTCATTTGGCAGTAATTGAGCAGAATTACAGCCAAACTCATTTACTGTTACTGCTACTGGTCCCGTTTGTCTACCACAGGATAACAAGTGATGGTAGAGCAGTGTAACTCCCAATTTTTGGAGTCCATGGAGCTTTTGGCAGAATTACCATGTGTGTCTATTCTGTTACAGAAATTCTGATTTTTTGCTGGAGGACAATTCTTCACTTTAAGGTCAAACTGGTCTGCACTGCACTACGAATTGTGGTATTTCTTTTACCACCAACAAAGTGGTATTAATATAATTATCATCAATCTTTTCCGCCACTGCAAAACTTCCTTATATATGTATCTAAACAAATAGCTCCTAATTATGTTAGCATATAATGCATATATGCAAACATGCATAGAATTATGATGTGAACTGATACATGCATACATAACTGATGCCATAATTTGGTAACACATTGGGATTTAATGGTATGGTGTAGAACATAGTCCCAATGTACCTCAGTTTCTAGATTCATTCTGTCCTCAGTTCCCAGAGGAGAGGAATGGGAAAGTTTTAGGACATTTCTGGATGTGAAGTTTATCCAGAGTTGTGATTGATATTTATAAAGCTGAGTAGTTTGGAGTAAGATGCAAGCACCACCTAAAGAAAACCTTAAAAGTTTGATCCATAGTTGTATTTTAGAGCAAAGGTTACATTCTCTCAGCCTCTCTATTCAGCATTTCTGCTTCTGATCCAGGTCCCCCGTGTCCAGCATTCGAGATCTGGAGGACAAGTGTTCTTGGTGGCTGCAGCTAGGCTCTGGAATTCCCTCCTGCTGCCCTTGCATTGGTTACAAGATCCTCTTACCTTCCGCCGAGCTTTGAAGACTTTCCTGTTCTAGTTTTTCTCAGATAGTGGTTTTTCATCTAGGATTCCCTGGTCTTCCTTTTCAGCCTTTTCTTACCAGTAGCACCATGATGCCCTTGTTGGTGAAGGTGTGCTTTAGAAGTCTATAAATAAATAAATAAACACACATGGTCAGTCGAAATAGCACCACGCAACTGCTGAAAGTTGCGTCACATAAGTCAAAACAGACATCAACATCTCTGGGAACCATATAAGATGGTCAGCTGACAAAATAAAATACATCAACAATCATCTACAGAAAAAACAACCTCAGGATGAACCTGGTCTTGGGATCACATTTGGTACTTGGAGGCGCTTGTGACATGGCAACCCACTCTTCCCAAATACACAGCAAGAACCCATTTGGGAAAAAGGGTTGCATTGAACTGGCACCCTTTGATGCATCAATGGAAAATAGAGCTCAACAAAGACAGAGCAGCCATTAGCAGCAACCTTATGCAAACAAAAACTCAGAAGGTGGCCAGTCTTACTCTTCTCTCTACCAGAGATAACAACTGGATGAACAAATATAAATGCCCCCTTCTGAGTGCCAATTGGTCATGACTTCCCACACCCTCTGAATTTCAAGGGTTTGTTGCATTAAATCTGGTCAACATAACTTCACTTTAACTCATGTTCTTTCAGTGAATTTCAAGAATTATACCATAGTTTTCTTTTATGGGATCCTATACACATGTCCACTGTATATTTTCCCTCAATATGTTTCTTTTACACCCACTGAGGGGGAGAGAGCGTGGGGGGGGCTTGGAAATCCCTTGGTTTAGAACATTTCATCCAAATCCACCCAGCGAGTCAAAAGTTATTAGCCATTCTCAGCTTCTCTCCTGCAAAGCAACAAAACCTATATAAAGATTTTAAGGCACAGAAGGAACCCCGTTCTCAGTCGAATATTATCTAATGCATTGTTTCCAACATTTCATTTTCAGTTGGGGAGGGTGCTTGACAAACTTTTTCAAGCCGATTCATGGAATAATTAGCGCGGCGCAAGTGGCCAAAAACGTGCGATTCGCAGTGGAATAGCGAAAATCACAGTGCAAGTGCGAAAATCGCACGAAAAGCAGCGCACATCGATTCATGGAAGGCCGTGCGCGAGAAAACCATCGGATGTGCGCTAAAAAAGAGCGCGACGCACGTTGGCGCACAGGCCATCTAACGGCGTGCGCCAGGTCACAGCGAAAATCGCACAGGCCACAGCGAAAATCGCACATAGCGCAGCGCACACAACAAAAGTAGGCGTAACACTCGGAATGGGGAACAACTTGCCAAAATGTGGGCGTCACGGGGGAAGTACAGGGTGCAAGTGTGCGGAACGCCCACACGCTCGCCTACAACCCGTATTAATGGAATCGAATAGGGCAAAAAAGCGCACGGTCAAACCAGCGCACAGGCACAAACACGACCGCCACAAGAAAGCAGGCAGTAGCGTCTCTGCGCCTGTAATAAATGTGCGCCAAAAGGTGCGCCAACAAATAGCACCTATATACAGCCATGATGAATGTCCTATACTGTGGCCCTCCAGGACAAATGACGTGCAAAGGGGTACCCATAATCACGGACACCCGCTGACTGAAAAATAACATGTGTGTGTATTCCGGGGTGCGCGGGAAGTCTCAAACGCGATTTGGCAGGGTACGTGGATTTCAGGGGTGCGCGGGAAGTACCACACGCGATTTGGCCAGGTACGTGCGCAGGAATTTCCACACGCGACTTGGCTGGGTACGTGGATCTCAGGGGTGCGCGGGAAGTCTCACACGCGATTTGGCAGGGTACGTGGATTTCAGGGGTGCGCGGGAAGTTCCACACGCGATTTGGCCGGGTACGTGCGCGGGAATCTCCACACGCGATTTGTCTGGGTACGTGGATCTCAGGGGTGCGCCGGAAGTCTCACACGCGATTTGGCAGGGAACGTGGATTTCAGGGGTGCGCGGGAAGTTCCACACGCGATTTGGCCGGGTACGTGCGCAGGAATTTCCACACGCGATTTGTCTGGGTACGTGGATCTCAGGGGTGCGCGGGAAGTCTCACACGCGATTTGGCAGGGTACGTGGATTTCAGGGGTGCGCGGGAAGTTCCACACACGATTTGGCCGGGTACGTGTGCGGGAATTTCCACACGCGATTTGGCTGGGTACGTGGATCTCAGGGGTGCGCGGGAAGTCTCACACGCAATTTGGCAGGGTATGTGGATTTCAGGGGTGCGCGGGAAGTTCCACTCGCGATTTGGCCGGGTACGTGCGTGGGAATTTCCACACGCGATTTGTCTGGGTACGTGGATCTCAGGGGTGCGCGGGAAGTCTCACACGCGACTTGGCAGGGTACGTGTGTGGGAATTTCCACACACGATTTGGCTGGGTACGTGTATGACAGGGGTACGCAGAAAATTCTACACGCGATTTGGCTGTGTGCTCCCAGGTATTCCCTGTACACCCTCCACGGCCCCTGCAGGCAGCCGACACCACAGGGGACTACCCTGCACACCTGCTCATGTCACCCAGCACCCCCACCCCCCAGCAGTGCAGGGGCAGCCTCCACCAGGCCCCCACTCATGTCTCCCACCACCCCCACCCCCCAGCATCCAGGGACACCCTCCACCAGGCCCCCACTCATGTCTCCCACCCACCCCCACCCCTTCAGCAGTGTGGGGCACCCTCCACCAGGCTCCCACCCATGTCTACCACCACCCCCATCCCCCAGCCACCATGGGCAGCCCTCACCAGGCCCCCACTCATGTCCAACTCATGTCTCCCACCACCCCCACCCCCCAGCAGTGCAGGGGCACCCTCCACCAGGCCCCCACTCATGTCTCCCACCACCCCCACCCCAGCCACCAGGGGCAGCCTCCACCAGGCCCCCACTCATGTCTCCCACTACCCCCACCCCCCAGCAGTGCAGGGGTGTTAGGGAGAATTCTCTGTTTAGGCTGAATTTCCCTACCTAGTGAGTCCCCCAGCAGCTTTGCTGGATTTCTGGGGTTTAATTTTTTTCTCCTGCCAAGAGTGAGACTCTTTTACCCTCACTCTTGGACATGTTGAAGTGTGTTTTCTTGGTTAAACCTTGTGTTGAATGGGCTATGGGGTCTCTTACTCCATAGGGCCTCATGTATTTTTGTGATGTGGGTCACACAGCACCCTCTGTGCCGTGACCCAGGGGTGTCCTAGGGACTCCCCAACATAGACTCCATACCCTGGGACTGACTACTGTCTCCCAGGGCATGTAAAGTCACCAAAGACTTTGCTAGTCTTGAATCCTGAACAGAACCAGTACAAACCATCATATTGTGGACGTACTGGCTGGGGCAATTCGATTGCCCCAGGGTCTGTTAGTCGAGGGGGCACGTCTCCGTCCCCCCTGATCGAGTTTTGGCTGGTGGCAGTGGAAACTACTTTTTATATTCGACCGCGAATATTTCCCTATGGGATTTCCCATTGTTTTAGGCTAACACATTTAATTATTTATTTACGGTAGCCTTAAACATACCGCCGGTTTATATATTTATTTTTATAACTCCGGTTGGGACTTTTTGCCAAAACTTGATTCTAAAATGGCGTTGGTGTTCGCCTCTGTAACTCTGACCCAAAGTGGAGCCCTTTGTTCCACTTTTGGCGGGCTTCTCCACAGAAGCCCTCCAAAGTGGTGCCACTCTGTCTGGGGTACTTAGGAGGGGTGGAGGGGGATTTAGGCACCCTGGACTGAGTTACCTTGGTAACTCAAGTCGCACTCCGTCCTGATTGGCCCAAGTGGTGAGCCGCCCGGCTCACCACTTAGCATGGTTGAGTGACAGCTAGGCTGGGTGAATGGGGGTTTGCTGCATAAAAGCAGGGCTTTGGGGACTGGGACTTCAGAAGTCGCCACAGGACCAAGAATCCGACGAGGGAAGAGCTGAGCCGACCTGCTTCGACGACACCACCCGGTGGAGCCCTGCTGAACCGTCTCACCACTTTTTCCCGACGACCGAGGAGAACTCTTAACGGAGTGGCTCCTTCCCTTGACTGGTGGGGACAACCAGTTTTCGCCTTCTTTCCGTTCTTTGAGGTATCTCGTGGCCGCCTTGCCTGTGCCAAGCACCCCGGCAACCGGAACCCCACCACTTTTACCCCAACCACGAAAGTCGGTACAACCCTTTAACCGGAGGACTCCGCGGCTGGTTTCTTCCCGGGCAGTGCAACGACCTTCTTCTTCTGCTCTTCAGCGAGAACTTCTTCTCCCCTGACCGACGTCGAGCCTTGCTGCCACTGCCTGGAACAACTGCCACCGCTGGAGGATCCTTTCCGCTTAAGGTACCGTGTTCCGCCTGGCTTCCCTTGCTACCGACTGCACGGGGTAGATTTAGTCCCCGGCTTTCGAACCTGGGAGTGCCTGGGACACTTTGGCTAAACTTTCTGAGCCACTCTAACCTCTTTTTGACTCTTTGCAAGACTTTGAATCTCTAACTAACAGTGTGATCTTGGGCACATTTTCGCTCCGGCTACTCTAAGAGTGGGCCCTGCCTAGTGACTTTTGCTCACCTGTGACTTTATTCTTCTTTAAGCCTATTGCAAGTGCTCTGGACCTTAGAGTGGTGTGTCTAACCCATTTCTGCTTTTTCTCTCCCTTTCTTGGAAACTACTAGAGTGTCATCTAACGTTAAGCACTCACCTCTGTTTTAATTAAGTGGTGTTTACTTAGAGTTGTCTAGATAGGAGAAAGGATTGAATCTACTTTCATTATAACTGTGTTGAAGTGCTTTTACTATATTTTTGCTAGAGTGTTTTTAACTTATGTGTATTTTAAATAAATAACTATATACTTTTGAAACCAAGCTCTGGTCAGTGTTTGCTTGTGCTATTGTGTTTTGGTACATATTGTGTATACTTTACATACTGCCTAACTCTTCTTGAGAGAAGTCTGACTGCTCAGCCACAGCTACCAGGTAAATCTGGGTGGTACAGACTGCTACCAAAGGGGTTTACTGCTCTACCTGTAGTCTTAAATCTTTTGCAGTGTTCCCCAAGGGAACTGCACAGGTTTCTGCCTAACACTGGTGTACAGCGGTGGGATTTGTATTGAGTATACATTTTATTGTGCTTTAGATACCTTAGTGCAACTAACCACAAAGCTTAGCACTGAAAAAGTAAAACCTCTAACATGTCAGTTATAGAAAGCTATAGTCAAGAGTCCCTTGCAGCCAAAACTGCTGATTGTTTAAGAGTGCTCTGTAAACATAAGGATCTCCTGACTAAGGGCAAGAAAATGGAGCTGATTGAAAGATTGTTAGCTAACCAAAGTCTGGGTGATGGTTCAGAGGAACCTACCACTCCAGCAACTGTAGATGACAGTGTTGAAGTTAACATGGAGCAAAATGTTGATGTTTCTGAGGAAGAGTCAGAAGAGGAGGGTGAGGCTGTTGTAACTGTCCCCCCTAGGCCTCTGCCTGCTCTACCTGCTGTACCTACTGGACCTTTACCAGGTCCCACATTTAGTCCTCAGTACTTTGAACTGGAGAAAATGAAGCTAGAATTGGAGTATAAGAAACTTAATGCTCAAACTGACAAAGAACTAAGGCTAAGGGAAATGGAGCTCAAGTATGACTTAGAAATGAAGAAATTATCTGTTGAGAATGTTTCTCTCTCTGGCTCCTCTAGAAGTTCCAGTCCTAAAAGACCCCGGATGCCTAAAGAATTGGTTGGTATGTATGAGCCTAAGTTGGATGTGTTGGATTGGTTGTCTCTGTTTGAATATAATCATGGGCTCCAGAACATCACAGGAAATGACTTACTCACCTGGTTGTTCTCTAGGCTTCCCCCTGTTGCAACTGATGTGGTAATGGAGATGGGGGAGGAGGATAGGAAGGACTATGAATGTGTGAAACTAGCTTTGATAGCTAGGTTTGGGAAGACCCCTTCCCAGTATCTTAAGAGGTTTAGGAGCCTCAAAAAGCATGATGGTACCCCTTGGGCTACCTGGGTGAGTGAATGTTTGAAAAACTTAGAGGGATGGATTAAGGGTTACAAGGTGAACACTTATGAAGGTATGAAGAATCTCTTTATGTTGGAGTCAATTTATGATGCCTGCTCTCCTGAACTCAGACAACACTTGGCTGATTCCAGGGAATTAGATTCCCGGAAGCTAGCTAAGGCTGCTGACTTGTGGGTTGCCAACAGGGCCACTCACAAGGATTCTGGGGTAACTCAGAAGAAGGATGGGGAAAAACAGTCTAAAAAAGACTCCAAAGAGAATTCTAATAATTCCTATCCCAAAGAGGGCCCCAAACCACAAAATAACCAGGGTAAGCCACATGGGAAACCTAGTCAGGCTACTGTACCTTCTGGCCACAAGCCAGAAGGAGGTCAGAACAAGCCACCCTTCCAGAGAGCATTTGGACAATGCTATGTCTGTCAGGGTACTGACCATATCAAAGGAGATCCCAAGTGCAAGGGTAAACCTGCAGGGATCAGCACAGTCTCCTTAGCCTTCACTCCTGAGGATGAAGTACAGATGGCTAGTGCCCACTTTGAACTCTTTGCTGAAGAACCCTTGGGTCTTCAAGCAACTGTAAACTTAGAGCCTATGGGTCTGGTTAGTCCCCAGAATAGGGTTGTGTATAACTCCCTACCTGTTAACTCTAAGGTGTATTATGTGGACAGTGTTCTTGTCAATGGCCAGGATACTCCTGCCAGGAGAGACACTGGGGCCAGCAGAACAGTAGTGGATGAAAGCTTCTTTCAACCTGAGGATGTGGCCAAAGCACCCAAAGGTCCCACTAAGATGTCTGGAGGCCCTGTCCAAATGGTTCCTATTCTACCAGCCCTCATTCAATGTAACAACATGACAGTAAGGATCCCTGTCAGTGTTCAGACTGAGGTACCTGGGAAGGTCCTGTTAGGGAATGACCTAAGAACTCTAGGAGTAGTGTCACATACCCCCAGGCCTCCCAGTATGGAGAAGCAGAACTTAACCAAATTGGCTAGGAAGGCTACCTTGAAGGACCCTTCTAAGCCTGTGGGACCCTCTACTGAGAACCCCACTACAAGCCCTGGTGTTAGTAAGTTGACCTCTAACCCAGGCACATTTCAGGATAGTATGCTAGGAACATGGGCGCCCCAACCAAGCTCCAACATTGTTCCCCTAGTCTCAGAGTCTCTGACTCCCCCTGCTTCTGAGGAAGAGGTGGATAGACCAACTAGGCCCCTATCTAGACCCGAGAGAACTGGTAATTCTCAGTGCTGGTGGAAAACCAGAAAAGAAAAGTCTAAGGCCAAAAACCTTCAGACTGTTGGACCTTCTACTGAAGACCCCAACTCAAATCCTAATATTAGGGGGGAAACTCCTAAAATAGGTAAGGGTAGATCTAAGAGGAAGGGGAAGCAGGTACATTGCCTAACCCCAACCCCTCCAACCAAGAGGCCTAAGACCCAACCTGCTCCCACAAGAGAGGTGGTGAGGAACCTTGGAGGCCCCTCTAGATCTAAGGGAATCCTTTATAAGGACCCCTTCAAAAAGCCTAACATAGGTTCAGAAGTTGTCCCAACTTCTGAGGGACTGGTCAACCAGATCCCCTATAACAAAAAGACTGATGTTCCTCAAAGGGTTTGTAGGTCCTTTAGCGTGCAAAAGAAAACCTTTGAGTTCTCCCTTAAGCAAAGGTCAAGGTGTCACCATCAAAATGCTGATGGACTCTCTAGGATGTATATCATCGACTAGAGGTATGAGGTTCATCCAGGAGTGGATTAAATCCTCCTGTCCCTTAGTCTGGGGGGGGCGAGTGTTAGGGAGAATTCTCTGTTTAGGCTGAATTTCCCTACCTAGTGAGTCCCCCAGCAGCTTTGCTGGATTTCTGGGGTTTAATTTTTTTCTCCTGCCAAGAGTGAGACTCTTTTACCCTCACTCTTGGACATGTTGAAGTGTGTTTTCTTGGTTAAACCTTGTGTTGAATGGGCTATGGGGTCTCTTACTCCATAGGGCCTCATGTATTTTTGTGATGTGGGTCACACAGCACCCTCTGTGCCGTGACCCAGGGGTGTCCTAGGGACTCCCCAACATAGACTCCATACCCTGGGACTGACTACTGTCTCCCAGGGCATGTAAAGTCACCAAAGACTTTGCTAGTCTTGAATCCTGAACAGAACCAGTACAAACCATCATATTGTGGACGTACTGGCTGGGGCAATTCGATTGCCCCAGGGTCTGTTAGTCGAGGGGGCACGTCTCCGTCCCCCCTGATCGAGTTTTGGCTGGTGGCAGTGGAAACTACTTTTTATATTCGACCGCGAATATTTCCCTATGGGATTTCCCATTGTTTTAGGCTAACACATTTAATTATTTATTTACGGTAGCCTTAAACATACCGCCGGTTTATATATTTATTTTTATAACTCCGGTTGGGACTTTTTGCCAAAACTTGATTCTAAAATGGCGTTGGTGTTCGCCTCTGTAACTCTGACCCAAAGTGGAGCCCTTTGTTCCACTTTTGGCGGGCTTCTCCACAGAAGCCCTCCAAAGTGGTGCCACTCTGTCTGGGGTACTTAGGAGGGGTGGAGGGGGATTTAGGCACCCTGGACTGAGTTACCTTGGTAACTCAAGTCGCACTCCGTCCTGATTGGCCCAAGTGGTGAGCCGCCCGGCTCACCACTTAGCATGGTTGAGTGACAGCTAGGCTGGGTGAATGGGGGTTTGCTGCATAAAAGCAGGGCTTTGGGGACTGGGACTTCAGAAGTCGCCACAGGACCAAGAATCCGACGAGGGAAGAGCTGAGCCGACCTGCTTCGACGACACCACCCGGTGGAGCCCTGCTGAACCGTCTCACCACTTTTTCCCGACGACCGAGGAGAACTCTTAACGGAGTGGCTCCTTCCCTTGACTGGTGGGGACAACCAGTTTTCGCCTTCTTTCCGTTCTTTGAGGTATCTCGTGGCCGCCTTGCCTGTGCCAAGCACCCCGGCAACCGGAACCCCACCACTTTTACCCCAACCACGAAAGTCGGTACAACCCTTTAACCGGAGGACTCCGCGGCTGGTTTCTTCCCGGGCAGTGCAACGACCTTCTTCTTCTGCTCTTCAGCGAGAACTTCTTCTCCCCTGACCGACGTCGAGCCTTGCTGCCACTGCCTGGAACAACTGCCACCGCTGGAGGATCCTTTCCGCTTAAGGTACCGTGTTCCGCCTGGCTTCCCTTGCTACCGACTGCACGGGGTAGATTTAGTCCCCGGCTTTCGAACCTGGGAGTGCCTGGGACACTTTGGCTAAACTTTCTGAGCCACTCTAACCTCTTTTTGACTCTTTGCAAGACTTTGAATCTCTAACTAACAGTGTGATCTTGGGCACATTTTCGCTCCGGCTACTCTAAGAGTGGGCCCTGCCTAGTGACTTTTGCTCACCTGTGACTTTATTCTTCTTTAAGCCTATTGCAAGTGCTCTGGACCTTAGAGTGGTGTGTCTAACCCATTTCTGCTTTTTCTCTCCCTTTCTTGGAAACTACTAGAGTGTCATCTAACGTTAAGCACTCACCTCTGTTTTAATTAAGTGGTGTTTACTTAGAGTTGTCTAGATAGGAGAAAGGATTGAATCTACTTTCATTATAACTGTGTTGAAGTGCTTTTACTATATTTTTGCTAGAGTGTTTTTAACTTATGTGTATTTTAAATAAATAACTATATACTTTTGAAACCAAGCTCTGGTCAGTGTTTGCTTGTGCTATTGTGTTTTGGTACATATTGTGTATACTTTACATACTGCCTAACTCTTCTTGAGAGAAGTCTGACTGCTCAGCCACAGCTACCAGGTAAATCTGGGTGGTACAGACTGCTACCAAAGGGGTTTACTGCTCTACCTGTAGTCTTAAATCTTTTGCAGTGTTCCCCAAGGGAACTGCACAGGTTTCTGCCTAACAAGGGGCAGCCTCCACCAGGCCCCCACTCATGTCTCCCACCACCCCCACCCCCCAGCAGTGCAGGGGCACCCTCCATCAGGCCCCCACTTATGTCCCCCTGCAACCCCACCCCCCAGCATCCAGGGGCACCCTCCACCAGGCCCCCACTCATGTCCCCCTGCACCCCCACCCCCCAGCAGTGCAGGGGCACTGTCCACCAGGCCCCCACTCATGTCTCCTACCACCCCCAGCCACCAGGGGCAGCCTCCACCAGGCCCCCACTCATGTCCCCCACCACCCCCACCCCCCAGCAGTGCAGGGGCAGCCTCCACCAGGCCCCCACTCATGTCTCCCACCACCCCCACCCCCCAGCATCCAGGGGCACCCTCCACCAGGCCCCCACTCATGTCTCCCACCACCCCCACCCCCCAGCATCCAGGGGCACCCTCCACCAGGCCCCCACTCATGTCTCCCACCCACCCCCACCCCCCAGCAGTGTGGGGCACCCTCCACCAGGCTCCCACCCATGTCTACCACCACCCCCACCCCCCAGCCACCATGGGCAGCCCCCACCAGGCCCCCACTCATGTCCAACTCATGTCTCCCACCACCCCCACCCCCCAGCAGTGCAGGGGCACCCTCCACCAGGCCCCACTCATGTCCCCATGCACCCCCACCCCCCCAGCATCCAGGGGCACCCTCCACCAGGCCCCCACTCATGTCTCCCACCACCCCCATCCCCCAGCATCCAGGGGCACCCTCCACCAGGCCCCCACTCATGTCTCCCACCACCCCCACCCCCCAGCCACCAGGGGCAGCCTCCACCAGGCCCCCACTCATGTCTCCCATCACCCCCACCCTCCAGCAGTGCAGGGGCAGCCTCCACCAGGCCCCCACTCATGTCTCCCACCACCCCCACCCCCCAGCATCCAGGGGCACCCTCCACCAGGCCCCCACTCATGTCCCCCTGCACCCCCACCCCCAGCAGTGCAGGGGCACCCTCCACCAGGCCCCCACTCATGTCTCCCACCACCCCCACCCCCCAGCATCCAGGGGCAGCCTCCACCAGGCCCCCACTCATGTCTCCCACCACCCCCACCCCCCAGCATCCAGGGCACCCTCCACCAGGCCCCCACTCATGTCTCCCACCCACCCCCACCCGCCCAGCAGTGTGGGGCACCCTCCACCAGGCTCCCACCCATGTCTACCACCACCCCCACCCCCCAGCATCCAGGGGCACCCTCCACCAGGCCCCCACTCATGTCCCCCTGCACCTCCACCCCCCAGCAGTGCAGGGGCACCCTCCACCAGGCCCCCACTCATGTCTCCCACCACCCCCACCCCCAGCCACCAGGGGCAGCCTCCACCAGGCCCCCACTCATGTCCCCCACCACCTCCACCCCCCAGCAGTGCAGGGGCACCCTCCACCAGGCCCCCACTCATGTCCCCCTGCACCCCCACCCCCCAGCATCCAGGGGCACCCTCCACCAGGCCCCCACTCATGTCTCCCACCATCCCCACCCCCCAGCATCCAGGGGCACCCTCCACCAGGCCCCCACTCATGTCTCCCACCCACCCCCACCCCCCCAGCAGTGTGGGGCACCCTCCACCAGGCTCCCACCCATGTCTACCACCACCCCCACCCCCCAGCCACCATGGGCAGCCCCCACCAGGCCCCCACTCATGTCCAACTCATGTCTCCCACCACCCCCACCCCCCAGCAGAGCAGGGGCACCCTCCACCAGCCCCCCACTCATGTCCAACCACCACCCCCACCCCCCAGCCACCAGGGGCAGCCTCCACCAGGCCCCCACTCATGTCTCCCACCACCCCCACCCCCCAGCAGTGCAGGGGCACCCTCCACCAGGCCCCCACTCATGTCTCCCACCACCCCCACCCCCCAGCCACCAGGGGCAGCCTCCACCAGGCCCCCACTCATGTCTCCCACCCCCCCACCCCCCAGCAGTGCAGGGGCACCCTCCACCAGGCCCCCACTCATGTCTCCCACCACCCCCACCCCCCAGCCACCAGGGGCAGCCTCGACCGGGCCCCCACTCATGTCTCCCACCACCCCCACCCCCCAGCAGTGCAGGGGCAGCCTCCACCAGGCCCCCACTCATGTCTCCCACCACCCCCACTCCCCAGCATCCAGGGGCACCCTCCACCAGGCCCCCACTCATGTCTCCCACCCACCCCCACCCCCCCAGCAGTGTGGGGCACCCTCCACCAGGCTCCCACCCATGTCAACCACCACCCCCACCCCCCAGCCGCCATGGGCAGCCCCCACCAGGCCCCCACTCATGTCCAACTCATGTCTCCCACCACCCCCACCCCCCAGCAGTGCAGGGGCACCCTCCACCGGGCCCCCACTCATTTCTCTCACCACCCCCACCCCCCAGCCACCAGTGGCAGCCTCCACCAGGCCCCCACTCATGTCTCCCACCACCCCCACCCCCCAGGAGTGCAGGAGCAGCCTCCACCAGGCCCCCACTCATGTCTCCCACCACCCCCACCCCCCAGCATCCAGGGGCACCCTCCACCAGGCCCCCACTCATGTCCCCCTGCACCCCCACCCCCCAGCAGTGCAGGGGCACCCTCCACCAGGCCCCCACTCATGTCTCCCACCACCCCCACCCCCCAGCATCCAGGGGCACCCTACACCAGGCCCCCACTCATGTCTCCCACCTCCCCCACCCCCCAGCATCCAGGGGCACCCTCCACCAGGCCCCCACTCATGTCTCCCACACACCCCCACCCGCCCAGCAGTGTGGGGCACCCTCCACCAGGCTCCCACCCATGTCTTCCACCACCCCCACCCCCCAGCCACCATGGGCAGCCCCCACCAGGCCCCCACTCATGTCCAACTCATGTCTCCCACCACCCTCACCCCCCAGCAGTGCAGGGGCACCCTCCACCAGGCCCCCACTCATGTCCCCCTGCACCCCCACCCCCCAGCATCCAGGGGCACCCTCCACCAGGCCCCCACTCATGTCTCCCACCACCCCCACCCCCCAGCAGTGCAGGGGCACCCTCCACCAGGCCCCACTCATGTCTCCCACCACCCCCACCCCCCAGCAGTGCAGGGGCACCCTCCACCAGGCCCCCACTCATGTCCCCCTGCACCCCACCCCCCAGCAGTGCAGGGGCACCCTCCACCAGGCCCCCACTCATGTCTCCCACCACCCCCCCCAGCCACCAGGGGCAGCCTCCACCAGGCCCCCACGCATGTCCCCAACCACTCCCACCCCCCAGCAGTGCAGGGGCAGCCTCCACCAGGCCCCCACTCATGTCTCCCACCACCCCCACCCCCCAGCATCCAGGGGCACCCTCCACCAGGCCCCCACTCATGTCTCCCACCACCCCCACCCCCCAGCATCCAGGGGCACCCTCCACCAGGCCCCCACTCATGTCTCCCACCCACCCCCACCCCCCCAGCAGTGTGGGGCACCCTCCACCAGGCTCCCACTCATGTCTACCACCACCCCCACCCCCCAGCCACCATGGGCAGCCCCCACCAGGCCCCCACTTATGTCCAACTCATGTCTCCCACCACCCCCACCCCCCAGCAGTGCAGGGGCACCCTCCACCAGGCTCCCACTTATGTCCCCTATCACCCAGGTCCTCACAATCCCCAATCATGTGCGTTATGCGTTATGGTCAGCCTCCACAGCCAAAAGGCCCTACCATTCACCCACATGGAAATGGAAATTACATGTTACATCCCCAATGTTCATAAAGCAAATGAACCCATGTCCGTCACACACAGTGGTTGCAATTGAATGGGAAAACACCCAAAATGACATGCATGAAACCAATGAGATGATACCACACAGTGAAGTATGAAAACAAAATTGTATTAAAAAAAATTGAATGCAAATGAAATGAAACAAACTACAATGGCAATGGAAAAAAAGATAAGCTGAATGTCCGTCCACAAAAATCAAAACTACAAATCCAAATCCAAAAAAATGTTGTCCAAAGTCACATTAAAAATAAAATCAATCCGAGAGAGAAAAATAAATGCAAAGACCATTGTTCCATGGTGAATAAAAAAAAAAAAACAATCCAATGAAGAACTATGTACAAAACATCCAAGGGTCCATGGGCCCAACTGAACAAAGGAAACCTACAAAAAACCCTAACTAAAATGCAACTATATACAAAAAGTGGAGCATTGTCCGTCGACTCCAAATCATAAGAAGAAACAAATGAAACCTAAAACTAAAGAACTATATACAAAGGCGGCGGGCAAGTCCAGCGGCTCACTCCGTGGTGTTCCGGGCCAGGGCATCATCAAACTCCTCGTCTATGTCCCGGAGGCGGTCCTGTTCCATGGCCCCGAGGGTCCACAGGGACGACACCATCTGCTCCTCCAACCCCCTGCAGATTGCCTCGAGGCACTCGGCCCGCCTCAGGGCCCTCCGCATGGAGTTCTCCGCCCTGACCATCGTGAGCCACGCCTTTTCCGCCCGACGCTGCTCTGCACCTATCTGCTGGCCCAACCGCAGCCACACGGAAGATACTTCCTGTCCTGGGTCCTCCTGCCCTCCGGCCGATGCCTGCCCCTCCGATGTTGATGGCCCCGAGCCATGATGCCTCCCACATTGACTCTGCTGCTGCCTCCGACGCAACTGCCTCTGCCAGCACGATGGCATCCAGGTTGATGGACGCCGTTGTGCACGTGCCCTGCCTGCTGGTGCCAGCACATCCTCCATCTGCTGGGGTACAGTTGCTGTGGTGTCCACCCCTGCTGGACCTCCGACTCCCGACTGTGGCAGGGATGGGATCCCCACCGAGCTGGCTGCATTGGTCAGGGCAGGTCCACAGGGGGCCCTGGTGGCATCTGGGCCGGAAGACAGCAAGGAGAACGACCGGCGTATAGCCTCCACAGAGGAGGAGAGGGCCGCCAGATTGGCCGACACATGCAGGAAACCCCCGAACATGGAAGATCCCAATTGGGCCACGTCGGCACAGTGCTCTTCGTGATGATGTGCGTGCTCCTCCCGGGAAGCACGCACGTCATCACGAATTGCACTTGCGCGCATCGCGACCCCAATCAGGACCTTCTCCATACGGACACGGGTCCCCTCGTCCGAGGTGGAGGGGAGTCAGGTGACATGGACATCCCCTCTACCTGTGGACGGGCCTGGGACGGGGCATCCCTGCTGGTACATGGTGGTACACTCACAGGGTCAGGGACAGCGACATGCACAGGCCCCTCCACGGTAACCTGTGCTGCCTCCTGCCCCTGCCCCTGGACTGCACCACTTGCACCAGCAGGGATGCCCCCACAAGGCCCCATGTGTGCCTCAGTGGCGGCCTCCTCCTCCTCTGTGGAAACCACCAACCTGGATGACTCCTCACCGTCTTCCGCCGTAGCAGGCCCCTGTGGGGGCTCACCCACCCCTTCTGCTGCAGCCGTTGGGGCATCCCCGCCGCCTTGCTCCACAGCTCCGTCTCCGCCCTCTTCTTCACTAGCCGCTGCGTAGAGGGAGACATAGAACACAAGCATCAGGGTACTGTTCAATGGTCCCCTAGACAGGAAGCAATAGCAGATGAGTACCACTGTCAAAGTACACTTCCATCATGTCCCTCCACAACACATGGGTCAGTCCAGGCAAAACACACACAGTAACAGGCATGGTGCATGCCATGGACATTTCCATACATGTCCAATGGACTCTTGAAACATACAATAATATGGAACTCACATGCATCATGGGTCATGCCTATCACATGCACACACTTCACCTCAGTCACATCCATCTGGCCTCATACACCCCAAACACAGCGGATACAAGGGTAACTAGGCTGCATCAGTGAATCTGTGCATTGTCACACACATGTGTCAAGCATCCATGGCATTCACAAGTCACAGACACGCAGGTCAGGCACACAGACATGGCTACCATATATGTACCTGGCATCAGCACCCATCCCTCACCCCCACCCATGTCCAGGAACAGAGACTGGCATGCTCTCATGTGTAAAATCTGCATAGGGCTCCCCATGTGGCATTTAAACACATGCAACAACCATGTGGTACACACATCACTGGTCGCACATGCATTACCATGATGTCCCTGCACACATACATGCATACATGGCCTATGTCACACATACAGGCAAGTATCAGACAACCAGCACACCGCAACATGCCCTGTCTCACACAGCAATGCTTGGACACTTACCGCTCAACTCCAGACGGGTCTCCCTCTCAAGGATCTGGGCGTGGAGCGCTGGGCGTATGTGTTCCAGGACCCTCATCTGGATGGAACTCATGCGGCCCCGGCCCCCCTCCACGAGGCGCCGGGCCTTCACGAGGGTCCTGAACCTCAAGTCCTCCCAGCGCTTCTTGATCTTCTGGACGTTGCGGGTTGCCACCCCCTCCGCGTTGATGGCAACCACGCAGTCGACCCAGATCCTCTCCCGTTCCTTCTTGCTGGCGCGGGACGATCCAAAGAGGGCATCATACTGCCCCAGGACATGCTCCACCAGGACACCAACTTCGGTGGCAGTGAAGCTGGTGCCCCTCTGCCCCTCTGGCCTGGGGTTGCCACTGGTGCCAGATGTGGAAGTGCCCGACATGGAAACCCCAGAGGCAGGAGTGGGTGGGCAACTGGGTCCTGGGGCTGGGCTGTGGAGCGATATTATCCCAGTCGGGAGTCTTCAGTTCCAGCAGGGGTGGACACAGCAACTGGACCCCTGCAGATGGCTGATGTGTAGGCACCAAATGGCAGGGCACGGTGGCAGCAGGCAGGCAGGCAGGCAGGCAGGCAGCAGCAGCAGATGGCACGTGGGAGGCTGCTCGGGGCACTGGGGGGCAGTAATTCGGCCTTCTGGGCAGGAGCATGCTCTTCCGTGTGTTTTCGCGTGGCCAGCTTGATACGGAGTGATTTGGCACGTGAAAATCCTGCACGTCAGCGTGAAATTCGAGGAAAGGCCCTTAGCGCGTAAGCGCGTCAGCACGCATACGCGATTCTATTGGACCAAAGGCCCTCAGTGCGTAAGCGCATCTGTGACGTGACCCGCACGGGTGTTTCCCTCATAGCACGTGATGACGGAGCACACGTGGAAAGACTGCACGTCAGAGTGTCATCGCGTGTAATTGGACAAAAGTGCGCGTACACGCGATTGGCCTATGTACGTGTATTTCAGGGGTGTGCGGGCACTTACACATGCGAGTACATCAGCGCACGTGTATACCGGGGTGCGCAGGAATTTCCACACGCTATTGGCCTGGGTACTGGATTTCAGGGGTGCGCGGGAAGTTTCACACGCTCGCCTACAACACGCGCAAAGAAACACGTACACCAGTAGGAAGCAGGCATACGTCGACCCGCGATGCATAAATTTGGGTGCAAACAAAATAACAAGCTCAGACGCCAGGATGAATATACCGTTCCTAGCAGCAGTGGCCGTGGGCTACCAAAGGAGGAGGAGGAGGATAGTCAGGGCCAGAATATTCACACCCAGAACCAGCCTTTTCGGGATGCCTGATGACCAGGCGTATGGGAGGTACAGGTTTCCACCACACATAATACTGGACCTGGTGAGTGAGTGGGAGGATGACCTCACATCACCAACCCTGTGCTCCCAAGCACTCAGCCTGCTGGAGAAGGTCCTCAATGTACTGCACTTCTTAGCCACTGGATCATTTCAGCGGACAAGTGCCATAGTGGGTGGGGTGTCAAAGGCCACGCAGTCACGCTGCCTACACCAGGTCTTGAACATCATCACTGCACGCCCATCAGTCTGCAGGCACATATACCTGCCCAGAACACCTGCAGAAATGCATGCTGCCACCCTGGATTTTTACGGTGTGGCACGATTCCCCAAAGTGCTAGGTGCCATCGACTGCACCCATGTGGCTCTACGTCCCCCCAGGGCATCTGAGCACATCTATAGGAACCGCAAGCACTAGCATTCTTTCAACGTGCAGGTAGTATGTAATGCCAAGGGAATCATCACCTCAGTATATGCCAACTATCCCGGGTCCACCCACAACAGCTTCATTTACCGAATGTCCACCCTAAGCTGGGACCTAGAAGCTGGGCGGCATGGCGATACATGGCTGATTGGTGAGTATGAATGCCACTGCACATGCATGCATGTCAGATACTGAGCAAGGTCACAACCCCACCAATGATACCAATCACCACCTCCACAGGGGACAGTGCCTACCCTCTCAGCCCCCACATGATGACGCCAATTCGGAACCCCACCACGCCACCCGAGGTAAGATATAACACAGCCCACATTGCAACCCGGGGCATAGTGGAACGCACATTCGGAGTGTTTAAGTCACGCTTTCGTTCCCTTGACCGTTCTGGCGGGCAGCTGTTATACGGTCCCCCAGTAGTGTGCAGGATCATAGTGGCAGCAGGTGTCCTGCACAACGTTGCAACACGCCGGGGCCTGGCCGTGGACATGGTGGTGGCCCCACATCCCCAATCACATGCACGGCCGCTGCGCATGGGAGGGGAAAGGGCACAGGGGGAGGAAGCCCGTACACAGCTAGTGGCTAATTACTTCACCTAGAAATCACACCCCTGTGGAGTGCACACTGCCCTGGCACATACCATCTGACAATCAATGATGACTCAACCTGACACTGATCCTGAATGTCTGGAGAATCAACCGTCAAAACCATATCAGCCTGAGATTGTTCACCTGGAAGTGTTACAATGTGTGCATCCCTACCTACACAGACACCACCAATGCAGTTTTGTGAAAAAACACATTCAAGCAGCTAAAATGAATATCCACTTGCAAAATGCAACATGAGGACAGTGCCATGTCACCCAACCCATCCCCAGCACCGCCACACGACACACCGTGCCATGTCATGCTATGTGCAGGTAAACAAAGTAATCCCCACAACATGACACAGGTGTCACAATGTACAGTGTCCCTAATTGAAACTCGCGACACCTGAAATGCTCACAGTAATGCAGGACCAACAACACACTTGAGCAGGTATTTAGCAATAACACTTATCAGCCACTGACCCTCAAAACTACCATTAACATGTCATTACGAATGTAAGGAATTAGTAGTCTCACCACCTGGAAATGCCTGCACTCCCACCACTTCCAACTGTACAGTGTTGCCGCCATGTAGAGTTGTAGGTGCACTGCTGCCAACATGGACCCCATCTCCAAAGTAGACGGCCTTGTGTAGACATGAGGAAAGGACCTGCAAATTAGGAGGTAGACACGGATGATGAGTTACACATCAATGCAACATGCAGTGTACAACACAACAGCAATATGCACTAGGAATGTATACACAGTATTGACTAGACTACCCACACATGTAGTGGGAGTCCAATGTCACCATGTACGTCAATGTCACTTGGGCACACCCTTTGCAAGCCCATGGAAACGGGAAGCAGGAGGGGTGTGTGTGACAAAAACCCAAGCATCTGAACCAAATACATGACAAGCCAGCATGTGCCCAGCCACAATGCAGCGTATGCCTACAGGAGCCACGGAAGGCAACACATTCTCCAAAAAAAAAAAGAAAGAAAAAAAAAAAAATCAAAAATGGCCATTAATGGGCCCGGGGGGGTTGGGGAGGCCACCCAGGAGGTTCAAGGACAGGGTGCACACCAAAACCCACCTGTGTGGATCTTGGGAATAAAAAAACCCTTCATGGGCTCATGGCCCACACAGCTACCCTATTGTGGGAGTATCACTGCTGTCGCTATTATCACCCTGTGCAGCTGCATCCGGAGGTGGTTGCACTATGGGAGGCAGCCCACGCAAGGCCCTAGTCTGTTCCTCCATGGCTGCAAGCATGCGGGTGTGGTAGGTATCGTTCTGGAGGATGAGTGTGCGGAGGTCCCCATGCAACAACTCACGGGATGCCCAGACCTCCGCCCTAGTTGCCTGCATCTCAGCTGAGAGCGTACGGGTAAGACGCTCCAGCTGCTGTTCTGTCCTTCGGTTTGTTGAAGCCTCAAGCTCAACAAGAGTCGTCCTGAGGTGAAGGAGCTCCTGCCTCAGGGCTTCCCTGTGGCCCTGGGACTCTATGGAGATGGTTTCCTGCAGAGTCGCCAGTGCCGCCCGCCTGTCCCTGTTGGATGCCAATATGTCCTCCCTGTGTGACTGGCAGATGGAGTCGGTTGCCTGCTGTAGTTGCTCCATCAGCCTTTCGGGGGGACAATGGAAGTGGCCACCCTATCCATGGCCTGAGCCATCATCTCTGATGATGCTGCCTGTTGGGTTGCCATACCGTAAATGGATTGCTCCCGTGCAGTATTGCCAGGTGGCGTACTGCCACCACGTCGGCGGGCACCACACCTGTCTGGGGCAAGGCGAACTGCGCCTTGCTGTGCCGGCACTGCCTGAGGCTGCAGGACTGCATTCCCCCTCTGATCTGCTGGCCCAGGAACAGGATCAGATGTCGCGGAGTGTGACCCTGCATCCGTAACCACCAAAGGCGTAGCTGCCAACACTGACATCCGAATTGAGGGTTCTGACCCTGGTGCAGGTGGGTGGGACAGAACAGAATCCCTCCCAGGAACACTCACCTGCGACGGCACGTAGGTTTCATCATCCGAATCAACACCTGAGTACAGCTCGGGGGAGGTTCAGCCAGAGACACCCCTTGAGAGCACGACCTGCAGCAGTTGTGGGTTCTCACCCACAACCACACCACGTCCCTCACTGGTGGTCGGTCGGCCCTCGGACCCCTCCTGGGTCTGCACCATCTCCACAACCCCAGCAGTATCAGGTGCGTCTTCCCCTGCAAAGACATAAAAGAAAACAAATGGAAACAGGCATTAGCACCATGGCACAAAATGAGGGCTGAGAAGCAAGACAACCAGTACTTGATTGACACATGTCCCACACGACTAAAACCATCCCATGCATGCATCCTCACTGCGTATGAAGGGCAGGCAAATGGCACACACTGATGACACCAAGATGGAAGATGAACACATTTTCTGCATGCTGCCTGGCAGTGGCATCACACATTGGCCTATGATTGCCAGGTGAAATACACATGCCATCACACAGATGGCATGTACCATTGCTATTGAGTGAAGATGGAGAGGAGGGCAGCACTTATTTATTCAGTCCAGTTCCCTCATGTAATAGCTTTTCTAATTCAAACAGGTCTGATTTTACACCTGGAGCTGCCAGTCCAAAATGGTCCGATTGCACAGGGACATGTGTGAACAAATGATATCCAGGTAACAAAGTCACTCCACTTTACCATAGCCATGTCAGACATGTGACTACAGGACTGAGAAATGCCTAGTAAAAGTGGTGGAATGCACACAATCTGCCTGAATGAACAGAGAAAAATAAGCAACAATGTTGTGGCAAGGTGACACTTCAAGGGCAACTGGCGTGCTGTTGGCCTAGATGTCTACTGTTGGCAGAAGGGATACTGCTATGGCCAAATGCTGCTGCGCAGAATGTATTGCATGAAGCACATGGATGACCCAAACGACTCAGGCGCACACACCCTCACCTGGCACACAAACAGAAGCCCTCACACACACACCATGCACATGGATGACACACACATGCATGTGGACTCACCGGTCAATGCCTCATAATCAGGCAGATCTCCCACGCCTTAGATCTGTTCATCCGTGACGTAGGTCCCAGCGACTGACTGATGTGGAGTAAGTTCCATGTCTTCTACTGGAGACCCACCTCCAGTCACTAGAGTTGCGGCATGACTTGAGGCCAGCTTATTCTTTGCCCTGCGCTTTAGGTCATTCCAGCGCTTATAGCAATCATTGGCTGTGCGCCTCACGATTCCAAGGGCACTTACGATGTCCGCAACGGTCTGCCAGTGTGCCTTTCGTTGTGCAGGTGTGGTCTTGGATCCTGCAACAATGACCATCTCATTATCATGTGCGGACACATACTCGACAAGTGCATTCAGTTCGGCATCCGTGAAGCTGGGCTTCCTCGACGGGCCGGACTGTGTAGCCGTGTCTGGGGCATCAGCCTGTGCCGGACGAGCACTCTTCCTGTTCCGCTTGGAAGGTGGTGGTGATCCTGAGTGTCCTGCACCGCTCTGGACACTAGGGGCAGGAGCCCTGGTGGACTCTGTATCAGGAGTGTGGGATTGCACACTCAGCATGGGAGTTGGTGCAGGCATTGGCTCAAGTGCAATGGTGTCAGGGGGAATGTCAGCAGGATGGACTAGGACCGACACTGTCCTGGCTGGGTGTGTGAGAGCTGGGGTGGATGGAGCCGCAGCTGCCCCTGCAGCCTCTCCACCCTGCCTACTTGGGGCAGCAGATGACCTTGCTGCCCCTGATCCACGTGGCCTGATGACATCAACGTGCACCAGCGCACGTGTCATAGGCCTGCTGACCTGGAAGTCAGCCAAGGAGTCAGCCAGGTCTGGTGCCACAATGGGCTGGTCCAACAAGGGCTGAGCATGGATGGTGTCAGCCACATCAGCCTCAACCGGGGGGGGGGATTATGGGTGCCCTTGACTGGTCCTCCACACATGGGGGGACAGGGTCACCCTGCAAGTAATGACCACGTCCCCTACCGGATCCACCACGGCCACCACTTGTGGCTCGTCCACCTTTGCCACCCTTACGGAATCCTCGCCTCCCAACCATGGCACTGATGTTAATGTGCGTATGGGAGTGGCTGTAAACTATTGTCCTGGGCAATTGGGGGTCAAAGGGGTTGGGTACCAGATGGTAATTGTACCCTAGTGCTCTAGCAAGGCTGAATGTGACCCCTGGGGAAAGATGACGGGTCACGCAACGCACCGGAAGCCCAAAAAAGGGACATGACTTGCACGCAACCCCTCCTAGACTACGTGTGCGGAAAAAAAAACCTGCACTACGCTGTGGCACCCAGTAACACAAGAATGAACGTATGCGTGTCACATGCAGCCTAGAATGACCTCTGAAGGGGTAGGCTACACACGGGGCAAGCACAGATGTTAGATACGTGCGTGACTCACCGTCTGCCAGGAAAAAGAGCGTGAAAAAGAAGCGCGTTTGGTTGGCAACACCCCCGCCAAAAGAAGATTTGTACACTGTCTGAGGAGACAGGACAACAGTAGAAGGGAACACTGTTTGAGGGAACAGGCCAAGGAAAACCAGAATAAGAGAAAAAAGAAAAAAAGCTGTCAGAGGTAACAGGGAGTACGAACTTGAAACGCCGTGAAGTAAATCGCGTGTGAAACGACAAGAAGTACAGAATTCACCCACTCGCTCTCCACGAAAAGCACGTACAAGGAAATGATGTTCTACACGTACCTTTTATGCAGGCCCACACGTCCAGCGTCACTTACGCGGCGTGTACGCGCTAGGGCCATTTCCACCAATTACACGCTTTGTCACTTCTGCGTGTAGGGCCATTTCCACCAATTACAAGCTTTGTCACTTCCGCGTGTACGCGCTAAGGCCATTTCCACCAATTACACGCTTTGTCACTTCTGCGTGTGTAGGGCCATTTCCACCAATTACACGCTTTGTCACTTCCGCGTGTACGTGCTAAGGCCATTTCCACCAATTACACGCTTTGTCACTTCTGCGTGTACACGCTAAGGCCATTTCCACCAATTACTTGCTTTGTCACTTCTGCGTTTAGGGCCATTTCCACCAATTACACGCTTTGACACTCGGACGTGTCTTTCATTTTTTTAACACGCAACATTTCCAACGTGTGCCCTATTCAACGTGCACGTGACTTCATAGACGTGCATACGCTGGTGGCCTTTGGGCCAATGAATGTACAGTGTGCTGACGCGTTTACGCGCTAAGGGCCTTTCCTCGAATTAAACGCAGACGTGTTGGATTTTCACATGCAAAATCACTCCGTATCAAGCTGGCCACGCGTTCACACACGGAAGACCACGCTCCTGCCCAGAAGGCCGAATTACTGCCCCCCAGAGCCCTGAGCACGCTCCCACTTGCCATCTGCTGCTGCCTGACTGCCTGCTGCCCACGTGCCCTGCCATTTGCTGCCTGCACATCAGCCAGGGGTGCTGTTGCTGTGACCACCCCTGCTGGAACCGAAGACTCCCGACTGCTTTTCCATCGCCCCACAGCCCAGCCCCAGGACCAAGTTGCCCACCCACTCCTGCCTCTGGGGTTGCCATGTCGGGCACTGCAACATCTGGCACCAGTGGCAACCCCCGGCCAAGGAGGCAGAGGGGCACCAGCTTCACTGCCACCGAAGTTGGTGTCCTGGTGGAGCATGTCCTGGGGCAGTATGATGCCCTCTTCGGGGTTGCGCGCCGACAAGGAAGGACGGACTCGGATCTGGATGGACATCGTGACTGCCATAAACGCGGAGGAGGTGGCAGTCTGCGACTACGAACGTGTCAGGAAGCGCTGGGAGGACTTCAGGTCCAGGACCCTCAACAAGGCCCGGTGCCTCCTGAAGGCAGCGGATGCTAAGGGGCGCCGGGGCCACTTGTCGGAACATCAGATGAGGGTCCTGGAACGCATATCCCCAGCGCTCCACATCCAGGTCCTTGAGAAGCAGACCCGTCTGGAGTCGAGCGGTAAGTGTACATGCATACTGATTGGAAGCTGTGCGTGTGGTGGTGTGCCAGGAGTGTGCAGGTTGAACATGTATTTTTATGTGGCCAAGTAGGGGGGGTGTACAGGGCCGTGAGGGTGACACATGCGAGGGGTCTCATGTGTGACACATGGATGGTGCTTGTGTGTGTGGGCTTGCTTGGCACAGGATGTGGAGGAATGATTGTCAGGTGTGACATGGATGTCGATCAAAACACTGCGACAGTTGGCGGAGGTGTACACATGCATGCAAGTTTGGTGTTGTGTGTGTATGTGTAGTGTTCTCCCTATGTTGCATGTGATGTGTGGATGACCTTTGGCTGCTCATGCTGTTGTATGTGAATGGATGGTGCTGGCTGTTGCAATATGGCTGTGGTATGGCTCATGTGTGCAAGTTGAAATGACATGTGTGTTGGGGATTGTGATGCCATGTCTGAGGTTTACCAATGCCACTCATGTATAACTGTCATGTGTGTATGAGTCCATTTTACAGTGCCCTGATGCCTGTGTTTTCTTTCTCCCTGTCTGCAGCATCAACTGATGAAGAGGGCGGAGAAGGTGCTGTGGAGCACAGCGGCAGGGGTCGCACCACCAGCCGGAGACGCAAGGCCCGGATCCCCTCCCAGGTTGTGATCTCGTCGGGGAGTGAGGAGTCCAGTGCCGCGTCCCAGGCCGCAGCTGCCGAGGGGAGGTCCAAGAGGCGGAGGTTGGAGTTGGACTCCTCGGCAGCAGAAGGGGCAGCTGGGACCCCACAGGGCCCAACGGAGGAAGATGGCACGGAGTCATCCAGGTTGGTGGGGGGTTTGGTGGAGGGGGAGGCCGTGCAAGCGACAGTGGCGGGGTTGGAGGTGGGGATTCCACTGGTGCTAGTGGTGCAGTCCAGGATCAGGGACAGGAGGCAGCACAGGCCGCCGCGGAGGTGCCTGTGTGCAATCCTGTCCCTGCTCCTGTCACTGCATCATCTTGCACCAGCGGGGATGCCTACCTCCAGACCCGTTCTCAGGGAGAGGATTGGCTTACAACACCTGGCCTTCCTCTCCCTGCGGATGTGGCTATCCTGCACCAGGTTGAGCCTGTCCAGGTTGGGGTGGCGTTGTGTCAACAGGCCATGCGAGCTGACCTGCAGTCTTTTCATGATGAGTCTGCACATCTTCTTGCATGGCTCGTTGACCGCGTTGACCCACTGGGACAGCTCACCAGGGCTGGATTCCTCCGTTTCCTGGACCTTGTTCCGACCCCCTTCTCCACAGAACCCCCTATGCCCCAGTCGTCCTCCATGCCATCTTCCCACCCATGTGTCACCTGGGTGCCCTGTGGAGCTGCCTCAGACCGTTCGGCCAGGCTGGTGGACAACAGATCCCTGCCACAGTCCAAGGTCGGACGTCCAGCAGGGGTGGCCACATCAACGACTGAACCCCAGCTGGAGGAGGATGTGCAGGCACCATCGGACAGGGCACATGGACAGCAGCAGCTGCAGCAGCAGGAGGCTGTAGGTGGGAGCCACGATAGCTCGTGGCCTTCAACATCGGAGGGGCAGGCATCGGCCGGAGGGCAGGAGGACCCTGGACGGGAAGTTTCTTCCGTGTGGCAGTGGTTGGGCCACGCCATAGATGCAGAGCGGCGGCTGGCGGAGGAGGCGCGGCTCACGATGGTCAGGGCGGAGAACTCCATGCGGAGGGCCCTGAGGCGGGCCGAGTGCCTCGAGGCAATCCGCAGGGAGTTGGAGGTGAACATGTCGGCGTCCCTGCGGACCCTCGGGGCCATGGAACAGGACCGCCTCCGGAACATAGACGAGGAGTTCGATGATGCCCTGGCCCGGAATACCACTAAGTGAGCCGCTGGACTGGCCCGCCGCCATTGTATAGTTATTTAGTGATAGGTTTCCTTTATAGTTTATTTTTATTTGGAGTCGACGGACACTGCTCCACCTTTTGTATATAGTTCCATTTAAGATAGGTTTTTTTGTAGGTTTCATTTCTTCTCTTGGGATGATGGACCCTGAATACTTTGTACATAGTTGGACTTTGGATTTGGATATTTTTTTTACTATGAATATATTTTTCCCATGGAGCAATGGTTTTCTATTTCTTTTTTCCCTTCATTTCCTTTTCATGGACTTGAACTTTGGAAGATATTTTTTTGGATTATCATTTATTGATTTTAATTTGAAAAGGGACAGCCAGCTTAATTTTGTTATTATTTTACTTGTGTATTTTGGTTAATTTTGATTGCCATTGCTGTTGTTTTTAATACATTATTTGGATTTTTTGATTCTTCAATGTGTGTTTTCATCTCATTATTTTCATGCATGTCATGGTATGGGTTTTCAGGTTCACTTGCAACCATTGTGTGTGTGTGAGACACATGTCTTGATTTACATTGTTTCCATTGGAGTAGTATCATGGGCACATGTAATACTTGGTTGTGTCTTTGGGCTGTGGTGGCTGGCCATGAGGCACATGCTTGAGGATAGTCAGGGCCTGTGGGCAGGGGGACATGAGTGGGGGCCTGGCGGAGGCTCTCCATGGTGGGTGGGGGGTGGGGGTGGTGGTAGACATGGGTGGGGGCCTGGTGGAGGGTGCCCATGGTGGCTGGGAGGTGGGGGTGGTGGGAGACATGAGTGGGGGCCTGGTGGAGGCTGCCCCACAGTGCTGGGGGGTGGGGGTGGGTGGGAGACATGAGTGGGGTCCTGGCGGAGGCTACCCATGGTGGCTGGGGGGTGGGGGTGGTGGGAGACATGGGTGGGGGCCTGGTGGAGGCTGCCCCACAGTGCTGGGGTGTGGGGGTGGTGGTAGACATGGGTGGGAGCCTGGTGGAGGGTGCCCCACACTGCTGGGGGGGTGGGGGTGGGTGGGAGACATGAGTGGGGCCCTGGCGGAGGCTGCCCATGGTGGCTGCGGGGTGGGGGTGGTGGGAGACATGGGTGGGGGCCTGGTGGAGGGTGCCCCTGCACTGCTGGGGGGTGGGGGTGGTGGGAGATATGAGTGGGGGCCTGGTGGAGGGTGCCACACAGTGCTGGGGGGTGGGGGTGGGTGGGAGACATGAGTGGGGGCCTGGCGGAGGCTGCCCCTGGTGGCTGGGGGGTGGGGGTGGTGGGAGACATGAGTGGGGGCCTCGTGGAGGGTGCCCCTGCACTGCTGGGGGGTGGGGGTGCAGGGGGACATGAGTGGGTGCCTGGTGGAGGGTGCCCCTGGATGCTGGGGGGTGGGGGTGGTGGGAGACATGGGTGGGAACCTGGTGGGGGCTGCCCCTGCACTGCTGGGGGGTGGGGGTGGGTGGGAGACATGAGTGGGGGCCTGGTGGGGGCTGCCCATGGTGGCTGGGGGGTGGGGGTGGTGGTAGACATGGGTGGGAGCCTGGTGGAGGGTGCCCCACACTGCTGGGGGGGTGGGGTGGGTGGGAGACATGAGTGGGGGCCTGGCGGAGGCTGCCCATGGTGGCTGGGGGGTGGGGGTGGTGGGAGACATGGGTGGGGGCCTGGTGGAGGGTGCCCCACACTGCTGGGGGGGTGGGGGTGGTGGGAGACATGAGTGGGGGCCTGGCGGGGGCTGCCCATGGTGGGTGGGGGGTGGGGGTGGTGGGAGACATGGGTGGGTGCCCCACACTGCTGGGGGGGTGGGGGTGGGTGGGAGACATGAGTTGGGGCCTGGTGGAGGCTGCCCAACAGTGCTGGGGGGTGGGGGTGGGTGGGACACATGGGTGGGGGCCTGGTGGAGGGTGCCCCACACTGCTGAGGGTGTGGGGGTGGTGGGAGACATGAGTGGGGGCCTGGTGGGGGCTGCCCATGGTGGCTGGGGGCGGGGGGGTGGTAGACACGGGTGGGAGCCTGGTGGAGGGTGCCCCTGCACTGCTGGGGTGTGGGGGTGGGTGGGAGACATGAGTGGGGGCCTGGTGGGGGCTGCCCATGGTGGCTGGGGGGTGGGGGTGGTGGGAGACATGAGTGGGGGCCTGGTGGAGGCTGCCCCACAGTGCTGGGGGGTGGGGGTGGTTGGGAGACATGAGTGGGGGCCTGGCGGAGGCTGCCCATGGTGGGTGGGGGGTGGGGGTGGTGGGAGACATGGGTGGGGGCCTGGTGGAGGGTGCCCCACACTGCTGGGGGGTTTGGGGTGGTGGGAGACATGGGTGGGGGCCTGGTGGAGGCTGCCCATGGTGGCTGGGGGGTGGGGGTGGTGGGAGACATGGGTGGGGGCCTGGTGGAGGCTGCCCCACAGTGCTTGGGGGTGGGGTGGTGGTAGACATGGGTGGGAGCCTGGTGGAGGGTGCCCCCACTGCTGGGGGGGTGGGGGTGGGTGGGAGACATGAGTGGGGGCCTGGCGGAGGCTGCCCATGGTGGCTGGGGGGTGGGGGTGGTGGGAGACATGGGTGGGGGCCTGGTGGAGGGTGCCCCTGCACTGCTGGGGGGTGGGGGTGGTGGGAGACATGAGTGGGGGCCCGGTGGAGGGTGCCCCACATTGCTGGGGGGTGGGGGTGGGTGGGAGACATGAGTGGGGGCCTGGCGGAGGCTGCCCCTGGTGGCTGGGGAGTGGGGTGGTGGGAGACATGAGTGGGGGCCTGGTGGAGGGTGCCCCACAGTGCTGGGGGGTGGGGGTGGGTGGGAGACATGAGTGGGGGCCTGGCGGAGGCTGCCCCTGGTGTCTGGGGGGTGGGGGTGGTGGGAGACATGAGTGGGGGCATGGTGGAGGGTGCCCCTGCACTGCTGGGGGGTGGGGGTGGGTGGGAGACATGAGTGGGAGCCTGGAGGGGGCTGCCCATGGTGCCTGGGGGGTGGGGGTGGTGGGAGACATGAGTGGGGGCCTGGTGGGGGCTGCACATGGTGGCTGGGGGGGTGGGGGTGGTGGGAGACATGAGTGGGGGCCTGGTGGAGGCTGCCCCACAGTGCTGGGGGGGTGAGTGGGAGACATGAGTGGGGGCCTGGCGGAGGCTGCCCATGGTGGGTGGGGGATGGGGGTGGTGGGAGACATGGGTGGGGGCCTGGTGGAGGGTGCCCCACACTGCTGGGGGGGTGGGGGTGGTGGGAGACATGAGTGGGGGCCTGGCCGTGGCTGCCCATGGTGGCTGGGGGGTGGGGGTGGTGGGAGACATGGGTGTGGGCCTGGTGGAGGCTGCCCCACAGTGCTGGGGGGTGGGGATGGTGGTAGACATGGGTGGGAGCCTGATGGAGGGTGCCCCACACTGCTGGGGGGGTGGGGGTGGGTGGGAGACATGAGTGGGGGCCTGGTGGAGGCTGCCCATGGTGGCTGGGGGGTGGGGATCGTGGGAGACATGGGTGGGGGCCTGGTGGAGGGTGCCCCTGCACTGCTGGGGGGTGGGGGTGGTGGGAGACATGAGTGGGGGCCTGGTGGAGGGTGCCCCACAGTGCTGGGGGGTCGGGGTGGGTGGGAGACATGAGTGGGGGCCTGGCAGAGGCTGCCCCTGGTGGCTGGGGGGTGGGGGTGGTGGGAGACATGAATGGGGGCCTGGTGGAGGGTGCCCCTGCACTGCTGGGGGGTGGGGGTGCAGGGGGACATGAGTGGGTGCCTGGTGGAGGGTGCCCCTGGATGCTGGGGGGTGGGGGTGGTGGGAGACATGGGTGGGAGCCTGGTGGGGGCTGCCCCTGCACTGCTGTGGGGTGGGGGTGGGTGGGACACATGAGTGGGGGCCTGGTTGGAGCTGCCCATGGTGGCTGGGGGGTGGGGGTGGTGGGAGACATGAGTGGGGGCCTGGTGGATGCTGCCCCACAGTGCTGGGGGGTGGGGGTGGGTGGGAGACATGAGTGGGGGCCTGGCGGAGGCTGCCCATGGTGGGTGGGGGGTGGGGGTGGTGCAAGACATGGGTGGGGGCCTGGTGGAGGGTGCCCCACACTGCTGGGGGGTGGTGGTGGTGAGAGACATGAGTGGGGGCCTGGCAGAGGCTGCCCATCGTGTCTGGGGGTGGGGGTGGTGGGAGACATGGGTGGGGGCCTGGTGGAGGCTGCCCCACAGTGCTGGGCGGTGGGGGTGGTGGTAGACATGGGTGGGAGGCTGGTGGAGGGTGCCCCACACTGCTGGGGGGGAGGGGGTGGGTGGGTGACATGAGCAGGTGTGCAGGGTAGTCCCCTGTTTTGTGGGCTGCCTGCAGGGGCCGTGGAGGGTGTACAGGAAACACCTGTGAGGACCCACCCAGCCTAATCCCTAACTTCCTGCGCATCCCTGTAATACACGTACCCAGCCAAATTGCGTGTGATAATTCCCACGCACCCCTGTAATACACGTACCCAGCCAAATCGCGTGTGATTATTCCCGCGCACCCCTGTAATACACGTACCCAGCCAAATCGCGTGTGACAATTCCCGCGTACCCCTGTAATACACGTACCCTGGCTAATCGCGTGTAAAACTTCACGCGTACCCCTGTCATACACGTACCCAGCCAAATCGCGCGTGATCATTCCCGCATACCCCTGTCATACACGTACCCTGGCTAATCGCATGTAATACTTCCCACGTACCCCTGATATGAACGTTACCCGCTTTGCGTTACTTGTTTGGCAGCCCTGTAAACTGGTCCAGGGTTGGCGCAGCCCTTTGCGATGATTTAGCGATTTTGATGGCTTTTCCTTGCGTGAGGGCGTTCTTGGGGGCGTTACTGGCGCTGCTGCAGGGTCGCTGCGATGCTCTGCGCCACGGCTGGTTTGGGAGCCTGAAATCCATGAATACGCTGTGCGCGGAAATCGGTTTTGGCGCACGCGCCTGGCGCAGACAATCGCACACGGACACTCTGCACCAGCCGCTTGCGACACTTTTCTGTGAAATTCTATGAATTACCCTGTTTGTTTTGAAGATTTCATCCAAATCCAACCAGCATGTCAAAAATTATTAGCAATAGATGTTTGGGAAAGAATTGCTGGTTTTTCAATCTGAATATCCCATCAGCCTCTCTGATGCAAAACACCATAGGAGGTTTAGCTATAATTTTGGGGGCATCCCCTTCTCCTTCAAATATTGGAAAAACTGCTTGATGCAATAACCCAAACTCCTCCTGGAAATCGAGTCAACACCCAAGTTGTTTCGTACCTTGCCCAATTCCACCAGGCAGTTTTGGCTGTGCGTTTGAGCAACAATTTGACTTTTTGTCTATGGACAAGGAACAGGGACTCGGTTGAAACAGCATTTTCTTACTTTCATAGTAATGTTTTTTAAACATTTTTGACATATCTTTTCCAAAGTTTACTGTCTGTTGTGGGTGGGGGGGGAGGGCGTGGTGGGAATGGCATGAGTACAATTTTGTTTGCAAAATTCCAGCAAATCCGTCACACAAGTCAAAAGTAACAATTGGGTTGGTTAATGGCCCTGAGCACAGAGAATCCCTCACATGTTACCCGCTTAGACTTTTCACCAAAATTGTCACACTAAACAGAATTAACAATTTAATTGAAATTGTGTTTTCAATCAAAATAGATACCCACATTTAAATCAATGGATGAATAGTTATTTAGAACAATACATTGGCCCACATGCTACCTCTCTATAAATGAGTTCACATTTGAAGATGTGGTGAAAAATTCTGCGTAAAAGTCATAAAAATCCCAAGTCTAGGAAAAATAAAATAGCAAGAAAATTCACAATCTACTCACTATTGGACTTGATGTTCTCTTGGTGGAAATACCTGGATTTCTGCAATTTGTTTTTAGTAGAAATGCAAGTGATACTCCGATTCACTCCCAGGCGTCTATAGAGTAAATTCAGTCTCACACCATCCCATTCTCAGATCTTCTATCACCATAACTCTAAATCTCTGATATCCCCCACCAGAAATGTTCTGTGCTCTCTGCTGTTAATATCACTCTGTCTCCTTATTGTATTACTAATGTTCTCCTTGGAGTACTTTCTGCAATGGGGTTGCATAACGTTAGGGGTTTTACTCCACAACATATGAGTAATCTGTGATGCAAGTGTGTCCTATTGTTTCTCAAATCAGATTGGTCCCTCACATGGTATAAAATATTAAAATGCCACCCCTATCAGCAGTTTTGCTAGGAAGCAAGAATTATTTATAATTGTATATTTTTCTCAGTTGAAATCATCCATCCCCAGGGAAAATGATTATGTGTCCAGCTCACAGCTCCCACTTGAATAGGATGCCATCATCAAATGCATATTTGTGTTGAAATGAGTTTGATGTTAAGAAACAAAAATGATCAATTCTATATTTTTAACAATACTAACATTGGTGTAAAAGTGAGCTGTTTTGAATCATGCAATTACATTTTGCTATGGTGGGCCCAAAGTTAGCAAGTTGCACCTCAATTATTAACCTTAATTTTCCCTAGTCAAAACTGAAATATCTAAAACTCAGAATTATAACTAATTTGGAATCATTTGGATTTCGTGTATCTGTTAAGGTTGAAAAGTTATAGTCTAATTCTAAATGACTTCACTGCTCTTTTTTAAATATTGACATGGCAGCATGGCCATTGTAAGTGAACACAGGTTACACAGTGCGTCCGTTTAAGAATAGGATAGTTAGTTATTGTTAAATAACATTGCAAATTCTTCTGTTGGAAGGTATTTGGTTACTGGCATATGATGAATTTGGAAAGCTCCAACGTTATTATACAATACTTTTGGTTCTCAAGATCTATTAATGTGTGTTTCCTTCCAAGAACTTGGGAGGAACGAGATTGCACATTAAAGTGTCATCTTTAATGAGTAACTGACCTGCATTCCTCTTTATAAATATGTTCAGAGGTCAAGTCTGTCATAAACCTGACAATAAAACATTCATCACTACAGGCGTTCATAGTGAGATTGAGTTGTATCCCTGTTGTTTTTGCTGTATTTCCCTGATTTAACTGGGTGCCTCTGCTTCCACTGGTCTGTTTGTAGAAATGTGTATGGCCACTCTTTAGTTCTAAGCAAAGTTGTGACCTCGAATATGAAATGGGGCATTTTGTCTTTCTCAGTAACCTTAAAGCACGTGCAAAATGCCCTTTTACCAGTTGATCAGAGCTTTTGTTTTTTTTTTGCACCTTGGGATGATATGATGATTTGGGAGTAGAGTAGACTGCTGATTTAGATAGGTGAAGAAAGAGTAGACATTTTTTAACTACTGACATTTTTTAACTACTGAATTATTCTCATAGAAAGGGCTTCTCTGTTAAATGTAAACGAATGTGTACATTTCAATTTTGCATCCCCAATTTCTTTGTACATGTATTGTTTTTCATTTCATAGCCGTGGATGATGGTGCATCTGTGTGTTTCACATAGGTTTGCATGTGTACATCTCTAGTACAGAAAACAAATCTCTTGTGAACATAGTCCTCTGTTTTCCATTTCTTGATGATAAATGCAGTTCAGTAAAGGTCATATTTTCACGGTGCATGGATCTGACCTCCAAGCATTTTGTAGAATGCCTTATTAGTCTTTGGGTAACACCCTACAAATGTAATTAGGTCTTGCATACTGCACACTCTGAGACTCTGAGACTGTGGATTTCTATTGGTGCTTCATATTGCAAGAGACGTGGAAAGGTGTTGCTAGTGGGGAAAGAAGGAGAGACAAGATGTGAAGTCCTGGGTGATGGTGTGTGCATATCTATCTCTCTCATTCGTCTGCCATGTTGCTTGCATTTATTTGTTATTGTATCGTTTGTTTTCTTTCAGATCTTTACCTACCAATCACATACTGTAAATATATCTACCATCACAACACTGGAATCTTCCATAAAATCTAGTTGTATACACACTCCAGTCCCCAACTAACATGAGACTGGGTGATCTATTCCCCCCTGTTTCGTCCCCTGGTTGCTTGTTCTCAAATTGCTTGGCCTCTACTTCCAAGGTATTTGCTCCACTGGATCTCTGCTTTCCTCACTGTGTACCTCCCTCTACGACTTGTGCAGTGTTCCATTGATTTGTAAAGCTATGTCTGTGCTAAAAAAAAAAAAAAAACTAACAATAAAAGTAACAATATTAACAATAACAATACAAATTACTATTATTATTATTATTATTATTATTATTATTATTATTATTATTATTATTATTATTAGTATTATTGAATCTTCTGTTTCCCATATGTACCCCTCAAACAGTTACTGCCAAGGAAACGGTCCAACGCCACCAGTAATGTATCTGAAAATCTACCTTATTCATAGTTAACCACTGGCAGAGATATTATTTAAGAATACATATGTTAATATTCCAGCTACCACCCCCGCCCCGTGGAAGGGAAGGGAAGGTTGAGGTACTAGAAAGGGAGAACTTTAGACGTCAAATAAAGAAATTGACAGAAAATGATGAGACACGATATAGGTAGACTAAGAATTGCAAACATTACTGGGGTTCCTTTCAGCAAACAGGAAGCAATGAACAGTTTATCTCTTTGCTGTTTTGTGTTCCTATGCATTGCAATCCAATTGTTTATAACACAACAGACCTAGGAGAGAAGAAGCCTTATAACACTGCTTCATTCACAAGAATGACCTCCATGGAACAGGTTGAGACATTTCTCTTTTGAAGATGAGCTTGTAAGTAGAAATAAGTTGAAATGAGATCCCTTTATTAGGTTATCTGTTTATGTAGAAACTTGAAGGATATGTTGATTAGTTGGCTATTATGGATCTGTTGAATTAAAGGACAAATATGTTTTTGTTTAACGCATGTAAAGATTATTAAATATCTTTTTTTTAAAAAAAGAAATTGAATCCTGAGCTCCCAATTTCTGTAAAGGGAAATCCAAACGTTCAGCCTGCAACTGTGTTGGATAGGACCACAAACATATGTAATTTTCAATGTAATTGAAGACTGAAGATGCTGCTATCATTTATCACTATCCTTTTGTGGGGATGTATCAGCTACTCACCATATGATGATCTGAGAATGTGCAGGATTGTGGTGCACCATTTACGGGACATGAAATAGTCGACCATACTCATATGATATCCAGTGAAAAATGCACTGCACCTTGAAGCTTATATGCTATCAGGGTCATTTTGAAAAGAAAAGAACATGCTAATTCCCTGCAGATACCACCAATGTTTGCACGTATGTGCTTTGGGGTCACCTACTTACAATTCTCAACTATTACAAGGTGGAGTCAGAATGGTTGGACCATATGGCAATCCTCTTTAAGATTAGTCACAACACACCTATCAAGCAAACCCAGTGGAAACCAAGCAATCAATCCTTCAGATCCTTCAAGAAGTTCCAACTGGAGGCTCTCACAGAAAGCCCGACCAAACTCCACCTCACATGGGGATGTAGAAGGACTGCATCTCACTTTTCCAAAAACTCAAAACCACCCTCACAGGCATCAACCATCATTCCCCAGTGAAACAGCGTACCCTCAACCCTAAACCTTTAGCACCTTGGTACACTCAATAACTCAACTTCAACCAATGAACCAGAAATTAAGAAAATATTGTTTTTTAAATCTTGCAGCGCATCAGACCTCTCGTTGCTCAAGGAACTCCATGCTACACGCAGGAGATTGATCAAAACTGCCAAGGTCAACTACTATAAAAACACTGTAGCCAAGGCAAACAATGAAAGCAGAGCCCTCCTCAAAGCCATCAAGCACAGCATGAACCCTCTGCCGAACCACCCGTAAAACACTGCATCAAAGAAACAATCACCATCAACACTTTCTTCACCAACAATTCAACATGATCCACCAACACACAGACACCACAACGCCACAACAGACAGCACACTGCACATCCCATTTATCAAAAACCACAACTGCCTGGACAATATTCACAACACTAACTATGCAAGACCTCACTGCCACCTTAGCATTCCTCAAGTCCACATTGTATGCAGATGACATACTCCCTGCCTCCTTAGTCAAGACCCTTATGATTGACAGACGCCTCCCTTACCTGACACTCATTGATAGCTTGCTAACTCAAGGCATCATCCCCATGACCCTCAAGACTAGACAAATCCTCCTGCTTCATGAGAAACCAACACTGGACCCTGACGATATAAGCAACTACAGCCCCATTACTCATCTTCCCTTTCTAGGTGAGATCCTTAAGATAGCAGCAGCTACACAACTACTCCAACACATCAAAGCAAATAATCTCCTTCAGTCCGACCAATGTGGCTTCAGACCCAGATGCAGCAAAGAAACAGCTACCATCAAGGTGATTGATGTGGTGCTTAAAATCCTCGATGATGCCCACCCTTCTCTCCTAGTTCTACTTAATATCTAAGCAGCATTTGACACAGTAGACCACCAGACACTTGCCGACAATCTACATCAACGCATGGGGATCAGCAAGTTCATCCTTAGATGGTTCAAATCTTACCTTGCGAACCACCAACAATTAGTACAAATGGATTCTTCCAGATCACCAACTCTACCCGTCACCTGTCGAGTCGCGCAAGGATCTATCTGGTCCCCCACTATCTTCAATCATCCCTTGGAACTGCTCCAAACCCTCCTCTCTCCATACAACATCCACATTCACCAATATGCAGATGACACGTATATCTACCTCAAGCTATCCTTCATCAAAGACATCTACAGGCTCAAGGCATGCTTCACATTGATCCAGTCCTGCATGTCCATTGCTTACCTGAAGCTCAACCCCTCCAAGACTTAATTCCTTCTGCTGACCAACAACAACAAACATGCTGACATCTGAACCTGGTTCTCTGCTACGAAGCTTGAGTAATTCACACCCCAGCTGGGCTCCTGTGCCAAGCTCCTTGGATTCAATAACAAAAGACACCTCACTTTCAAACAGCATATAGCAAGGAAGGCACAAACTGCATGGTACCAACTTTCTCTCCTGCAGAATATCAAGCCCTTCATCCAGTAAACAATTTCAGATCCACTGTCCAAGCCTTGGTCCTCACCCACCTGGATGGTGGCAATTCCCTTTTGAAAGGCCTTACAGCGACTACCCTGGCATACTTGAAATCTGTCCTGCTTGCAGCAGCACGAGTAAATGAGACTCCAAATTCGACCTCATCACCCCGACCATCAACGAACTACAATGGCTGCCACTGCAAGCCTGTATCATATTCAAATCCTGTTCCATTACCTACAAAACTGTCATCCTGAAGTTCCCAAGTTACCACACTGAGATACTCAGCATCTCCAATGGCCTACGATCCACCAGCAGAAAGGAAATGTGCAGACTTGAATTATGAACCAAAAAACAAGCCTTCTCTGTCTACACTCAAAGATTATGGAACTTCCTCCCTGTCAACATCAAACTTGCCCAATCAATTCTACAGTTCAGGATAGAGCTCAAGACCTTCCTCATCAAGGAATGGCTTATCCTTAATGTCAAGGTCCACAAACCCTGCACTCCCCACCTTACCTGATACTCAGTGATCTGCTCCCCACTGTCTTCCCCAATGCTGCCCATTGCCCACCCACCCTGTTAAGCTCTCTGCTCCTTTTTTTCTCTGCTTCCCTCAATGTGTTCTTCTCCCTATGATTTGAAAGTGCTCAGTTGCTTTCCGAAAGCTAGGTCCGCGCTCAATAAACTCTGCTCTAATAATAATTATTATATATATATATATATATATTTTCAATGAAAAAACTTTGTTAAAGGGACATTATGGTAAAGTTGCGCTACTAAAAACCTATGAAATTCAGTGCAAAAACTTTGTCAAAGGGACGTTATTGTTCCAAGTAAAACCGAAAAACCCTTGAAATTCGCTAGTTATGGAAAGCTAAGCAACCATAACTCGCGCCACCACAGTGCACTGCTAAGACTAACACCCAGGACATCAAAGATGACAGACACGGGGCATGAGCAGGGGGGTGGGGGACAACAGGAGACAGACACAGGGCATGAGCGGTTGGTGGGGGGGCACAGGAGACAGACACGGGACATGAGCGGGGGGTGGGGGGCAACAGGAGAGAGACACAGGGCATGAGCGGGGGGTGGGGGCAACAGGAGACATACACAGGGCATGAGCGGGGGGAGTGGGGGCAACAGGAGACAGACACGGGGCATGAGCGGGGGGTGGGAGGAACAGGAGTCAGACACGGGGCATGAGCGGGGGGTGGGGAGAACAGGAGACAGACATGGGGCATGAGCAGGGTTTGGGGGGCAACAGGAGAGACACAGGGCATGAGCGGGGGGTGGGGGCAACAGGAGACAGACACGGGGCATGAGCGGGGGGTGGGGGGAACAGGAGACAGACACGGGGCATGAGCGAGGGGTGGGGGGAACAGGAGACAGAAACGGGGCATGAGTGGGGGGTGGGGGGAACAACAGACACGGGGCATGAGCGGGGGGTGGGGAGAACAGACACGGGGCATGAGCAGGGGGTGGGAGGAACAGGAGACAGACACAGGGCATGAGCGGTTGGTGGGGGGCACAGGAGACAGACACGGGGCATGAGCGGGGGGTGGGGGGCAACAGGAGAGAGACACGGCATGAGCGGGGGGTGGGGGCAACAGGAGACAGACACGGGGCATGAGCAGGGGGTGGGGGGCAACAGGAGACAGACACGGGGCATGAGCGGGGGGTGGGGGGAACAGGAGACAGACACGGAGCATAAGTGGGGGGTGGGGAGAACAGGAGAGACATGGGGCATGAGCGGGGGGTGGGGGGCAACAGGAGAGACACGGGGCATGAGCAGGGGGTGGAGGGAACAGGAGACAGACACGAGGCATGAGCGAGGGGTGGGGGGAACAAGAGACAGACACGGGGCATGAGCGTGGGGTGGGGGGAACAACAGACACGGGGCATGAGCAGGGGGTGGGGAGAGCAGACACAGGGCATGAGCGGGGGGAGTGGGGGGCAACAGGAGACAGACACGGGGCATGAGTGGGGGGTGGGAGGAACAGGAGACAGACACGGTGCATGAGCGGGGGTGGGGAGAACAGGAGACAGACACGGGCATGAGCGGGGGATGGGGGGCAGCAAGAGAGAGACACGGGGGATGAGCGGGTGGGGGGAACAGGAGACAGACACGGGGCATGAGCGGGTGGGGGGAACAGGAGACAGACACAGGGCATGAGCGGGGGGTGGGGGGCAACAGGAGATAGACACGGGGCATGAGCGGGGGGTGGGGGGAACAGGACACAGACACGGGGCATGAGCGGGAGGTGGGGAGAACAGTAGACAGACACGGGGCAAGAGCGGGGGTGGGGGGAGGGAGAGAGACACGCGGGGCATGAGCGGGGGGTGGGCGGGAGGGAGAGAGACACATGGGGCATGAGTGGGGGGTGGGCGGGAGGGAGAGAGACACACAGGGCATGAGCAGGGGGTGGGTGGGAGGGAGAGAGACACACGGGGCATGAGCGGGGGGTGGGGGGAGGGAGAGAGACACATGGGGAATGAGCAGGAGGGGGAGAGACACACGGGACATGAGCGGGGGGTGGGCGGGAGGGGGAAAGACATGGGGCAAGAGCGGGGTGGGCGGGAGGGGGAAAGACACGGGGCAAGAGCGGGGGTGGGCGGGAAGGGGAAAGACACAGGGCAAGAGCAGGGATGGGCGGGAGGGGGAAAGAGACACAGGGCAAGAGCGGGGGTGGGCGGGAGGGGGAAAGATACACAGGGCAAGAGCAGGGGTGGGCGGGAGGGGGAAAGAGACATGGGGCAAGAGCAGGGGTGGGCAGGAGGGGGCAAGGGCGGGGGTGGGCAGGATGGGGAAAGAGACACGGGGCAAGAGCGGGGGTGGGCCGGAGGGGGAAAGAGACACAGGGCAAAAGTGGGGGTAGGTGGGAGGGGGGAAAGAGGCACGGGGAAAGAGCGGGGGTGGACGGGAGGGGGAAAGGGACATGGGGCAAGAGCGGGAGAGGGCGGGAGGGGGAAAGAGACACGGGACAAGAGCGGGGGTGGCAGGAGGGGGAAAGAGACACGGGGCAAGAGCGGGGGTGGGTGGGAGCGGGAAAGAGACACGGGGCAAGAACAGGGGTGGGCGGGAGGGGGAAGAGACACGGGGCAAGAGCAGGGGTGGGCGGGATGGGGAAAGAGACACGGGGCAAGAGCGGGGGTGGGTGGGAGGGGGAAAGAGACACGGGGCAAGAGCGGGGGTGGGGAGGAGGGAGACAGAGACACGGGGCAAGAGCGGGGGTAGGGGGAGGGAGACAGACACACGGGGCAAGAGCTGGGGTGGGGGTAGGGAGAGAGACACACGAGGCATGAGCGGGGGTGGGGGGAAATTGAGAGACACACGGGGCATGAGCGGGGGGTGGGGGGAGGGATAGAGACACACGGGCCATGCACCCAAGACTCTATGCCCTGGCAACAACCACCGCAGCATATCACATCCATAGAGTCAAACATTTCAACTATGGTCTATGGAAACTTTTAATGTCCGCGGACATTATGAGTGTTCTTAGAACACATTCAACTTGACAACAAACAATACGGACAGTGTCCTCAGAACACCCCCATTTCGTTTATTTGCGAACATTTCAGGACACCATGAGTGTTCTAAGAACACATTCAACTTGACAGAGAACAATACGAACAGCTTCTTCAGGACACCCCCCACGAACATTTCAGAACAACGCGAGAGTTCTTAGAACACATTCAACTTGACAGAGAACAATAGGGACAGCGTTCTCAGGACACCCCCTACGAACATTCCCTGGACACTGCAAGTGTTCTTAGAAGCGTCTTCAGAACACCACCATCTTGTTTATTTGCGAACATTTCAGAACACCGCGAGTGTTCTTAGAACACATTCAACCTGACAGAGAACACTACGGACAGCGTCCTCAGGACACCCCCATTTTGTTTATTTGTGAACATTTCAGGACACCGCAAGTGTTCTTAGAACACATTCAACTTGTCAGCCCCAACCCCCATTCATATTTGCGAACATTTCAGGACACAGCGAGTGATCGACAACGTCTTCAGAACACCCCCATTTTGTGTATTTGCGAACATTTCAGGACACCGCGAGTGTTCTTAGAACATATTCAACTTGACAACAAACAATAAGGACAGCGTCCTCAGGACACCCCCATTTTGTTTATTTGCGAACATTTCAGGACACCGCGAGTGTTCTTAGAACAGTTTCAGTTTGCTTGCGAACAAAACGGACACATATTGAGTCCTCAGAACACCCCCATTCAGTTTATTTAGAACATTTCAGAACACCCGTGATGTCCGCAGACAAATCGAACCCAAAAGGTACATCTAACACATAAAAAAACACAACTTTCATCCTATCTCATACACTCCCACCCTCCCCAAACACTCCTACACACCAACACACTCTACTAAATACAAATTTTGAACAAAGTTTCACTGCGCTGTCCGCGGAGGACCGCGAATAAGAGATGGCGGGCGCTACCGAAAATCTGATGCTCTTGACGCTCCACGCCGTCCAATCAGCGAACACATTGCATGTCCACGAACATCATGCAAGCCGATTGGCCAATCAGGACACTGTCCGCGGAGCGAACAGGGAAGTGTGTCCGCGGACCGAACACAGATATCACTAATTTCTTTTTACCTACTTTTTGGTCATTTTAAAAAAAACTACTGGACGGAGTTTCACCAAATTTGCAAAAGCACGCTTTCGGAACCAAGCCACTGCTCCTGGTCTAAATTTGGTGAAAATCCGTCCAGCGGTTTGGGCTGTAGACGCGTGCAATGTTTGGTGAGGATTCGTCGAGGGAGAGCGAAGTTATAAGCCACCCAAAAAGTGCTCTTCCTATGGAAACACCAACTTAACCATAACTACATGGCCACTACCGTAGCAAGTTCAAACTGTTCTAAGAACACTATTGGTGTCCTGAAATGTTTGTACGTAAACGAAAATGGAGGTGTCCTGAAGAACACTATACCTGTTCATAGTGTTCGCTACCCAATTGAAACTGTTCTAAGAACACAATTGGTGTCCTGAAATGTTCGTACATAAACTAAATTACACGTGTCCTGAAGAACACTATATATGTCCTTACTGTTCGCTACCAAGTTTAAACTGTTCTAAAAACACACACGGTGTCCTGAAATGTTCGTTTCACGTGTGACGCACTTTTAATTACTTCAGAACCTGAACAGTGTCCGTAGGACATCAATGCGCATGCGCTAACCAATCTCCGTGCACTTGGTGTCCTGCGGACAGGCGCTTCCTTCGCGGACTAGTTCGCGAATGGATCATATGACCGCGCCCACGCGCATCGTGTGTCCTGAAATGCGGCCACTGTTCGTGTCCCCGAACAATTTAAAAGTACATTTTCAGTTAATCCATAATATTTTTCAATAAAATCTCACCATGGCACAAGTCCCACATAGCAATCTTGAGTTTCTATATACCTTTTGAAACTTTCTGATCCTTTTTTTGTGTTTGATCTGTCCGCGGACAGTGCGCATGTCCGCGAACCGCGCACAAGCACCCCTATAAAGACCACGCCCAAGAGCTTATTCCCATTGTGTTTCTGGCTATTCTTCAGAACACAGTGATTTTTGCTGCCACCTGCAGACTACACCATCATCGAGATGGCATCCTTGGCTGCTGAACTGCCACTTGGTGCTGCACCTGCTTCTGCACCACCCCCACCCCCTCCACCACCACCACCTCCCCAAGGGCCTGAAGAGGGGAACAGGATTGAGGATGCGGAGGAGGAAGAAGAGGATGATGAGAATAAGGTAGAGGAAAACCCTACTACCCACACTAGGCGTGAGTCTTGGGTGTGGCGGTTATTTACCATTCATGGTAATGTTCCTAAGGCTTGTGCGAACCGTGTTACCTGCAATGAGTGCAAAATGATACTCAGTCGCGGGAAGCATGGTAAGTACAGCTTTGGGACCACTACTATGAAGCGACACCTGAGGTCATTTCACTCTGGGGCTATTCGCAGGGTTGTACCTTGCGAAGAACGTAGCAGGTTGATTTCCTCTACTTCATCCTCTGTTTCTGATCCTGTCACCACAAGGACCACCTCTGTGGGACAGCGTCTTCCTCAAGCTGCCTCACAGGCCATACAGAATGCTGATGACCCTTACCTTTCGAGGGTCACAGTTGTATGTATGTACTGTTACACAGTACTCTGCAGGGGGGAGCGACTTTGGAGTGCTTTTGAGACTATCGTCTCAGAGCACGAGAAGACCTGCTCACTACCCAAATAAAACCCACTTTACATCTTCCTCTCTCAGCTCGCCCTTTCTTATCCCTGTGGTTTGTGTCCCCCGCTTTACCCACCTTTACCCTCCTCTCCAAGTGTTTCGTGTCTGAAAAACCAAAAAAAATACAAAATTACAAAAATCAAAAAAAAATAAGGCTCTTTTCAGAGCCGCCTTTCCCAGTTAAAAAATAGAAGTGAAAATAAATGAAGCAGGGCTCTTTGTATTTTTTAGAAGTCCGCGGACAGTTCGCAAACATTAAAAAAATTTGGTTGCTACTCCATCACAAACATTGTAATTTTCTCTAGAAAGAAGTGGTGGGTCTGAAAAGAGCCTTTGGGTGGTGTTTGTAAGTCAAACATTGTAAATGCTTAACATCTACTTCAAAATCGTTGTTGTAATTCCAAAAAAGGTCGCAATGCATTTTGTACATTTCTCAGAAAAATCTGATTGCCAGCATAAGTAAGATGGACTCCATCTCTGCGAAAAATGCATGTACTACAAAACATAATATTTTCATTGTGAAAAGAAGACATGCCAAAATCTCTTAGAAAGGCACAAACAGCCTTATTAACATTGCGCCTTGCTTTTTCCATTTGTGGACCAAATGAAGAAGAACAAAGCCACATTTGTCTCTGCACAATCCGTGAAAATATCACTTGAGAATTAGGAAACATGTCGATAACCTTCCTAAGTCCTTCTTTCATAGCAAATTGCAAAAGAAATTCAAGTCACATGTCCTAAACTGTTCCCTCCACAATGAATTACAATTATGTCTGGATGTTGCTCTGTCTCCAAAGTAGCACAGAGAGGTAGCAAGTCCAACCACTTCATTCCACGTACTCCATGCCAGTGTACTTCCACATGTGGGAATCCAAGATCTACAGCTACTCCACAGCTTTCTGCATGCACCTTCAACCAATGTATCCACGAATCTCCTAAAATCCAAACAATCTGTTTTCTGAAACACACAGCCATAGCTATCTTTTGTTCTCTCAGCAAAAATAGTATCTGAGAAAATCTCTCCTGGCACAACACACCCACCAAACTTTCCTGACCAATCCCTTTCAGTGCTTATTCTCATTTGCATGACTTCTGAACCCAAAAATCCCTGGATGTAACTCCTGATGTCCGCGAACTACCGCCATGTCCGCGGACATATCGTAACATGAACAGCCCTTCTACCATTTCCACTACACTCTCTCTGCCATTCCCTCATTGGATGTACCTCAAAAATCACATGGCCATGCACCAATCACATTCAAGACCTCTACATCTAACTGCATCATCATAGATCAGCACTACAAATGTACTCTGAATCTCTCTGAGTACAAGTGTCATATCATTGGCAAGCACCATCTACCAGAAATACTGTACAAGTCTTCAGGATTTCTACTTGCAGCTCCATGCATATCCATATGCATGAACACAAACTTCAGGTATGCATATTTTCTGTATAGTAGATAAACACATTTTCAAACAGACTTTTACCTTGTAAAATCTGTAAAATGAATTTACTGTACTTTTTTCAATTTCCTAAAATCAACTATCACTTATAAACCTTTATACTATTTACTTTCTTTATACACACACACTCAAATCATGTTAAACTAACATTTTTTAAATGAAATATATAGACTACATATATTCAAACAAAATTGCATGCAAACACAATCTATGTTTAAACCTTTATAAAAATACTTACACAATTTCATATTTTTTGTTTTTATGTATGTATTTACTTAATTACTTTAAATTAGACATGACATTGAGGCGCTATTACCTAGAACAGTTTACTTACAGAAATAGTGGTATTCACTAATATATTATAAATTTCACAAGACATAGTAAAGATACAGTTGGTCATTCAATACAATTTGTTCATTAAGAACATATCATATGTACTGAACTGATGCAATGTATCTTATGTAAATAAATTAGTTTAATGGTTTTACAGAAGGCACTGAGGATTTCAATTAAAAAAATCAATATCCAAATTAAAAACAGTGCTATATACAAACAAAGTTACTAATTTGAAGCTTTTACAATTGCAGTGAAGACCAGTTTCCTGAAAAGAAGCAGCCGAATTCGAAGAAGAAAGAAAAACTAAGAAGTTACCTGTTAATTTTTAAAAAAAGTAAGTAAAATATCACCATAATATTTGTATTATTAATCACATATATTATAACATTAATACAAGCTATTGTGGTTTCTAAAAATAGAGATTTTTTACCATTTTGTCTAAAAATGTCCATGTCTTAAACAGTGATTTACAGCCAGAATGGCCCACAAATTTCTATTTTTGGACACACAAATTACCCAACTGAACCACTACAATTTTCATATTATCGAACAAACAACTGTTTTAATTGTATACATTGGATTTACTATTTGTACTTTTCCACACCACTAGCTTACTTTTTTTTGTCATCTGAACCGAAGTTTAGTAACACATAAATTCAAGAATACCTATCCCTACTAGTTTTAGTTCCCAATGCACAATCACACACCATTACATACATCTTTATCATCTTACTCAAACACTCATGCACACAGCACACATACATTCCAGAACACCGCAACCCATATCTTCTTTATTTTTTTCAACAGACCCTAAAGAATGCCTACCAAAAGTCAAGTCCGTAGAAAGCAACGCAAAAGTAGAGCAAATGAAAATAAAGGTGTCCAACATAAGCATCCATCACTAGCAGAATTTGTAAAAAAAGTTGAAACAAAACAGCTAATACAATCATTTAGTGAAACACAAGAAGTTTCAAGTACAAAAACTTCGCTTCCTCTATCAAAATGTAAAACAAACCAAAAAACAATTAACAGAAAATCAGCTATCAGTACAGATAAAACCACTTCTTCAAATTTTAATATAGTGCAAAGTAAGCATACCAAGAAAAGTATTTTAGCCAAAATGTACCGTCACAAAGTCCTTCAAAATCTTATAAAAACAGGAGAGAAATCAGGTTCAAAGCTTAAAACCTATCGTAGGAAATTAATCTTAGAAGCATTGATGGACAGTGCAATTCTTCTCAAAAGAAATGTATTTATTTTACTGTTAAACAAAATGAAACCACTAACAAAACTAATAACTAAATTACAAAAAAGACTTCTCAATAAGTAAAATGTCAACAGAAAGAACTTCTTAAGTATCTTCAGAGGTGAATGGAATCACACTACAAGCACAGAACCATATTTTAATGAAGAAGCGTACAAACAAAAGCAAACAAATACAATTGCCATAAATAGCAGTGATCGAGGTTACGAAAAGGTGAATAATACCATAATGGAACAAGAAGTACTCCTTACAAAAATATGCCCTGAAAACCTAGAATTACCCCTCCATTCAACTGAATCAGAACGTCTAGTGTACAAATGGCCATGCATGTCAATGTGTAACATTCCCAAACAATGTTTCAAATCTTTACGCCAATTCCTCAATAAATGTGTAAAAAGCAAAGACAAAATCAAAATTAAATTACTGCAAAATATAGATACCTGTCCAGTGCGCAAGTACACAGGACTACAAGGACATTCATTGGCCTGCATTACAGGACCTACTTGTAAAACCACTTTCCATGATATCAAAAGGATATCAACACATCATTCAACTATAAGAAATCTAGTCTATAAACTGTACTATGCTAAAAGTCCTGCTTTAGCACTAGCAAAGTTAAATAACATCCTTCTACATGGTACAGCAAAAGACCTACTTGAAGAAATTCACTATATCCAGAAAAAATATTTTGGAAGTGAAAGCCATTTACAGAATGAAATAGCTTTAAACCAATTAAGCAACAATTCTACACATGGCAACCTTTTGCTAAACACATACAAAAAAGAAATACTAAAATTTAAAAGTACATCAGCTGAAGTACCAAACCATGTATGTGTATGTTGCCGTAGAATTTTTTATAAAAGTAACACAAAAACTGTGGACCTATCATACAAAATAGAAGACAATGAAGATTCTAAATGGTTTGAATTAGCTCTCTACCTTCTAGCAGAAAACAAATATGAAATAACTGAGCCCTTAATACTTTGCAGTTATTGCACTACAAAACTTGACAACAACCAAACTCCTTCACGTTCTATCACAAATAATTTGGAATTATACCCAGTACCAAAACCTCTACAACAACTTAATTTATATGAGAGCATCATAATTCAAACAGTACACCCATTTCAAGCAATAATATGCCTTCAACCAAAAACAGCAAAATTACCTCCCTCTGAATTGGTAAAATGCATTCGTGGAAAAGTAGTTTATTTACCATTAAATCTAAAAGAAAATGTGCATACTCTAGGAGTGCAACGTCCAATGCAGCAATCTTTAATTATATTAGTAAATGGAGTACCTACAAAAGACAAAAAAATATGGCAACAGCTGGTAGATTTATATAAAGTTAGACAAGCCTTCCAATATCTTAAAGAGAATAATGAATATTACAAAGAAATTAAAATTGAAGACAACTTGAAAGATACAACTGAAATAATTGAAGAAACACAAGAAGCTGGTCAATTTGAGCTACTAGATCCTGCTACAATATCAAATACTTTAGACCAGTATACAATTCATCCTTTGCACTGTAATGACACCGTACAAGATGTACTGGAAACCTACCAAATACGTCAAACAAAAGGATCGCCAATCAGTATATGGGAAAAAAGTATAGAAGCATGTGCTTTTCCTCTACTCTTTCCAAATGGCAAAGGAGGAAGATATGATGATAGACTAATTCAAATATCAGCTTCAGAATACCGCTCATTACGGATGTATTCTGAAGATCCCAGATTTAGACAAAATGTGGAATACATATTCCACCTACTCTTTGAAAGTGAACTAGCAACTTTATGTTACGGAGTTGCACACATATTAAAATCAGGATCACACTTTCAAAATATGACAGCTACACAATTATTAGAGAAAGTGCAACAAAAGGATGAGGTTTTACAATCAAATATTACAAATCTATTAGCAAATATGCGTGGTACTAAAGAGTACTGGTTTCGACGTCATGGAGATTTACGTTGTATGATCAGAAACCTTGGCCCACCCACTTGGTTTGTTACATTAAGTTGTGCAGAATATGCATGGGAAGATTTACATGATTTCCTACGCATATCAAATAAAAACAAAACAAACATAGATATTCTAACACCTGGAAAACTTTGTTCTTTGGATCCTGTTAATGTTTCAAGATATTTTCACCATCGCTGCATTGCTATGCTACATTTTATTTGTAATAAAACTGTTCCTTCCCTTGGAGAAGTGCAACACTTCTTTTAGAGAAAAGAATACCAAGCCAGAGGAGCACCACATATCCACATGTTTTTATGGATTAAAGATGCTCCTAAATTTGGTCAAGACAGTGATGCCACTGTTTTACAGTTTATTGAAAAATATGTCACTTGTCAAATTCCATCAGAAGCCACAAATAGTGATCTTTGTGCACAAATTTTACAATTTCAAAGACACAAATGTGGAAAATATTGTCGTCGCAAATACAAAAACAAAGGCAAATACTACACCAAATGCCGATTTGGTTTCCCTAGACCAGTTACAAATACAGGTCAAGTAAACAACATCATGTCTTCAGTTAGACATACTTTTAAAGGAAAGTCACCTAAAAATACATATAACATAAAAAGAAAAGAAGAAGAAAAATATATCAATGATTATAATGCAATCATTGCCCACTTATGGAATGCAAACATAGATGTGCAGTACATTGCAGACAATTCTACTGCAGTTGCACGATATGTCACAGCATACTTAACTAAAGCAGAAAAGACAGAGCTCCAAGACCTCTGGAATGACCCGTCATCAGATAAAACAGTATCTCAGAAATTATACAGCTTGGGCATAAAAATGCACACCCATAGAGAATTTGGATCTTATGAAGCAGCTGATCGTTTAACTGCTACTTCATTGTATGGTAAATCTGAAAATATAGTATGGCTAAGTCTTGGTCCAGCTAAATCTAGAAAAAGAGTTCTAAAATCATATGAAGATATAGAAACAATAGCCAAACATGATCCCAACAGCCAAGACATTTTAAAAAACAATTTATTGGACACATACTACCCAAACAGAAGTAATACTTTGGAAAACATGTGTCTATACCAAATAGCCCAAAACTACACATACAAAAATAATATGAAACCCGATGAAAAAAAAGGTAAATATAGAGTGACAGACTGTGAAGGCAGCTTAGTTAAACACACTAAACCAAATTTAATTAATCATATCAAATTGTCATTAAAGACTCCTCAGCATAAAGAAGTATATTACATGTCCCTGCTACAACTCTTCAAACCATGGAGAAAAGAACAATTACTAGATAACTATGACTCATATGAGGATGCTTTCAAAGCAAATGAAAGCACCTTAACTGATGTAAACTTTACACAGTACAAAACAATGTTGCACAATGAACAGCAACATGAAGAAGAACTGTAAGGATATTTGGCGTGTTACAGCACAGAGTACAGCACTACTGCACAGGTAGCAATTTTTTTTATCCAGCACCACCACATGGGTGCGGTGCATTGCTATATGTGTTACCAGATTAACATGGAAAGACAGGCTATTCAGTCAAAAACGATTTTAACATATAAGATGCAAATCTATTTTTACAGTTAAAAGCACACGTGCACATTCAAAAATGCACACTATTTTTCACCTGAAATGCCTATGGTGCAAGAGACACATTTGAAAATTAATAACTAACATTATTCATAACTAACCTGACTAATAAAACTGAATTTAACATAACCCACTAATAAAAATGTGTCTCCACTGCAGTAATAGGCCTACTCTGAAAGTGAACTTTTAAACGCACATTCATTTTTTTTTCTTTTTCTCTGCTGCTCTGTCCACATAACTTAGGAAGCCAAGGGCCCGAAGATACAGGAAATCAGTTGGTTACAAATGGTTACTGTAAAAAGGAGCCATTGTGTAGAGAGGGAGGATGGGGCATGATTCATTTCTGATTGGAGCAGCGTCATAGCAAGTATCATGCTAGAGGCAGTGATGAGGGTTTTTCTGGGGGGAGTTTGAGTAGAGAGGGAGAACAGTCGGGATTTGGAGAGCTGGGGGAATGACCTGTTTTCCTGGTTGGAGCATTTCTGATGAAAAAGCTGAGAGCTCCAGGCAATAACCCCGGTTTGAGAACGAAAGACGCTTGTTTTCACCGGGGTTAATCTTCAAGGGAGCCACATTCAGAAAGAGAACAGCTGAAGAAAACTCAGGCTGAACAGATAAGGTAATTACAGAAGTGTGGGGGCTGAGTGTGTACGAGAATATTCAGTCAGTGTAGGAAAGGAGATTCCTGTGCCTTAATCACATGTTAATGTTGCAAATTGAGTTCTTTTCTCCACCACTCTCTTTTCAGTGTATCACAGACAATGCTGTTACTGTGCTATTTTATTTATTTCTGTAAAGAGTGAGATCGTGTTTAAATGCAACTTTTATAATACAGAAAAATATTTGAAAGCAGACGGGTGGTGTGTTTTATATTTACCAATACAGTGCTGATGATGTGGGGAGATTTTTAAACAGTGCAATTGTCATTTTAAGACAGATGTGTGCATGATCATATTCAGTATGGACAGTTGTGAGTGACTGTTTGTAGCATAGCTCGTTGGAGGTACATGAGCCAACGGGAAGAGAGACTCTCTGGACATAGTTCCCTACCGTATATAAGGTAGAGGAAATTACCACAAAATTACCACATATAGCTCTCTGTCGTAAATAAGTCAGTGAGATCGCCCATGGTGGCACACTAACACTAACACTGAAAATGTGGTATTCCTGAAATGTAGGCCTGAGGTCTCTCTAGTGATTACACGAAAAATCTAAGCAAAGATAAGGGATCCTGGACATTGGGGCCACAAATAAAACAAGGGAATTATGCTCACCAAAATACCACCAACCACGCATACCAACCACGCATACCAAATATGCATGTCTGGGTGCTGAAATAATGCATGTCCACTGTATTATTGTTGTACATGGCCCAATCTGAATACAAGGAGTGATTGTTGCTAATTTATTTTTCGGCGGTAAGAAAATACCGTCAGGCCCCAAATCTCCACAAAATACCGTACATATTTATGGTGCGTTGGCTGAATGTTGCTTTACAGCTCATCTTTGTGAATGTGTTGGTCATCATCCTCGTCTTCTAGATCAGGCTCATCGGCCTCTTCCAAGTCTTCAAGATCATCATCGTCAGCAGCCGCTCCATCCTGTCCTCCACTTTCCAAGAACTTGGTGAAGCCTTCCAGGGTTCGCTCCCCGTTGTAATCAACGACCTTGTGCTCTTCTCCGGCTGGAAAGAACTTGAGCGTTGGAAAGCTGTGGATTTTTACGGCCTCAATTTCATTGGTTGTCGAGTCCATCTTGGCAATCACAATGTTCTCATGGTCCTTGTACTTCTCGCCCAGTTTATCCCAGATCGGCGCAATCTGCTTGCAGTGGCCACACCATGGAGCATAGAATTCAACGAACACATTCTTGGCTGCATCAAAAACCACTTCCTCAAAGTTTTTGCCGACGAGCACTTTGACAGGGTTCTTATCCCAATCATCGGAAACCTCCTGGCTCATCAGGTGTGGCTTCACTTTGCTCTCTAGGAACTGGTCACAGAACTCCTTTATCTTGTCAGTGCTCAGATCATCAGACTCTGGCTTGTACTTGGTCATCTCCTCCTCGAGAGTAATTAAGCGCATGGATGGGCATTCCTCCTTCTTGAGGCCAAAGATCTCAAGAATGCGCTGGTTATCGTTGTGGTCACTGTCGATGAAGATGAAGAGGATCTTTCCTTTGAAGTGCCCTGCAGCTTTCTTGAAGTTTTCGAGTTTGCCTTCATAATCTGTCACACTCTTCGGCAGGAACAGTAAAATGTGGGTCTTTATTTCTCCGCCGAAGATTTTGGGGGCAGTCTGCTCAGTGAACTCGATAACCAACGGCATCTGGTTGGACTTGATAAAGTTGATGATGTTCTCCTTGCTGATTTCTTCGTCAAAGGTGTTTCGCCCTTCATCAAACTTCTTAAAGAGCACAAGTACATCTTTCTCAATCTGGTATTTGGCAAATACAGCATCACTGGAAGCAATTGCACATGGAATATCATCCACTGCATCTGCCGCTTGAAGGAACGTCTTGGCCAAATCGGACTCCAAGTCCTTAATAAAACCAATCATTACAACATCCTGTGAGGACACAAACTTTTCAGCTGCTGCTTCGTCCTCCAGAGTTAAGGCAGCTGGGCCAGTGCGCTTCTTTAGCCAATTCACAAAGTTGGCTGCTTCCCGGCCAGCAGAGTACTCCTTGGCTGATGAGTCATCTCCATTCTTGAAGAACCTTATTGTTGGATATCCTCGAACCCCAAACTGCTGAGCCAAATCAGACTCCTCTGTGGCATCTACCTTGGCCAACCTGATATCCGAGTCCTCTGCCTTCAGTGCCGCAGCAGCCTTGGCATATTCTGGGGCAAGTGCCTTACAATGACCACACCAAGGAGCATAAAACTCCACCAGCAAGCCCGCGGTATACTTCTGCAACGCCTCGGGGAAGTTGGCCTTGGTCAACACTAGTACATCTTCCTCCTCCGGGATATCTGCCAGCACCAGCAGGCCCAGGAAGAGGCACGCGAGGGTGGGCACTAGGAGCCGGGCCATGACAGCTGCGAGTTCGGAGACTAGAAAGGGGTTGAAGTGAGCAACGGGCCACTTGCGCTGCTCGGGTCCTGGTGCAGGCCTGGAGTCGCTCGCGCCCGGACGTGGCAGTACACCGGCCCCTGCTGACATCAGTAAAGGAATACAGTGTAGGGGATCAGGTGTACAAGTTTCATTTTGGAAAAAGTAAACAGAAAAATTCTAAATTTCTAGCAGCCTGGCAGGGGCCATTTCGAATTATAGATAAGGTCTCTCCTGTAGTTTATAAAATTTTGAAAAATGAAGGTGAAACGGCAATAGAGCAGTTTGTCCATGTAAATCAAATCAAACCATGCCATCCCAGACATGAGATCAGGCAGCCTGAGCATGTAGAAACAGATAAAGTCCCTTGAACACAAAAAGAGAAAATAAATGGGTACAATCAGGAGGCAGTGACAAAGAACTTAAAAAGTTGATTGTTATAATGGCACATAAACACTGTAATATATGTAAAAATATATAATATAAAATAAATAAATAAATAAAAATATATAATGGAAGCTCATGGTTGGTGTGCAGAGAGAAAATGTATTAAATATTGAATGCTGTTTTATATGTGCTTGTTTTCTTTTAACTTGTGTTTAATTTCAGGAAAAAAAAAAAAAAACGAAGTATTTTTACCAAGCATGTTTTATTTTTGGCAAAAGGGTGAAGTTAGTATTGTGCTATGTACTTAATTTGTTTATTTTCTATTTGATTTAGAAAATTAACATTATTTGGTCGGAGGTTCCGGGATCAGAGCCCACGGGAGACGATGGAGTCCTGGAGCCCACGTGGACGGATTCCGGGAAAGCCCCAAAGAAGGGTGAAGACCAAAACTGCAAAGCGATCAGCATTGAAGATGATACCGATGATATGGTTAATGATGATGATATTTGGAGGGATCTTCAAGAATTCAGAAGCACAGGTTGTCATTGAACCTGGACCAGCATCTGGTATCGCGGTGGAAGAGGCACCAGGATTCATCATGAGTGATAGAAGGATGATTTTCCAAAATATATACATACCATTGAATCCTGAGATTTTGATTGAAAAACACTTGAACAATACCGGAATTAAGATTGAACAGACTAAAGAGTGGCTGGAAATAAGAAAAGAGGACACTAACCAGTCAATAAGAAATATATTAATGCAATTGGAAAAAACATTTGTGAATTCAGCAGACATTAAGAAGAAGAGAGGAAAGAGAGGTACGGTGATGCTCGCGATATCAATGGTAATGTCTATAGTTGGAGCCATAATAGGTACCACAATATCAACAGCCAATTCTATTTCGGTAGGAACACTGAGTACTAAAGCGCAACAACTGAGTATTGACCTAGAAATAATACAAAAAACATTAGATGGAATTAGAGGGGGACTGGATGAACAAGTAAGATTCATAAATGAAACTGCAATCATTCTAAATGAACAAGCGGATGTAATGCAACGGGCGACTAAAATAATACTTAAGCATGACAGAACTTTAAATGAAATATTGAACATAATGAGTCCTGTTGATAGACTATTAACGAATTATATGAGAGAAGTTCAAACTGCAGTTTCACAATTGATTCAAGGACATATCCCCTTGTATTTTGTTTCGCAGGATATTATTCGTCAAATGATAGAAAGATTGACCAGGAGGGAAATTGATATAATACAAGTAAAAATTGCATTCGAAATGGGTAATGCAATGCCGTTATATGTGGACTTGGAAAGACTAGAGATCGGATTTTTGCTATGCATCCCATTTGTAGCCCCTGAACTTATTTATCAAACGAAGTGGGTACACAACGTGGGATTTTGGCAAGAGGACAAATTTATTAAGATTAAGACTCCAGAAGTGGTGGCATTTCAGTCATGGGAACCTGAAGTTTATTTAATACCAAGCCTGGAAACATGTGTAAAATTTAAAGAACAAAATTATATGTGTCCAGGTAAACCGTTTTTCCTGATGCCACAGATGCTATTTGTGGTTTGAAATCTGACCCAAGTATATCAGAGGGATGTGAAGTGATTATTAGCAATATGGGGAGTGAAGAAATGGCACAGGCTAAGATGGTCAGAGGTAAATGGTTGATCAGCACCTGTTTAAAGAACATGACGGTAGTACATTTAAACCATGGAACATACGTGGTTAAACAGGTGAAATATAATGTTTTTTATTTACAGGTTCCAAAGGATACAATTGTGTCAATTGGGGGGTTAACATTGTTTCATGTAACAAATGATGTTTGGGAAAGCCAAGTGGAAAATATCGATTTTTTTCAAAGGGATACTTTTCCAATAGACCCGGATGTGGAATATTTATTGAATCACAAAGAAAGACATGTTATAAAAATGAATTTGAGAAAAAACAATATTACAATTAGTAATCTAGGGATAATAGAAGTGGAAAGATTTAATTGGGGAACCTGGGGGGAATGCTCAATAGTGGGTTTGGCTGTCCTGGTGCTAATCATGGGTGGATGGTTGATTGTGCTATCAGTAAAAATGAAAATGTTACTGATTTTACTAGCTACGTCAGGAAGAGAAAGATATCCCAATACACATGCATTTTAAAAGAAAAAAGAAAGAACAAGTTGTTTTTAGGAATTGGCTTGGATTGTAGCCAAGTTCTAAAAACAAAGGAGGGTATGTAAGGATATTTGGCGTGTTACAGCACAGAGTACAGCACTACTGCACAGGTAGCAATTTTTTTTATGCAGCACCACCACATGGGTGCGGTGCATTGCTATATGTGTTACCAGATTAACATGGAAAGACAGGGTATTCAGTCAAAAACTATTTTGACATATAAGATGCAAATCTATTTTTACAGTTAAAAGCACACGTGCACATTCAAAAATGCACACTATTTTTCACCTGAAATGCCTATGGTGCAAGAGACACATTTGAAAATTAATAACTAACATTATTCATAACTAACCTGACTAATAAAACTGAATTTAAGATAACCCACTAATAAAAATGTGTCTCCACTGCAGAAATAGGCCTACTCTGAAAGTGAACTTTTAAACGCACATTCATTTTTTTTTCTTTTTCTCTGCTGCTCTGTCCACATAACTTAGGAAGCCAAGGGCCCGAAGATACAGGAAATCAGTTGGTTACAAATGGTTACTGTAAAAAGGAGCCATTGTGTAGAGAGGGAGGATGTGGCATGATTAATTTCTGATTGGAGCAGCGTCATAGCAAGTATCATGCTAGAGGCAGTGATGAGGGTTTTGCTGGGGGGAGTTTGAGGAGAGAGGGAGAACAGTCGGGATTTGGAGAGCTGGGAGAAGGACCTGTTTTCCTGGTTGGAGCATTTCTGATGAAAAAGCTGAGAGCTCCAGGCAATAACCCCGGTTTGAGAACGAAAGACGCTTGTTTTCACCGGGGTTAATCTTCAAGGGAGCCACATTCAGAAAGAGAACAGCTGAAGAAAACTCGGGCTGAACAGATAAGGTAATTACAGAAGTGTGGGGGCTGAGTGTGTACGAGATTATTCAGTCAGTGTAGGAAAGGAGATTCCTGTGCCTTAATCACATGTTAATGTTGCAAATTGAGTTCTTTTCTCCGCCACTCTCTTTTCAGTGTATCACAGACAATGCTGTTACTGTGCTATTTTATTTATTTCTGTAAAGAGTGAGATCGTGTTTAAATGCAACTTTTATAATACAGAAAAATATTTGAAAGCAGACGGGTGGTGTGTTTTATATTTACCAATACAGTGCTGATGATGTGGGGAGATTTTTAAACAGTGCAATCGTCATTTTAAGACAGATGTGTGCATGATCATATTCAGTATGGACAGTTGTGAGTGACTGTTTGTAGCATAGCTCGTTGGAGGTACATGAGCCAACGGGAAGAGAGACTCTCTGGACATAGTTCCCTACTGTATATAAGGTAGTGGAAATTACCACAAAATTACCACATATAGCTCTCTGTCGTAAATAAGTCAGTGAGATCGCCCATGGTGGCACACTAACACTAACACTGAAAATGTGGTATTCCTGAAATGTAGGCCTGAGGTCTCTCTAGTGATTACACGAAAAATCTAAGCAAAGATAAGGGATTCTGGACATTGGGGCCACAAATAAAACAAGGGAATTATGCTCACCAAAATACCACCAACCACGCATACCAACCACGCATACCAAATATGCATGTCTGGGTGCTGAAATAATGCATGTCCACTGTATTATTGTTGTACATGGCCCAATCTGAATACAAGGAGTGATTGTTGCTAAGTTATTTTTCGGCGGTAAGAAAATACCGTCAGGCCCCAAATCTCCACAAAATACCCTACATATTTCCAAGCCCAACTAGATAAGGATACTCCTGTCAGTAGTCAACCTTCTGTAACAGGAAGCCAAGAACCACTGGGAGAACCACTAATAACAAATGAGGCAGAATTAGCTATGATAGAAGTAGAAAACACCATGTGTCAGTATGAAGATAAGGAAGACTTAACTATACTACAATCAAAACTAAACAATGAGCAAAGAAGCATTTTTCAAGAAGTAACAAAACAAATTGCACATGGTGTAAAACATGAAAATAAAGAATGTTCCTGCATTAATTATAAACCTATACTACTGTACTTCAGTGGTGAAGCTGGTTCTGGCAAAACATTCCTAATCAAAATCATTAGTAAGTTTCTTCAACAATTGACAGACAACAAACTGTCAGCTGTTGTCACTGCCCCCACAGGTTTAGCTGCCTACAACATAGGTGGTGTTACATTACACAGATTACTACTATTACCAGTAGAACACCAGAACAAATTAGACTATTACAAACTTTCTGCAGAAGCTGCAATGGAATTACGCAGAGTATTGAAACAAATGAAAATGCTACTAATAGATGAAGTGAGCATGGTCTCCAACCTGATGTTAGCTTTGATTCACCTCAGATTACAAGAAGTACTCAAAACAGACTATGAAGAGCTCTTTGCAGGAAAACACATTATTGTTTTTGGAGATCTGCTTCAATTAACACCTTTTTAAAACATTAGGACACATTAGGACACAAACTCTGCCGTAAAACTGTTGGCAGCATTGGAAATGTCAACCTTTGGCAACATTTCCAATACAGAGAATTAACAGAAAACATGCGCCAATCTGCAGACCTAACTTATGCCAACATTTTAAAAAGTTTGAGAGTTGGTATCCTTTCTAAAGAAGCAGAAGCAACATTGAAAACCCGCACATTAATGCACTTTATGGCAATAATGCATGTGCTACAGATGTTATGGAACAATTAGCCCACAAAAATGTCAATTGTATGGCCTTAATGCCAACTCTTGCAAGCTGTCTCAAATTCAATGAAATAATGTTAAGTAAAGAAATGCAACCAATAATGGAAATTAGCGCCACAGACAAACTAGATGTACATGGTATGACACTACCCATGTGTGACCAAGCCACAACAAGACTAAATAATTTAGAAAAATCAATCTCAAACACAGGAGGCTTAGAAAAGATGTTAAAATTATCCTTAAATTGCAGAGTAATGCTTAAACGTAACCTTGACGTGGACCAAGGACTAGTTAATGGAGCACTGGGTACATTTGTTGGCTTTCAAACATACCCACGTGACAACAAAATTCAGTTTGTCAATATACTCTTTGACAAACTTTCAGAAGTAAAACGGATAGGACGCTCAACAGCTAGATTCCTTCTCATCAAAGATATGTATGTACGCAGAGAACAATTTTCTCTAACTCTTGCATACACAGTCACGATTCATAAATCACAAGGTCTTACCCTAGACAAAGCAATGATAGATATTGGTAACACAGTCTTTAAAGAAGGCATGAGCTACATAGCACTATCACGCTTACGTACACTTGACGGTCTATTTCTAATCAACTTTGATGCAAGTAAAGTAAACGCTGATATTCCTTGCATTTTAGAATATAATAGACTTCGCTCACTATACACTCCCCATCTAAACACATATTCTGTTGCACAAAAACTAAAACGTTGTAAAAGAAAACTAAATCAAACAGAAATGCAACAGGACGCCACTCCAAATCCTCCAAAGAGAGTAAAAGAAACTAATACTTCATCAAGTAGCACAAACAAAAAGGAATCAATTAGAGAAAGTAAACCAGGTACTTCTTTAAAGAAGGAAGACAAACTCCAAAAAAAGCAGTTTGAAACAGAGCTACCTGGACCATTTAAATTCTCAAATATAGTTGGTGTAAGTTGCTATGCAAATGTAGCAATGAATATTCTATTTCAATTACCACCAATTGTTGACAACATTTACTTACACAGTACAGACCCTTTGTGTCTGCAAATGTTAGTACTTCACAGAAATGCAGCAAACAATCCTGACAACACATATAGTGTTTTTGGAATAAGACGACAATTGGACTACTGTGCTGGAATAAACTCACAGGAAGATCCACAAGAATTTCTAATGTACTTACTATTAGTACTGGAAAACAAAAACATACCTATAAATGAAATCTTCCAGATTTCATACATGTGGAAACATACATGCACTCTGTGCAACAATGTGACACAAGAAGAAATTCCCAATGAACGCTTCATATATATATATCAATACCAAATTGTGAATCCATTCCATTTCAGCAACTTGTACAAAATGCAAACCATGGTAGATTATGCACTACCTGCAATTCAGATAATCGCTCCACATTAGCTTCTACGTTACAATGCAGATGGTACCAAAAACAACTGCAAGCTGACTGGATTCACACATAGTCAAATATCACTTGGTAAGAAAACTTTCACAACAATAGGTATAATCTACCACGCAGGAGCCACAACCAATTCAGGGCACTAAACGGCATATATAAAAAAGAAATGTGGATGGTTTGAATGTAATAATAGTACCATTACTCTAAAGCAGACATTACCAGCAAATCTTACAAACGCTTATTTGATGTTCTTAAAACCAAAATTTGATAAATAAACTGTATTTAAACCTTTAAGTAAATTTGTGTTAAAAAATATAAACTGTTAGAATACTCCAAAAGCTATCTAACTGCTCAAAGATTCTACAACAACTAATCAGATAAATGAATACCACTAAATTAGACCAAAAAATACACAGTTAGAATACGCCAATTGGTATCTAACTGTCCCAAAATTATAAATTTGTGTTAAAATAATATAAACTGTTAGAATACTCCAAAAGCTATCTAACAGCTCAAAGATTCTACAACAACTAATCAGATAAATGAATACCACTAAATTAGGCCAAAAATACACAGTTAGAATACGCCAATTGGTATCTAACTGTCCCAAAATTTAACAATATCCAAATAGATAAATCAAAACCACTAAAATATATTAAAAAAATAGACAGTTAGAATACGCCAATTGGTATCTAACTACTCCAAAATTTTATAATATCAAAACAAATGAAGAATCTGTTACTGCTCCAAAAAAATACAACAAAGCAAAGTATAAAGCATTAGCCAGAAACAAAAAGTGAACATTGAAAGCAAACAAACAAATAAACTGTAGCATAACAGAAAAAGGTTTTTTTTTAATCCAACATGGATTTTTTTTTCTCCCACAGACCCAATGATTTTAGCAACAAATACAGAAACTGAGCAAATTGCACAGTACTCTGATTTGTACTCTACTAAATATGAGGGTTGCTTATACAATGTAATAAGTCATTACAAAATACTAATACTAACATGCTATTTTCTTTTATCACAGAAATGAAGAAGAAAAACATGGACTCCCATTACTAGACCAAACAGTAAGTATACAATAATAAGGACAACCATAGCAGAATATCACATCCAGAGTATCTAATACCTTTGTTCCTTATACATTTGTTTTTCACCCAAACTTATAAGCAAATATGAATGTGATCCATAAAGTCAAACATTTCAACTATGATCTATGGGAAACTTTTAATGTCCGCGAACAATGTGAGTGTTCTTAGAACACTTTGAACTTGCCAGCGAACAATACGGACACCGTGTTCAGGACACCCCCTACGAACATTTCAGAACAACGCAATAGTTCTTAGAACACTTTCAACTTAACAACGAACAATACGGACAGTGTCCTAAGGACACCCCCTACGAACATTCCAGGACACCGGGAGTGTTCTCAAAAACGTCTTCAGAACACCCCCATTTTCTTTATTTGCGAACATTTCAGGACACCGCGGGTGTTCTTAGAACACATTCAACTTGACAGAGAACAATACGGACAGCGTCCTCAGGACACCCCCTACGAACACTCCCCAGACAACGCAAGTGTTCTTAGAAGCGTCTTCAGAACACCACCATCTTGTTTATTTGCGATCATTTCAGGACACCGCGAGTGTTCTTAGGACACATTCAACTTGACAGAGAACAATACGGACAGCGTCCTCAGGACACCCCCTACGAACATTCCAGGACACCGGGAGTGTTCTTAGAAGCTTCTTCAGAACACCACCATCTTGTTTATTTGCGAACATTTCAGGACACCGCGAGTGTTCTTAGGACACATTCAACTTGACAGAGAACAATACGGACAGCGTCCTCAGGACACCCCCTACGAACATTCCAGGACACCGGGAGTGTTCTTAGAAGAGTCTTCAGAACACCACCATCTTGTTTATTTGCAAACATTTCAGGACACCGCGAGTGTTCTTAGGACACATTCAACTTGACAGAGAACAATACGGACAGCGTCCTCAGGACACCCCCTACGAACACTCCCCGGACACCGCGAGTGTTCTTAGAAGCGTCTTCAGAACACCCCCATTTTGTTTATTTGCGAACATTTCAGGACACCACGGGTGTTCTTAGAACACATTTAACTTGACAGAGAACAATACGGACAGCGTCCTCAGGTCACCCCCTAAGAACATTCCAGGACACCGGGAGTGTTCTTAGAAGAGTCTTCAGAACACCACCATCTTGTTTATTTGCAAACATTTCAGGACACCGCGAGTGTTCTTACACACATTCAACTTGACAGAGAACAATACGGACAGCGTCCTCAGGACACCCCCTACGAACATTCCAGGACACTGGGAGTGTTCTTAGAAGCGTCTTCAGAACACCACCATCTTGTTTATTTGCGAACATTTCAGGACACCGCGAGTGTTCTTAGGACACATTCAACTTGACAGAGAACAATACGGACAGCGTTCTCAGGACACCCCCTACGAACACTCCCGGACACCGCGAGTGTTCTTAGAAGCGTCTTCAGAACACCCCCATTTTGTTTATTTGCGAACATTTCAGGACACCACGGGTGTTCTTAGAACACATTCAACTTGACAGAGAACAATGCAGACACCGTCCTCAGGACACCCCCTACGAACACTCCCCGGACACCGCGAGTGTTCTTAGAAGCATCTTCAGAACACCCCCATTTTGTTTATTTGCGAACATTTCAGGACACCGCGGGTGTTCTTAGAACACATTCAACTTGACAGAGAACAATACGGACAGTGTTCTCAGGACACCCCCTATGAACATTTCAGGACACCGGGAGTGTTCTCAAAAACGTCTTCAGGACACCCCCATTTTGTTTATTTGCGAACATTTCATGACACCGCGGGTGTACTTAGAACACATTCAACTTGACAGAGAACAATACGGACAGCGTCCTCAGGACACCCCCTACGAACACTCCCCGGACACCGCGACACATATTGAGTCCTTAGAACACCCCCCAGTCAGTTTATTTAGGACATTTCAGAACACCCGTGATGTCCGCAAACAAATCGAATACAAAAAGAACGTCTAACACATAAAAAACACAACTTTCATCCTATCTCATACACTCCCACCCTCCCCAAACACTCCTACACACCAACACACTCTACAAAATACACATTTTGAACAAAGTTTCACCGCGCTGTCCGCGGTCGTCTGCAAATCCAAGATGGCGGGCGCTACCGAAAAATCTAACGCGCTTCACGCTCCACGCCGTCCAATCAGCGAACACGTTGCATGTCCGCGAACATCACGCAAGACGATTGGCCAATCAGGACACTGTCCGCGGAGTGAACAGGGAATTGTGTCCGCGAACCGAACACAGATATCACTAATTTTTTTTACCTACTTTTTGGTCATTTTAAAAAAACTACTGGACGGATTTTCACCAAATTTGCAAAAGCACGCTTTCGGGACCAAGCCGCTGCTCCTGGTCCAAATTTGGTGGAAATCTGTCCAGCGGTTTGGGCTGTAGGTGCGAGCAAAATCTTTTTCCCATTCAGTCTATGGGAAAAAAAAAGTTTTGGGACCCCCCCTATAATTTTGCCCCCCCTTGATGAATCCTCACCAAACTTTGCAAAAAAATTCAGAGTGACCCAAATACTTTTTTTGCAAAGTTTGGTGAGGATCCGTCCAGGGAGAGCGAAGTTATAAGCCACCCAAAAAGTGTTCTTCCTATGGAAACAGCAACTTAACCATAACGACATGGCCACTACCGTGGCCATGTAATATATATATATATGTAAAATGCATAGGTGTGTTTCCGTACTCAGCTGATGCATTTATCTGTGCTAGGTTGCCCTCTGCTGTCCAAATAGCAAACTGCACCTCTTTAAGTGCAGTTTAACCTCTAAAGTGCCAGGCTATTATTGAAGTCTATGTTAAAAGGACGAGTAGACTGATATGCAAATGGGTATTTCCCATCTGTGAAAGGTACAGTCAGCAAAGAGCAGATGGCTGCGAACTCTCAAAGTGGTTAGTAACAACTGAACAGGTTATCATGCCGTGTTCTTTCCAGAGAGGGGCGCCTACTACCTTTTTTTGTATTTTTGGAAGGAACTTGGGGTTGGTCACCCTAAGTTACCTGGGGGCAACCAGACGTGGACTCCCTGCTCACTGTGCTCAGAGAGGCACAGCTTCACCTCAGTGATGAGGCCCAACAAGGCTGAAACACTTGTATGGGGTTGCTCTTGGTACTCTTGTTCAGAAAGGATTTGCCATAGCATTTTGCTGCTGGACTGCCCATATGGGCCGGACAAAGACTGGTATGCAAATGGATATTTCCCATCTGTAAACCACTGAACAGGTTATCATGTAGTGTTCTTTCCAGAGAGGGGCGCCTGCTACCTTTTTGTATTTTTAAAAGTTTGGATACTTTAGCAAGCGATGAACCAAGTGATCATCTAGCGTACCCTGAAGTGCTCCTCCACAGCTTATCACCAACAGGGCACTCGAGTGGCTGACCTCTTTTCTTTCAAACAGACCCTTCCAAGTACAAATGAGTCCTTTTCTCTCCTACACCTCATTCTCTACCTTTAGCATCCCTCAGGGCTCTATCCTATCGCCATGGTTCTTCAGCATCTACCTGGCCTCTCCTGCCCACTTGATCTCCACCTTCACCCCTTATTTCAAGTGTTATGCAGATGACACACAACTCTCTTTCAAGCTGCCATCCTCTTCCGCCTCCACACCCTCATACTGGACTGCCTGACGGCTATCCAGGTTTGGTCCTCTGCCAATGACCTCTGCCTTAATGCCTGCAAGACAGAGATCCTTCTCATTGGGACACCTGTCCTTTGCTCCCCCCACTCTCTGGCCAGCCTTCTTGGGTCTCTCCCCTTCACCCACCTGGCAGGCTAAAAACCTGAGTATCATCTTTGACTCCTCTCTCTCTTTCTGTCCACACATCAATGACCTTGTCAAGAAGTCCAACTTTCAGCTGCATCTCCCCAGGGGCATTCTCCCTTCCCCCAAAAGCCCAATGTCTCCAGAGCTCTGGTTCTCTCTTGGCTGGACTACTGCAACTGCTTCTTCCTTAACCTGCATCTTTCCTGCCTTTGCCCCGTACAACTTATCCAGAATAGTACTGCAAGACTGATCCTTGGCCTCGAGCCCTGGCTACGCATCTCTCCAGCCCTAAAATCTCTGCTGGCTCCCGGTGACTGCAAGGATCAAATTCAAGACCCTATGTATCAGCCACAAGGTTCTCTGGGGCCTAGGACCTCTCTAAATCCAGACGTCCCTCCCTAAATACCTCTGTGCCAGAGTCCTTCGGTCCTCTGGCTCCAAAAGCCTGCAAAAGAACACAAGGGGGGTTGTCCTGACTGGAACAGTCAAAGCTACTTGCAAATTATTAGGATGCAAATAAAATGTGAAGTGTATCTGAACCTCTGTTATCTCTCTTATATGTACATATACAGGGGCAGGATGGGAGAGCACCAAGGAGAAAGAGTATGCCACAAATACTTTGTTAATATGAAATTAGGAGAAATTATAATTTATTATTTTCACTCCTCAGTCTAATATTTACTATTCAACAAACACAAATTGCATAGATTCATAAGTAATACAGGGATTACATAATACAATTCCACAAAACGAAACCAGATTGATGCATAAGTGTACCATCAGGTGACATTATAAGAAAATGAGCCTATATACACACAAATGACTTGACATGTTTAGTGCATTTCATGATCTTCTCATTGATGGTGATGAAAACGTGTACCTCTATCTAATAGGACCAACAGTGCATATTTGTTGTTGTAACAGTGGACCTTGAATAGGTTTAACAGAAGCCAGGCTAGAGGGTGTCCACTATTACAACAACAAATATGCACCGTTGGTCCTATTAGATAGAGGTACACGTTTTCATAACCATCTAATGGTGCTCAATGAGAAGATCATGAAATGCACTAAACATGTCAAGTCATTTGTGTGTATATAGGCTCATTTTCTTATAATGTCACCTGAAAGTTCTGGAAACGTCTCAAGACTTTCCTCTTCTCCTCTTCTTTAGCTATCCCCCTCCTCTGCCTAACGTTCCCTCAGCTGCTGCAACTGGAGTCTGGTCCCTTCTGAGTCATACAGGGACTTGCCCACCCCCCCTACCAGTCCTCACTGGATCCCCTGCCAGCACTTGCCCTTGGGCTCCCTCACCCAGGCTAGCATCAACCTGGCCCACCCCATCCACTGCACCCACCCTCCCTTCCCATCTCATTTTCTCTGGCACTTGCAATCTTGGCCCCCAGCACTCGACCACCCCACCTGACTTTGAGCACCCAACTCCTGCACTTCTCTGTCTCCCCCCTGCACTTATCACCTTTGTCTTGCACTTGCACGGTAGTATTGTCACAAGGCCATTATAACGTTTTTTGCTTTGCTTTTTTCCTATGCCCCCTCCCATTTTGTTTTATGGCGCCTGGCAACACTTGTGTATAGACGCCATACAAATGTCCAATAAATAAATAAAAAATAAACTAAAACAAAAATGTCTCCTCACAAGTTAAAACTGAAAGTCGGTGTTGTAATTATGCAAATTTGCAATCTTATGCAATCACAGGCACTCTGTAATGGCACAAGGTTGACAATTACTTGTCTACAAAGACACATCACAGAGGCCTGTGTAATCCATGGATTGAACTCAGATACTGTTCTTATACCACACATACCTCTCATTCCATCTGATACAAATATGCATTTCAAATTCAAAAGAAGACAATTCCTATACGTTTAGCCTTTTCAATGACCATTAATGAGTTACATGGACATACGTTTCAGAGAATCTGCCTATACCGTCCAAAACCTGTATTCAGATCGGTCGGCTCATTAAGTGTTGTAACAAGATTGTTAATTGTGTTTACAATGAAATATATGAGTGAGTAAATAAATAAGAGTGGGTTGGAGCCTAAAATGAAGGCATAAACGCATTATGCCTTGTTTTTACACTTTCATGTTATGCTCCAACCGATTCTAAAATGACCCACTCAGAGTGTGTGTGTAAAATGAAATCCAGGAATATGGGGCCTCACTAAGAGTTTGGCGTTATTTCCTTTAGAAGTTTGGTTGGTTTAAGTTTATGAACTCAAAAGAGATTATTTGTGTGCGGACGAGCCATTGAAGGAAGATTAAATGGTGTCTGTTTGCCTTCCATGTTCAGTTGTAAAAAGAAGTAGCAAATAGGCTGTACAGCTAATCGAAATTGGGGATACAGATATGTACGTCTACATTGGATGTGTTAAATGCTTAAATGATGGTTACATCTGTCTTTCAAGGAACAATGATTGGATAGATTGCTTATTTCTAGACAATGTTAAAACACATTGGGGCTGATTCATGGAATTTTTGCACCGAAAAACAGGGATTTGCGCCCCATTCTGGCCGCAAATCCTCATTTGGTAAACAGGTATTTGCAGGCAGAATGGCACACAAATCTTTTTTTTTCGGCGCAAATAATTAATTGAATCAGCTCCATTGTCTTTGTTCGCTTTTTGAGGGACATACAACTCATGGACAGAGACTCTTACTTTTATTATTAGAACAGTTTGCATTTGAAAGCAGCCTGCATCTTCCCTTGATAGAGCTGTATATCTAGTGCCCCTTTGAAATCTCTATCTTCTCTTTATGTCTCAGTGTTTGAAGGACGCTCTTCCTCTAACTTGACTGTTTTTTGTTTTTTAAGATGCCACATTCATAGCCAGTGGCCTTTTCTTTCCTATTCATGCTTCGAGAGAGAAACCCACCAGAACAAAGAAAAAGTGCCTTTAATGTATCCGACACAACATTCCTGGGGGGTAAATCTCCAGTCCACCAAAATACAAATAAACACAGAGCCCATCCATCAGTAGTGCCATTGAAGCATATATTGTTTCCTAATAAGGCAGAAGAGTTTGCATCTAAACAGTAGAGACATACAGTAATACACCATTGGTTGTAAAAGTGAAATTATTATCAAACATACAAAAAGAGTGGGCTGACAGGTCAATCTGCTGTTATGTCAACTAAAAGAATCACCATTCTAAATGTATTATTTGTATTCAATCGACATCACCATCCGCGCCATTCTAAATCAAATGCAAATGGCATGCAGGGTATGGCCCACACTAGCAGTTATCTGCTTTGGGTCACCTGCAGGCCATTTTCCTCATTTAGAAAGCTGAATTTCATTTTGAAGAGCGACTCAAGTTTAAGTCGCATTTACGCTTCAGTTTTACTCACTGATTTATAACATATAAAATGCCACCTGCAAATTAAGCTTTGCAGACAGCGTTTCATGATGTATTCCTATGCACATCTCATTCAGGCGTAACACTTGGTGTTCTTCCAAGTATTCCAAGACGGATAAGGAAAGCATAGTACAGAGCATGACATGGAGCCATTAAAGAATTACCCCTCACTTTTATGTAATGTAATGTAATTTCTCATTTTAAAGCGCCTTTCCCTCATTGGTGTGGCCTCAAAGCACTCTAGGTGAACACCCTTGGGCACCGTAGTCCAAGGTTTGAGAAAATGTATCAGAGGAGTTTAGAATTTGGGTGTGAATTTTAGCCAAAGTGAAGTTGAGTAGTGGTGGCCAGGTCCCTAGTAGCTACCGATATTGTGTTGGCAAGTGGACGGGTGCTTTGAAGTTGACAAGAGAGTATGCAAGAGTAGTAGGCTCATTATGTCTCCAGCTAGACTGATTTTTTTGTCATGTGGGATAGCTGCATTCTAATGGTGTTGTGCAATGTGTTGGTGGAAATTGTGTTTGATTGCTGATGTGTGCGGGTGGTGGACCTTGCCTTTGGCTATCTTCCATAAGCATGAAGTGTGATATGTACCCGTGTGCTCTGGTTGGCTTCTTGGCATTCGCAGATGTGGAGTGGCCTCTCTCCTTGGGTCTGCTGGAGATAATTAGATCATTCTTACCATCATTTGGTATTTCATGGAAGATCATTGCTCCTTGCTTACCGGAAATGGTTGACTAGCTCCAGAGGGCAGGGTTCTCCAGGGTGCTGGGTGGATTAGCCATGTCTTGAGTGACCTCCAGAAGGCCAACAGGTCCTCTATGCATTTAATGTAAAGTGGCATCGAGTTCCAGATAATGGGGGCTTCTGACGGGGAAGGAGCATCCTCCTATTCTGGTCGATTTAAAGGTAGGGATCACAAGGAGGAGTGCAGTGCCTGAATAGAGGTTTCTGAGGGTTGGCAGCAGGTGATTTTCTGTTAAAGGTATTCTGGGCCAGTCTTGTGGAGTCCAGAGTGAGTGTTGAACATGTAATTGTTGGCTGCTCATGGTCCAACCAGGAGCCAGAAGAGGACAAGGAAGGTGGGGGTGATATGCTATCTGGGGAAGAGGACAAGGAGGAGCCTAGCTGCAGAGTCCTGGACCCTTTGAAACTTTATGAGTTGATAAGGAGTGGCTCCCAGGTAGAGGAAGTTGGCGCAGTCTAGGCAGGAGTGGTCAATGGACAAGATTCTGTGGGGGTAGGAAAGGTAAGCGAAGATGCATCTGAAAATACAGAGGTGTAGGTAGCAAGATTTATACACTGCGCTAATGTGGTGTGAGAGTGTCAGGTCAGTTTCCTTGGTGCAATCCAGGTTGTGGGACTCCATTGTTGACTGGGTGGTTACATTGAAGGAAGGGAGGTGGATAATTTGGTATCTGTTGGCAATTGAATAAAAAATACAACTTAGTGCTTTGTTTCTTATACTGAAGGAGTGGAGTCGGTCAGTGAAGATGCTGTGGTCGATGGTGTTGAAAGCTGCCACAAGGTCGAGCAGTATGGGCGTGGCACTTTTAAAGCAATGATGTGTCAAAATATTTTTAACCATGCCATTTTGAAAAACAACTAGCAGTGATTTTACGGATATCTCCTCTTTTACTCTCCACATTCTCTCAAATCCTACTTATCCTTCCCATTACCAACCCGCAATCTCTATCAAATGAATGTTATTTGTTTGTAACATGTGTATTCACCACATGGCTGACATAAATCCGATTATGTTTACTTTTGTTTACTGTTTTGATGTATAGAACATGTGCTAACTATATGACTCTTTGGCCCTCATTACGACCCTGGCGGAGGACCATGGTGCAATTTGCACCATGGTCCATGGCGCAAAGCTGCCAACTCCGCCATGGGGGTTGGCGGACTTACCGCCCCATTCCGACCTTGGCGGGGCGGTAAGTCCCCAATCCCCATTTACCCTTCCCCATTCCCATTTTTGCCCCATAGGGTATAATGGGAGTGGGGAAGGCGTTAATTACGCCACCGTAAATTACGGTGGCGTAATTAACAACAGGTCCCGTAGCGCCATGGATTTTTCCGCCCGGATAAAACCAGGCGAAAAAAGCACCATGGCGCTACGGGAACTCGTAGTAAGGCGGAAAGGTACGCCATGCATTACGCTGGCGTAAACCCCTTTCCGCCAGGGTCGTAATGAGGGCCTTTGTTTTGATTCTCCAATGTATAATGTTATCACAACTGAATTTGTTTAGACTTAGTCCTGATTTGAAAAAGGCTTCTTTTAGTCGAAACACGTGTCATCAGGAGGGGCATTGGATGATATGACAACATTAATACATTTTGAAACCTAAAAAGTAATGGCGCAGAACTCCGGGAGTTTTCTTTTTGTTCTCATATTTGTTTACATTTCTGTAAAACGAAGTGGAAAAATGAAAGCGTAAAAAAGGTAGTTTGCAAATTGCATGCAGGGAACACCACATACCTGCTAACGTAGGTGGTCCTCTTCATGCACTTACCTTTTGCTTTTCTTTTTGAAATGAGGCTGATAGATTGTATTGTTGATAGTGGACTAGAAAAAAGGAGTCCCTTAGAAGAGCGTACATTGTATCAAATTAGGAAAAGAGAAAAACATGACATGACGTTGGATGTTCTCAATACAATGTCAAACACGCATGTATTCTTTTAAACTGACAGAAAACACTGCGAGTAAATACATGATCTGACAGGAGAAGATTCTCAATACAAGCCCATTCGGAGCACCTAGTTGGCGCCTGCCTGTTTACTCCAATAACTTAATTACCTGATTTCAGAATTAGCCACAGGCACCTATTGTGTCAGACATTTGAGAAAGATGTTTGCACTTTCCACTCTCGACCGGAATCAACTAGAGAACGAGCTGCACGGCCTGTAGTGGTGTCATTGTACTTTTCACACCACATGTATTTGTCTACTAGCAATGGACACGTTTCCACAATAGTGCTTCAAGTCATTACTTTTCATAAACAGCAGTAAGGCTCAAAAGCAAGGGTGAAAGACCTTCTCTTTTAACGTAAAGTACAGCAAAGATATATGCAGCTCACGTTTCTGAACCCAGCGGAAAGCCACCTTTCTTTTCACTCAGCGTCCATCGACAGAGTCAGCAAGAGCAGCTCCACTTTGCCACATATGTGTGTGTATTCAGAATTCACTTTGGAGACTACACACATTTATCGTTTGCTAAAACAGACGTTCCAAACACAAATACAGCATCTTTGTGTCAAAGCAACATTTCCTAAGCGTTACGTTTGTTAAAAAGAGAAACCCTGAAAATCCCAATACTTTATTATGTTTTTATTTATGTATTTGATTATTTATTTATAAACCAGTTACTGAGTGACATCAAATTTATTCTGGAGAAAGGTTAGGTAAAAATATTGCTGTGAAGTTCTGCATTATAAACGAGGATTGTGAGTCATGGGAAAGGGAGACCAAATAGGGGCCAATTCATAAAGAACTGAAACACAGATAGTGATGGATTAGCCTACGGGGAACTCTCCAGATTCAGTGGCGTAACACAAAATGTGGGGGATCCCCTGCAAGCTGTGCTGAAGGCCCCCCCCAACTCAGCAAGAAATCACGGGTTGCGCCACTCTCTGGGCCGGGCTAGATTGCCACGCTTGCTTAATACGCACAAACGTGCTGCTGAAGGGATATGCCACATACTGCACTAGGAGAAAGATATAAATATGTGTTTTAACGCATTATACATCACACTTTCTGAGAAAAAACTGCTAAAAGGCCAGAGCATTTGCAATTGTTTTGTAGGGTAACACCAATCTTAAAATCCAATATATGCAAGTCACCAACAGTGCACAGGCACACCAATGCTTTAATTACTATAATGCTTTGCTCTTAAAAATGCCATGCTGCAATGAAAACATGTCCAGCGGGCTGCACAATGTAGACCACTCTAGACACTTGATAACATATTGCAGTAAAGCAGGCCACATTTGAACATACCTAGACTGGTTCCACCAAAATGCCAGTCGAAGCAATAACACTCATCAAGGTTATTTTATTTCAGATTCCCAGAAAAATGTACAATGCTTCAGTAAGAAACAACTAGCATGGCAGCACGCAAATGCCAATCTAGCCAGAAAATTACACTTAGCACGACTGCATTGCCAGAAATGCCCACTTAAAAAAAGTTAAGCCAAACTAACAAATGACTAGACTGGCTGCACAAAAATTCCTCTCTAGCCACTAATATCACTATCAAGCCTGCTTAGCCTGGACATGGATGACCATAACATTATTCACACAATTGCCATGCCACCTCACCCGCCCCACACATCCACTCTCTCTCCCACCCCCTGCCCCAACCCCGAAAATCAGCTTCTTGGCCTAGAATTACCTCCACATCCCTTTTCCTTGTCCCAATGCTTACGTATGAGGCTCCTTGCTTCATAGGTAAGTACTGGGATGAGGAAGAGTGGGACTAGGAGTAATGAAGATTACATGTAACTGAGCCAGGCATTACCTCCATGTCCCTCCATCTCATCCCAGTACTTGTATATGAGTCAAAGTGCCTCATACAGAAGTACTTGAAGGGGAAGAATAGGGCTATGAGTGATGAAGATTACCATTAAGTAACCAAGGGATAAGCACAAGTAGTGATGCAACACCATTGAGCTGGCTGGGCTTCAGCCTTACCCCCCACTCCCTTTGACAGTTTGGACTATGTTGACTCGCCCTGGCTGACCTACAGAGCCGTTGCCGGGCAGATCAGGACACATGTTAAACGGTACCTGGGTTTCGCTGTTAACAAAGGCCCAGCAATTACTATCGTAAAGTATGTCACTGTTAGTACCTGCATTTAAATGCATAATTCTTCAGGCAATTGAAATCTTGATGTGGGTTTAGTACTTGCGTGCCAGGGAAGTGATTGGAAGGATAGAGAGGTGACAGGAGACTATTCTCACATCAGTCTATAAGTGAGTGCTTTCAGACTAAAAGGAGAGAGTTAACTGCTTGTAACATTGACCTGCACTAGAATAATTTCATTGGAATGCATAAAGAAGTTAGATGCCCCACACAAATATGTTTGCTGCTTCCCCATCGCCCGTAAAGTTAGCAGATCTCCCAACATTTAAACAGTTAGCACCTCCACCATTGAAATGTAGGTTTGATTGCGCCCCTGAACACAAGCACAAACTCCATTCAACGTAGGCATGCACACCCAGCCTCCTATACATTTAAGTGTGTAACCTTGCACCATACAGGCACACCTAGGCAGCCAGAACAAATAGGTGATGGCTGGAAGGTTTAGAATGAATCTTAACCACGGGTATTGCTCTGGGCAACCCTCCAGTCCACCGTTCTTCGCCTGCCAAGCCATTACAGAAGGGGAAAGACCATATGCAAATCAGGCTTGGCCCCACCCCAAAAGGGGCAGTCCAGCCCGAACTGCTAGGTCACATCCCTTCTGCACGAGACCACAAGCATCCTCAAACATGTTTCACCTTTGTTGGGGCTCATCAGGGAGGAGTAGCTTGGGTCTCTAGGCCCAGCAGGCACGGGACCCACATCTGGGCATACCCGTCCCACTCGGGGTGACAAAGCAAAAACAAAGAGGTGATGGCTGGAAGGTTTAGAATGAATTTTAACCACTGGCATTGCTCTGGGCAACCCTCCAGACCACCGTTCTTCGCCTGCCAAGCCATTACAGAAGGGGAAAGACCATATGCAAATCAGGCTTGGCCCCACCCCAAAAGGGGCAGTCCAGCCCGAACTGCTAGGTCACATCCCTTGTGCACAAGACCACAAGCATCCTCAAACATGTTTCACCCTTGTTGGGGCTCATCAATGAGGAGTAGCTTGGGTCTCTAGGCCCAGCAGGCGCGGGACCCACGTCTGGGCATACCCTTCCCACTCGGGGTGACAAAGCAAAAACAAAAAGGTGATGGCTGGAAGGTTTAGAATTAATCTTAACCACTGGCATTGCTCTGGGCAACCCTCCAGACCACTGTTCTTCGCCTGCCAAGCCATTACAGAAGGGGAAAGACCATATGCAAATCAGGCTTGGCCCCACCCCAAAAGGTCAGTCCAGCCCAAACTGCTAGGTCGTATCCCTTCTGCAGGAGACCACAAGCATCTCAAACATGTTTTTTGGTTTCAGTTTGTCTCCCTATGTGAGAGGGGGTATGCCCAGACGTGGGTCCCTTGCTCGCTGCGCTATAGGGAACCAAGCTGCACCTCACTGAGAAGGCCAAACAAGGCCGAAACATGTCTGGGGTTGCTTGTGTTTCCATGCAGAGGGGACCTGGCCTAGCAGTTCAGGCAGGGCTGCTCCCATTGGTGGCAGTACCTAACTGATTTGCATATGGCTGGACCCCTTTTGCAAAGGCGCAGACGGGCTAAAAAACGGTGGTGTGGAAGGCTGCCCAGAGCAACCCCAGTGGTTCAGATTAATTCAAAACCTTCCACCCATCACTTTTTTGGTTACACCTAGGCAGCCACCCATACCTTTAAGTGTGCACCTGTTCACCATACAGACTCACCCAGGCAGCAACCCATACATTTAAGTGGGCACCCTTTCACCATACAGGCACATACACCCAGGCAGCCACCCGTACATTTAAGTGTGAACCCTTTCATCACACACTCACACAGCCAGCCACCTATACATTTAAGTGTGCACCCTTTCACCATATACTCACACAGACTGTAAGTGATTTCAATCCGGCACACACCCAAGTCAACGCCTAGCATGTAATGCACAACTGAAATCCTGATTTATTTTTGTCTAAAAGTTCTTCATTCTGAACGATATACCACTCATATCATGCCCCTTTCCTGGAATCCCCCCCGGTCACACTGAACCAGGAATCAGGCTGGTTTGCAAAGTTAAAATATTCATTTATGGATTTACAATTTAATCACACTATGTTTTAATGGGTACACAATAATCGCCAATGGGATGATGTAACACAGAATAATCTCTTTAATACACAAGCAGTAGTAGTGAGCAAAACAATTCAGCATAGAAATAATACTTTTGTGTGTGTGTTCAGATCAGATAGCACTGTGGTTAGAGGTTCCCCCTGTACACCACTCAACCCCCAATAGGAAATGTAAAGTGATTGGAGGAGAGAACTGTTTTTCAGGAATGGCAAAATTCGCACAGAATATCAATCCCACTTTCCCCCAGCAAACACTAGAGAAAAACGGAATTGCCTATCAAGCTGTCAGATGGCTTATAAAGTTATCTTAGCATGGACTGGGCAAAAACACCAAATATGGTCAAAATTGCTGAAATTGCTATAAATTCTTATGAGAGCTGATTTGGATAGTTGCACACAAACACAAGCAATGATTTAATACCAAGAAACAATTTGAAATCTTAAAATTCAAGTCAGAAGCAATCAAAAGCTATTTTACACGTGTCAAAATTTTCCAAAAATGAAATTTGCGGCAAACTTTTCACTGTGCGATAATCACGATAACGGGAGAACCGTATGGATTTGGAGATGTGATTTAAAGCTGTGGATGTTAGCTAAAAGCAGAAGTTGAAATTTTGTTTCTAGCATAAAAACTCAAAAACTGAGGAAGTTATTGATGTTTTAGTGGAGGTCGTTTTTCGGGATAGGCGCAAGAATGGAAAACAGGAATGCACTTTTAAAATGACAAATGGATTTCTTACACTAGAGGATGACTATGAACAAAACAAATACCCCACAGGAACACAGCCACTTGATCAGAATGACTGCCTGCAGAGGACTCGCCTTCTTCAGATGAGAAAAGATCAGCGCAGAGATAGTTTTAGCAATACTAGTAGAGAGGAAGATAGGAGGGATTGGATAGAGCGTTCAGACAATTCAAACTATACTCCTACAATGCAGGTTCTGAATACAAGATAGGATGGGTTTAAGATAGCAAGGCACATATGTTAGTGACATAGTTCCATCTATAGATACTCCCTAGATATGTTTTTAAACGGAACCGTCAGGATTCTGGTCCATCAAAATTCTTGTCAGGGAATTGGATCTGGTTCTAAGACAGACAGCTGGGCACATCGGATTGGATCTGCAATCAGCAAGGCGCTCTGGTCACGGCACGGCACAGGACTGGGCTGGATCTGCAAAGCACTCTGGTCACAGCACAGCACAGGAATGGATTGGATCTGCCTTTCTTGGTTCTGATGATAATTATTTCAGCAAGCAAGCAGTACAGTGCAGCCCGGCTGTATTTTGATGCTTCCCATTAGGTTTGTGGGGTTCTGGTTCTGGAATTTGAGGCCTAGCTGAAAATGGTTCAGCTATGCAATGGGTTTCTGCTTTGCCAAGTTTCTGGAGTCTGGAGCAAGGAAGATGTAGAGTTCAGCAGTAGGGTGCTCCGCCAGTATCAGGATAGTGAGTGAATCTGTCTGTCTTTTTGTGTGGTGAGCTGTCTCTAGTTATGCTATGATAAAGGGGTGTGTGGGCGGGTTTAGCCTAAGCTTACCCCTTTTTGACAGGTGATTGGGTCAGGGTCTCCTCTCTGCCTTGATAGGAGGAGAGAAACAGTGTGTCACCTTTATGGTGTGATTTTATGAGGCTGAGAATCCACCCCTAGCCCCTTGAACACAAAATCTACTTTTGGCACAATACATATTTACACATGTGAAACCTCTATAAGAATCACATATACAGATTACATATTTTATATAGCAGCTATCCCTCAAAACCCTGTAGCTGTGGGATCTTGTCTCGGCTTTTCACAGAATTTTGCCCTTTTCATCAGGAACACAAGGTCCAATTTATAAGCACATTTCTACAAGTGTGCGCGTTTATCATGGTCATAAGTGTATAACATTTCAGAGTTCTAGCAAAAATACATTTTGTGTAAAATCACATTTCCTGATCTTTCTTTCCAGAACATGCCTCTTGAAACGTGCAGTCAAAAGTTAGGTTCACAAATCTGTTACATTTATATTTTTCAAAAATTTCACTGACAAGTTATACGTCTTTTAAAAAAAGTGTTCTTTGTTAATGTTCAGCCACAGATGGTTGTTTAGATCTGCCTCTTTTTGTCTCCCTGCAGTCCAGAATCAGTCTCCTCCCTGTTTGCTCTTGGCAGAGGCCATTTATGACTGTCCTCACACCTCACATTTCCTTAGCAGCAGCTGTTCATTGTTCCTCATGCCTATGTAGACCCGGTTCTTTCCAAACCCTATAATTATCGCTTTGGTGTGATTTCCTGGTGGGGGGGAAAGACCATCCTTCTGTGGAGAAACCTGACATTCCAGTTTGGTAGCTTTTAGCCAGGCTTGATTTAATTGTTAATTCCTTTTCATATTCCCTTAGCTTAAAACAAACTTGTGATTTCAAAATAGCAGCTAGAATTCTGATTCAAAATTTTAAACCATTGGATCAAAATAATTACAGATAGGTTACTCTCAGTAACAGGCCTCTTAGTTTGCAAACATTTGATTTACGTTTATATACATGTTTACAATGTAATCAGGCAGGCTCCTGACAGCTGTCATCCCTGCAGTATCTGCTGCACAGAGATTTTTGACATCCACAGACAGGCCACTTTTGCTGTGGAAATCCCTTTATGCTTTCAGCTTTTCAGGACCTTGCAAGTTCACAATGATTTCTTAACTAAATGAATTGTAGCACTCAGCAAGAATTTTGGATGTTTGAGGGTGTTTTGTACCGGCATTTTGCAGTTTCATCAACAAAGAAAAAGGGATTTAAAGCAAGATTCTGTGGTATCATTAGCAAAACACTGCCTTTTCCTTCAGTATTCCATGTTCACTTGTTGTGGAGCCCAGTGACATATTCCAGGAGTGAGAGCTCTGTTCCACCACTGACAACATGCGTGGCAGATTGGGCAGCCCTCTTGGGGAAGTGAAGAATGCAGTGGAAAGTGTGAAGTGTGCAATAGAAAGTTCGCAACCCAGCCGGGTGGAGAATGTGGAGGCAGATTAAGGAATAACTGAAAAAAATAGAAATTCAGGCACAGACTGCATGAGTAAAAATAAAATGCAAACAGAACTGGAAATAAGGAAAAAGCACACCGGCTATGCTGTACCATAAAAGGATACCAAGTAAAAAGGGATGCCAAGGTGAAAGTGTACAGGCTGGGCATATTGTCAGTGGAAGCATGCCGAAAGACAGACACATGCACTGTTCTGAGAAGAGGAATACCAATGTATCTGTACACGGGTTCAAGTAATACAGATCTGGGAAACTGTGCTATGTTGGTTCACCTTCATTGCATTAACTTTACACCGCAATGTGCATGGTGATGAAGGAACCTTCATAAGGGAATAACAGAGAAGAGATCCAAGGACACAGGAATGTGAGAGGTGAGGCTGCGATGGAGTATTCTATTTACAAAGCACAACCTGTTTATTATCAACCAGACTATTAGTGAACAGAGGTAGACTGTGAACTGTGGACACATTGAATAAATGGGTATGATGAACTCAGATGATAAGTAAGGGGGGGGGTTGTAGCTGAATAGAATGTGGAATGTAGGCAATGGCGCCTGGAGAATGGAATGTGGAAGGTAGGACTGGTGAGAGCTGGAAGGCAGTTAAGAAGAGACATTAAAAGAAGTAAGACCTAACCATTGTTCAGCATCATCATTAATACTATGGAAGATATGTATGAGATCAGGGTCACAACAGCATTCATCTGGATTTAGAATGCGACCACTTTTAAGCCTTAAATACTTTACCATTCACGTTATGTTGTAGATCAATATCTAGCAAAGGAGTCACGTAGTTCGTATGCATTCTGAGAGGTTGACATCTCAACGGCACTCGCTCACGTGCCATGTAACTTAGGGTTTTGCACTCGAAAATCGCGTAGCGTTTTTTCAGTCATTGGAACTCGAACCGCTAACTGTACGCATATGCTCCTAGGATTTTATAGAAAGGCTGGACAATTCATTTTGCAATCACACAAATTTAGATATGTTCGATTGTAATACTGAATTTAAGTTCACCCGTATATTGTTTACAGTGACTAATGGGCTCAAACCCATGACGAACCACTATAAGATTTTGCACTGACATCTGAACGAATTTGGTAAGCAACTTGTGATTTGTTAATATGCTAATAACTTTTAAAGCAATGATGTGTCCAAATATTTTAAACCATGCCATTTTGAAAAACAACTAGCAGTGATTTTACGGATATCTCCTCTTTTACTCTCCACATTCTCTCAAATCCTACTTATCCTTCCCATTACCAACCCGCAATCTCTAGCAAATGAATGTTATTTGTTTGTAACATGTGTATTCACCACATGGCTGACATGAATCCGATTATGTTTACTTTTGTTTACTGTTTTGATGTATAGAACATGTGCTAACTATATGACTCTTTGTTTTGATTCTCCAATGTATAATGTTATCACAACTGAATTTGTTTAGACTTAGTCCTGATTTGAAAAAGGCTTCTTTTAGTCGAAACACGTGTCATCAGGAGGGGCATTGGATGATATGACAACATTAATACATTTTGAAACCTAAAAAGTAATGGCGCAGAACTTCGGGAGTTTTCTTTTTGTTCTCATATTTGTTTACATTTCTGTAAAACGAAGTGGAAAAATGAAAGCGTAAAAAAGCTAGTTTGCAAATTGCATGCAGGGAACACCACATACCTGCTAACGTAGGTGGTCCTCTTCATGCACTTACCTTTTGCTTTTCTTTTTGAAATGAGGCTGATAGATTGTATTGTTGATAGTGGACTAGAAAAAAGGAGTCCCTTAGAAGAGCGTACATTGTATCAAATTAGGAACAGAGAAAAATATGACATGACGTTGGATGTTCTCAATACAATGTCAAACAGGCATGTATTCTTTTAAACTGACAGAAAACACTGCGAGTAAATACATGATCTGACAGGAGAAGATTCTCAATACAAGCCCATTCGGAGCACCTAGTTGGGGCCTGCCTGTTTACTCCAATAACTTAATTACCTGATTTCAGAATTAGCCACAGGCACCTATTGTGTCAGACATTTGAGAAAGATGTTTGCACTTTCCACTCTCGACCGGAATCAACTAGAGAACGAGCTGCACGGCCTGTAGTGGTGTCATTGTACTTTTCACACCACATGTATTTGTCTACTAGCAATGGACACGTTTCCACAATAGTGCTTCAAGTCATTACTTTTCATAAACAGCAGTAAGGCTCAAAAGCAAGGGTGAAAGACCTTCTCTTTTAACGTAAAGTACAGCAAAGATATATGCAGCTCACGTTTCTGAACCCAGCGGAAAGCCACCTTTCTTTTCACTCAGCGTCCATCGACAGAGTCAGCAAGAGCAGCTCCACTTTGCCACATATGTGTGTGTATTCAGAATTCACTTTGGAGACTACACACATTTATCGTTTGCTAAAACAGACGTTCCAAACACAAATACAGCATCTTTGTGTCAAAGCAACATTTCCTAAGCGTTACGTTTGTTAAAAAGAGAAACCCTGAAAATCCCAATACTTTATTATGTTTTTATTTATGTATTTGATTATTTATTTATAAACCAGTTACTGAGTGACATCAAATTTATTCTGGAGAAAGGTTAGGTAAAAATATTGCTGTGAAGTTCTGCATTATAAACGAGGATTGTGAGTCATGGGAAAGGGAGACCAAATAGGGGCCAATTCATAAAGAACTGAAACACAGATAGTGATGGATTAGCCTACGGGGAACTCTCCAGATTCAGTGGCGTAACACAAAATGTGGGGGATCCCCTGCAAGCTGTGCTGAAGGCCCCCCCCAACTCAGCAAGAAATCACGGGTTGCGCCACTCTCTGGGCCGGGCTAGATTGCCACGCTTGCTTAATACGCACAAACGTGCTGCTGAAGGGATATGCCACATACTGCACTAGGAGAAAGATATAAATATGTGTTTTAACGCATTATACATCACACTTTCTGAGAAAAAACTGCTAAAAGGCCAGAGCATTTGCAATTGTTTTGTAGGGTAACACCAATCTTAAAATCCAATATATGCAAGTCACCAACAGTGCACAGGCACACCAATGCTTTAATTACTATAATGCTTTGCTCTTAAAAATGCCATGCTGCAATGAAAACATGTCCAGCGGGCTGCACAATGTAGACCACTCTAGACACTTGATAACATATTGCAGTAAAGCAGGCCACATTTGAACATACCTAGACTGGTTCCACCAAAATGCCAGTCGAAGCAATAACACTCATCAAGGTTATTTTATTTCAGATTCCCAGAAAAATGTACAATGCTTCAGTAAGAAACAACTAGCATGGCAGCACGCAAATGCCAATCTAGCCAGAAAATTACACTTAGCACGACTGCATTGCCAGAAATGCCCACTTAAAAAAAGTTAAGCCAAACTAACAAATGACTAGACTGGCTGCACAAAAAATCCTCTCTAGCCACTAATATCACTATCAAGCCTGCTTAGCCTGGACATGGATGACCATAACATTATTCACACAATTGCCATGCCACCTCACCCGCCCCACACATCCACTCTCTCTCCCATCCCCTGCCCCAACCCCGAAAATCAGCTTCTTGGCCTAGAATTACCTCCACATCCCTTTTCCTTGTCCCAATGCTTACGTATGAGGCTCCTTGCTTCATAGGTAAGTACTGGGATGAGGAAGAGTGGGACTAGGAGTAATGAAGATTACATGTAACTGAGCCAGGCATTACCTCCATGTCCCTCCATCTCATCCCAGTACTTGTATATGAGTCAAAGTGCCTCATACAGAAGTACTTGAAGGGGAAGAATAGGGCTATGAGTGATGAAGATTACCATTAAGTAACCAAGGGATAAGCACGAGTAGTGATGCAACACCATTGAGCTGGCTGGGCTTCAGCCTTACCCCCCACTCCCTTTGACAGTTTGGACTATGTTGACTCGCCCTGGCTGACCTACAGAGCCGTTGCCGGGCAGATCAGGACACATGTTAAACGGTACCTGGGTTTTGCTGTTAACAAAGGCCCAGCAATTACTATCGTAAAGTATGTCACTGTTAGTACCTGCATTTAAATGCATAATTCTTCAGGCAATTGAAATCTTGATGTGGGTTTAGTACTTGCGTGCCAGGGAAGTGATTGGAAGGATAGAGAGGTGACAGGAGACTATTCTCACATCAGTCTATAAGTGAGTGCTTTCAGACTAAAAGGAGAGAGTTAACTGCTTGTAACATTGACCTGCACTAGAATAATTTCATTGGAATGCATAAAGAAGTTAGATGCCCCACACAAATATGTTTGCTGCTTCCCCATCGCCCGTAAAGTTAGCAGATCTCCCAACATTTAAACAGTTAGCACCTCCACCATTGAAATGTAGGTTTGATTGCGCCCCTGAACACAAGCACAAACTCCATTCAACGTAGGCATGCACACCCAGCCTCCTATACATTTAAGTGTGTAACCTTGCACCATACAGGCACACCTAGGCAGCCAGAACAAATAGGTGATGGCTGGAAGGTTTAGAATGAATCTTAACCACGGGTATTGCTCTGGGCAACCCTCCAGTCCACCGTTCTTCGCCTGCCAAGCCATTACAGAAGGGGAAAGACCATATGCAAATCAGGCTTGGCCCCACCCCAAAAGGGGCAGTCCAGCCCGAACTGCTAGGTCACATCCCTTCTGCACGAGACCACAAGCATCCTCAAACATGTTTCACCTTTGTTGGGGCTCATCAGGGAGGAGTAGCTTGGGTCTCTAGGCCCAGCAGGCACGGGACCCACATCTGGGCATACCCGTCCCACTCGGGGTGACAAAGCAAAAACAAAGAGGTGATGGCTGGAAGGTTTAGAATGAATTTTAACCACTGGCATTGCTCTGGGCAACCCTCCAGACCACCGTTCTTCGCCTGCCAAGCCATTACAGAAGGGGAAAGACCATATGCAAATCAGGCTTGGCCCCACCCCAAAAGGGGCAGTCCAGCCCGAACTGCTAGGTCACATCCCTTGTGCACAAGACCACAAGCATCCTCAAACATGTTTCACCCTTGTTGGGGCTCATCAATGAGGAGTAGCTTGGGTCTCTAGGCCCAGCAGGCGCGGGACCCACGTCTGGGCATACCCTTCCCACTCGGGGTGACAAAGCAAAAAGGTGATGGCTGGAAGGTTTAGAATTAATCTTAACCACTGGCATTGCTCTGGGCAACCCTCCAGACCACTGTTCTTCGCCTGCCAAGCCATTACAGAAGGGGAAAGACCATATGCAAATCAGGCTTGGCCCCACCCCAAAAGGTCAGTCCAGCCCAAACTGCTAGGTCGTATCCCTTCTGCAGGAGACCACAAGCATCTCAAACATGTTTTTTGGTTTCAGTTTGTCTCCCTATGTGAGAGGGGGTATGCCCAGACGTGGGTCCCTTGCTCGCTGCGCTATAGGGAACCAAGCTGCACCTCACTGAGAAGGCCAAACAAGGCCGAAACATGTCTGGGGTTGCTTGTGTTTCCATGCAGAGGGGACCTGGCCTAGCAGTTCAGGCAGGGCTGCTCCCATTGGTGGCAGTACCTAACTGATTTGCATATGGCTGGACCCCTTTTGCAAAGGCGCAGACGGGCTAAAAAACGGTGGTGTGGAAGGCTGCCCAGAGCAACCCCAGTGGTTCAGATTAATTCAAAACCTTCCACCCATCACTTTTTTGGTTACACCTAGGCAGCCACCCATACCTTTAAGTGTGCACCTGTTCACCATACAGACTCACCCAGGCAGCAACCCATACATTTAAGTGGGCACCCTTTCACCATACAGGCACATACACCCAGGCAGCCACCCGTACATTTAAGTGTGAACCCTTTCATCACACACTCACACAGCCAGCCACCTATACATTTAAGTGTGCACCCTTTCACCATATACTCACACAGACTGTAAGTGATTTCAATCCGGCACACACCCAAGTCAACGCCTAGCATGTAATGCACAACTGAAATCCTGATTTATTTTTGTCTAAAAGTTCTTCATTCTGAACGATATACCACTCATATCATGCCCCTTTCCTGGAATCCCCCCCGGTCACACTGAACCAGGAATCAGGCTGGTTTGCAAAGTTAAAATATTCATTTATGGATTTACAATTTAATCACACTATGTTTTAATGGGTACACAATAATCGCCAATGGGATGATGTAACACAGAATAATCTCTTTAATACACAAGCAGTAGTAGTGAGCAAAACAATTCAGCATAGAAATAATACTTTTGTGTGTGTGTTCAGATCAGATAGCACTGTGGTTAGAGGTTCCCCCTGTACACCACTCAACCCCCAATAGGAAATGTAAAGTGATTGGAGGAGAGAACTGGTTTTCAGGAATGGCAAAATTCGCACAGAATATCAATCCCACTTTCCCCCCAGCAAACACTAGAGAAAAACGGAATTGCCTATCAAGCTGTCAGATGGCTTATAAAGTTATCTTAGCATGGACTGGGCAAAAACACCAAATATGGTCAAAATTGCTGAAATTGCTATAAATTCTTATGAGAGCTGATTTGGATAGTTGCACACAAACACAAGCAATGATTTAATACCAAGAAACAATTTGAAATCTTAAAATTCAAGTCAGAAGCAATCAAAAGCTATTTTACACGTGTCAAAATTTTCCAAAAATGAAATTTGCGGCAAACTTTTCACTGTGCGATAATCACGATAACGGGAGAACCGTATGGATTTGGAGATGTGATTTAAAGCTGTGGATGTTAGCTAAAAGCAGAAGTTGAAATTTTGTTTCTAGCATAAAAACTCAAAAACTGAGGAAGTTATTGATGTTTTAGTGGAGGTCGTTTTTCGGGATAGGCGCAAGAATGGAAAACAGGAATGCACTTTTAAAATGACAAATGGATTTCTTACACTAGAGGATGACTATGAACAAAACAAATACCCCACAGGAACACAGCCACTTGATCAGAATGACTGCCTGCAGAGGACTCGCCTTCTTCAGATGAGAAAAGATCAGCGCAGAGATAGTTTTAGCAATACTAGTAGAGAGGAAGATAGGAGGGATTGGATAGAGCGTTCAGACAATTCAAACTATACTCCTACAATGCAGGTTCTGAATACAAGATAGGATGGGTTTAAGATAGCAAGGCACATATGTTAGTGACATAGTTCCATCTATAGATACTCCCTAGATATGTTTTTAAACGGAACCGTCAGGATTCTGGTCCATCAAAATTCTTGTCAGGGAATTGGATCTGGTTCTAAGACAGACAGCTGGGCACATCGGATTGGATCTGCAATCAGCAAGGCGCTCTGGTCACGGCACGGCACAGGACTGGGCTGGATCTGCAAAGCACTCTGGTCACAGCACAGCACAGGAATGGATTGGATCTGCCTTTCTTGGTTCTGATGATAATTATTTCAGCAAGCAAGCAGTACAGTGCAGCCCGGCTGTATTTTGATGCTTCCCATTAGGTTTGTGGGGTTCTGGTTCTGGAATTTGAGGCCTAGCTGAAAATGGTTCAGCTATGCAATGGGTTTCTGCTTTGCCAAGTTTCTGGAGTCTGGAGCAAGGAAGATGTAGAGTTCAGCAGTAGGGTGCTCCGCCAGTATCAGGATAGTGAGTGAATCTGTCTGTCTTTTTGTGTGGTGAGCTGTCTCTAGTTATGCTATGATAAAGGGGTGTGTGGGCGGGTTTAGCCTAAGCTTACCCCTTTTTGACAGGTGATTGGGTCAGGGTCTCCTCTCTGCCTTGATAGGAGGAGAGAAACAGTGTGTCACCTTTATGGTGTGATTTTATGAGGCTGAGAATCCACCCCTAGCCCCTTGAACACAAAATCTACTTTTGGCACAATACATATTTACACATGTGAAACTTCTATAAGAATCACATATACAGATTACATATTTTATATAGCAGCTATCCCTCAAAACCCTGTAGCTGTGGGATCTTGTCTCGGCTTTTCACAGAATTTTGCCCTTTTCATCAGGAACACAAGGTCCAATTTATAAGCACATTTCTACAAGTGTGCGCGTTTATCATGGTCATAAGTGTATAACATTTCAGAGTTCTAGCAAAAATACATTTTGTGTAAAATCACATTTCCTGATCTTTCTTTCCAGAACATGCCTCTTGAAACGTGCAGTCAAAAGTTAGGTTCACAAATCTGTTACATTTATATTTTTCAAAAATTTCACTGACAAGTTATACGTCTTTTAAAAAAAATGTTCTTTGTTAATGTTCAGCCACAGATGGTTGTTTAGATCTGCCTCTTTTTGTCTCCCTGCAGTCCAGAATCAGTCTCCTCCCTGTTTGCTCTTGGCAGAGGCCATTTATGACTGTCCTCACACCTCACATTTCCTTAGCAGCAGCTGTTCATTGTTCCTCATGCCTATGTAGACCCGGTTCTTTCCAAACCCTATAATTATCGCTTTGGTGTGATTTCCTGGTGGGGGGGGAAAGGCCATCCTTCTGTGGAGAAACCTGACATTCCAGTTTGGTAGCTTTTAGCCAGGCTTGATTTAATTGTTAATTCCTTTTCATATTCCCTTAGCTTAAAACAAACTTGTGATTTCAAAATAGCAGCTAGAATTCTGATTCAAAATTTTAAACCATTGGATCAAAATAATTACAGATAGGTTACTCTCAGTAACATGCCTCTTAGTTTGCAAACATTTGATTTACGTTTATATACATGTTTACAATGTAATCAGGTAGGCTCCTGACAGCTGTCATCCCTGCAGTATCTGCTGCACAGAGATTTTTGACATCCACAGACAGGCCACTTTTGCTGTGGAAATCCCTTTATGCTTTCAGCTTTTCAGGACCTTGCAAGTTCACAATGATTTCTTAACTAAATGAATTGTAGCACTCAGCAAGAATTTTGGATGTTTGAGGGTGTTTTGTACCGGCATTTTGCAGTTTCAGCAACAAAGAAAAAGGGATTTAAAGCAAGATTCTGTGGTATCATTAGCAAAACACTGCCTTTTCCTTCAGTATTCCATGTTCACTTGTTGTGGAGCCCAGTGACATATTCCAGGAGTGAGAGCTCTGTCCACCACTGACAACATGCGTGGCAGATTGGGCAGCCCTCTTTTTGTGCATTGCAAAGCGTGATTATCAGAGGTTTTGGCATGCACAAGGATTTTGTGGCCATTTTGCTATTTCTGGCACCCTCATAACATAGGGGGGTCCCAAAACTTTTTTTTTTCCCATAGATTGAATGGGAAAAACCTTTGCGCACGGCTACAGCCCGAACCGATGGACGGATTTACATCAAATTTGCGGCAGGAGCGGCGGCCTGGCCCCAAAAGCGTGCTTTTGTAAATTTGGTGTAAATCTGTCCAGTAGTTTTTTTAAAAATGACTAAAATGTAAGGCAAAAAAATTAGTGATATCTGCGTTCGCTTCGCGGACAGACTTCCCTGTTCGCTCCGCGGACAGCACCCCGATTGGCCCATGGGCTTGCGTCATGTCCGCGGACATGTGACGTGTTCGCTGATTGGACGGCGAGGGGCGTGGAGCGCGTCAGATTTTCTGTTGCGCCCGCCATCTTGTATTCGCAGTCGACCGCGTACAGCGCAGTGAAACGTGGATAAAAAATGGTATTTAGTGCCGTGTGTTGGTGTGTAAGAGTGTTTGGGGAGGGTGGGGGAGTATGGGATAGGTTCAATGCTTTGTTTTTTTATGTGCTAGACCTTTTTGTTGCGTTCGATTTGTCCGCGGAGAACACGGCTGTTCTGACATTTTGTAAATAAACTAAATGGTGGGGTGTTTAGAGGACGGAGTATGTGTCATTTTTGTTCGCAAGGAAGGTAAAAATGAGCTACGAACACTCGCGGTGTACTTAATTGTTCGTAAATACACAAACTGGGGGTGTCCTCAGGACGCTGTCCGTATTGTAATCTGTCTAGTTGAGTGTGTTCTAAGAACACTCGCAGTGTCCCGAAATGGTTGCAATTACACAAAATGGGGGTGTTCTGAGAACGTTGTTTGTATTGTTCGGTGTCAGGGTGAAAGTGTTTTAAGAGCACTCCTTTTGTTCACTAATAGTACAGTTTCCTAGGGGCGTCAACTGACTTTTTGTCCACTAAAGAAACGATAAATCCGGCTGGTGTGCGTCGACATTATGTGATAATCCTATGACTGGCGCTATTGACCTGGCTGACTTGCTTTTGCGACACTAAATCATATCTCCCGCCACTAAGCCTGATATTATCAAAGCATTCATATTCCCCGCCTTTCTCCGTGACGTTACAGGGTGCGTGATGAAACGCGCCCAGTCGTCTCCAGTACTACGCGACTTTACACAGAACCCGGAAGACAACACACATTATGTCACAACACAGCGCGCCACAATTCAGAATATGAAACTGTGATTTAAAAGCAAAGAGCAAGATTGTAAATGTTGTAAAGTACATTTATTTGACATCAAATGTTTAGAGAATATTCAGCAATTTGCATTTGTCTTTGTTGTCGATCCGCAAAAGTTCATGTTGAGACAAGCGATGTTCCTTTGCGGTACAGAGAGTGTTAGATCAGGTTACAACTCAGTGCGCCACAATTCGGAATATGAAACTGTGGTTTAAAAGTAAACAGCAGGATTGTACATTTGGTAAAGTACATTTATTTCACATGAAATGTTTAGTGAATATTCAGCGATTTGCTATTGTCTCTGCTGTCGATCAGCAAAAGTTTATTTGGAGCCACGCGTTGTTCCTTTGCGGTAGATAGGCTGTTGATTTATGATAAAAGCAGTAAATGGTCTCTCTGATAATCGGAAGGTTGCTCCAACAACGAGCCATTAGACCACCGTATTGGTTGGTATGTTGTTTTTTAGCCGCTAGTACTGCGTAAGGGCATATTGGTCCTTGGCGATTGTCCCATAAAATGGTGAGGGTCAGGAAGTTGCATATTTGGACTTGCACCTGGCAGTTGAAGACCCCATCCGCTGGAGTCTGTAAATCGTGACATAGACAAAACGGGGCCACGTACCTGTTTTAAAAAACATAAATTAGTCTTACCAGCCGATCTTCATTAAAAATCATCATTTTATTTATTAGGGCGTGAAACTATTTGCTATCGAAGATAGTGCAACAGAGTATGTTAATAATAAAATAATAATATTTTCCCATTCATATAGCGCTAAGAACTGTGAGGTATCTAAGCGGTGCTTATTATTAACCACGGTGTGTGGTGCTCATTTATCGACCACGGAAGGATGAAAAGCTGAGTTTGGGCTTGCCGGGATTCGAACTTGCGTTAGCAAGCTGTGCACGGATGTCAAAGCGAGCGCTGTACTCGCTGTGCCACTTGACAGGCTACAGTGAAGTGGCACAGTGAGTGAAGCGCTTGACCGTCTATAGACCGGTTAAATTATTTATATTAACCCACTCTGTGTCGTCTGCCTTTTTCAGAGCCCTCTAAACGACAGGGGATCAATTTGCGGTGATAGTGTGCGGTAGAAAACATTATGCCACTTTCAACAAACAAGTTCAACTTCAGCGGCCTTTAATGCTACGCTATTGTAATTATATTTGGTATAAAGTAATGTAAAGGGTTACTTACAGTACAATTGCAATTTCCATTGTCTACGAGTGGTGCAGTCCGAAAATACAACTCTGCGTGTGCCAACGATCTTTCGCATAGTGATATAATATGTAAAAGTGGTTTAGTTTCTGAAATTTCATCTTTATCTTCTCTTACGTTTTAGCAATATTCCTTCAAGAGAAGTCTTTCATCACAATCTCTGTCTGTCAAGGTCAAAACACAATACAACCTTATAGTCTGCTTCGTGAGCCTCTCCGGGGCCCGAGAAAAAAATGAAGCAGCTGACCTTCACTATGAACGAGCATAAATTCTTACTTTGCAACATTCTGTGTAAAGCCATCTGTAGAAGTTGGTTTTTGCACGACATGTTTGTATATTGTTTGCGTGATATTAAAAAAAGTTTGTTTAAAGGACGTTATGGTTCTAAGTACAGCCGAAAGACCACTGAAAATAGCAAGTTATGGTAAGCTATGAAAAATAACTCTCGCCAACACCATGCACTGCTAAGACTAACACCCAGGACATCAAAGATGACATCGCAAATGTCATTGATGAAATCACTGATGACATCACATGTGTATGTACTTTTCATGGAATTTGTGTAGTAGGGATTTTCATTATAATGTTCTGAAAAAAGTGTCAAGGATATTGCAATAAATATCATACCGTTATTAGTGCTTTGAACGATGCATTTATATCAATAAATAGCATTGTATTATGGGATTCTATGTAGTATACTGAGCTGCTAATGGAGAAAGATAGCATTGTGTGCAGAGTACAAGATAAAAGTATAATATTTGTAATGTTAATATGTAGAATAATGAAATGATAATTGTCCTGAAATGTTGGAAAATTCACAAAATGGGGGTGTTTTGAGGACGTTATTCGTACTGTGTGATTGCTTAGCTGTATGCAATGAGGGAATGGTACAGAGAATAAAGTGGACGCCGTCCGCAGACACCGCGGCTGTTCGTGGACAGGGCGTGGTTAATCCGGGTTTTTCCAGGAAATCCAACATGGAAAGAAGACTGTACGGATCAGCCAATCAGATGTCGAGGTTGTGGATTTGTGTTGAAAGAGACTGTGTGTGGTGAAGATGGCAGAAGTGGAGAAAGTCAAAGTGTTGGTGCTCGGAGATATGCTTGTGTATGGTTTACATCAGTACGCTGAATGCAGGCATGTTGCAAAGAACTTTGATGTCAAAGGAGTGGAGGTGGTGTGGAGCACTGTGCCTGATTGCAATGTACAGGGAATTTTACAAGTTTGTGCGGATATGGCCACGATGAACAGTCCGCATGTGGTAGTTTTGCACTATGGTGCTTTCCATTTGGGCAACGTCAGTGCCCCTACTTTGTTGTCTGATTTGGAATGCTTGGTTCAAGCCGTAGTGAAGATCCTTCCAAATGCGAAAGTAATTTTTTCTGGATTACTACCTAGGGCAATATGGGACAATAGTTCAGTTTTTTGTCCTCAGCAAAACATTGCTAGGTGTGTCATCAACCGAGGCATGTGTGCCTTCATGCTTAGAGCTGGTATGTTCTTCTGTAACAATGAGAATATTGATGCCAGTAATGCTGTTAATTTTAAAGAAGATGGCATTTCTTTATCTTTTACCGGAAATGCCTTTTTATTTTGGAATGTAAGGGTTGCTTTGGAGAAGGTTATGTGAAGATTTTAGGAGGAAAGTAAGAAAACAAACAAGAAAAAAAATATAAAATAACAGGTGTCTGTCAAGCATCTGTAAAAAAAAAAAAACGGCTCCTTTCAGAGCCAACTTCAAAGGGGAAATGGGGCACACTATTTAAATTTACATTCACCACGCTCAGATTTTCGATGTGTCAGCGGAAATGGCGGTAGTCCGCGGACATGAAAATCACTACGAGGGGGTTAGTATGTTCTATGTTACATGTCAGGGATATTATGGTTAAGTTGTGTTACTAAAAACCTGTGAAATTCATTGAAAAATCTTTGTTAAAGGGACGTTATGGTTCCAAGTAAAACCGAAAAACCCTTGAAATTCGCCAGTTATGGTAACATAAGCAACCATAACTCGCGCCACCGTGCACTGCTAACACTAACACCCAGGACATCAAAGATGACAACACAAATGTCATTGATGACATAACTGATGACATCACATGGCTGGCTCTCCCTTTTTATCCTTTACTGACATATCGAAGCCACATAGTTTTCTACAGTAACAGTCAGGAAGTAAAAATTGAAAAGGTACTATATTTGTAGACTTGGGCTCCTGTCACATCATATATGAAACATGTACATAGCGGAAGATACAGGCTTGAAAGAGAGGAATCCTTTCTGTGCATGAAGATAATCATTATGGTTATCAGCACTTTGTCATAGTTTTATTTTTATTACTCTACCTTCCCTCTATATGCACATATTTGTATACATTATACTCACTCTCCATAGAGTGAATGGGAAAAAATTTTTGCTCGCGTCTACAGCCCAAACCGCTGGACGGATTTCCACCAAATTTGGACCAGGAGCAGCGGCTTGGTCCCGAAAGCGTGCTTTTGCAAATTTGGTGAAAATTCGTCCAGTAGTTTTTTTTTAAAATGACCAAAAAGTAGGTAAAAAAAAATTAGTGATATCTGTGTTCGGTTTGCGGATACAGTTCCCTGTTCGCTCCGCGGAAAGTGTCCTGATTGGCCAATCGTCTTGCGTGATGTTCGCGGACATGCAAAGTGTTCGCTGATTGGACGGCGTGGAGCGTGAAGCGCATCAGATTTTTCGGTAGTGCCCGCCATATTGGATTCGCGGACGTCCCCGGACAGCGCGGTGAAACTTTGTTCAAAATGTGTATTTTGTAGAGTGTGTTGGTGTGTAGGAGTGTTTGGGGAGGGTGGGAGTGTGTGAGATAGATGAAAGTTGTGTTTTTTATGTGTTAGACGTTCTTTTTGTGTTCGATTTGTTGGCGGACATCACGGGTGTTCTGAAATTTTCTAAATAAACTGACTAGGGGGTGTTCTAAGGAGTCAAAATGTGTCCGTTTTGTTCGCAAGCAAAGTGAAACTGTTCTAAGAACACTCGCGGTGTCCGGGGAGTGTTCGTAGGTGGTGTCCTGAGGACGCTGTCCGTATTGTTCTCTGCCAAGTTGAATGTGTTCTAAGAACACGCGCGGTGTCCTAAAATGTTTGCAAATAAACAAAATGGGGGTGTTATGAAGATGCTTCTAAGAACACGCGCGGTGTCCGGGGAGTGTTCGTAGGGGGTGTCCTGAGGACGTTGTCCGTATTGTTCTCTGTCAAGTTGAGTCTGTCCTAAGAACACTCGCGGTGTCCTGAAATGTTTGCAAATAAACAAAATGGGGGTGTTCTGAAGACGCTTCTAAGAACACTCGCGGTGTCCGGGGAGTGTTCGTAGGGGGTGTCCTGAGGACGCTGTCCGTATTGTTGTTTGTCAAGTTGAATGTGTCCTAAGAACACTCGCGGTTTCCTGAAATGTTCGCAAATAAATAAGATGGTGGTGTTCTGAAGACGCTTCTAAGAACACTCCCGGTGTCCGGGGAGTGTTCGTAGGTGGTGTCCTGAAGACGCTGTCGGTATTGTTCTTTGTCAAGTTGAATGTGTCCTAAGAACACTCGCGGTGTCCTGAAATGTTCGCAAATAAACAAGATGGGGTGTTCTGAAGACGTTTTTGAGAACACTCCCGGTGTCCTGGAATGTTCGTAGGGGGTGTCCTGAGGACGCTGTCCGTGTTGTTCTCTGTCAAGTTGAATGTGTCCTAAGAACACTCGCGGTGTCCTGAATTGTTTGCAAATAAACAAGAAGGGGGTGTTCTGAAGACGTTTTTGAGAACACTCCCGGTGTCCTGGAATGTTCGTAGGGGGTGTCCTTAGGACGGTGTCCGTATTGTTCGTTGATAAGTTGAAAGTGTTCTAAGAACTATCGCGTTGTTCTGAAATGTTCGTAGGGGGTGTCCTGAAAACGGTGTCCGTATTGTTCGCTGGCAAGTTCAAAGTGTTCTAAGAACACTCACATTGTTTGCGGACATTAAAAGTTTCCCAGAGATCATAGTTGAAATGTTTGACTCTATGGATGTGATATGCTGCGGTGGTTGTTGCCAGGGCATAGAGTCTTGGGTGCATGGCCATTTGGCCATGCACCCAAGACTCTATGCCCTGGCAACAACCACCGCAGCATATCACATTCATATTTGTTTATAACTTTGGGTGAAAAACAAATGTATAAGGAACAAAGGTATTAGATACTATGGATGTGATGTGCTGCTATGGTTGTCCTTATTATTGTATACTTACTGTTTGGTCTAGTAATGGGAGTCCATGTTTTTTTTCTTCATTTCTGTGATAAAAGAAAATAGCATGTTACTATTAGTATTTTGTAATGACTTATTACATTGTATAAGCAATATACATTTTTTTTTTTTACCCTCATATTTAGTAGAGAACAAATCAGAGTACTGTGCAATTTGCTCAGTTTCTGTATTTGTTGCTAAAATCATTGGGTCTGTGGGAGAAAAAAAAATCCATGTTGGATTTAAAAAAAACCCTTTTTCTGTTATGCTACAGTTTATTTGTTTGTTTGTTTTCAGTGTTCACTTGTTGTTTCTGGCTAATGCTTTATACTTTGCTTTGTTGTATTTCTTTTGGAACAGTAACAGATTCTTCATTTGTTTTGATATTATAAAATTTTGGAGCAGTTAGATACCAATTGGCGTATCATAACTGTCTATTTTTTTAATATATTGTAGTGGTTTTCATTTACCTATTTGGATATTGTTAAATTTTGGGACAGTTAGATACCAATTGGAGTATTCTAACTGTGTATTTTTTGGAATAATTTAGTGGTATTCATTTATCTGATTAGTTGTTGTAGAATCTTTGAGCTGTTAGATAGCTTTTGGAGTATTCTAACAGTTTATATTATTTTAACACACATTTATAATTTGGGACAGTAAGATACCAATTGGCGTATTCTAACTGTGTAATTTTTGGTCTAATTTAGTGGTATTCATTTATCTGATTAGTTGTTGTAGAGTCTTTGAGCAGTTAGATAGCTTTTGGAGTATTCTAACAGTTTATATTTTTGTAACACAAATTTACTTAAAGGTTTAAATACAGTTTATTTATCAAATTTTGGTTTTAAGAACTTCAAATAAGCGTTTGTTAGATTTGCTGGTAATCTCTGCTTTAGAGTAATGGTACTATCATTACATTCAAACCATCCACATTTCTTTTTTATGTATGCAGTGTAGTGCCCTGAATTGGTTGTGGCTCATGCGTGGTAGATTATACCTATTGTTGTGAAGGTTTTCTTACCAAGTGATATTTGACCATGTGTGAATCCAGTCAGCTTGCAGTTGTTTTTGGTACCATCTGCATTGTAACGTAGAAGCATTAGTATTACGTATTTACTATGTGTTTGTATTACTAACGTGGAGCGATTATCTGAATTGCAGGTAGAGCATAATCTACCATGGTTTGCATTTTATACAAGTTGCTGAAATGGAATGGATTCATAATTTGGTATTGATATATATATGAAGCGTTCATTGGGGATTTCTTCTTGTGTCACATTGTTGCAGAGAGTGCATGTATGTTTCCACATGTATGAAATCTGAAAGATTTCATTTATAGGTATGTTTTTGTTTTCCAGTACTTGTAATAAGTACATTAGAAATTCTTGTGGATCTTCCTGTGAGTTTATAGTGAATTTCACCATTCCAGCACAGTAGTCCAATTGTCGTCTTATTCCAAAAACACTATATGTGTTGTCAGGATTGTTTGATGCATTTCTGTGAAGTACTAACATTTGCAAACACAATGGGTTTGTACTGTGTGAGTAAATGTTGTCAACAATTGGTGGTAATTGAAATAGAATATTCATTGCTACATTTGCGTAGCAATTTACACCAACTATATTTGAGAATTTAAATGGTCCAGGTAGTTCTGTATCTAACTGCTTTTTTTGGAGTTTGTCTTCCTTCTTTAAAGAAGTACCTGGTTTACTTTCTCTAATTGATTCTTTTTTGTTTGTGGTACTTGATGGAGTATTAGTTTCTTTTACTCTCTTTGGAGGATTTCCAGTGACGTCCTGTTGCATTTCAGTTTGATTTAGTTTTCTTTTACAACGTTTTAGTTTTTGTGGAACAGAATATGTGTTTAGATGGGGAGTGTATAGTGAGCGAATTCTATTATATTCTAAAATGCAAGGAATATCAGCGTTTACTTTACTTGCATCAAAGTTGATTAGAAATAGACCGTCAAGTGTACGTAAGCGTGATAGTGCTATGTAGCTCATGCCTTCTTTAAAGACTGTGTTACCAATATCTATCATTGCTTTGTCTAGGGTAAGACCTTGTGATTTATGAATTGTGACTGTGTATGCAAGAGTTAGAGAAAATTGTTCTCTGTTTACATACATATCTTTGAAGAGAAGGAATCTAGCTGTTGAGCGTCCTATCCGTTTTACTTCTGAAAGTTTGTCAAAGAGTATATTGACAAACTGAATTTTGTTGTCACGTGGATATGTTTGAAAGCCAACAACTGTACCCAATGCTCCATTAACTAGTCCTTGGTCCAGGTCAAGGTTACGTTTAAGCATTACTCTGCAATTTAAGGATAATTTTAACATCTTTTCTAAGCCTGCTGTGTTTGAGATTGATTTTTCTAAATTATTTAGACTTGTTGTGGCTTGGTCACACATGGGTAGTGTCATACCATGTACATCTAGTTTGTCTGTGGCGCTAATTTCCATTATTGGTTGCATTTCTTTACTTAGCATGATTTCATTGAATTTGAAACAGCTTGCAAGAGTTGGCATTAAGGCCATACAATTGACATGTTTGTGGGCTAATTGTTCCATAACATCTGTAGCACATGCATTATCGCCATAAAGTGCATTAATGTGCCGGGTTTTCAATGTTGTTTCTGCTTCTTTAGAAAGTATACCAACTCTCAAACTTTTTAAAATGTTGGCATAAGTGAGATCTGCAGATTGGCGCATGTTTTCTGTTAATTCTCTGTATTGGAAATTTTGCCAAAGGTTGACATTTCCAATGCTGCCAACAGTTTTACGGCAGAGTTTGTGCCCTAATGTTTTAAAAATAGGTTCACCTTTTACTGGTGTTAATTGAAGCAGATCTCCAAAAACAATAATGTGTTTTCCTGCAAAGAGCTCTTCATAGTCTGTTTTGAGTACTTCTTGTAATCTGAGGTGAATCAAAGCTAACATCAGGTTGGAGACCATGCTCACTTCATCTATTAGTAGCATTTTCATTTGTTTCAATACTCTGCGTAATTCCATTGCAGCTTCTGCAGAAAGTTTGTAATAATCTAATTTGTTCTGGTGTTCTACTGGTAATAGTAGTAATCGGTGTAATGTAACACCACCTATGTTGTAGGCAGCTAAACCTGTGGGGGCAGTGACAACAGCTGACAGTTTGTTGTTTGTCAATTGTTGAAGGAACTTACTAATGATTTTGATTAGGAATGTTTTGCCAGAACCAGCTTCACCACTGACGTACAGTAGTATAGGTTTATAATTATGGCAGGAACATTCTTTATTTTCATGTTTTACACCATGTGCAATTTGTTTTGTTACTTCTTGAAAAATGCTACTTTGCTCATTGTTTAGTTTTGATTGGAGTATAGTTAAGTCTTCCTTACCTTCATACTGACACATGGTGTTTTCTACTTCTATCATAGCTAATTCTGCCTCATTTGTTATTAGTGGTTCTCCCAGTGGTTCTTGGCTTCCTGTTACAGAAGGTTGACTACTGTCAGGAGTATCCTTATCTAGTTGAGCTTGGAGTTCTTCTTCATGTTGCTGTTCATTGTGCAACATTGTTTTGTACTGTGTAAAGTTTACATCAGTTATAGTGCTTTCATTTGCTTTGAAAGCATCCTCATATGAGTCATAGTTATCTAGTAATTGTTCTTCTTTTCTCCATGGTTTGAAAAGTTGTAGCAGGGACATGTAATATACTTCTTTATGTTGAGGAGTCTTCAATGACAATTTGATATGATTAATTAAATTTGGTTTAGTGAGTTTAACTAAGCTGCCTTCACAGTCTGTCACTCTATATTTACCTTTTTTTTCATCGGGTTTCATATTATTTTTGTATGTGTAGTTTTTGGCTATTTGGTATAGACACATGTTTTCCAAAGTATTAGTTCTGTTTGGGTAGTATGTGTCCAATAAATTGTTTTTTAAAATGTCTTGGCTGTTGGGATCATGTTTGGCTATTGTTTCTATATCTTCATATGATTTTAGAACTCTTTTTCTAGATTTAGCTGGACCAAGACTTAGCCATACTATATTTGCAGATTGACCATACGATGAAGTACCAGTTAAACGATCAGCTGCTTCATAAGATCCACATTCTCTATGGGTGAGCATTTTTATGCCCAAGCTGTATAATTTCTGAGATACTGTTTTATCTGATGACAGGTCATTCCAGAGGTTTTGGAGCTCTGTCTTTTCTGCTTTAGTTAAGTATGCTGTGACATATCGTGCAACTGCAGTAGAATTGTCTGCAATGTACTGCACATCTATGTTTGCATTCCATAAGTGGGCAATGATTGCATTATAATCATTGATATATTTTTCTTCTTCTTTTCTTTTTATGTAATATGTATTTTTAGGTGACTTTCCTTTAACAGTATGTCTAACTGAAGACATGAGGTTGTTTACTTGACCTGTATTTGTAACTGGTCTAGGGAAACCAAATCGGCATTTGGTGTAGTATTTGCCTTTGTTTTTGTATTTGCGACGACAATATTTTCCACATTTGTGTCTTTGAAATTGTAAAATTTGTGCACAAAGATCACTATTTGTGCTTCTGATGGAATTTGACAAGTGACATATTTTTCAATAAACTGTAAAACAGTGGCATCACTGTCTTGACCAAATTTAGGAGCATCTTTAATCCATAAAAGCATGTGGATATGTGGTGCTCCTCTGGCTTGGTATTCTTTTCTCCAAAAGTAGTGTTGCACTTCTCCAAGAGGAGGAAAAGTTTTATTACAAATAAAATGTAGCATAGCAATGAAGCGATGGTGAAAATATCTTGAAACATTAACAGGATCCAAAGAACAAAGTTCTCCAGGTTTTAGAATATCTATGTTTGTTTTGTTTTTATTTGATATGCGTAAGAAATCATGTAAATCTTCCCTTGCATATTCTGCACAACTTAATGTAACAAACCAAGTGGGTGGGCCAAGGTTTCTGATCATACAACGTACATCTCCATGACGTCGAAACCAGTACTCTTTAGTACCACGCATATTTGCTAATAGATTTGTAATATTTGATTGTAAAATCTCATCCTTTTGTTGCACTTTCTCTAATAATTGTGTAGCTGTCATATTTTGAAAGTGTGATCCTGATTTTAATATGTATGCAACTCCGTAACATAAAGTTGCTAGTTCACTTTCAAAGAGTAGGTGGAATATGTATTCCACATTTTGTCTAAATCTGGGATCTTCATAATACATCCGTAATGAGCGGTATTCTGAAGCTGATATTTGAATAGGTCTATCATCATATCTTCCTCCTTTGCCAGTTGGAAAGAGTAGAGGAAAAGCATTTGCTTCTACACTTTTTTCCCATATACTGATTGGCGATCCTTTTGTTTGACGCATTTGGTAAGTTTCCAGTACATCTTGTACAGTGTCATTACAGTGCAAAGGATGAATTGTATACTGGTCTCAAGTATTTGATATTGTAGCAGGATCTAGTAGCTCAAATTGACCAGCTTCTTGTGTTTCTTGAATTATTTCAGTTGTATCTTTCAAGTTTTCTTCAATATTAATTTCTTTGTAATATTCATTATTCTCTTTAAGATATTGGAAGGCTTGTCTAACTTTATATAAATCTAGCAGCTGTTGCCATATTTTTTTGTCTTTTGTAGGTACTCCATTTACTAATATAATTAAAGATTGGTGCATTGGACGTTGCACTCCTAGAGTATGCACATTTTCTTTTAGATTTAATGGTAAATAAACCTCTTTTCCACGAATGCCTTTTACCAATTCCGAGGGAGGTAATTTTGCTGTTTTGGTTGAAGGCGTGTTATTGCTTGAAATGGGTGTACTGTTTGAATTATGATGCTCTCATATAAATTAAGTTGTTGTAGAGGTTTTGGTACTGGGTATAATTCCAAATTATTTGTGATAGAACGTGAAGGAGTTTGGTTGTTGTCAAGTTTTGTGGTGCAATAACTGCAAAGTATTAAGGGCTCAGTTATTTGTTTTCTGCTAGAAGGTAGAGAGCTAATTCAAACCATTTAGAATCTTCATTGTCTTCTATTTTGTATCATAGGTCCACAGTTTTGTGTTACTTTTATAAAAAATTCTACGGCAACATACACATACATGGTTTGGTACTTCAGCTGATGTACTTTTAAATTTTAGTATTTCTTTTTTGTATGTGTTTAGCAAAAGGTTGCCATGTGTAGAATTGTTGCTTAATTGGTTTAAAGCTATTTCATTCTGTAAATGGCTTTCACTTCCAAAATATTTTTTCTGGATATAGTGAATTTCTTCAAGTAGGTCTTTTGCTGTACCATGTAGAAGGATGTTATTTAACTTTGCTAGTGCTAAGGCAGGATTTTAGCATAGTACTGTTTATAGACTAGATTTCATATAGTTGAATGATGTGTTGATATCCTTTTGATATCATGGAAAGTGGTTTTACAAGTAGGTCCTGTAATGCAGGCCAATGAATGTCCTTGTAGTCCTGTGTACTTGCGCACTGGACAGGTATCTATATTTTGCAGTAATTTAATTTTGATTTGTCTTTGCTTTTTACATATTTATTGAGGAATTGGTGTAAAGATTTGAAACATTGTTTGGGAATGTTACACATTGACGTGCATGGCCATTTGTACACTAGACGTTATGATTCAGTTGAATGGAGGGGTAATTCTAAGTTTTCAGGGCATATTTTTGTAAGGAGTACTTCTTGTTCCATTATGGTATTATTCACTTTTTCATAACCTCGACCACTGCTATTTATGGCAATTGTATTCGTTTGCTTTTGTTTGTACGCTTCTTCATTAAAATATGGTTCTGTGCTCGTAGTGTGATTCCATTCACCTCCGCAGATACTTAAGAAGTTCTTTCTGTTGACATTTCGCTTATTGAGAAGTATTTTTTGTAATTTAGTTATTAGTTTTGTTAGTGGTTTCATTTTGTTTAACAGTAAAATAAATACATTTCTTTTGAGAAGAATTGCACTGTCCATCAATGCTTCTATGATTAATTTCCTACAATAGGTTTTAAGCTTTGAACCTGATTTCTCTCCTGTTTTTATAAGATTTTGAAGGACTTTGTGACGGTATATTTTGGCTAAAATACTTTTCTTGGTATGCTTTGCACTATATTAAAATTTGAAGAAGTCGTTTTATCTGTACTGATAGCTGATTTTCTGTTAATTGTTATTTGGTTTGTTTTACATTTTGATAGAGGAAGCGAAGTTGTTGTACTTGAAACTTCTTGTGTTCCACTAAATGATTGTATTAGCTGTTTTGTTTCAACTTTTTTTTACAAATTCTGCTAGAGATGGATGCTTATGTTGGACACCTTTATTTTCATTTGCTCTAGTTTTGCGTTGCTTTCTACGGAGTTGTCTTTTGGTAGGCATTCTTTAGGGTCTGATGAAAAAAATAAAGAAGATATGGGTTGGGGTGTTATGGAATGTATGTGTGCTGTGTGCATGAGTGTTTGAGTAAGATGATAAAGATGTATGTAATGGTGTGTGATTGTGCATTGGGAACTAAGACTAGTAGGGGTAGGTATTCTTGAATTTATGTGTCACTAAACTGGGGTTCAGATGACAAAAAAAAAGTAAGCTAGTAGTGTGGAAAAGTACAAATAGTAAATGTAATGTATACAATTAAAACAGTTGTTTGTTCTATAATATGAAAATTGTAGTGGTTCAGTTCGCTAATTTGTGTGTCCAAAAATAGAAATTTGTGGGCCATTCTGGTTTTAAATCGCTGTTTACAACATGGAAATTTTTGGACACAATGGTACAAAATCTCTATTTTAAGAAACCATAATAGCTGGTATTAATGGTATAGTATATTTGATTAATAATATAAATAATATGGTGATATTTTACTTACTTTTTTTTAAATTAACAGGTAACTTCTTAGTTTTTCTTTCTTCTTCGAATTCGGCTGCTTCTTTTCAGGAAACTGGTCTTCACTGCAACTGTGAAATCTTCAAATTAGTAACTTTGTTTGTATGTAGCACTGTTTTTAATTTAGATATTGATTTTTTTAATTGAAATCCTCAGTGCCTTCTGTAAAACTATTAAACTAATTTATTTACATAAGATACATTGCATCAGTTCAGTGTATATGATATGTTCTTAATGAACAAATCGTATTGAATGACTAACTGAAGCAAAAATAAAATATCTTTACTATGTCTTGTGAAATGTATAATATATTAGTGAATACCACTATTGCTGTAAGTAAACTGTTCTAGGTAATAGCGCCTCAATGTCATGTCTAATTTAAAGTAATTAAGTAAATAAATAAATAAAAACAAAAAATATGAAATTGTATAAGTATTTTTATAAAGGTTTAAACATAGATTGTGTTTGCATGCAATTTTGTTTCAATATGTGTAGTCTATATATTTCATTTAAAAAATGTTAGTTTAGCATGATTTGAGTGTGTGTGTTTAAAGAAAGTAAAAAGTATAAAGGTGTATAAGTGGTAGTTGATTTTAGGAAATTGAAAAAAGTACAGTAAATTCATTTAACAGATTTTACAAGGTAAAAGTCTGTTTGAAAATGTGTTCATGTACCATAGCTCTCAGGTCAAACGCTTTTGGCGGGTGTCACACGCCTTGTAAAGGGCAGACTCACCCCCGAAGCCTCCTGCACGCCCATTCATTCCAATGGGCGTCTCACCCGCTAAAAACAAAATCGGGTGATTTCACCCGCCTGTAAAACAAAAATGGTTGAGAGCTATGTCATGTACTATACAGAAAATATGCATACCTGAAGTTTGTGTTCATGCATATGGATATGCGTGGAGCTGCAAGTAGAAATATTGAAGATTTGTACAGTATTTGTGGTAGATGCTGCTTGCCAATGATATGACACTTGTACTCAGAGAGATTCAGAGTACATTTGCAGTGCTGATCTATGATGATGCAGTTAGATGTAGAGGTCTTGAATGTGATTGGTGCATGGTCATGTGATTTTTGAGGTACATCCAATGAGGGAATGGCAGAGAGAGTGTAGTGGAAATGGTAGAAGGGCTGTTCATGTTACGATATGTCCGAGGACATGGCGGTAGTTCCTGGACATCAGGAGTTACATCTGGGGATTTTTGGGTTCAGAAGTCATGCAAATGAGAATAAGCACTGAACAGGATTTGTCAGGAAAGTTTGGTGGGTGTGTTGTGCCAGGAGAGATTTTTTGAGGTACTCTTTTTGCTGAGAGAACAAAAGATAGCTATGGCTGTGTGTTTCAGAAAACAGATTGTTTGGATTTTAGGAGATTCGTGGATACATTGGTTAAAGGTGCATGCAGAAAGCTGTGGAGTAGCTGTAGATCTTGGATTCCCACATGTGGAAGTACACTGGCATGGAGTTCGTGGAATGAAGTGGTTGGATTTGCTACCTCTCTGTGCTACTTTGGAGACAGAGCAACATCCAGACATAGTTGTAATTCATTGTGGAGGGAACAGTTTAGGGCATGTGACTGGAATTTCTTTGCAATTTGCTATGAAAGAAGGACTGAGGAAGGTTATGGACATGTTTCCTAATTCGCAAGTGATATTTTCACGGATTGCGCAGAGACAAATGTGGCTTTGTTCTTCTTCATTTGGTCCACAAATGGAAAAAGCAAGGCGCAATGTTAATAAGGCTGTTTGTGGCTTTCTAAGAGATTTTGGTATGTCTTCTTTTCACAATGAAAATATTATGTTTTGTAGTACATACATTTTTCGCAGAGATGGAGTCCATCTTACTTATGCTGGCAATCAGATTTTTCTGAGAAATGTACAAAATGCATTGCGACCTTTTTTGGAATTACAACAACGATTTTGAAGTAGATCTTAAGCATTTACAATTTTTGACTTACAAACACCACCCAAAGGCTCTTTTCAGAGCCACCACTTCTTTCCAGAGAGAATTACAATGTTTGTGATGGAGTAGTAACCCAATTTTTTTAATGTTCGCGAACTGTTCGCGGACTTCTAAAAAATACAAAGAGCCCTGCTTCATTTATTTTCACTTCTATTTTTTAACTGGGAAAGGCGGCTCTGAAAAGAGCCTTATTTTTTTTTGATTTTTGTAATTTTGTATTCTTCTTGGTTTTTCAGACACGACACAGTAGGAGAGGAGGGTAAAGGAGGGTAAAGGGGGGACACCAACCACAGGGATAAGAAAGGGCGAGCTGAGAGAGGAAGGTGTAGAGTCGGTTTTATTTGGGTAGTGAGCAGGTCTTCTCGTGCTCTGAGACGATAGTCTCAAAAGCACTCCGAAGTCGCTCCCCCCTGCAGAGTACTGTGTCACAGTACATACATACAACTGTGACCCTCGAAAGGTAAGGGTCATCAGCATTCTGTATGGCCTGTGAGGCAGCTTGAGAAAGACGCTGTCCCACAGAGGTGGTCCTTGTGGTGACAGGATCAGAAACAGAGGATGAAGTAGAGGAAATCAACCTGCTACGTTCTTCGCAAGGTACAACCCTGCGAATAGCCCCAGAGTGAAAAGACCTCAGGTGTTGCTTCATAGTAGTGGTCCCAAAGCTGTAGTTACCGTGCTTCCCGCGACTGAGTATCATTTTGCACTCATTGCAGGTAACATGGTTCGCACGAGCCTTAGGACCATTCCCATGAATGGTAAATAACCGCCACACCCAAGACTCACGCCTTGTGCGGGTAGTAGGGATTTCCTCTACCTCATTCTCATCATCCTCTTCTTCCTCCTCTGCATCCTCACTCCTGTTCCCCTCTTCAGGCCCTTGGGGAGGTGGTGGTGGTGGAGGGGGTGGTGGTGGTGCTGAAGCAGGTGCAGCACCAAGTGGCAGTTCAGCAGCCAAGGATGCCATGTCGATGATGGTGTAGTCTGCAGGTGGCAGCAAAAATCACTGTGTTCTGAAGAATAGCCAGAAACACAATGGGAATAAGCTCTTGGGCGTGGTCTTTTATAGGGGTGCTTGTGCGCGGTCCGCGGATATGCGCACTGTGCGCGGACAGATCGAACACAAAAAAAGGATCAGAAAGTTTCAAAAGGTATATAGAAAGTCAAGATTGCTATGTGGGACTTGTGGCATGGTGAGATTTTATTGAAAAATATTATGGATTAACTGAAAATGTACTTTTAAATTGTTCGGGGACACGAACAGTGTCCGCATTTCAGGACACACGATGAGCGTGGGCGCGGTCATATGGTCTGTTTGCGAACTAGTCTGCGAAGGAAGCGCCTGTCCGCAGGACACCAAGTGCACGGAGATATGTTAGCGCATGCGCATTGATGTCCTACGGACACTGTTCGGGTTCTGAAGTAATTAAAAGTGCGTCACACGTGAAACGAATATTTCAGGACACTGCGTGTGTTCTTAGAACAGTTTAAACTTGGTGGCGAACAGTAAGGACAGATATAGTGTTCTTCAGGACACGTGTAATTTAGTTTATGTAGGAACATTTCAGGACACCAATTGTGTTCTTAGAACACTTTCAATTGGGTAGCGAACACTACGAACAGTTGTACTGTTGTTCAGGACACATCATTTTCGTGTATTTAGGAACATTTCAGGACAGCAATTGTGTTCTTAGGACAGTTTTAAGTTGATAGCGAACATTAAGGACAGATATAGTGTTCTTTAGAACACTTTAATTTTTGTTTCTTTACGAACATTTCAAAACACCACGTGGGTTCTTAGAACAGTTTCAACTTGCTAGCGAACAGTACGAACAGGTGTGGTGTTCTTCAGGACACCTCCATTTTCGTTTATGTACGAACATTTCAGAACACTCGCACTGTCCGCGGACACTTTTATTGTTTTTAAAAAAAAAACCGGAAACTGTTCACAATACAATATAAAAATTAAACTTTATTTAACATATATTAATCATTTATGACAGAGAAGGTGAGGCAGCAACAGAAACAAAAACAGGAGAATTTGGGGTTTCAACATGATTGGTATTAGGTGAGGAAGGGATGGAAATCTCATCAAAACGTTTTGGATTATGGAGAGGGTTTGGGGATAATTGACTGGGATATGGTGAGGAGGGACAAGTACATGTGGGGCAATGGTATGACGTTTTTGTTTTAAAATGATCTTCAACAAAAGTTTTTAAATTATTAAAATTGGTCAACAGTAAATCAATTTTTTCTTTTATGTTGTCAAGCGTGTTTTCCATAACAGCTTCTTCAGAGGTAGTTTCTATTTTGTTATGCTCTGTATAAAAAAATATATATATGTTAAATGTATACAAAATAATAATATTTAAATGGTTATATTATAAAGTGTTTACCATTAGTTTCACTATCTTGTGACATTTCTTCATGTGGGAAATTGTCCTCTAGCCATTCCAAAGTACTAGACATTTCTGTGAGAAAAAAAAAGAAAAGATAATATATTTTTTAATCTAATACAGAAAGTTTATAAATATATGAGTAACATGAAGTACACTTACTATTTCTGGTAAAATAAGTCCTATGTATTCAGTGGGTCTGGTCTTGTTCTCAGTTCTGTTGTGTCTGTGAGGTAATTATGTTGGAAGCCAATTTATGTTCTTGTGGTATATTCCATTTCAGAACATTTTGTATTTAAATGAATGGTTAATGTGTTACATATATGGGTTACATTTCTTATGTATTAGTATATATAATGTGTTTGTGTGCTGCTTTTTGAATTTGTTAAATGTTCTTATATTATGATATAACAATCAAACATATCCCCCCCCTCCAAAGTTTTTAGGTAGTGGTACTGTTCTCCGAACATGTCCGCGAACATTAAATAATTTCGCGGACATCAAGTTCATAAGAAGAGATCTAGTCAATTCCATATGACATGTATATAAAGTCAAAGTCATTATTGTTAAGTTTTGCTACTAAAAACCTATGAAATTCCATGAAAAAACTTTCTTGAAGGGACGTTATGGTTAAGTTGCGCTACTAAAAACCTATGAAATTCAGTGAAAAAACTTTGTTAAAGGGACGTTATGGTTCCAAGTAAAACCGAAAAACCCTTGAAATTCGCCAGTTATGGTAAGCTAAGCAACCATAACTCGCGCCACCACCGTGCACTGCTAAGACTAACACCCAGGAATCAAAGATGACATCACAAATGTCATTGATGACATCACTGATGACATCACATGTGTATGTACTTCTCATGAAATATGTGTAGAAGGGATTCTTATTATGTTGCGAAAAAAGTGTCAAGAATCATTGCATGAAATATACCCTAATAAGTGCATTGAACGATGCATTGATATAAATAGCATCCTATTATGGGGTTCTATCTAGTATACTAAGCTACTCATACAGAAACATAACATTGTGTGCAGCGTACAAGATGAAGGTATGATATTCGTAATGTTAACATGTTGAATAATGAAATGATAATTGTTTTCTTAATAGATTTTTGTGTACTGTGAAATATGTAATAATTAGCTAATAAAACCCATGTATTACATAATTGGATTACTATAGACAAAACACAAATACACAAGAACACATACCAATATGGGTATATACAGGGAAAGTGAAGTTAGCAAAAAAGCACAAGTAGTAGCAGAAACAATGCATAACTTAACTGATTAGTTTCATGCAAATAAATGATTGCTCTGTTTCAAAGCTGCTATTTACCCTATGTATATGTATCACTTGATGTGATTGGACCCTAAGGAAAGTAGTGTGAGTACAATGTATACAAATATGACCGTATACAGGGAAAGTACAGCCATAAAAAAACAACAGAACTATCAGAAAGTGCTCATAAGTCTAGTGATTATCTTTATGCACAAAAAGGATTGCTGTCTTTCAAGCTTGTGTTTTCCCATATGTATATGTTTCATATGATGTGACTGTACTCTAAGGGAATTACGGTAAGAACCTACTAGAAGGATATGTCTACAAATAAAATAAAATTCTTAGTTTCTGACTGTTACTGAAGAAAACCATGTGGCCTAGATATGTCAGCAAAAGAAAAAAATAGTGAGCCAGACATGTGATGTAATCAGTGATGTCATCAATGACATTTGTGATGTCATATTTGATGTCCTGGGTGTTAGTCTTAGCAGTGCACGGTGGTGGCGCGAGTTATGGTTGCTTAGCTTACCATAACTGGCGAATTTCAAGGGTTTTTCGGTTTTACTTGAAACCATAACGTCCCTTTAACAAAGTTTTTTCACTGAATTTCATAGGTTTTTAGTAGCACAACTTAACCATAGCGTCCCCTTAACAAAGTTTTTTTCACTGAATTTCATAGGTTTTTAGTAGCGCAACTTAACCATAACGTCCCTTTAACAAAGTTTTTTTGACTGAATTTCATAGGTTTTTAGTAGCGCAACTTAACCATAACGTCCCTTTAACAAAGTTTTTTTCACTGAATATATATACGATATATTGTATAATATGGTAAGCTAAGCAACCATAACTCGCGCCACCAACATGCACTGCTAAGACTAACACCCAGGACATCACTGATGACATCACATGTGTATGTACTTTTCATGAAATATGTGTACAAGGGATTCTTATTATAATGTTGCGAAACAAGTGTCAAGGATCATTGCAATAAATATCATACCCTAATTAGTGCATTGAACGATGCATTGATATAAATAGCATTCTATTATGGGGTTCTATCTAGTATACTAAGCTACTGATACAGAAACATAACATGGTGTGCAGTGTACAAGATGAAGGTATACTATTCGTAATGTTAATATGTTGAATAATGAAATGATAATTGTTTTCTTAATAGATTTTTGTGTACTGTGAAATATGTAATACGTAGCTAATAAAACATTACTATAGACAAAACACAAAGACACAAGAACACATACCAATATGGGTATATACAGGGAAAGTGAAGTTAGCAAAAAAGCACAAGTAGTAGCAGAAACAATTCATAACTTAACTGATTATTTTCATGCAAATAAATGATTGCTCTGTTTCAAAGTTGCTATTCACCTTATGTATATGTATCACTTGATGTGATTGGACCCACAGGGAAAGTACAGCCATAAAAAAAAAAACAGAACTATCAGAAAGTGCTCATACGTCTATTGATTATCTTTATGCACAAAAAAGGATTGCTGTCTTTCAAGCTTGTGTCTTCCTGTATGTATATGTTTCATATGATGTGACTGGACTCTTACAGAATTACTGTAAGAACCTACTTGAAGGATACGTCTACAAATAAAATGAAATGTTTAGTTTCTGACTGTTACTGAAGAAAACCATGTGGCCTAGATATGTCAGCAAAAGAAAAAAGAGTGAGCCAGACATGTGATGTCATCAGTGATGTCATCAATGACATTTGTGATGTCATCTTTGATTCCTGGGTGTTAGTCTTAGCAGTGGCACGGTGGTGGCGCGAGTTATGGTTGCTTAGCTTACCAAAACTGGCGAATTTCAAGGGTTTTTCGGTTTTACTTGGAACCATAACGTCCCTTTAACAAAGTTTTTTTCACTGAATTTCATAGGTTTTTATTAGCGCAACTTAACCATAATGTCCCTTTAACAAAGTTTTTTTCACTGAATTTCATAGGTTTTTAGTAGCGCAACTTGACCCATAACGTCCCTTTAACAAAGTTTTTTCACTGAATTTCATAGTTTTTTAGTAGCAAAACTTAACAATAATGACTTTGACTTTATATACATGTCATATGGAACTGACTAGATCTCTTCTTATGAACGTGATGTTTGCGAACTTATTTAATGTTCGCGGACATGTTCGGAGAACAGTACCACTACCTAAAAACTGTGGGGGGGGTGGAAGGGTATGTTTGATTGTTATATCATAATATAGGAACATTTAACAAATTCAAAAAGCAGCACACAAACACATTATATATAGTAATACATAAGAAATGTAACCCATATATGTAACACACTAACCATTCATTTAAATACAATATGTTCTGTAATGGAATATACCACAAGAACATAAATTGGCTTCCAACATAATTACCTCACAGACACAACAGAACTGAGAACAAGACCAGACCCACTGAATACATAGGACTTATCTTACCAGAAATAGTAAGTGTACTTCATTTTACTCATATATTTATAAACTTTCTGTATTAGATTAAAAAATATATTATCTTTTTTTTTTTTCTCACAGAAATGTCTAGTACTCTGGAATGGCTAGAGGACAATTTCCCACATGAAGAAATGTCACAAGATAGTGAAACTAATGGTAAACACTTTATAATATAAACCATTTAAATATTATTATTTTGTACACATTTAACATATATATATATTTTTTGTACAGAACATAACAAAATAGAAACTACCTCTGAAGAAGCTGTTATGGAAAACACGCTTGACAACATAAAAGAAAAAATTGATTTATTGTTGTCCAATTTTAATAATTTGAAAACTTTTGTTGAAGATCATTTTAAAACAAAAACGTCATACCATTACCCCACATGTACTTGTCCATCCTCACCATATCCCAGTCAATTATCCCCAAACCCTCTCCATAATCCAAAACGTTTTAATGAGATTTCCATCCCTTCTTCACCTAATACCAATCATGTTGAAACCCCAAATTCTCCTGTTTTTGTTTCTGTTTCTGCCTCACCTTCTCTGTCATAAATGATTAATATATGTTAAATAAAGTTTAATTTTTATATTGTATTGTGAATAGTTTCCGTTTTTTTTTTAAACAATAAAAGTGTCCGCGGACAGTGCGAGTGTTCTGAAATGTTTGTACATAAACGAAAATGGAGGTGTCCTGAAGAACACCACACATGTTCGTACTGTTCGCTAGCAAGTTGAAACTGTTCTAAGAACACACGTGGTGTCCTGAAATGTTCGTAAAGAAACAAAAATTAAAGTGTTCTAAAGAACACTATATCTGTCCGTAATGTTCGCTATGAACTTAAAACTGTTCTAAGAACATAACTGCTGTCCTGAAATGTTCGTAAATAAACGAAAATGATGTGTCCTGAACAACAGTACAACTGTTCGTAGTGTTCGCTAGCAACTTGAAACTGTACTAAGAACACACGCGGTGTCCTGAATTGTTCGTTAACAAACAAAAATTAAAGTGTCCTAAAGAACACTATACCTGTCTGGTACTGTTCGCTAGCAAGTTCAAACTGTTCTAAGAACGCTATTGGTGTCCTGAAATGTTCGAACGTTAACGAAAATGGAGGTGTCCTGAAGAACACTATACCTGTGCGTAGTGTTCGCTACCCAATTGAAACTGTTCTAAGAACACAATTGGTGTCCTGAAATGTTCGTACATAAACTAAATTACATGTGTCCTGAAGAACACTATATCTGTCCTTACTGTTCGCTACCAAGTTTAAACTGTTCTAAGAACACACGCGGTGTCCTGAAATACTCGTTTCACGTGTGACGCACTTTTAATTACTTCAGAACTCGAACAGTGTCCGTAGGACATCAATGCGCATGCGCTAACTAATCTCCGTGCCCTTGGTGTCCTGCGGACAGGCGCTTCCTTCGCGGACTAGTTCGCAAACAGATCATATGACCGCGCCCACGCTCATCGTGTGTCCTGAAATGCGGACACTGTTCGTGTCCCCGAACAATTTAAAAGTACATTTTCAGTTAATCCATAATATTTTTCAATAAAATCTCACCATGGCACAAGTCCCACATAGCAATCTTGAGTTTCTATATACCTTTTGAAACTTTCCGATCCTTTTTTTATGTTCGATCTGTCCGCGGACAGTGCGCATGTCCGCAGACCGCGCACAAGCACCCCTATAAAAGACCACGCCCAAGAGCTTATTCCCTTTGTGTTTCTGGCTATTCTTCAGAACACAGTGATTTTTGCTGCCACCTGCAGACTACACTATCATCGAGATGGCATCCTTGGCTGCTGAACTGCCACTTGGTGCTGCACCTGCTTCAGCACCACCCCCACCCCCTCCACCACCACCACCTCCCCAAGGGCCTGAAGAGGGGAACAGGAGTGAGGATGCGGAGGAGGAAGGAGAGGATGATGAGAATGAGGTAGAGGAAATCCCTACTACCCGCACTAGGCGTGAGTCTTGGGTGTGGCGGTTATTTACCATTCATGGGAATGGCCCTAAGGCTTGTGCAAACCATGTTACCTGCAATGAGTGCAAAATGATACTCAGTCGTGGGAAGCATGGGAAGTACAGCTTTGGGACCACTACTATGATGCGACACCTGAGGTCATTTCACTCTGGGGCTATTCGCAGGGTTGTACCTTGCGAAGAACGTAGCAGGATGATTTCCTCTACTTCATCCTCTGTTTCTGATCCTGTCACCACAAGGACCACCTCTGTGGGACAGCGTCTTCCTCAAGCTGCCTCACAGGCCATACAGAATGCTGATGACCCTTACCTTTCGAGGGTCACAGTTGTATGTTTGTACTGTGACACAGTACTCTGCAGGGGGGAGCGACTTTGGAGTGCTTTTGAGACTATCATCTCAGAGGACGAGAAGACCTGCTCACTACCCAAATAAAACAAACTCTACCTCTTCCTCTCTCAGCTCGCCCTTTCTTATCCCTGTGGTTGGTGTCCCCCCCTTTACCCTCCTTTACCCTCCTCTCCTAGTGTGTCGTGTCTGAAAAACCAAAAAAAAATACAAAATTACAAAAATTAAAAAAAAATAAGGCTCTTTTCAGAGCCGCCTTTCCCAGTTAAAAAATAGAAGTGAAAATAAATGAAGCAGGGCTCTTTGTATTTTTTAGAAGTCCGCGGACAGTTCGCGAACATTAAAAAAATTGGGTTGCTACTCCATCACAAACATTGTAATTTTCTCTGGAAAGAAGTGGTGGCTCTGAAAAGAGCCTTTGGGTGGTGTTTGTAAGTCAAAAATTATAAATGCTTAACATCTACTTCAAAATCGTTGTTGTAATTCCAAAAAAGGTCGCAATGCATTTTGTACATGTCTCAGAAAAATCTGATTGCCAGCATAAGTAAGATGGACTCCATCTCTGCGAAAAATGTATGTACTACAAAACATAATATTTTCATTGTGAAAAGAAGACATACCAAAATCTCTTAGAAAGCCACAAACAGCCTTATTAACATTGTGCCTTGCTTTTTCCATTTGTGGACCAAATGAAGAAGAACGAAGCCACATTTGTCTCTGCGCAATCCGGGAAAATGTCACTTGAAAATTAGGAAACATGTCCATAACCTTCCTCAGTCCTTCTTTCATAGCAAATTGCAAAAAAATTCCAGTCACATGTCCTAAACTGTTCCCTCCACAATGAATTACAATTATGTCTGGATGTTGCTCTGTCTCCAAAGTAGCACAGAGAGGTAGCAAGTCCAACCACTTCATTCCACGTACTCCATGCCAGTGTACTTCCACATGTGGGAATCCAAGATCTAAAGCTACTCCATAGCTTTCTGCATGCACCTTCAACCAATGTATCCACAAATCTCCTAAAATCCAAACAATCTGTTTTCTGAAACACACAGCCATAGCTATCTTTTGTTCTCTCAGCAAAAAGAGTATCTGAGAAATCTCTCCTGGCACAACACACCCACCAAACTCTCCTGACCAATCCCTTTCAGTGCTTATTCTCATTTGCATGACTTCGGAACCCAAAAATCCCCGGATGTAACTCCCGATGTCCGCAAACTACCGCCATGTCCGTGGACATATCGTAACATGAACAGCCCTTCTACCATTTCCACTACACTCTCTCTGCCATTCCCTCATTGGATGTACCTCAAAAATCACATGACCATGCACCAATCACATTCAAGACCTCTACATCTAACTGCATTATCATAGATCAGCACTGCAAATGTACTCTGAATCTCTCTGAGTACAAGTGTCATATCATTGGCAAGCAGCATCTACCAGAAATACTGTACAAGTCTTCAAGATTTCTACTTGCAGCTCCATGCATATCCATATGCATGAACACAAACTTCAGGTATGCATATTTTCTGTATAGTAGATGACATAGCTCTCAACCATTTATGTCGCAAAGGCGGGTGAAAACCCCCGATTTTATTTTTGGCGGGTGAGACGCCTATTGAAATGAAGGGGCATGCAGGAGGCTTGGCGGGTGAGTCAGCTGTTTACAAGGCAGGTGACACCAGCCAAAAGCGTGTGAGTTGAGAGCTATGGTAGATGAACACATTTTCAAACAGACTTTTACCTTGTAAAATCTGTAAAATGAATTTACTGTACTTTTTTCAATTTCCTAAAATCAACTGTCACTTATAAACCTTTATATTTTTTACTTTCTTTATACACACACACACAAATGAAATATATAGACTACATATATTCAAACAAAATTGCATGCAAACACAATCTATGTTTAAACCTTTATAAAAATACTTATACAATTTCATATTTTTTGTTTTTATTTATTTATTTACTTAATTACTTTAAATTAGACATGACATTGAGGCGCTATTACCTAGAACACTTTACTTACAGAAATAGTGGTGTTCACTAATATATTATAAATTTCACAAGACATAGTAAAGATATTTTTTTTTGCTACAGTTAGTCATTCAATACAATTTGTACATTCAGAACATATCATATGTACTGAAGTGATGCAATGTATCTTATGTAAATAAATTAGTTTAATGGTTTTACAGAAGGCACTGAGGATTTCAATTAAAAAAATCAATATCTAAATTAAAAACAGGGCTATATACAAACAAAGTTACTAATTTGAAGCTTTTACAATTGCAGTGAAGACCAGTTTCCTGAAAAGAAGCAGCCGAATTCGAAGAAGAAAGAAAAACTAAGAAGTTACCTGTTAATTTAAAAAAAAAGTAAGTAAAATATCACCCTAATATTTGTATTATTAATCAAATATACTATAACATTAATACGAGCTATTTTGGTTTCTTAAAATAGAGATTTTGTACCATTTTGTCCAAAAATGTCCATGTCTTAAACAGCGATTTACAGCCAGAATGGCCCACAAATTTCTATTTTCGGACACACAAATTAGCCAACTGAACCACTACAATTTTCATATTATAGAACAAACAACTGTTTAAATTGTATACATTAGATTTACTATTTGTACTTTTCCACACCACTAGCTTACTTTTTTTTGTCATCTGAACCCCAGTTTAGTAACACATGAATTCAAGAATACCTATCCCTACTAGTTTTAGTTCCCAATGCACAATCACACACCATTACATACATCTTTATCATCTTACTCAAACACTCATGCACACAGCACACATACATTCCAGAACACCCCAACCCATATCTTCTTTATTTTTTTCAACAGACCCTAAAGAATGCCTACCAAAAGACAACTCCGTAGAAAGCAACGCAAAAGTAGAGCAAATGAAAATAAAGGTGTCCAACATAAGCATCCATCTCTAGCAGAATTTGTAAAAAAAAGTTGAAACAAAACAGCTAATACAATCATTTAGTGAAACACAAGAAGTTTCAAGTACAACAACTTCGCTTCCTCTATCAAAATGTAAAACAAACCAAAAAACAATTAACAGAAAATCAGCTAGCAGTACAGATAAAACTACTTCTTCAAATTTTAATGTAGTGCAAAGTAAGCATACCAAGAAAAGTATTTTAGCCAAAATATACCGTCACAAAGTCCTTCAAAATCTTATAAAAACGGGAGAGAAATCAGGTTCAAAGCTTAAAACCTATCGTAGGAAATTAATCTTAGAAGCATTGATGGACAGTGCAATTCTTCTCAAAAGAAATGTATTTATTTTACTGTTAAACAAAATGAAACAACTAACAAAACTAATATCTAAATTACAAAAAAAGACTTCTCAATAAGTGAAATGTCAACAGAAAGAACTTCTTAAGTATCTGCAGAGGTGAATGGAATCACACTACAAGCACAGAACCATATTTTAATGAAGAAGCGTACAAACAAAAGCAAACAAATACAATTGTCATAAATAGCAGTGGTCGAGGTTATGAAAAAGTGAATAATACCATAATGGAACAAGAAGTACTCCTTACAGAAATATGCCCTGAAAACTTAGAATTACCCCTCCATTCAACTGAATCAGAACGTCTAGTGTACAAATGGCCATGCACGTCAATGTGTAACATTCCCAAACAATGTTTCAAATCTTTACACCAATTCCTCAATAAATATGTAAAAAGCAAAGACAAAATCAAAATTAAATTACTGCAAAATATAGATACCTGTCCAGTGCGCAAGTACACAGGACTACAAGGTCATCCTTTGGCAACATTTCCAATACAGAGAATTAACAGAAAACATGCGCCAATCTGCAGATCTCACTTATGCCAACATTTTAAAAAGTTTGAGAATTGGTATACATTCTAAAGAAGCAGAAGCAACATTGAAAACACGGCACATTAATGCACTTTATGGCGATAATGTATGTGCTACAGATGTTATGGAACAATTAGCCCACAAACATGTCAATTGTATGGCCTTAATGCCAACTCTTGCAAGCTGTTTCAAATTCAATGAAATCATGCTAAGTAAAGAAATGCAACCAATAATGGAAATTGCCGCCACAGACAAACTAGATGTACATGGTATGACACTACCCATGTGTGACCAAGCCACAACAAGACTAAATAATTTAGAAAAATCAATCTCAAACACAGCAGGCTTAGAAAAGATGTTAAAATTATCCTTAAATTGCAGAGTGATGCTTAAACATAACCTTGACGTGGACCAAGGACTAGTTAATGGAGCACTGGGTACAGTTGTTGGCTTTCAAACATACCCACGTGACAACAAAATTCAGTTTGTCAATATACTCTTTGCCAAACTTTCAGAAGTAAAACGGATAGGACGCTCATCAGCTAGATTCCTTCTCTTTAAAGATATGTATGTACGCTGAGAACAATTTTCTCTAACTCTTGCATACGCTGTCACGATTCATAAATGACAAGGTCTTACCCTAGACAAAGCAATGATAGATATTGGTAACACAGTCTTTAAAGAAGGCATGATCTACGTTCCACTATCACGCTTACGTACACTTGACGGTCTATTTCTAATCAACTTTGATGCAAGTAAAGTAAACGCTGATATTCCTTGCATTTTAGAATATAATAGACTTCGCTCACTATACACTCCCCATCTAAACACATATTCTGTTCCACAAAAACTAAAACGTTGTAAAAGAAAACTAAATCAAACAGAAATGCAACAGGACGTCACTGCAAATCCTCCAAAGAGAGTAAAAGAAACGAATACTTCATCAAGTACCACAAACAAAAAAGAATCAATTAGAGAAAGTAAACCAGGTACTTCTTTAAAGAAGGAAGACAAACTCCAAAAAAAGCAGTTAGATACAGAACTACCTGGACCATTTAAATTCTCAAATATAGTTGGTGTAAGTTGCTATGCAAATGTAGCAATGAATATTCTATTTCAATTACCACCAATTGTTGACAACATTTACTTACACAGTACAGACCCATTGTGTTTGCAAATGTTAGTACTTCACAGAAATGCAGCAAACAATCCTGACAACACATATAGTGTTTTTGGAATAAGACGACATTTGGACTACTGTGCTGGAATGGTGAAATTCACTATAAACTCACAGGAAGATCCACAAGAATTTCTAATGTACTTACTACAAGTACTGGGAAACAAAAACATACCTATAAATGAAATCTTTCAGATTTCATACATGTGGAAACATACATGCACTCTCTGCAACAATGTGACACAAGAAGAAATCCCCAATGAACGCTTCATATATATATCAATACCAAATTGTGAATCCATTCCATTTCAGCAACTTGTACAAAACGCAAACCATGGTAGATTATGCTCTACCTGCAATTCAGATAATCGCTCCACGTTAGTAATACAAACACATAGTAAATACGTAATACTAATGCTTCTACGGTACAATGCAGATGGTACCAAAAACAACTGCAAGCTGACTGGATTCACACTTGGTCAAATATCACTTGGTAAGAAAACCTTCACAACAATAGGTATAATCTACCACCCAGGAGCCACAACCAATTCAGGGCACTACACTGCATACATACAAAAGAAATGTGGATGGTTTGAATGTAATGATAGTACCATTACTCTAAAGCAGAGATTACTAGCAAATCTTACAAACTCTTATTTGATGTTCTTAAAACCAAAATTTGATAAATAAACTGTATTTAAACCTTTAAGTAAATTTGTGTTACAAAAATATAAACTGTTAGAATACTCCAAAAGCTATCTAACTGCTCAAAGATTCTACAACAACTAATCAGATAAATGAATACCACTAAATTAGATCAGAAATTACACAGTTAGAATACGCCAATTGGTATCTAACTGTCCCAAAATTATAAATGTGTGTTAAAATAATATAAACTGTTAGAATACTCCAAAAGCTATCTAACAGCTCAAAGATTCTACAACAACTAATCAGATAAATGAATACCACTAAATTATTCCAAAAAATACACAGTTAGAATACTCCAATTGGTATCTAACTGTCCCAAAATTTAACAATATCCAAATAGGTAAATGAAAACCACTACAATATATTAAAAAAATAGACAGTTAGAATACGCCAATTGGTATCTAACTGCTCCACAATTTTATAATATCAAAACAAATGAAGAATCTGTTACTGTTCCAAAAGAAATACAACAAAGCAAAGTATAAAACATTAGCCAGAAACAACAAGTGAACACTGAAAACAAACAAACAAATAAACTGTAGCATAACAGAAAAAGGTTTTTTTTTAAATCCAACATGGATTTTTTTTTCTCCCACAGACCCAATGATTTTAGCAACAAATACAGAAACTGAGCAAATTGCACAGTACTCTGGTTTGTTCTCTACTAAATATGAGGGTAAAAAAAAAATAAATGTATATTGCTTATACAATGTAATAAGTCATTACAAAATACTAATAGCAACATGCTATTTTCTTTTATCACAGAAATGAAGAAAAAAAACATGGACTCCCATTACTAGACCAAACAGTAAGTATACAATAATAAGGACAACCATAGCAGCACATCACATCCATAGTATCTAATACCTTTGTTCCTTATACATTTGTTTTTCACCCAAAGTTATAAACAAATATGAATGTGATATGCTGCGGTGGTTGTTGTCAGGGCATAGAGTCTTGGGTGCATGGCCAAATGGCCATGCACCCAAGACTCTATGCCCTGGCAACAACCACCGCAGCATATCACATCCATAGAGTCAAACATTTCAACTATGATCTATGGGAAACCTTTAATGTCCGCGAACAATGTGAGTGTTCTTAGAACACTTTGAACTTGCCAGCGAACAATACGGACACCGTTTTCAGGGCACCCCCTACGAACATTTCAGAACAACGCAATAGTTCTTAGAACACTTTCAACTTAACATCGAACAATACGGACACCGTCCTAAGGACACCCCCTACGAACATTCCAGGACACCGGGAGTGTTCTCAAAAACGTCTTCAGAACACCCCCATCTTGTTTATTTGCAAACAATTCAGGACACCGCGAGTGTTCTTAGGACACATTCAACTTGACAGAGAACAATACGGACAGCGTCCTCAGGACACCCCCTACGAACATTCCAGGACACCGGGAGTGTTCTCAAAAAACGTCTTCAGAACACCCCCATCTTGTTTATTTGCGAACATTTGAGGACACCGCGAGTGTTCTTAGGACACATTCAACTTGACAAAGAACAATACGGACAGCGTCCTCAGGACACCCCCTACAAACACTCCCCGGACACCGGGAGTGTTCTTAGAAGCGTCTTCAGAACCCCACCATCTTGTTTATTTGCGAACATTTCAGGACACCGCGAGTGTTCTTAGGACACATTCAACTTGACAAACAACAATACGGACAGCGTCCTCAGGACACCCCCTACAAACAATCCCCGGACACCGCGAGTGTTCTTAGAAGCGTCTTCAGAACACCCCCATTTTGTTTATTTGCGAACATTTCAGGACACCGCGAGTGTTCTTAGGACAGACTCAACTTGACAGAGAACAATACGGACAACGTCCTCAGGACACCCCCTACGAACACTCCCCGGACACCGCGAGTGTTCTTAGAAGCGTCTTCATAACACCCCCATTTTGTTTATTTGCAAACATTTCAGGACACCGCGCGTGTTCTTAGAACACATTCAACTTGACAGAGAACAATACGGACAGCGTCCTCAGGACACCACCTACGAACACTCCCCGGACACCGCGAGTGTTCTTAGAACAGTTTCCCTTTGCTTGCGAACAAAACGGACACATTTTGACTCCTTAGAACACCCCCTAGTCAATTTATTTAGAAAATTTCAGAACACCTGTGATGTCCGCAAACAAATCGAACGTCTAACACATAAAAAACACAACTTTCATCCTATCTCACACACTCCCACCCTCCCCAAACACTCCTACACACCAACACACTCTACAAAATACACATTTTGAACAAAGTTTCACCGCGCTGTCCGGGGACATCCGTGAATCCAAGATGGCGGGCGCTACCGAAAAATCTGACGCGCTTCTAGCTCCACGCGTCTAATCAGCGAACACGTTGCATGTCCGCCAACATCAGGCAAGACGATTGGCCAATCAGGACACTGTTCGCGGAGCGAACAGGGAAGTGTGTCCGCGAACCGAACACAGATATCACTATTTTTTTTGGACCTACTTTTTGGTAATTTTAAAAAAAAACTACTGGACGGATTTTCACCAAATTTGCAAAAGCACGCTTTCGGGACCAAGCCGCTGCTCCTGGTCCAAATTTGGTGGAAATCCGTCCAGCGGTTTGGGCTGTAGGCGCGAGCAAAATTATTTTTCCATTCACTCTATGGAGAGTGAGTATAATGTATACAAATATGAGCATATAGAGGGAAGGTAGAGTAATAAAAATAAAACTATGAGAAAGTGCTGATAACCATAATGATTATCTTCATGCACAGAAAGGATTGCTCTCTTTCAAGCCTGTATCTTCCGCTATGTATATGTTTCATATGATGTGACTGGACCCTAAGTCTACAAATATAGTACCTTTTCAATTTTTACTTCCTGACTGTTACTGAAAAAAACTATGTGGCTTCAATATGTCAGTAAAGGATAAAAAGGGAGAGCCAGCCATGTGATGTCATCAGTGATGTCATCAATGACATTTGTGATGTCATCTTTGATGTCCTGGGTGTTAGTGTTAGCAGTGCACGGTGGCGCGAGTTATGGTTGCTTATGTTACCATAACTGCCGAATTTCAGGGTTTTTTCGGTTTTACTTTGAGCCATAACGTCCCTTTAACAAAGTTTTTTCACTGAATTTCATAGGTTTTTAGTAGCACAACTTAACCATAACGTCCCTTTAACAAAGTTTTTTTTACTAAATTTCATAGGTTTTTAGTAGCGCAACTTAACCATAATATCCCTGACTTCATATACATGTAACATAGAACATACTAACCCCCTCTTAGTGATTTTCATGTCCGCGGACTACCGCCATGTCCGCGGACACATCGAAAATCTGAGCGTGGTCAATGTAAATTTAAATAGTGTGCCCCATTTCCCCTTTGAAGTTGGCTCTGAAAAGAGCCGTTTTTTTTTTTTTCAGATGCTTGACAGACACCTGTTATTTTGTATTTTTTTTCTTGTTTTTTTTCTTACTTTACTCCTAAAATCTTCACATAACCTTCTCCAAAGCAACCCTTACATTCCAAAATAGAAAGGCATTTCCCGTAAAAGATAAAGAAATGCCATCTTCTTTAAAATTAACAGCATTACTGGCATCAATATTCTCATTGTTACAGAAGAACATACCAGCTCTAAGCATGAAGGCACACATGCCTCGGTTGATGACACACCTAGCAATATTTTGCTGAGGACAAAAAACTGAACTATTGTTCTATATTGCCCTAGGTAGTAATCCAGAAAAAATGACTTTTGCATTTGGCAGGATCTTCATTACTGCTTGAACCAAGCGTTCCAAATCAGCCAACAAAGTAGGGGCACTGACGTTGCCCAAATGGAAAGCACCATAGTGCAAAACTACCACATGCGGACTGTTCATCGTGGCCATATCCTCACAAACTCGTACAATTCCCTGTACATTGCAATCAGGCACACTGCTCCACACCACCTCCACTCCTTTCACATCAAAGTTCTTTGCAACATGCCTGCATTCAGCGTACTGATGTAAACCATGCACAAACATATCTCCGAGCACCAACACCCTGACTTTCTCCACTTCTGCCATCTTCACCACACACAGTCTCTTTCAACACAAATCCACAACCTCGACATCTGATTGGCTGATCCGTACAGTCTTCTTTCCATGTTGGATTTCCTGGAAAAACTCGGATGTAGCACGCCCTGTCCACGAACAGCCGCGGTGTCCGCGGACGGCGTCCACTTTACTCTCTGTGCCATTCCCTCATTGCATACAGCTAAGCAATCACACAATACGAATAACATCCTCAGAACAACCCCATTTTGTGAATTTTCGAACATTTCAGGACAATTATTATTTCATTATTCAACATATTAACATTACAAATATTATACTTTCATCTTGTACTCTGCACACAATGCTATGTTTCTCCATTAGTAGCTCAGTATACTACATAGAATCCCATAATACAATGCTATTTATATCAATGCATCGTTCAAAGCACTAATAACGGTATGATATTTATTGCAATATCCTTGACACTTTTTTCGCAACATTATAATAAAAATCCCTAGTACACAAATTCCATGAAAAGTACATACACAGGTGATGTCATCAGTGATTTCATCAATGACATTTGCGATGTCATCTTTGATGTCCAGGGTGTTAGTCTTAGCAGTGCACGGTGGTGGCGCCAGTTATTTTTCAAAGCTTACAATAACTTGCGATTTTCAGGGGTCTTTCGGCTGTACTTAGAACCATAACGTCCTTTAAACAAACTTTTTTTAATATCACGCAAACAATATACAAACATGGCGTGCAAAAACCAACTTCTAAAGATGGCTTTACACAGAATGTTGCAAAGTAAGAATTTATGCTTGTTCACAGTGAAGGTCAGCTGCTTCCACAACTTCTACACATGGCTTTACACCGAATGTTGCAAAGTAAGAATTTATGCTCGTTCACAGTGAAGGTCAGCTGCTTCAATTTTTTTCTCGGGCCCCGGAGAGGCTCACGAGGCGTCCACTTTACTCTCTGTACCATTCCCTCATTGCATACAGCTAAGCAATCACACAGTACGAATAACGTCCTCAGAACACCCCCATTTTGTGAATTTTCCAACATTTCAGGACAATTATCATTTCATTATTCTACATATTAACATTACAAATATTATACTTTTATCTTGTACTCTGCACACAATGCTATCTTTCTCCATTAGCAGCTCAGTATACTACATAGAATCCCATAATACAATGCTATTTATTGATATAAATGCACCGTTCAAAGCACTAATAACGGTATGATATTTATTGCAATATCCTTGACACTTTTTTCAGAACATTATAATGAAAATCCCTACTACACAAATTCCATGAAAAGTACATACACATGTGATGTCATCAGTGATTTCATCAATGACATTTGCGATGTCATCTTTGATGTCCTGGGTGTTAGTCTTAGCAGTGCATGGTGTTGGCGAGAGTTATTTTTCATAGCTTACCATAACTTGCTATTTTCAGGGGTCTTTCGGCTGTACTTAGAACCATAACGTCCTTTAAACAAACTTTTTTTAATATCACGCAAACAATATACAAACATGGCATGCAAAAACCAACTTCTACAGATGGCTTTACACAGAATGTTGCAAAGTAAGAATTTATGCTCGTTAACAGTGAAGGTCAGCTGCTTCATTTTTTTCTCGGGCCCCGGAGAGGCTCACGAAGCAGACTATAAGGTTGTATTGTGTTTTGACCTTGACAGACAGAGATTGTGATGAAAGACTTCTCTTGAGGGAGTGTTGCTAAAACGTAAGAGAAGATAAAGATGAAATTTCTGAAACTAAACCACTTTTACATATTATATCACTATGCGAAAGATGGTTGGCACACGCGGAGTCGTATTTTCGGACTGCACCACTCGTAGACAATGGAAATTGCAATTGTATTGTAAGTAACCCTTTACATTACTTTATACCAAATATAATTACAATAGCGTAGCATTAAAGACCGCTGAAGTTGAACTTGTTTGTTGAAAGTGGCATAATGTTTTCTACCGCGCACTATCACCGCGAATTGATCCCCTGTCGTTTAGTGGGCTCTGAAAAAGGCAGACGACACAGAGTGGGTTAATATAAATAATTTAACCGGTCTATAGACGGTCAAGCGCTCTACTCGCTGTGCCACTTCACTGTAGCCTGTCAAGTGGCATAGCGAGTACAGCGCTCGCTTTGACATCCGTGCACAGCTTGCTAACGCAAGTTTGAACCCCGGCAAGGCCAAACTCAGCCTTTCATCATTCAGTGGTCGATAAATGAGCACCACACACCGTGGTTAATAATAAGCACCACTTAGATACCTCACGGTTCTTAGCGCTATATGAATGGGAAAATATTATTATTTTATTATTAACATACTCTGTTGCACTATCTTCGATAGCAAATAGTTTCACGCCCTAATAAATAAAATGATGATTTTTAATGAAGATCGGCTGGTGAGACTAATTTATGTTTTTTAAAACAGGTATGTGGCTCCATTTTGCCTATGTCACGATTTACAGACTCCAGCGGATAGGGTCTTCAACTGCCAGGTGCAGGTCCAAATATGCAACTTCATGACCCTCACCATTTTATGGGACAATCGCCAAGGACCAATATGCCCTTACACAGTACTAGCGGCTACAAACAACATACCAACCAATAGGGTGGTCTAATGGCTTGTTGTTGGAGCAACCATCCGATTATCAGAGCGACCATTTACTGCTTTTATCATAAACCAACAGCCTATCTACCGCAAAGGAACAACGCGTGGCTCCAAATAAACTTTTGCTGATCGACAGCAGAGACAATAGCAAATCGCTGAATATTCACTAAACATTTAATGTGAAATAAATGTACTTTACCAAATGTAAAATCCTGCTGTTTACTTTTAAACCACAGTTTCATATTGTGGCACACTGAGTTGTAAACTGATCTAACACCCTCTGTACCGCAAAGGAACATCGTGTGCCTCAACATGAACTTTTGCGGATCGACAACAAAGACAAATGCAAATTGCTGAATATTCTCTAAACATTTGATGTCAAATAAATGTACTTTACAACATTTACAATCTTGCTGTTTGCTTTTAAATCACTGTTTCATATTCCGAATTGTGGCGCGCTGTGTTGTGACATAATATGTGTTGTCTTCCGGGTTCTGTGTAAAGTCACTTAGGACTGCAGAGAACTGGGCGTGTTTGATTACGCACCCTGTAACATCACGGAGAGAGGCGGGGAATATGAATGCTTTGATAATATCAGGCTTAGGGGCGGGAGATATGATTGAGTGTCGCAAAAGCAAGTCAGCCAGGTCAATAGCGCCAGTCATAGGATTATCACATAATGTCGGCGCACACCAGCCGGATTTATCGTTTCTTTAGTGGACAAAAAGTCAGTTGACGCCCCTAGGAAATTGTACTATTAGCGGACAAAAGGAGTGGTCTTAAAACACTTTCACCCTGACAACGAACAATACAAACAACGTTCTCAGAACACCCCCATTTTGTGTAATTGCAACCATTTCGGGACACTGCGAGTGTTCTTAGAACACATTCAACTAGACAGATTACAATATGGACAGCGTCCTGAGGACACCCCCAGTTTGTGTATTTATGAACAATTAAGTACACCGCGAGTGTTCATAGCTCACATTTACCTTCCTTGCGAACAAAAATGACACATACTCCGTCCTCTAAACACCCCACCATTTAGTTTATTTACAAAATGTCAGAACAGCCGTGTTCTCCGCGGACAAATCGAACGCAACAAAAACGTCTAGCACATAAAAAAACAAAACCTATCTCATACTCCCCCACCCTCTCCAAACACTCTTACACATCAACACACGTCACTAAATACAATTTTTTATCCACGTTCCACTGCGCTGTACGCGGTCGACTGCGAATACAAGATGGCGGGCGCCACAGAAAATCTGACGCGCTCCACGCACGGCCCTCGCCGTCCAATCAGCGAACACGTCGCATGTCCGCGGACATGACGCAAGGCCATGGGGCAATCGGGGTGCTGTCCGCGGAGCGAACAGGGAAGTCTGTCAGCGAAGCGAACACAGATATCACTAATTTCTTTGCCTTACATTTTGGTCATTTTTAAAAAAAACTACTGGACAGATTTACACCAAATTTACAAAAGCACGCTTTTGGGACCAGGCTGCAGCTCCTGCCGCAAATTTGGTGTAAATCCGTCCAGCGGTTCGGGCTGTAGCCGTGCGCAAAGTTTTTTCCCATTCAGTATATGGGGAAAAAAAAAAGTTTTGGGACCCCCCCTATAACTTTTCCCCCCCTGGACGAATCCTCACCAGACTTTGCAATAATATTCAGAGTGACCCAACTACTTTTTTTGCAAAGTTTGGTGAGGATCCGTCCAGGGAGAGCGAAGTTATAAGCCGCCCCAAAAAGTGCTCTTCCTATGGAAACAGCAACTTAACCATAACTACATGGCCACGACCGTGGCCATGTAATATATATCCGTATCGAGCAGCCACGAACTATGGGGACAGAAACACCATTAGCGCATATTTGTAAGTATCTACCTGGGTATGCCGAACGCATTAAGAAATATCACGATCAGTGGATTACAGAGTTGAAGGGGGAAGGGTTACCCCAAATACGGCCTGAAGGGGGATCATTTGACAAGAGTGTCCTAGATATGGTAGCTGCATGCATTTATTTGAAATACAAGGGGAAGCAGCTACATAATAGGAGAGAAATATTAGACCTATGGAGATTGTTTGAGGAGGTACCCCCACCTAAGAAAAGGGAATTAGGTACTGATCTGCCATCTACCACTGACAACCCATTACTGATACCAAAAGACGACAAGGAGTTGCCAAAAGGGGAGCCACCAGTAGAGGTAACTAGGTTGTACCCAATACTAAATAAGCCAGTGCCCGCAGAAGGATACAGTGACCCAACATCCCCAACAACAGTCACTACGACTCAAGGGCCAACAGCACCCCCACAGTATGAGAGTCATAGAGAGCGCGACCAGGTAAGTACACCAATAGTGAACATAGAGAAACTAACAGAAGACCTAGAGTCAAGGCTCTCTGTAGCAAAAGACGAGCTCTCGAGGATAAAAAGCATATGTGAATAGACTGCGACTAACGCTGCTAGGTCAGAGCTCACATCAAGAGCGCAGAGTCAGGATAAAACCATTGAGGAGGGGTGGAAGAAGGGGGAGATATTGTTTAGGATACAAGAAGAACCGGCCCGAATAATTGAACTAGAGGAGAGGGAGGAGCGCACTGACGATGAGATAAGGACCACAGGAGGTATAGAGGAGGTATTGTGTGATATAGGAGAAGACATAGAGGAAAGTGAAAGATTAAGCATGGCAATGGGAGGAGGAAGTGAGGGGTTGGATGGCGCATGTTCAGGGAGAACAATGGAAGAAGAGTGGGCAGGACGACTAAGGAATAGGTTGGGGAAAATGGTGCCACTAGGAAAGAAAAGAGTGAAGGTGAGTGCAGAGAAGACAACAAAGGGGAGGTTACAACTCCCACTAATACACAGGGGAGGAGGGAGGCCGAACTGCATACCCTGGGCTCAGATGGATAAGGCAAATTTGTTAAAGTTATTGCCCCCGCTATCAGGAGGGGCAAGCAAGTGGATATATGCATTTGAGAAACACACAGCCGGGGTACCTCTAGCAATAGGTGATGTGAAGAGTCTGCTAGTATCAGCAGTCGGGGATCAAGCTGACAGAGTATGGGTAAAGGCTGGCTTCCCGGGAGTAACATTAGACTGCGATTGCCATGATGGTGCCTCTTTTAACACAGTACGTGCCAGGGTGTGGGACGCATTAAGAGAGACGTTCTCAGACACCCCAGATTTGCAGTCAGTCATGCAATGTACGACGAACGATGGGGAAGATGCTATGGATTACATTTTTCGGGTCCAGGAGATGTGGAGAGCGGAAACGGGCACACCCTGGTATCAATCAACATCATTATTCTACTTCATAATAAAGAGGGGGCTCCCTAAAGAGGTACAAAAGACACTTGATAAAATAGCAGGTATCGAAGCAAATGGATGGCCCGAAATACAGAGCATAATAGTTCACCACTGTAAACGAATAAAAGAGAGGGAAAAGGAGATAGCGCAGAAAAGATTGGCAGACGAGGCAAAATTAGTACAAACGGAGCTGGTGAAGGTCGCTGCAGCAGTAGCCGCGCTCCTACACAGCAGGGTGGGAGAAGAGGAGGAGGAGGGGCTGATAGCAATACAGGGGAGGATGGCAACAAATTGGGCAGGAGCAGGGCAATGGCAGTGGAACGAGCAGGAGCAGAGTGGAGGTCCGCAGTGGCAAGAGTGGGCCCCTCGAGGGGGACGAGGTGGGTACAGGGGTCGTAGAGGGGGTGGACAAGGGTACGGGGGAATGGGAGGAAGTGGATGGCAAGGTCCCAGAGGTGCGCAGGGAAGCTGTTGCAACTGTGGGAGGTGGGGGCACTTTTCCAGAGAGTGCTGGAGTAGAACAAACAACGGATTTCCAGAGATAGAACACTATGGCAACCCTCACCCGATAAGCCCATATGGTCTTCCAATGGGGCGACAACAGGGGGAACAAGAGCAGGGGTACCCAGAGCAAAGGCAAGTGCATCACTACAGAACACAGAATCACCCACAAAACAACGACATTATGCACTACACCCCAGGCAACCCCTTCGCAACGAATGGTAATGGAGCACCAGCACCAGCCCCCTATAGTGGTGTGTCAGTAGTTTCAGGAAGTGTCTTCAGCCAGGGGGGGACAACGAGAAAACCAGCATAGGACAGCCCACAGAGAACACTTGCGTGTCCTGTTCTATCTACAACCTACGATGCAGCTGAGGAACCATTGGTAGGGGCGCAGATAGGAGACAAGCAGTTCATATTCATGGTGGATTCGGGAGCGGAGAAATCATGTATTCGTGAGGGCCGGTTTCCGTTATCTAACCGGAAGTTAGAGACGCAGGGGTTCTCTGGGGCTGTAATTGAAGTTCCTTACACAGAAGATTTGGATGTGACAGTGGGGGGTAAAACGGTAAAGACACCTTTACTGTATTATGAACAATCACCAATAAACCTGCTCGGAAGGGACCTTCTTAGCAAGCTTAATATGACAATATCATTTACAGAAAGAGGGATAGTGTACTCGACACCAGGAATATTCCCATTACGCGTAATGCTGGTAGTGCAGGCTCAGACAATGGCACCGGAAATACGCGGCATGCCAGTGGACGAGAGAATGTTCATCGAAGGCTTAAAAACGCTGGCCCAAGTAGTCCCCGAGCTAAAAAAGTTGGAGTGGAAAATACCCGCAGAATTCATCTTCCGCCCAATAGTGCGCCCAGACATAGCACCAGGGTCAGTGGTATCCTTAGAACTGCATGCTGTACAGGTATCAGCAAAAAGGATTGCAGTGATTGGGATGGACATAGACAGGTGTGAATGGCGCACTGTACTGTGCTTCAACGCTACTATTGCCCTACGGAACTTATCTGATGAGGATCTCTTTTCTGATGCGGAAAATGATGGCGAGATAATAATGGAAATAGCAATGCCCTGTGACATTTTGATTCAGACTAGACAAGTTCCCGTCCAGTTGATGGCAGTGGTGGGAACGCCACCATCCTTTTTTGATGATGACATGCGACTGGTGCCAAACAATTTGTGGACAACAGGTCCCCATGATGTAGGTTTGTTGCATGGAGTGACGCCAGTGGTAATAAAGCTCAAACAAGGGGCAATTTTGCCCCGAGTGAAACAATATCTATTGTCCCGAGAAGCTAAGGAAGGGATAAAAGAAACAATAAATGCATTGTTAGCACAGAGGATAATAGTGCCTTCAAACTCCCCATGTAACACCTGTATCTACCCGATCAAAAAAGCAAAGGGAGGGGCTTGGAGAATGATCCAGGATTTACGCCCCATAAATGACGTCATCCAGAAAGAGTTCCCTTTAGTCCCGAACCCTGCTTCAATATTATGCAGCATCCTAAAAACGGCATCACATTTCACAGTTGTTGATTTGAAAAATGCATTCTTCTCCATCCCCTTGGCAGAAGAAAGCAGATACCTGACAGCATTCACATTAGGGGGAAAGAGATACGAGCATTGCAGGTTACCTCAGGGGTACTGGGAAAGTCCAAGCATATTCAACCGCATACAACACGAAGACCTGGGTAATTTATCAGTTGAAACCACGATCATTTAGTACGTAGACGATTTGATCGTCTGCGCACAGAGTGAAGAGACGTGCAGACAAGACTCAGTAACACTTTTGACGCTGCTGGCGAATAAAAGGTACAAGGTGGTCAAGGGAAAGCTACAATACTGTCAGACAGAGGTGCTGTACCTGGGACAGCTGATATCAAAAGACGGGAAAAGAATAATCCCTGACAGAGTGGAAGCAATAAGGTCGGTGAGAGAACCAACAACAGTAAAGGAAATGCAGACATTCTTGGGAATGTGTAACTATTGTAGAGCATGGATATTAGATTATGCAGCCTACACAAGGCCATTACTGCAAGCACTCAAGGAGGCCCAGCAAGAGAACAGGAAAATAGAGTGGTCAGAAGAAATGAGTGACTTGTTTATGTCACTAAAAGAGCTGATTTTGAGTGCTCCAGTATTCGCCAGTCCTGATTATGAGCGCAAATTTTACCTGTTCCCACATTGTAAGGGAACCCTTATGACAGCTGTACTGACACAAAAGACTTCCCTAGGACACAAACCATTGGCTTACTATAGTGGCACATTGGATGCGGTGATGCAAGGCCACTTCGCGTGCGAGCAATCTCTCGCCGCCGCTGCGTTCGCCATTGAGAAAAGTGCCAAAATAGTAATGGGGTGCCCTGTCACGTTGTTCGTGGAACACTCATTATTTGCAATACTTGAAAGATCAAAAAGTACACTGACCACACAGCGACCAACTGCCTATGAAATAATATTGTCCAGCGCCAATATTCACGTGGTACGGTGCAGGACAGTAAACCCGGCAACATTCATCAAAGAACCATGCACACTAGAGGACATGCAAGAACACAATTGTGCAACTTACACAGGAGAAACAGGAGAGGGCACGGTGGTGTGCGAAAATGCCCTGAGCGAGGGAGAGGTGTACTTTGTGGATGGGTCAGCGTCGATTGCCATGGACACAGGAGAGAAACATGTGGGACTGGCAGTAGTGAGGCTAGAAGAAGGTGAGTATGAAGTACTAGTACAGTACCGCCTTCCGTCCCATTTCTCAGCGCAAACAGCGGAACTTATCGCCGTAATAGAAGCATTACATGCGGCTAAAGGATGTGCTGTAACAATATATACAGATTCAGCCTACATGACGACGACAGTACACAGAGGTCTAGCCCGGTGGTGGCAGAGGGGGTTTCGAAGGGCAGATGGGACCCCAGTGCAACATGCAGAACTACTGAAAGAATTGATTGAAGCCCTAAAATATCCAACAGTGGTAGCAATAGTGAAGTGCCAAGCACATACGTCCAACACAGACGTTGTATCTTTGGGGAACGCAGCAGCAGACGCTGCTGCCAAGGAAGCTTCATATTTTGAAACACATAGAGCAGGTGAGTACCTATTACAGCACAAAACGAGCGAAGAGCTCCCAGAAGGATACAATGCCATGCCCATATCACAAATACTAGAGCTGCAGGAAGGGGCCAGTTGTGATGAAAAGATGGTGTGGGAAAAAAGAGGGTGCAGCCAATCGGCAACAGACTTACTATGGCGCCAAAATAACTCAGGAAAAGTAGTAATGCCCGTCAAACTGTTAGAGATAGCATTTCAGCAATTACATTTTCCCGCACATAAACCAAACAACACATTGCAGCAGAGATACAAGAAGACTGGTTCGTGCCATGTCTCCAAGAACACATATCTAGATTGACAATGGAGTGCACAACATGCCAAATATATAACTCTGGAATGACTCTACGAACACTCAGGGGGACAATTCCAAAACCTATAGGGCCCTTCAGAGAACTGCACATTGATTACGCAGACATGGGGGAGAGGTGTAATGGGGCACGCTACATGATAGTGGTTGTATACCGATTTTCGAGGTGGGTGGAAGCAGGCCCATGTGCACGACCTGATGCGAAAAGCGCTGCAAAGTTCCTAGTAAGGGAAGTGTTCCTGCGTTGGGGAATTTGCGATGTAATTCGCTCGATTTATCATCCTCAAAGTAATGGCGTTGTCGGAAAGATGAATGGACTGTTAAAAGGGAGACTGTCTAACTTGTGTTTTTCGTTAAAGAAAAACTGGATCTACTGTTTACCCCTTGCGCTGCTTGAGCTGAGGAATCAGCCGAGCAAGGACCACCATCTGTCCCCGCACAAAATTGTGACAGGGAGACGGATGCACACTGCACATTCCCCACTACGTCAACACTCAGATGCACACAGAAGCGCCACGATATTGGGAGATGAATTCACAGAATACCTGAAGAAGCTAACTAGGGCAGCGCGTGCAATCTCAAAGCAGCTCTCACCACCATTCACAAGGGAAGAAGGTAACACAACGGTGTCCCTTGCAGAACATGAAACACAGGCACAATTATTGCCAGGAGAGTTCATTTATGTCCGGAGCTTTGTGCGCCGGTGGAATGCCCCAAGGTTCCATGGGCCGTACGAAGTGGTATTTTGTACACCTACTGCTGTAAAAGTAAAGGGGCCCAAATACTGGATACATTTGACAAATGTGCGAAAGGCATATAATAGTGTACAGGAAGAGGTGGATGGGGAGGCACAGACAACAGCAAACAAAAGTAATGAAAATGATGAGTGAACGTGAACAAGTGAATGGAGGAGTGTAACTGAGAGACAAAAAATGTTAACAAAATAAATTATATTACAGGTTATCGATCGAGATAAATGAATAAAAAAAAAAACGTTCAAGTGTAAATAACGATGTGAAAAATATGTATATTGTCTGCTCCCTTCTCTGTACATTCCCCCCCTTCCCCCCTCCCGTACCCAACCCATCTCCCTTCCATGACCTCCTGGCACAAACAGTGCCAAAAAAGAATGTTTACATGCACGCACTTAATGCACTTTTATATCTCAAACAAGAACTACCATGGCAACTAACGGGCAGCCTGCAACGGATAGATTTGTTAGATATAGAGAAGTTTTAGCTGAAAGATGTAGATATTCGTATGAGTGTGGATTGTCTGTATGCATTACATTCTTTTTTACAATACTGTTTGGCTTAGTTACGTATTGGTTTATAGCGTTCATCTCTATCGAGATGAACGAGGGGGGAGGGAACAATGGGATTAATGCAACAAATGAAACAACAACTGCAAATACTAAAGAAGGTGGTTATTTGGTGTGGGACGGATCTAAACTTGTATGGGGATATTACACGACACCGCCCAATGTTGCTATCTCGCCAAATGAAAGACTGCAGGAAAAAACGCGAAACAGCACAACTTCCCCGCCAAAAGCATCTAATTACAATGCCCACAGTTTAAATGATCACAGCCCTCTGTTATATCATGGTTATACAACACCCCCACCAGCGTGTCCACTCCCGCAATAGAAAACACACTGCTAGATAGTATAAAGAAAGAGAATGAAAAGATGACTGTGAGATACGAAGCATTATACAATGAATGGGGAAAGGGGGGCAAAGGGGAGATAGGGGGGCCTACAGTGTTCCTCGCCCACGGAGCTGGGAGATATCTTAGAAATACGAGGAGGAAGAGGGAGGCGGGAAGGAGAAAATACGACGAGTATTACGGGTTGGGATTGGACAAAATGAAAGACCCACGACACCCCCACCAGACAAATAAACGGTACGCGGACATGAGTGCAACGGCTAAGCAAACAACAAATGAGAGCTGTTATGTCTGCTCCCTCATTCCCCATACCCAAAGTATTGCTGCCCAAAGAGTTGCCTATTGTCGATGCCCAATGTCTCCTTCATCTCACGTTGTGCAGAATCAAGAACACCTTCCAGGCACATGAGGTAACTTTTAAAATACTGAAGAATGAGAAGACATGTTATCCAAAGGCGGTAGGAGTGATATGTTTGGAGGAACCATTTTTTATAATACAAGGGACACTGTTTTCAGAAAATAAGTGGAAAGATGAAGAGATAATGTGCAAAGCTGAAGCGCTGCGAGGTGTGGCACCAGAGAAACTGCAATGGGTAGAAAAAACTTGCACACCAGTCTGGAAGGAGCACATCTCAAAATTGACTTGGGTGAAGGCCATTGAAAAGCCCTTCAAGCTACAGAAAGAAATAAACTATGAACTGTGTTTCAAGGGATACGGGAAAGTCATCATGGGGGTAAACAAAAATTGCAACAAGACCCTCACCATCCCAGATATGAGAAAGGGGACAGCGGCCCTCATGGACACTTATTGGGTATGTGACAACCAGGCATACCTGCACCTCCCACAATCTTGGAGTGGCAGCTGCTCATTGGTTACCCTACATTCCGCACTAATGGTAATACCGGAAAGCCACATTGATGGGAGCAAGAGAATGCGAGAGACCCCTCAGCAGAATGAGGCCCAGCCAACTGCAGAGTCACAAGTATATGTCCTGTCTTCCGGTAACAAGGAGGAGATGCTGTCACGAAACAAACGATCATCGAACTACATATCAAAAGCATCATCAGAGCTGCTAGCACAGATCCGGGATAGATATTGATTATTCAGTTCTGCAGAAACTTTCTTTGCCTCACTCATCCCTAGCATCCAGGCACGAGCAAATGCAAAATGGCTCCAAATTACACGCTGGGAGCTGATCCAGCTGGCGAATGACACTGAAGAAGGATTTAACATAATAAAAGTGGAAATGCGAGCACTGCGACTAATGACCATGCAAAATATGTATGTCTTAGACCTGTTGACAGCGATGGACGGAGGTGTTTGCCGAAAAATTGGAAGTGCCTGCTGCACTTTCGTACCTTCTGAAGACGCGGATAATGGTTCCTTATCCCACTTGATCGAAGCCGTACATAACCTAGGAGAAAGAATGAAAATGGAAGGTGGAGCAGAAGCAAGCACATGGTTCGACAACATCTTCTCCTGGGTCCCATCATGGCTGGGAATGACTGTTAAATTTTTGATGCCGGCAGTAGTGTTTCTCCTTTTTATTTTTTGTATGTGCCAGGTGGGTCTTCGATGTTGTGCTAACGCAGTACCAAATGGTGCAATGATGATGGTGACAATGGGCAACGCTCGCGGTACGATACAAAACATGCAGGAAGTACAGGTACAAACAGGAGCGGATAACACGCCAAGATTCCAGATGGTGCCCATATACCACAGTGGGGATGTAGTAGATAGGCTATGGCACACTACAATTAAAGAGCCCCGTGAACTTGAATGGTATGAGGAGATGTGGGTGGACTTAGAAGGGGATGGTGGTTGAATATATCTGACCTGCACCCCGGACGAATATGCTAGAAGGGGAGAAAGACTGCAAGGAGTGTGTAGGGCATGGATGCCCATAAAAGGCACCCCTGCATGGGATGAGGCTGTAGTTGAAGAAGAAGAACGCAAGAGGTTGAGGGAGTTACAGTATTCGTTAATTGAGTAACAAAAGGGGGGAAATGTATGGGAGGATTGGTCCAAGAGACCCCCCTCCCCTGCAGCCCCTCTCCCTTGTGAAGTCCATGGCTCGTCGGGGATTCCCCCTGCCACCAGGGCCCAGGTGGTGGGTGGACCACTGGCTGAAGACATTGACCAAACATGCTGTATTTAGCTAGGCCCTGGAAACCATTTTGTGAAATCAAAATGGTTTGAGCCCTGTGCACCACAGTGTGGCCCCCACCCCTGGAGAGTCTCACTTGTCCCATGAGCTAGTGTTAGATGCCAACACTGTAACATTTCACCTTCCGCAGTGTATCGCTGTTCCCAGTATGACCCGGCCAGCAGTGCCGGGGTGGAAAAGAACTGTAAAATGGTCCCCTGACAAAAGCAGAGTGCCCAAATACTAATTAGCAAACTACCTGTGATGAAACTCTTCTCTCCATGACCTTTCTGACTAAAAACATGTAACCTCCATGAAGATGGCAGAATGTGTGCATATATGACATTCGGGGTGAAGTACCCACATCCCCGTAGCTATGCGCAAATGGTAAAAGTGTCCCAGGGTTTCCATGTTATATGTTTCGCCGAGAAGACTGCACCCCAAGGTCCCATGCCATAACTGAACTAATGCTGCTAGAGTGCAAAGGAAGACAAATACAACCCTATTGGGAGCTCATGTAAATGGTGCACGAAAATGCACAAAATGTATGTCCAAGCTCACCATATGTCACTGCCATCAGTCCTATTAGCCGGTTGTTCCTGCGTGCTCCACCAACCTTACTACTACCTCGCTTACCGCACATGTGTAGAAATGTAACAAAATGTTGTGGTTGTTAAATACTTAGCATATAGGTAACGCATTTGAAATGGCCATGTAAAAGGCACTAACAATGTTGAAAACATAAGCTTTGAAAAGACTCAATGGGCCTCATTACGACCCTGGCGGAGTGGGTTTACGCCAGCGTAATTCGCGGCGGACCCGTCCGCCCTACTACGAGTTCCCGTAGCGCCATGGAACGTTTTCCGCCTGGTTTTTCCGGGCGGAGAAATCCATGGCGCTACGGGACCTTGTTGTTAATTACGCCACCGTATTTTACGGTGGCGCAATTAACGCCTTCCCCACTCCCATTATACCCTATGGGGCAAAAATGGGAATGGGGAAGGGTAAAATGGGGAATGGGGATTTACCGCCCCGCCAAGGTCGGCATGGGGCTGAAAATCCGCCAACCTCCATGGCGCTATCGGCAGCTTTCCGCCGTGCTCCGCCAGGGTCGTAATGAGGCCCAATGAGTATTGTATATTATGTGAATGTTTATGCTTCTTCCACTTAAATCTGCAACACAAGAGGAAAATACCTTTGTGGGCAAGTCCAAGGCCATTCCCCCTTCCTCCCCATTGAAGCCTGCTAGACGAAAAAGCAGAGGCCTGTTCTGCTCTGCTCCACCTCCCCCAATTCGGCTGGAGCCGCTTCAAACATTCACATTCCCCCGCAGCACCCAAGGCCATGGCCTGCCACCTGAATTATTTACAACCTAGCAGTAAACCCCGGCCTTAAAAACAGATTCGAAGGCACCCTTTCTTAGGCTCCACGACCTACCGGCTCACCTTAGGTTAATGGCCCCTGTAAAATTAGGACACCCAATATTATAGCAACACTACAGGAACACATTCATAATGGCTTCTAATGAGACATGATAACTCGGACAGCCCGTCCCTTGCCCTGAGACCCACCCTCGCGACCTATGATACCTGGTCAACAGGACGATGGTAACCATGTATTGATGTATCACCAAAAGACCCCACTCTAGGTGAATTCCTCCTGTGTTACATTAACCTGTAGAATAACCTATTGGAAGATTTACCGGGGAAGATAATATTGCAATGTTGAATGACTGCGGTGTGCGTGGCCTTAGGGCAGAAAGCCAGGGAAGCCGTTCATCACTGACACTGGTCACGACTGGCACAACAACACCGTCTGGATGAACCCAGCTGACCTGCCCGGCCCGGCCACGAGGGTAACCAGTGACGTCCACCAACCACATCACAGCGGCACCGATAGTTAGTCGTCGCCACCCAATCCCCACGAACTTGTGCCCCTTATAGTATGTAGGTTCTTATGATGTTTTTTGTAAATATATACGCCTGTCTTTGCTATTGTCGGGCAGAGCGCTCTCGGAGTTTGCAGAGTCCTTTGCATGCCCTATTCTGATTGATAAACTCCCATTTAAGCTCACCCGCACTTTGTTTTAGCCTTATTCCCATCTTGGGAGAGTCCATTATTGTCTCTCATTGTGGGGATTGATTGTGCTATCTGGGGGACGCTCGCCTTCATAGTTGAAGGGATAAGATACATTGTGAAAAACAGAAGGATGATTTATATCATTAGGGAGACTATTTAATTAGAAGGAAGTAATTGGAGAAATTACACACAACCACTGGGACATAATAAGACCAGGTGATTATCAACTAACACATCATGACAGATAGGAATGTAAATGTATAATGAAATGAGAATTGATAGATATATCCTTGATTAATTTTCTGTAGATGGAATTAACAGAAACACAATAGTGACAGAAGTGAAGTTGAAGAATAGCTCCTGATGAACGGAAGAGATTTCCTGAAATGTGTAGAGCAGAGCAACAGTGTACAAATACTAGTTTCCTTTTCCTATATATAAATAATTTTATCTCAGATTCAGGATATTGGTGACAATCTGTGTGCTTGAATAAATGGCAATATATGCTAAACTGTATGATCACAAAACATCTACTATATATATATATATATATATATATATATATATATATATATATATATATATTAATATTACATGGACGCGGTAGCGTCCATGTACTTATGGTTAAGTTGGTGTTTCCATAGGAAGAGCATTTTTTGGGCGGCTTATAACTTCGCTCCCTCTGGACGAATCCTCACCAAACTTTGCAAAAAAATGTATATGGCCCACTCTGAATTTTGTTTGCAAAGTTTGGAGAGGTTTGGTCCAGGGGGAGCAAAGTTATAGGGGGGGTCCCAAAACTTTTCTTTTTTCCCATAGACATAATGGGAAAAAACTTTGCGCACGCCTACAGCCCAAACCGCTGGACGGATTTACACATTTGCGGCAAGAGCGGGGGCTCGGTCCCGAAAGCGTGATTTTGAAAATTTGGTGTAAATCCGTCCAGTAGTTTTTTTTTTAAATGACCAAAATGTAAGGCAAACAAATTAGTAATATCTCCATTCGCTTCGTGGACGGACTTCCCGGTTCGCTCCGCAGACAGTGCCCTGATTGGCCGAGCGGCTTGCGCGATGTCCGCGGACATCCGGCGTGTTCGCTGATTGGACGGCGTGGGGCGTGGGGCATGGAGCGTGTCAGATTTTTGGTGGCGCCCGACATCTTGCATTCGCGGACGACCGCGGACAGCGAGGTGAATCTTGGTTTAAAAATTGTATTTAGTGGAGTGTGTTGGTGTGTAAGAGTGTTTGGGGAGGGTGGGGGTGTATGAGATAGGTGCAATGTTGTATTTTTTTAATGTGCTAGATGCTTTTGTTGTGTTCGATTTGTCTGCGGACAACACGGCTGTTCTGAAATGTTCGTAAATAAGCAGAATGGATTCGGTGTCAAGTTGAAAGTGTTCTAAGAAGAATCGTGGGGTCCTGGAATGTTCGCAGGCGGTGTCCTGAAGACGTTGTCTGTATTGTTTGTTGTCAAGCTGAAAGCGTTCTAAGAACACTCGCGGTGTCCTGAAATGTTCGTACATAAAGAAAATGGGGGTGTCCTGAGGACGCTGTCCGTATCGTCCTCTGGCAAATTAAATGTGTTCTAGGAACTTCCTTGTGTCCGCAGACATTAAAATGGTTGCAATGCTTGAATCTATGGGTGTGATATGCTGCGGTGGTTGTGGCCAGGGTATAGAATGGCCACAAGCACTGCAGCATATCACACTCATAGTGGCTTATAACTTTGGGTCAAAAACAAATTTATAAGGAACATTGTTATAAGCCAGTATGGGTGTGATATGCTGCGATGATTGTATTTATCATGTTATACTTACTATTTGGTTTAGTAACGGGAGTCCATGTTTTTCTTGTTCATTTCTGTGATAAAAGAAAATAGCATGTTAGTATTAGTATTTTATAAAGACTTATTACATTGTACAATCAACATTTTCTTCTTTTTTTTTTACCCTCATATTAAGTAGATGACAAACCAGAGTACTGTGCAATTTGCTCAGTTTCTGTGTTTGTTGCTAAAATTATTGGGTCTGTGGGAGAAAAAAAATCCATGTTGGATTAAAAAAAAAACTTTTGTGTTATGCTACAGTTTATTTGTTTGTGTGTTTTCAGTGTTTACTTGTTGTTTCTGGCTAATGCTTTATGCATTGGATTGTTCCAGTTTTTGGGAGCAGTAAGATATTAGGTATTTGTTTGGATATTGTAAAATTTTGGAGCAGTTAGATACCAGTAGGCGTATTCTAACTGTTTATTTTTTTTATATAATTTCGTGGTATTGATTCATCTGTTTGGATATTTTAAAATTTTGGGACAGTTAGATACCAATTGGTGTATTCTAACTGTCTGTTTTTTTCTCTATTTAACTGGTATTAATTTATCTGATTAGTTGTTGTAGCATCTTTGGGCAGTTAGATAGCTTTTGGAATATTGTGACAGTTTATATGTTTTACAACAAGTGTACTTAAGGTTTAAGTACAGTTTAGTTATCAAATTCTGGTTTTAAGAACATTAAATAAGCGTTTGTAAGATTTGCTGGTAATCTCTGCTTTAGAGTAATGGTACTATCATTACATTAAAAAAATCCACATTTCTTTTTTATATATGCAGTGTAGTGCCCTGAATTGGTTGTGGCTCCTGCGTGGTAGATTATACCTATTGTTGTGAAGGTTTTTCTACCAAGTGATATTTGACCATGTGTGAATCCATTCAGCTTGCAGTTGTTTTTGGTACCATCTGCATTGTAAAGTAGAAGCATTAGTATTAGGTATTTACTATGTGTTTGTATTACTAACGTGGAGCGATTATCTGAATTGCAGGTCGAACATAATCTACCATGGTTTGCATTTTGTACAAGTTGCTGAAATGGAACGGATTCACAATTAGGTATTGATATATACACAAAGCGTTCATTGGGGATTTGTTCTTTTGTCACATTGTTGCAGAGAGTTCATGTATGTTTCCACATGTATGAAATCTGGAAGATTTCATTTATAGGTATGTTTTTGTTGTCCAGTACTAATAGTAAGTACATTAGAAATTCTTGTGGATCTTCCTTGTGGATCATTCAAGCACAGTAGTCCAATTGTTGTCTTATTCCATAAACACTATACGTGTTGTCAGGATTGTTTGTTGCGTTTCTGTGAAGTACTAAGATTTTTTAAACACAATGGGTCTGTACTGTGTAAGAAAATGTTCTCAACAATTGGTGGTAATTGAAATAGAATATTCATTGCTACATTTGCGTAGCAACTTACACCAACTATATTTGAGAGTTTAAATGGACCAGGTAGTTCTGTATCTGACTGCTTTTTTTGGAGTTTGTCTTCCTTCTTTGAAGAAGTACCTGGTTTACTTTCCCTAATTGATTCTTTTTTGCTTGTGGCACTTGATAAAGTATTACTTTCTTTTACTCTCTTTGGAGGATTTGCAGTGACATCCTGTTGCTTTTCTGTTTGATTTATTTTTCTTTTATGATGTTTTACTTTTTGTGGAACAGAATATGTGTTTAGATGGGGAGTGTTTAGTGAACAAAGTCTATTGTATTCTAAAATGCAAGGAATATCAGCGTTTATTTTACTTGCATCAAAGTTGATTAGAAATAGACCGTCAAGTGTACGTAAGCGTGATAGTGCTACGTAGCTCATGCCTTCTTTAAAAGCTGTGTTACCAATGTCTATCAATGTTTTGTCTAGGGTAAGACCCTGTGATTTATGAATGGTTACTGCGTATGCAAGAGTTAGAGAAAATTGTTCTCTGCGTACATACATGTCTTTGAAGAGAAGGAATCGAGCTGTTGAGCGTCCTATTCTTTTTACTTCTGAAAGTTTGTCAAAGAGAATATTGACAAACTGAATTTTGTTGTCACGTGGGTATGTTTGAAAGCCAACAACTGTACCCAGTGCTCCATTAACTAGTCCTTGGTCCACGTCAAGGTTACGTTTCAGCATTACTCTGCAATTTAAGGATACATTTAATATCTTTTCGAAGCCTGCTGTGTTTGAGATTGATTTTTCTAAACTATTTAGTCTTGTTGTGGCTTGGTCACACATAGGTAGTGTCATTTCATGTACATCTAGTTTGTCTGTGGCGCTAATTTCCATTATTGGTTGCATTTCTTTCCTTAACATTATTTCATTGAATTTGAAACAGCTTGCAAGAGTTGGCATTAAGCCCATACAATTGAATTTTTTGTGGGCTAATTGTTCCATAAAATATATAGCACATACATTATCACCATAAAGTGCATGAATGTGCCAGGTTTTCAATATTGCTTCTGCTTCTTTAAAAGTATACCAACTCTGATACTTTTTAAGATGTTGGCATAAGTGTGATCTGCAGATTGGCACATTTTTTCTGTTGATTCTCTGTATTGGAAATGTTGCCAAATGTTGACATTTCCTATGCTGCCAACAGTTTTACGGCAGAGTTTTTGTCCTAATGTTTTAAAAATAGGCTCACCTTTTACTGGTGTCAATTGAAGAAGATCTCCGAAAACAATAATGTGTTTTCCTGCAAAGAGCTCTTCATAGTTTGTTTTGAGTACTTCTTGTAATCTGAGGTGAATCAAAGCCAACATTAGGTTGGACACCATGCTCACTTCATCTATTTGTAGCATTTTCATTTGTTCAATACTCTGCGTAGTTCCATTGCAGCTTCTGCAGAAAGTTTGTAATAATCTAATTTGTTTTGGTGTTCTACTGGCAGGAGTAGTAATCGGTGTCAAGTGACACCACTTATCTTGTAGGCAGCTAAACCTGTGGGGGCAGTGACAACAGCTGAAAGTTTGTTGTTTGTCAATTGTTGAAGGAACTTACTAATGATTTTGATTAGGAATGTTTTGCCAGAACCAGCTTCACCACTGACATACAATAGTATAGGTTTGTAATTTTGACAGGTGCATTCTTTGTTTTCATGTTGTACACCATGTGCAATTTCTTTTGTTACTTCTTGAAAAATGTTACGTTGCTCATTGTTTAGCCTTGATTGCAGTATAGTTAAGTCTTCTTTATCTTTATACTAACACATGGTGTTTTCTACTTCTAGCATAGCTAATTCTGCCTCATTTGTTATTAGTGGGTCTCCCAGTGGTTCTTGGCTTCCTGTGACAGAAGGTTGACTACTGTCAGGAGTGTCCTTGTCTAGTTGGGCCTGGAGTTTTTCTCCGTGTTGCTGTTCATTGTGCAACATTGTTTTGTACTGTGCAAAGTTTACATCAGTTATAGTGTTTTCATTTGCTTTGAAAGCATCTTCAAATGAGTCATAGTTATCTAGTATTTCTTCTTCTTTTCTCCATGGTTTAAAGAGTTGTAGCAGGGACATGTAATATACTTCTTTATGTTGAGGAGTCTTTAATGACAATTTGATATGATTAATTAAATTGGTTTGGCGAGTTTTACTAAACTGCCTTCACAGTTTGTCACTTTGTATTTACGGTTTTGTTCATTAGGTTTTATATTATTTTTGTATGTGTAATTTTGGGCTATATGGTTTAGACACATGGTTTCCAAAGTGGTACTCCTGTTTGGGTAGTATGTGTCCAATAAATTGTTTTTTAAAATGTCTTGGCTGTTGGGATCATATTTGGCTATTTTCTCTATATCTTAGTATGATTTTAGAACTCTTTTTCTAGATTTAGCTGGACTAAGACTTAGCCATACTACATTTGCAGATTTACCATACAATGTAGTACCAGTTAATCGATAAGCTGCTTTATAGTATACACATTTTCTATGGGACAGCATTTTTATGCCCAAGCTGTATAATTTCTGAGACACTGTTTTATCTGATGACAGGTCATTCCAGAGGTCTTGGAGCTCTGTCTTTTCTGATTTGGTTAAGTATGATGTGACATATCGTGCAACTGCAGTAGAATTGTCTGCAATGTACTGCACATCTATGTTTGCATTCCATAAGTGGGCAATGATTGCATTGTAATCATTGATATATTTTTCTTCTTCTTTTCTTTTTATGCAATATGTATTTTTAGGTGACTTACCTTTAACACTATGTCTAACTGAAGACATGAGGTTGTTCACTTGACCTGTATTTGTAACTGGTCTAGGGAAACCAAATCGGCATTTGGTGTAGTATTTCCCTTTGTGTTTGTATTTGCGATGACAATATTTGCCACATTTGTGTCTTTGGAATTGTAAAGTTTTTGCATGAAGATCACTATTTGTGGATCCTGATGGAATTTCACAAGTGACATATTTTTCAATAAACTGTAAAAGAGTGGCATCACTGTCTTGACCAAATTTAGGAGCATCTTTAATCCATAAAAGCATGTGGACATGTGGTGCTCCTCTGGCTTGGTATTCTTTTCTCCAAAAGAAGTGTTGCACTTATCCAAGGGGAGGAACAGTTTTATTACAAATAAAGTGTAGCATAGCAATGAAGCGATGGTGAAAATATCTTGAAACATTAACAGGATCCTGAGAACAAAGTTCTCCAGGTGTTAGTATATCTATGTTTGTTTTGTTTTCGTTTGATATGCGGAGGAAAGCATGTAAATCTTCCCATGCATATTCTGCACAACTTAATGTAACAAACCAAGTGGGTGGGCCAAGGTTTCTGATCATACAACGTACATCTCCATGACGTCGAAACCAGTACTCTTTAGTACCAGGCATATTTGCTAATAGATTTGTAAGATTTGCTTGTAAAACCTCCTCTTTTTGTTGCTGTCATATTTTGAAAGTGTGATCCTGATTTTAATATGTGTGCAACTCCGTAACATAAAGTTGCTAGTTCACTTTCAAAGAGTAGGTGGAATATGTATTCCACATTTTGTCTAAATCTGGGATCTTCAGAATACATTTGTAATGAGCGATATTCTGATGCTGATATTTGAATAGGTCTATCATCGTATCTTCCTCCTTTGCCAGTCGGAAAGAGTAGAGGAAAAGCACGTGCTTCTATACTTTTTTCCCATATGCTGATTGGTGATCCTTTTGTTTGACGCATTTGGTACGTTTCCAGTGGATCTTCTATGGTGTCATTAGAGTGCAATGGATGAATTGTATAAGGATCTAAAGTGTTTGATATTGTAGCAGGATCTAGGAGCTGAAATTGACCAGATTCTTGTGTCTCTTGAATTAGTTCAGTTGTATCTTTCAAGTTTTCTTCAATATTAATTTCTTTGTAATATTCATTATTCTCTTTAAGATATTGCAGGGCTTCTCTAACTTTTTGTAAATCTACAAGTTGTTGCCAAATTATTTTGTCTTTTGTAGGTACTTCATTTACCAAGATAATTAAAGATTGTTGCATTGGACGTTGCACTCCTAGAGTGTGCACATTTTCTTTGAGATCTAATGGTAAATACACTACTTTTTCACAAATACCTTTCACTAATTCAGAGGGAGGTAATTTTGCAGTTTTTGGTTGAAGGCGTATTATTGCTTGAAATGGGTGCACTGTTTGAATTATGATGCTGTCATATAAATTAAGTTGTTGAAGGGGTTTAAGTAGTGGATATAATTGCAAGTTATTTGTGATAGCACATGAAGGAGTTTGGATGTTGTCAAGTTTTATAGTGCAGTAACTGCAAAGTGTTATGGGGTCAGTTATTTCATATTTGTTTTCTGCTATAAGGTAGAGAGCTAATTCAAACCATTTAGATTCTTCATTGTCTTCTATTTTGTATGATAGGTCTACAGTTTTTGTGTTATTTTTATAAAAAGTTCTGCGGCAACATACCCACACGTGGTTTGGTACTTCAGCTGAAGTACTTTCAAATTTTAGTATTTCTATTTTGTATGTGTGTAGTGAAAGGGTGCCATGTGCAGAATTGTTACGAAGTTGGTTTACAGCTAATTCATCTTGGGTTTCACTTCCAAAATATTTTGTCTGGATATGGTCGATTTCTTTTAGTAGCTCTTTTGCTGTACCATGTAGAAGAATGTTATTTAAATTGGCTAGTGCTAAAGCAGGACTTTTAGCATAGTACAATTTATAAACTAGATTTCTTATACTTGCATGATGTGTTGATATCCTTTTGATATCATGGAAGGTTGTTTTGCAAGTAGGTCCTGTAATGCAGGCCAATGAATGTCCTTGTAGTCCTGTGTACTTGCGTACTGGACAAGCATCCATATTTTGCAGTAGTTTAATTTTGATTTTGTCTTTGCTTTTCACATATTGATTGAGGAATTGGTGTAAAGACTTGAACATTTTTTTGGGAATGTTACACATTGACGTGCATGGCCATTTGTACACTAGATGTTCTGATTCAGTTAAATGGAGGGGTAAATCTACGTTTTCAGGGCATATTTTTGTAAGAAGTACTTCTTGTTCCCTTATGATATTATTAACTTTTTCATAACCTCGACCACTGCTATGTATGACAATTGTATTTTCTTTGCTTTTGTTTGTACGCTTCTTCAATAAAGTATGGTTCTGTGCTTGTAGTGTGACTCCATTCACCTCCACAGATATTTAAGAATTTATTTCTGTTGACATTTCATTTATTGAGAAGTCTTTTTTGTAAGTTAGTTATTAGTTTTGTTAGTGGTCTTATTCTGTTTAACACTAAAATAAATAACTTTCTTTCGAGAAGAATTGCACTGTCTATCAACGCTTCTAAGATTACTTTTCTATGATAGGTTTGAAGTGTTGAACCTGGTTTCTCTCCTGTTTTCATAAGATTTTGAAGGACTTTGTGACGGAACATTTTGGCTAAAATACTTTTCTTGGTATGCTTACTTTGTGCTACATCAAGATTTATAGAAGAAGTTTTATTTGTAGTGATAGTTGATTTTCTGTTAATTGTTTTTTCTGTTTGTTTTACTTTTTGATAGAGGAGGCAAAGTGTTTGTACTAGAAACTTCTTCCGTTTCACTACATGACTGTGTTAGCTGTAGTGTTTCAACTTTTTTTTTACAAATTCGGCTATAGATGATGTTTATGTTGGAGAGTTTTCTTTTCATTTGCTCTACTTCTGCGTTCCTTTCTACAGAGTTGCTTTTTGGTAGGCATTTTTTAGAGTCTGTTGAAAAAAATACAGAAGGTATGGGTTTGGGTGTTCTGGAATGCATGTGTGTTGTGTGCATGAGTGTTTGAGTAAGATGATAAAGATGTATGTAATGGTGTGTGATTGTGCTTTGGGAAGTACAACTACTAGGGATGGGTATTCTTGAATTAATGTGTTACTAAACTGGGGTTCAGATGACAGAAAAAAAGTAAGCCAGTGGTTTGGAGAAGTATAAATAGTATATCTAAAGCTATACAATTAAAACAGTTGTTTGTTCTACAACTACATCTAAATTCTAGCGGCTGAGTTGGGTAATTTGTGTGTCGAAAAATAGGAAGTTGTGGGCCATTCTGCCAGTAAATCACTGTTTAAGACGGGGGGATTTTTGGTCAGAATGGTGCAGAATTTCTATTTGTAGGCACGGAAATAGCATGAATTAACCTTACAGTGTGTTTGAGTAATAATTCAAATATTATGGTAACACATTACTTACTTTTTTTCTAAAATGAGCATTTGCTTCTTAGTTGTTCTTTGTACTTCAAATTCGGCTGCTTCTTTTCTGGAGAATGGTCTTCACTGCAATTGTAAAAGAAAGAAATTAGTAATTTGGTTTGTATATAGCACTGTTTTTAATTTAGACATAGCTTTTTTAAATTGAAATGCTCAGCGCCTTCCTCAAAACAATTAAAACAATCTTATAACTAACTGTAGGAAAGAAAATATCTTTACTATGGCTTGTGAAATTCATAATGTACCACTGTTTACCACTATTCCTGTAACTAAGCTTTTCCACGTAATAGTGAGTCAATGTCATAGCCTGCTTTTCCACGTAATAGTGAGTCAATGTCATAGCCTGCTTGTCCTATATAAATGTAAGTAATTATATAAATTGAAAAAATGTAAACCAATTATGTGTTTGTACAAATATTATTGTTTCAGATTTGATCATAGAGTTTGCATGTAATTTTGTTTGATTGCATGTAGTCTATATATTATATTTAAAAAATGTTGGTTTAACATTATTTGCGTGTGTGTGTATGAAGAAATTAAACGGTATAAAGGTTTGTAAGTCACAGTTCATTTTAGGACAATGAAAACATGATCGTAGATTCATTTTACAGATTAAACAAGGTAAAAGTCGGTTAGAAAATGTGTTCATGTACTGTATAGAAAATATGCATACCTGTAGTTTGTGTTCATGCATATGGATATGGACAAAGCTGCAAGTAGAAATCTTGGAGACTTGTATAGTATTTCTCATAGATCGTGCTTGCCAAAGGTATGAGACTTGTACTCCGAGAGATTCACCGTACATTTGCAGTGCTGATCTATGATGATGCAGTTACATGTAGAGGTCTTGGATTTGATTGGTGGATGGGCATGTGATTTCTTAGCTACATCCAATGAGGGAATGGTACAGAGAGTGAAGTGGAAATGGTAGAAGGGCTGTCCATGTTACGATATGTTTGCGGACATAGCGGTTGTTCTAGGACACCGCGTATTACATCCGGGGAATTTGGGGTGGGGAGGCATGCAAATGAGATTGAATGTAGCAGGGAATTGGTCAGTAAAGTTTAGTGAGTGTGTTGTGCTAGGAGAGGTTTTCTCAGATATTATGTTTGCTGAGAGAAGAACAGATAGCTATGGCTGAGTGTTTCAAAAAACAGATTGTGTGGATTTTCTGAGACTCGTGGATACATTGGTTGAAGGTGCATGCAGAAAGCTGTGGAGTATCTATAGATCTTGGATTCCCACATGTGGAAGTGCACTGGCATGGAGTGCGTGGAATGAAGTGGTTGGACTTGCTACCTCTCTGTGCAACTTTGAAGATAGAGGAACATCCAGACATAATTGTAATTCAATGTGGAGGGAACAGTTTAGGACATGTGTCTGGAATTTCTTTGCAATTTGCAATGAAAGAAGGACTTCAGAAGATCATGGAATGTTTCCAAACGCCAAAGTAATTTTTTCACGGATTGCGCCGAGACAAATGTGGCCTCGTTCTTTCTCATGTGGTCCACAAATGGAGAAAGCAAGGGCTAATGTCAATAAGGCTGTTTGTGCCTTCCTAAGAGATTTTGGCATGTCCTCTTTTCAAAATGAAAATATTATGTTTCGTAGTACATACATTTTTCGCAGAGATGGAGACCATCTTACTTATGCTGGCAATCAGATTTTTCTGAGAAATGTACAAAATGCATTGCAACCTTTTTTTAGAAATACAGCATCCATTTTGATGTAGGTGTTAAGTATTTATAATTTTGGACATACAAACACCTCCCAAAGGCTCTTTTTCAGAGCCACCACTTGCTCCCAGAGAAAAATGCACTGGTTAACATAGGGTAGCACCCCAATTATTTTTATCTTCGCAAACTGTCCATGGACTTTTAAGATATACAAAGGGCCCTACTTTATTTAACATCATTTTTCTTGTTGATTTTTGTTATTTTGTATTTTTTTGGGTTTTTTATACACGACACACTAGGAGAAGAGGGGAAAGGAGGGTAAAGGGGGGACACCAACCACAGGGATAAGAAAGGGTGAGCTGAGAGAGAAAGATGTAGAGTGGGTTTTATTTGGGTAGTGAGCAGGTCTTCTCGTGCTCTGAGAGGATAGTCTCAAAAGCACTCCGAAGTCGCTCCCCCCTGCAGAGTACTGTGTCACAGTACATACATACAACTGTGACCCTCGAAAGGTAAGGGTCATCAGAATTATGTATGGCCTGTGAGACAGCTTGAGGAAGACGCTGTCCCACAGAGGTGTTCCTTGTGGTGACAGGATCAGAAACGGAGGATGAAGCAGAGGCAATCAACCTACTACGCTCTTCACAAGGTACAACCTGGCGATTGGCCCCAGTGTGGAATGAGTTCAGGTGTCGCTTCATGGTCATGGTCCCAAATCTGTACGACCATGCCTCCCGCGACTGAGTACCGTTTTGCACTCATTGCAGGTGACACGGTTCGCACGAGCCTTAGGAACATTCCCATGAATGGTAAACAACCGCCACACCCAAGAATCACACCGAGGGCGGGTAGTAGGGATTTCCTCTACCTCATTCTCGTCATCCTCTTCTTCCTCCTCTGTATCCTCACTCCTGTTCCCCTCTTCAGGCCTTTGGGGAGATGGTGGTTGTGGAGGGGGTGGGGGTGGTGCTGACGCAGATGTAGCACCAGGTGGCAATAGTGGAGCCATGGATGTCATCGTCTTGGAGATGGAAATCTCAAAATCTGCAAAGTCTGCAGCAAAATGCAGTGTGCTCTGTGGGATCAAACACCAAAAAAGGTTCAAAAAGTCACGAAAACTATTTGGAAATTTAGGATTAGTATGTGGGATTTGTGGTATGGTGAGCTTTTAATGAGAAATATTGTGGATTACTTGAAAATGTACTTTTAAACGGTTCGGGGATACGAACAGTGTCCGCATTCAGAACACGCGATCAGCGTGGGCGCAGTCACATGATTGCTTCGTGAGCATGTTCGCTAAGGAAGCGGCCGTCCACAGGACACCCAATGTACAGACATTGTTTTGCGCATGCGTGTTGATGTTCTACGGACAGTGTTCGGGTCCTGAACTAATTAAAAGTGCATCACATGTAAAACGAACAGTTACGGATAGCTGTTTGTTCTTAGCACAGTTTAACTTACTTGCGAACAATACGGACAGACTTAGGGGCCGATTCATGGAACCAACGTGCGCCGAAAATCTTGGCGCAAGCAGGCGCAAGCATTCGCAAGCAGGCGCAAGCGCAAAAAAACAGGCGCACGCGTGCGATTCATGGAAGTCCCTGCGCGTGTTTACCTCGGGATGTGCGCCAAACCCGTGCTTGGCGCACAAGTCACTGCAACATCCCGAAAGGCGTGCGCAATGCGCACAGTGAAAGCGCACAACCTCGGCACATACACCAGAAAGTAGGCGGAACACGGGGCGTAACGCGCGGAATGGGGAACAACGCGCGAAAATAAGGGCGTAACTGGGGATGTACTGCAGGGAAGCAGACAGAACGCCCACACGCACTCGAACCACACGTATTCATGGAATCGAATAGGGCAAAGCCACGCACAGCAAAAGACACGCACAAGCCGAAACACGTCCGCCACACGAAGGCAGGCGGTAGCGTCCCTGCGCATTACAAAAGTGACAACATACAGCAATTGGGCCTGTGCGAGCGGGGCATGTGTATTTCAGGGGTGCGCGGGAAGTTACACACGCGATTGAGCGGGGTACGTGTATTTCGGGGGTGCGCGGGAAGTTACACATGCGATTGAGCGGGGTACGTGTATTCCGGGGGTGCGCGGGAAGTTCCACACACGATCTCATCAGGGTACGTGTATTTCGGGGTGCGGGGGAAGTATCACACGCAACATCAGCCGGGTATGTGTATTCCAGGGGTGCGCGGGAAGTTCCACATGCGATTCCATCAGGGTATGTGTATTACAGGGGTGCGCGGGAAGTTCCACACGCGATCTCATCACGGTACGTGTATTACAGGGGTGCGCGGGGAGCAGCACACGTGAATTGCACGTGTGGGTCCTCCCAGGTGTTCCCTCTACACCCTCCACGGCCCCTGCAGGTGGCTCACACCACAGGGGCCTACCTTGCACATGTCCTGCAGGCACCCCATCCACCATGGCCATGCCCCCCAGCCAACCCACATGTCAACTTGCACTACTGCCCACCAACGCATGTCCCCCTGCACAACCAGCCACCACGGGAACCCTCCACCAGGCCCCCACCCATGCCTCCCACCCCCCCACCCCCCAGCACTGTGGGGCACCTGCCAGCAGGCCCCACTCATGTCCAACTCATGTACCCCTGCACCCCCACCGCCCAGCACTGTGGGGCACCTGCCAGCAGGCCCCCACCCATGTCTCTCACCACCCCCACCCCCAGCAGTGCAGGGTCACCCTCCACCAGGCCCCCACCCATGTCTCCCACCACCCCCACCCCCCAGCACTGTGAGGCACCTGCCAGCAGGCCCCACCCATGTCTCCCACCACCCCCACCCCCCAGCAGTGCAGGGTCACCCTCCACCAGGCCCCCACCCATGTCTCCCACCACCCCCACCCGCCAGCACTGTGGGGCACCTGCCAGCAGGCCCCCACCCATGTCCAACTCATGATCCCCACCACCCCCCCCAGCACTGTGGGGCACCTGCCAGCAGGCCCCCACCCATGTCCAACTCATGTTCCCCGCCTCCCCCACCCCCCAGCACTGTGGGGCACCTGCCAGCAGGCCCCCACCCATGTCTCCCACCACCCCCACCCCCAGCAGTGCAGGGTCACCCTCCACCAGGCCCCCACCCATGTCTCCCACCCCCCACCCCCCAGCACTGTGGGGCACCCTCCACCAGGCCCCCACCCATGTCTCCCACCACCCCCACCCCCCAGCAGTGCAGGGTGACCCTCCACCAGGCCCCCAACCATGTCTCCCACCACCCCCACCCCCCAGCAGTGCAGGGTCACCCTCCACCAGGCCCCCACCCATGTCTCCCACCACCCCCACCCCCCAGCAGTGCAGGGTCACCCTCCACCAGGCCCCCACCCATGTATCCCACCACCCCCACCCCCCAGCACTGTGGGGCACCTGCCAGCAGGCCCCCACCCATGTCCAACTCATGTTCCCCACCCCCCCACCCCAAGCACTGTGGGGCACCTGCCAGCAGGCCCCCACCCATGTCCAACTCATGTTCCACACCCCCCCCACCCCCCAGCACTGTGGGGCACCTGAAAGCAGGCCCCCACCCATGTCCAACTCATGTTGCCCAAAGCACTGTGGGGCACCTGCCAGCAGGCCCCCACCCATGTCCAACTCATGTTCCCTACCACCCCCACCCCCCAGCAGTGCGGTGCACCTGCCAGCAGGCCCCCACCCATGTCCAACTCATGTTCCCCAGCCAACATGTCATCACAATCTAGATCCCTGGTCCCTATGGTCATCCTCCAAATGCAAAACACCCACCCGAGTATTGCATCCACCCACTCATAATTGGTAATTACATGACAGAACACCAATTGCAAGTTCCGAAACAAACACATTTCCCTCACATACACCCAATGGGTGTCAGTGAATCTCAAAACCCATATCATGATATGCATGAAACCAATGAGATGATACTACACATTGAAGTATGATAACAAAATATGTATTAAAGCAAACATAAATAGAATCAAAAATAAAGAAACATAAATGTGAATGTACAAAAATGAAAAGAAGCATGTCCGTGAAAAAAAGCAAAACCAAAAATCTAATTCCAAAGTAATGGTGTCCAAAGTCACTGTCCACAAAACAAAATCCAATGGGAAATAAAAAAGAAAGCCATTGCTCCATGGTTAAAATGTGAAAGAAAAATACAATCCAACAGTGAACTATGTACATGGGAACAAGCCAGGGTCCATTATCCCAACAAAAGAAAGGAAACCTATCTAACTACACTAATTAATAAAATAAACTATATACAAAAATGTGGCCAATGTCCGAAAGGTCCAAAATAAATCCAAAAAAAAATGAAACCTAACCCTACCTACATAACTATGTACAAGGGCAGCGGGCTAGTTTGACGGCTCACTTGTGGATGTCCCGGGCCAGGGCATCATCGAACTCCTGCTCAATGTCCCGGAGGCGGTCCTCCTCCATGGCCCCGAGGGTCTGCAGGGCCGTCGACGTGTCCACCTCCAAACCCCTGCGGATTGCCTCGAGGCACTCGGCCGGCCTCAGGGCCCTCCGCATGGAGTTCTCAACCCTGACCATTGTGAGCCGTGCCTCTTCCGCCCGCTGCCGCTCCGCATCTATGGCGTGGCCCAACCGCTGCCACACGGAAGACACTCTCTGTCCTGGGTCCTCCTGCCCTCCGGCCGATGCCTGCATCTCCGATGTTGAAGGCCCTGAGCCTTCATGGCTCCCACCACGTTGCTGCTGCTGCTGTGCCTCTGCCCATGCACTGCCTCCTGCTGCCTGCACATCCTCCGCTGGCTGGGGTGCAGTCATTGATGTGGCCACCCCTGCTGGACGTCCGACTCCCGACTGTGGCAGGGATGCCTCCTCCACCAGCCTGGCCGCACCGTCAGAGGCAGCTCCACAGGGCACCCAGGTGACTGATGGGTGGGAAGATGGCACGGAGGACGACTGGCGCGTAGGGGGTTCAGTTGAGGAGGGGGTCGTAGCAAGCCCCATCATACGGAGGAATCCGGCCTGGGTGACCTGTCCCAGCAGGCTGACGTGGTCAGTGAGCCTTTCGAGATGACGTGCAGTCTCCTCATGAAAAGACTGCAGGTCACCTCGCATGGCCCGTTGACGCAACGCCACACCATTCAGAACAGGCTCAACCCGGACCCGGATAGCCACGTCCGCAGGCAGAGGAAGGCCAGTTGACGTGAGCTCATCCCCTGCCTGAAAACGGGTCTGGACGTAGGCATCCCTGCTGGTGCAAGATGATGCAGGGACAGGATCAGGGACAGGATTGCACACAGGCACCTCCGCGGCGGCCTGTGCTGCCTCCTGTCCCTGGTCCTGCACTGCACCACTAGCACCAGTGGGATCCCCACCTCCAGACCCCGTCTCTGTTGCTTCCAAGGCCTCCTCCATGCAGCTTAAAACAATATACATGCGTGTCATCACGGACATGTCCACTTACATACACATTCATCCAAACATGTGTGCCCACACAACTGCATTTGGCATGCAAGCCTACACACACAAGCACCATCCATGTCTCACACATTCCAGCCCTCGCATGTGTTAGCCCCATGGCCCTGTACACCCCCACACATACTCAACCCCATACAAACAGATGTGCAACCTGTACACTACTGAAAAATCACCACACGCACATCTCACAGTCAGGATGCATGTACACTTATCGCTCGACTCCAGACGAGTCTGCCTCTCAAGGACATGGACGTGGAGCGCTGGGGATATGCGTTCCAGGACCCTCATCTGTTCTTCCGACAATTGGCCCCGGCGCCCCTTGGCATCCGCTGCCTTCAAGAGGCGCCGGGCCTTGTTCAGGGTCCTGGACCTGAAGTCCTCCCAGCGCTTCTTGACATGTTGTAAGTCGCGGACTGCCACCCCCTCCGCGTTGATGGCAGTCACGATGTCAGTCCAGATCCGAGTCCGTCCTTCCTTGTCGGCGCGGGAACTTCCGAAGAGGGCATCATACTGCCCCAGGACTTGCTCCACCAGGACACCAACTTCGGTGGCACTGAAGCTGGTGCCCCTCTGCCTCTCTGGCCGGGGGTTGTCAGTGGTCTCAGATGGTGTTTGCCCCGACATGACAACCCCAGAGGCAAGAGTGGGGGGGCAACTGGGTCCTGGGGCTGGGCTGTGGAGCAATGGAATCCCAGTCGGGAGTCTTCGGTTCCAGCAGGGGTGGTCACAGCAACAGCACCCCTGGCTGATGTGCAGGCAGCAAATGGCAGGGCACGTGGGCAGCAGGCAGTCAGGCAGCAGCAGATGGCAGGTGGGAGCGTGCTCGGGGCTCTGGGGGGCAGTAGTTCGGCCTTCTGGGCAGGAGCATGGTCTTCCGTGTGCTTACGCATGGCCAGCTTGATACGGAGTGATTTGGCACGTGAAAAATCGGCACGTCAGCGTGTAATTCGAGGAAAGCCCCTTAGCGCGTAAGCGCGTCTGCATGCATACGCATTTTCATTGGACAGAAGGCCCCTCAAGCGCAAGCGCCCCTGTGACGTGACGTGTACAGGCGTGCATGGGCATTTCAGCACGCGTAAAAAACTGCACGTCCGCGTGTAATTCGAGGAAAGGCCCTTAGCGCGTGAGCGCGTCTGTGACGTGACGCGTGCGGGTGTTTCCCTCATTACACGTGATGACAGAGCACACGTGGATTTCCACCAATCGCGTGTGAAAGTTCCTGCGCACCCCGAAACACACGTACCCAGGCCAATCGCGTGTACGCTCACTTCCCTCCGATTACACGCGATGACACTCGGACGTACAGTTTTACCACGTATCCGAATTCGGGAAACCCACGCACGGCAAAAGACGTGCACAGGCGTCAACGCGTCCGCCACACGAAGGCAGGCGGAAGCGTCCCCGCGCACAGCATAAAAGTGCGCGCAAACAACAAACGCTTATTTACAGCTACGATGAATGCCCCATTTGTCGCAGCACTGATCGTGGGACACCGCAGGAGGAGGAGAATAGCCAGGGCACGCATTTTCGCACCACGGACAAGTCTTTTTGGGATGCCTGATGACCAGGTCTACGGCAGGTATAGGTTTCCACCCCATATCATCCTAGACCTGGTCAGGGAGTGGGAAGATGACCTTACATCCCCCACTATTTGCTCCCAAGCATTGAGCCCCTTGGAGAAACTGCTCAATGTCTTGCATTTTTTGGCCACTGGGTCATTTCAGCGGACCACTGCCATAGTGGAGGGGTCTCACAGGCCACGCAGTCACGCTGCCTACACCAGGTACTGGCAATCATGACAGCGCGCCCCTCAGTCCGCAGGCACATATACATGCCCAGAACACCCGCAGAAAGGCAGGCCGTTGTCCTGGATTTTTTCAGGGTGGCACACTTCCCCAAAGTGCTCGGTGCCATAGATTGCACCCATGTGGCCCTACGTCCACCTAGGGCCACTGAGCACATCTACCGAAACCGCAAGCACTGGCATTCCATCAATGTACAGGTGGTATGCGATGCAAAGGGAATCATCACCTCTGTCTATGCAAACTACCCTGGCTCCATCCATGACAGTTTCATATACAGAATGTCCGCCCTGAGCCGGGCCCTGGAAGCTGGGCAGCATGGCGACACATGGCTCCTAGGTCAGTACAAATGCCCTTGCACATGCATTCAAGTCACACACAGACACATATCCAAACCCTAATTATCTCAACTATTATCACCTCCCGAGGGGACAGTGCCTACCCTCTGAGCAACCACATGATGACGCCAATCCGGAACCCCACCACACCACCCCAGGTAAGATACAACGCCGCCCATATTGCAACCAGGGGCATATTGGAGCGCACATTCGGAGTGCTCAAGTCCCGTTTCCGCTCCCTTGACCGCTCTGGTGGGCAACTACTCTATGCACCACCAGTAGTGTGCAGGATCATTGTGGCAGCATGTGTCCTGCACAATGTTGCAACACGGCAGGGCGTCCCGGTGGACATGGTGGTGCCCCCACATCCCCAACCACAGGCACAGGCGCTGCCCATGGGAGGGGACAGGGCACGTGGCGAGGAAGCCCGGACCCAGCTTGTGGCCACATTTTTCACCTAAACTCCCACCCCTGCGGAGTGCACACAGGCCTGGCACATACCAGGTGACAATCGATGATGACAAAGAGACAGTCAACTGTCACAACCCTACCACCCTGAGATAGTTGCCATGGAAGTGCCACATCGCCTGCATCCCTAGCTACTTAAACACAAGCTATCCTGTGTGACCAAAAGGCACACATATGACATGACATGATATGGCCCATACACAAGTATTTCAAGGCGCGATGAGGCAGGGAGGGGGGACCAAGGGAAGACAGACAACGGTACTACTAGGCCAGGTGTCATTGAGATCGTGCGAGTGCAGGGGTAGGGGGAAGGGAAAAGTGCAAGGGGAAGGGGGGGAGTGTAGTACAGGGGAAGTAGCCCAAAAAAAAATACATAGGTCGGCTGGTGGCAACTGCAAAGGTAAGTGCAGACAAGTGCTGGGAAGGGTGGGCTGTAGGGATAGAGAGACAGTACCGCAGTGCAGGGGTTGCCAGGGAGGCAGTGCAAGTGGAGAGTGGCTGGGCCAGGGACCGAGGTCGGTGAGAGTGGCCCAGTTGCAGCTCCAGTGCAGTTCCAGTGAAGAATTCTGCAAGGGAGAGGCAGAGAGAAAGCAGAAGCAAAGAGGAAGGTCTTGAGGTGCTTCCAGAACTGGAGATGGTTCCCCTCAAGTTCAAGTGAGGCAGGAAGTCTGTTCCAGATGGAGGGCCCTGGCGCGGAGAGAAATCTACCCACAGCTACTTGCTCTGAGAAGCGGATGACCCTGACATGCAAGGTGTGCATCACACACACCTGCAAAACAGGCCATGGCCATCACTGTCATGTCACTCAAACCCTCCCAAACCACAACATGACATGGCAAGCAATACCCATACACCAACACAGTAACGATAAGGTACACATTGCCATGTCCTAAATGTACAGTGGCATCAGACAATTATGCCTGACCCGGAATCAGATGAAATGACAGACCAACAAAATCTCCCACCCAAAATAAGTCATTTCCAAATGCATTACAAGAGTCGTAGACGTAACATAACAATGAATGCCTGTCTACATGCACATTGTGCATTGCAAAATCAATACTGCAGCTCATGTGTGCAGTGTCCTACTCCTGCAACACACTGCTCAGTGCACAGCACAGTTAACAGCCATTGTGTGTGATGCACACCCTGAGCATCACGTCTAAGTGACATACCACATCAAACAGTACATTAGGCATGTACAAGATCCATAATCGGTCACAGAACATGTGCTGCAGGGACACAGTGGACACCAGAAGGCAAACAGTGTGCAAGTGTGTGGTTCTGCAAGGACATGCACTCCACATACGCATGTGCACTCAAGTGACCATTAGTGTTCTCTACACATCACATGTGAACATTCACCATGTGTACACCCCAGCATGTCAAACCACAACTATCCCCTCGCACCTGAAAGGAAAACACAACACATGAACAGGCATTGATCAGCAGAACACAACATGTACATAGGATACCACCATTACAATGTCAGAGTTCCCATCACACTGCAGGGCAAGGCAACTATCAACAACAACCGCCCCCTCCCTCACAAATGACCATGACCCACTGAACAACTGCACCTGGGTCATGGAGCCTTCAAACCTCAATTCCACCTGGCCACAGGATCACCTTTACCCTTCGTCACCATCTCCCACCTTGTGTGTAAAAAGGTGCCTGCACCCTCATAATCAATGTCCAAAATCACAAAATCCAAGCCAGAAAAACGAACCAGAACACCCTCCAGTAGATGACTTGACGTAGCAGAACCTCACAAAGGCCAAGTACTACCACAATGATGCAACAACCAAGGTAGCACAGCAAAACAATGTCACGACAGGATTTGAAACATGTGTAGTACATGACATAGCATGATGCACCATGAACGGATGTGTACTGTCACAGGTCCCCTGTACAGGCGCGGGAGTGTCACGAAACAACCACCCACACCATGTCCCGGGTGCCTGCAAGGTCAAACTCACACAGGCCCCTGAGACCCTGGTGGGGAAGGAGGTTCAGGGATATACAGTCGGGACAGGTGGTGACACACTGGATGACTGGAATGAGTGGCAGGAGAGGGGAAGAGGAATGACACATGAAACTAGGGAATGCACGAAAATGTACTACCTGCATGAACACATACACAATCCAAACAAACTTGGACATCATTGTCATGGCCTTCTGTAGTCCAGGCTCAGGAGTGGTACGAACCAACCACCCCCTCTAGGGTTTTGGTGCCTGCAAGTTCGGGGCTTACACAGGCATCCGCAACCCCAGCGGGGAAAGAGGGTCAGGGAACGTTGCTTGGATAGGTACGGGAAGCTTGAACACTGGGTAGAGGGTAAAGGGTTCAAAATTGCATAGGATCACGGGTGATTAGGGAGAAAAAACATACCAAATTGAACCACACATACATCCATGCATTAGTACACTCCCCAGCAAGCCTATGCAGAGCAGTTCGAAAGAAAAACTACAAGACACTTAGCTCTGGTTTTGAGTGCTGGCCTCCTGCCTGCACCCTCTAAGGTCCGGTTACAGGAGCACTGCAATGCTGCAAAGAGAGCCACAGTCAACAACCTGTACGTGCCAATTACACAAAAACACAACACCAAACATGCCCCATAGCAACAAACTACTCTACAAACAGACAATCTGGTATCAATGCTTCGTACCCATATATAACATCACCCCTGTGACGGGTCATACACAGTCAATGCAGGAAGTCAGCCGCTGGTGGGTGCGTGGCAAATGGAACACCAATGTGTCACAATTCACACAACATGCAATGTTCCCTGGGTAAGCAGACAGACCCATATAGCAAGTCATGACTTCAGAGCAAGTTGCGTACCACCATGACCGAAACAAAGTTGGCAGTGCATTTATCATAAAGTACATGGAAAAGACATGCACTGCACCCGAGTATGTCCCTTGCTGTATGTCTCTGTGAGCTGCCCCTTTCCATGTCTCGGAAGGCTACATGGTTGATACAATTGCCTCAATGGACCTTGGTGTACCGGAGGGTATGTGCCACTGCCCCTGCATGTGTCCCAGACAACCCTACTATCAACAGCCATCAGTCCACCAACACATCTGAGCTGCATTGTGTGCTCCAACACCAATATTCGTCTAAGCTCACCCTCAGTGCTGTGACTAAGCCTGCATGTGCAACTCGCCTGGTGCAAGCTTTGCTGTGTCGTGGCCCCCCTGTGCTGCTCACCTTGCCTGGAGTTCCTTGGAACATGTCAGCAGTTCTAGGATGTGGGTCTGCAATCCCTGTGCCTCTGCTTGTGCACACATGTGCATGTGGGCACCAACAAACGGGTCCAGAATTCCGTCGTCCAATGGGCCATGTCTGCTGGCAAAGGCATCTCATTACTTGACCATGTCAGAGAGTCACATCACAAATCACACCATCAGTCCATTTTTCAACTCCAAAGTGTGGAACACTATCTACAGCATGAATTGAAACAAGCACGTGTACAGGAAAGATATGAAACATACTACACAATGCATAGCAATCAATGTACACATTAATCATGACACACCCCATCTAGCAAAAGCTGAACAGTGGACAATAACACCAAAATCATCCCCACTAGGGGTGTCAACACAAGTCACACAGCACCAGACATGCCACAGATATGACAGTCCAAAGCCCTTGTGTAATATTCTGTAACACCGAACCATCCTTGCGAGCGCATGGATAAGGGAGGCAGGAGTGGCATATGTGAGTCAAGGACCCCAAGCAGCAAACACATACACAAGACAAGCCTGAAGGGCCCAGCTGGAACAGACAGTGGATGCCTTCAAAAGCCACAAAGCACCGCACCGTCACATGAAAGCACAATAGACTAGCAATTTTAAACTAAATCAACTATTAACTAATTACACTAACAATGGAAAACCTACATTACCTAATTAAACTAACTATCAAACAGAAACTTAACTAACTAAACTAAAAGAAAAATCAAAAATGGCCACATACGACCCGGGGGGAGGGGAGGCACCCAGGAGGGGGGAGGTACAGGGTGCTGCTCAACATCCACATGCAATGATGCTGAGCCAAAAAAAAACCTCCATGGGCTCAACGCCTGCACAGCCCGACCTATGTGGGAGATAGATGGCCGTCCGAGTCTGGCTCATCCTGTAAAGGAGGACGTGGCACAGTAGCTTGGCCACACCTAGCCGCAGCTTGCCCCTTGTCGGCAGCAAGTCTGCTGGACGGGTGAGCCTGGTTCTGTGTGGCGATGTGACATAGGTCTGCATGCAGAACCTCACGTGATACACGTGCTTCCTCTTGCAAGGTAGCACGTGTAACACGGACTTCCTCCTGCAAGGCCTGGCTGGACAACCGCTGCACCTCCTGGCAAGCCTGTAGCTCAGCCGAGATGGTACGCTCAAGCTGTGCAAACCTCTCCTCTGCCTGCTGCCTCTGGGACATCATAAGGACACCCAGAGTGGATCTGAGGGAAGCATACTCCTCCCTCAGGGCATCCATGTGCGCCTCTGCTTAACGCAGAGACGACATTTCAGCCTGGCGTGCCCTGCCTGAGGCCGCCATGCCCAGTTTGAGCGAGCGGGCCGTGGACTGTGCCGCCTGCTGCTGGAGAAGCACCTGCCTAGCAGGGGGGAGCACAGATCGGGCCACACGCTCCATGCTCTCAGCGATGTTCTCCATAGCTGCCCCCTGTTGTTCGGAATTGGCAGTCATGTCTTGCTCCCACTCAGTAAACAGCGGTTGCGCGCGGCGACCGCATTGCCGGGCTTGACCCCTGCGGGACCCAAGGACCGGGGTCCTTGCTGTGTTGGCACCGCCCGCGGCTGCACGACTACATGCCCCCGTCGACGTGATGTCCCAGGCACATCAGTGACTGGTGTGGAGGGTGACCCTGCGTCCCGATCCACCACGGGCGGAGGAACCAAGACTGTCTGATCCCTCAGTGCAGGTGTCACAGACAGAGGAGTGTCCACATCAGAATCACTCACCCCTGACACATGGACTTGATGCTCATCCAACTCAACATGGACGTCAGAGTCGTCATCAAGGCTGGACTCATAGGCAGCCAGAGACAAGATGGACTGCAGCACTTGGGGGTTTTCATGGCCTACCACCCCACGACCCCCACTAGTGCCGGGTTGATGTGGTGTTACCAACCCTGTGTCTGGCATGACAACACCATCCTCCGCCTCCATTGTGTCATCACCTAAAAAATAGAGAGAAAAAAGGTCACTACACATGTCAGAAGCACACGACACACACACACCAACAGCAAACGCATCCGGCAGACATGTGACACACAACATATAACCTGGCATGCATGCTGGGTCTACTTTGAATAGCTTCTGTGATCAGACCTGTTGAAAGGTGGCAGTTTCCATGGAAGTGGGTCTATGCAGTGCAGAAAATGTGTACGCCACTCACTACCTACATGTACAAGGACTCATGGTGTGTGCCAGGAAATGTGAAGGCAGTGCAATGTCAAATTCACACATCATGTGCATTGTGCATTCAATGTGTACGATATCTAGAAGCCAAGCACCCCTCCACCCCAGTACCAAAGCAGGGATGCCTAGCATGGTATCAAAAGGCTGACCATACACCTGTGTATTGACAGGCAGTGTTGACTGGCATCAACAGCTTAATGTGATTCAAATGACAGCACTGCAAATGATGCTGGGACAGTAGGCAGGACACATGATGAAAACTCTGGAGGCCGCCCACGTGTGAAGAAGACACAACAAGAGTTGGACAGAGTCATTGGCCATTGAACAGGCTGAGGCCTGTGAGCCACACAGATTGTCAGAGCCTAAACATGTGTGCAACGCAGGACTGAGCCACAGTTGACATGGGAAGGCTGATGAGATGGCAGGCAATGTATGTAACCAAGGACTTATATTACAGTGATCATCCAGTCAAGGACACATAGGGGCATGCGTGCATTGCACATGGAGCATGAATGGGCACTCAATGTCCCTGCGGGACATCTGACCCATGCACAGTACAAGTGAGATACCCTGCATCGAGTACTAAGGCTGTACCACACGGCATATGTCTGGCAGATTCTACGCTGGAAGTTAGCATCTACACAGGACACATGAACAAGAAACTACACATTGGCAAGATTGAAGCAGACCAGTGCAAAGGTGGAACTGGGGTGCAGAGTGGCGGAGGAGGGGCAAGGGAGCATGCCTACATGGAGTCCCGCATGCAGGCAGAGGAGACATGCATGACGGAAGCATTGCATTACTTACACATCAGAACCATGTACACGTCACATGTAGCAGCAATCATGCACAACACATCCCACAAGTGAAACACACACGTCCTCAACAAACACGCATCAACACTCACTGGATTGCGCATCAAAGTCCAGCATCTCTCCCACTCCTTCGACCAATTCAGGTGGTATGAACTCCGCAACGAGAGCCTCATGCGGAGTGAGCTCTTCCTCCTCTGGTGCAGGCCCACCGCCAGTCACCAGAGTCAAGTTGTAATTAGAGGCACGCTTAGCCTTAGTGCTGCGCTTGATGTCATTCCAACGCTTTTTGCACTCTTGGCCCATGCACACCTCATGGCCGAATGAACTGACATATTCCGCAACATGCTTCCAGTGGGTGTCACGTTGGGCAGCCGTAGTCTGACTATTGGCACCCACTAGCATGTCACGGCTGTGGCCCCGCACGTAGTCCACGAGGAAGTCCAGTTCCTGCTTACAGAAAGGCTTCTTCCTCGACGTGCAGGAGGTTGTGGCTGTGTGTGGGGTCCCAGCCTGTGCTGCAGGTGCAACCTTCCTCCTCTTGGACTGTGGCGCAGACCCTGGCTGGCTAATGCCACCCTGACCTGTATGGCCAGTGGGTTCGGTGGATTGAGCCAAGGGAGTGGCAGGTGGAGGGATGATCAAAGGCCTGACTCGTGTCAGTGGCAGCTGGGTGCCCACTAATGGACCCTGCGCAGCAACATCAGCTGTGGCAGGGTCATTGACCGCAACGGTCCTGGTTGGCAGACTCACAACCGGGGTGCTGTTGGGTGCATCTGCCCCTGCACTTGCCAACACCCGGCTGTTCGGGGCAGCAGATGACATGACTGCCCCAGGGACAAGTGTCTTGGTCTGAGCAGCCCGGCCTGCCCCTATGGTTTCCCCCCTGGCCTGTTGGAGATCTACCAAGGGCTCTTCAAGTGACAACGCAGCCTGCGCTGGCAGACCCTGAGCCTGGGTGGCGGTGTCCACAGCTGCACCTGCAGCTACCTCTACCCTTGGGCCCGTGGCAGTCGATGGAACGGACTGCCGGGTCGAACGGGTGCCAGTGCCAGATGCAGGAGCTGCATCCCCCGGAACCACAGGGGGTGGTGGCATGACTGCACTGACACATGGCACAACATTGTGCTCAAGTGGCGCACCCCTGCCTCTTCCCCCTCTGTGGCCACCCTGGACACCCTGGAGTCCCCCTACTCCCTGGTCACCACGGCAACATCCCCGACCACGCCCGCCACGAGGAGGACGCCCAGCTGAGGCGCCCCATACCTTTGGTGGCCTCCCAACCATGGCACTGATGTAGAAGTGCTGGCACAGATGGAGTGGTGCCAATGGGAGGTGTACACCACAATTGACCTGGGCAATTGGGGCGAAGGGGGTAGGAAGCAAGATGTTAACAGCCCCCTTGCACCTGCAAGGCTGTATGTGACCCCGGTGATGTGGTGACGGGTCACGCAACGCTCAGGAACCCCAAAACTGCAGTAAAACCGTGCACGCAACCCTGCAGCCTACGTGCGTGGATTCAACCTCCCGCAGTACGCGGTGGAACCCAGTAACACGAATAACGCGTACGCGTGGGACACGCAGGCTACTATGACATCGAAAATGGGTGCGATACACAGGGGCACCCGCAGTGGGAAAAAGAGCGTGTGCGACTCACCGTCTGACTAGCGCGATGCAGAAAAACACGCGTAGCCAATACCCCCGCCAAAAGAAGAGATACGTCCTTGATAGCTGTGAAGTTGTGATGGCGCGCGAAACAACAGGAAGCAGCAACACACGTCGGTCTCCACGAAAGGCTTGTACAGCGAACTGCTGGGCCCGCTCACCTTTAACCCGTGCTGAGGGAAACGCACGCGCGCGTCACGTCACTTACGCGCATGGGCCCTTTCCTCGTATTACACGCGGACGTGCAGTTTTTCACGCGCGCTTACGCGCATGGGCCCTTTCCTCGTATTACACGCGGACGTGCAGTTTTTCACGCGCTGAAATGCCCATGCATGCCTGTACGCGTCACGTCACAGGGGCGCTTGCGCTTGAGGGGCCTTCTGTCCAATGAAAATGCGTATGCGTGCAGACGCGCTTACGCGCTAAGGGCCTTTCCTCGAATTACACGCTGACGTGCCGATTTTTCACGTGCCAAATCACTCCGTATCAAGCTGGCCACGCGTAAGCACATGGAAGACCACGCTCTTGCCCACCATGCCGAACTACTGTCCCACAGAGCCCCGAGCACGCTCCCACCTGCCATCTGCTGCTGCCTGACTGCCTGCTGCCCATGTGCCCTGCCATTTGCTGCCTGCACATCAGCCAGGGGTGCTGTTGCTGTGACCACCCCTGCTGGAACCGAAGACTCCCGACTGGGATTCCATCGCTCCACAGCCCAGCCCCAGGACCCAGTTGCCCACCCACTCTTGCCTCTGGGGTTGTCATGTCGGGGCAAACACCATCTGAGACCACTGACAACCCCCGGCCAGAGAGGCAGAGGGGCACCAGCTTCAGTGCCACCGAAGTTGGTGTCCTGGTGGAGCAAGTCCTGGGGCAGTATGATGCCCTCTTCGAAAGTTCCCGCGCCGACAAGGAAGGACGGACTCAGATCTGGACTGACATCGTGACTGCCATCAACGCGGAGGGGCTGGCAGTCCGTGATTTACAACATGTCAAGACGCGCTGGGAGGACTTCAGGTCCAGGACCCTGAACAAGGCCCGGCGCCTCTTGAAGGCAGCGGATGCCAAGGGGCGCCGGGGCCACTTGTCGGAAGAACAGATGAGGGTCCTGGAACGCATATCCCCAGCGCTCCACGTCCAGGTCCTTGAGAGGCAGACCCGTCTGGAGTCGAGCGGTAAGTGTACATGCTTCCTGATTGTGAGATGTGCGTGTGGTGATTTTTCAGTAGTGTACAGGTTGCACATCTGTTTGTATGGGGTCGAGTATGGGTGGGGGTGTAGAGGGCCGTGTGGCTAACACATGCGAGGGCTGGAATGTGTGAGACATGGATGGTGCTTGTGTGTGTAGGCTTGCATGCCAAATGCAGTTGTGTAGGCACACATGTTTCGATGAATGTGTAAGTAGACATGTCCGTGATGTCACGCATGTATGTTGTTTTCAGCTGCATATATCAGCACTGTGTACATGTGCATGTGTGTGTATTTGACAAGGGTGCAACAGTGATGCAACATGGATGCATGTGACTGCGGTATGTGGAAGCCTGATCGGCAGATGTGACATGGATGCCCATCTGAACACTGCGACACTTGGCAGAGGTGTACACATGCATGCAAGTGTGGTGGTGTGTGTACATGTGTGGTGCACTTCCTGTGTTGCATGTGATGTCTGGCTCACCTTTGCCTGCTCATGCTGTTGTATGTGTATGGATGGTGCTGGCAGTTGCGATATGGCTGTGGTATGGCTCATGTGTGCGAGTTGAAATGACATGTGTGTTGGGGATTGTGATGACATGTCTGAGGTTTGCCAATGCCACTCATGTACAACTGTCATGTGTGTATGTGTCCATTGTACAGTGCCCTGATGCCTGTGTTTTATTTCTCCCTGTCTGCAGCGTCAACTGATGAAGAGGGCGGAGAAGGTGCTGTGGAGCACAGCGGTGGGGATCCCACCACCAGCCGGAGACGCAAGGCCCTGCTCCCCTCCCATGTTGTCATCTCGTCGGGGAGTGAGGAGTCCAGTGCCGCGTCCCAGGCCGCAGCTGCCGGGGGGAGGTCCAAGAGGCGGAGGTTGGAGTTGGACTCCTTGGCAGCAGAAGGGGCAGCTGGGACCCCACAGGGCCCAACAGGGGAAGATGACACGGAGTCATCCAGGTTGGTGGGGGGTTTGGTGGAGGAGGAGGTCGTGCAAGCAACAGAGACGGGGTCTGGAGGTGGGGATCCCACTGGTGCTAGTGGTGCAGTGCAGGACCAGGGACAGGAGGCAGCACAGGCCGCCGCGGAGGTGCCTGTGTGAAATCCTGTCCCTGATCCTGTCCCTGCATCATCTTGCACCAGCAGGGATGCCTACATCCAGACCCGTTTTCAGGCAGGGGATGAGCTCACGTCAACTGGCCTTCCTCTGCCTGCGGACGTGGCTATCCGGGCCCGGGTTGAGCCTGTCCTGAGTGGTGTGGCGTTGCGTCAACGGGCCATGCGAGGTGACCTGCAGTCTTTTCATGAGGAGACTGCACGTCATCTCGAATGGCTCGTTGACCACGTCAGCCTGCTGGGACAGGTCACCCAGGCCGGATTGCTCCGTATGATGGGGCTTGCTACGACCCCCTCCTCAACTGAACCCCCTACGCGCCAGTCGTCCTCCGTGCCATCTTCCCACCCATCAGTCACCTGGGTGCCCTGTGGAGCTGCCTCTGACGGTGCGGCCAGGCTGGTGGAGGAGGCATCCCTGCCACAGTCGGGAGTCGGACGTCCAGCAGGGGTGGCCACATCAACGACTGCACCCCAGCCGGCGGAGGATGTGCAGGCAGCAGGAGGCAGTGCACGGGAAGAGGCACAGCAGCAGCAGCAACGTGGTGGGAGTCATGAAGGCTCGGGGCCTTCAACATCGGAGGGGCAGGCATCGGCCGGAGGGCAGGAGGACCCAGGACAGAGAGTGTCTTCCGTGTGGCAGCGGTTGGGCCACGCCATAGATGCGGAGCGGCAGCGGGCGGAAGAGGCACGACTCACAATGGTCAGGACGGAGAACTCCATGCGGAGGGCCCTGAGGCGGGCCGAGTGCCTCGAGGCAATCGGCAGGGGTTTGGAGGTGGACACGTCGACGGCCCTGCGGACCCTCGGGCCATGGAGGAGGACCGCCTCTGGGACATTGAGCAGGAGTTCGATGATGCCCTGGCCCGGGACATTCACAAGTGAGCCGTCAAACTAGCCCCCTGCCCTTGTACATAGTTATGTAGGTAGTGTTAGGTTTCATTTTTTTTTGCATTTATTTTGGAGCTTTCGGACATTGGCCACATTTTTGTATATAGTTTATTTTATTAGTTAGTGTAGTTAGATAGGTTTCCTTTCGTTTGTTGGGATAATGGACCCTGGCTTGTTCCCATGTACATAGTTCACTGTTGGATTGTATTTTTCTTTCACATTTTAACCATGGAGCAATGGCTTTATTTTTTATTTCCCATTGGATTTTGTTTTGTGGACAGTGACTTTGGACACCATTACTTTGGAATTTGATTTTTGGTTTTGCTTTTTTTCATCACGGACATGCTTCTTTTCATTTTTGTACATTCACATTTATGTTTCTTTATTTTTGATTCTATTTATGTTTGCTTTAATACATATTTTGTTATCATACTTCAATGTGTAGTATCATCTCATTGGTTTCATGCATATCATGATATGGGTTTTGAGATTCACTGACACCCATTGGGTGTATGTGAGGGAAATGTGTTTGTTTCGGAACTTGCAATTGGTGTTCTGTCATGTAATTGCCAATTATGAGTGGGTGGATGCAATACTCGGGTGGGTGTTTTGCATTTGGAGGCTGACCATAGGGACCAGGGATCTAGATTGTGATGACATGTTGGCTGGGGAACATGAGTTGGACATGGGTGGTGGCCTGCTGGTAGGTGCACCACAGTGCTGGGAGGTGGGGGTGGTGGGGAACATGAGTTGGACATGGGTGGGGGCCTGCTGGCAGGTTCCCCACAGTGCTGGGGGGGAGGGGGGTGGGCAACATGAGTTGGACATGGGTGGGGGCCTGCTGGCAGGTGCCCCACAGTGCTGGGCGGTGGGGGGGTTGGGAACATGAGTTGGACATGGGTGGGGGCCTGCTGGCAGGTGCCCCACAGTGCTGGGGGGTGGGGGTGGTGGGAGACATCGGTGAGGGCCTGGTGGAGGGTGACCCTGCACTGCTGGGGGGTGGGGGTGGTGGGAGACATGGGTGGGGGCCTGGTGGAGGGTGACCCTGCACTGCTGGGGGTTGGGGGTGGTGGGAGACATGGGTGGGGGCCTGGTGGAGGGTGACCCTGCACTGCTGGGGGGTGGGGGTGTTGTAAGACATGGGTGGGGGCCTGGTGGAGGGTGCCCCACAGTGCTGGGGGGTGGGGGGTGGGAGACATGGGTGGGGGCCTGGTGGAGGGTGACCCTGCACTGCTGGGGGGTGGGTTGGTGGGAGACATGGGTGGGGGCCTGGTGGAGGGTGCCCCTGCACTGCTGGGGGGTGGGGGTGGTGGGAAACATGGGTGGGGGCCTGGTGGAGGGTGACCCTGCACTGCTGGGGGGTGGGGGTGGTGGGAGACATGGGTGGGGGCCTGGTGGAGGGTGACCCTGCACTGCTGGGGGGTGGGGGGGTGGGAGACATGGGTGGGGGCCTGGTGGAGGGTGCCCCACAGTGCTGGGGGTGGGGGGTGGGAGATATGGGTGGGGGCCTGGTGGAGGGTGACCCTGCACTGCTGGGGGGTGGGGGTGGTGGGGGACATGGGTGGGGGCCTGGTGGAGGGTGCCCCTGCACTGCTGGGGGGTCGGGTTTTGGGAGACATGGGTGGGGGGCTGGTGGAGGGTGCCCCACAGTGCTGGGGGGTGGGGGTGGTGTGAGACATGAGTTGGACATGGGTGGGGGCCTGCTGGCAGGTGCCACACAGTGCTGGGGGGTGGGGGGGTGGGAGACATGGGTGGGGGCCTGGTGGAGGGGGGGTGGGGGTGGTGGGAGACATGGGTGGGGGCCTGGTGGAGGGTGCCCCACAGTGCTGGGGGGTGGGGGGGTGGGTGACATGGGTGGGGGCCTGGTGGATGGTGACCCTGCACTGCTGGGGGGTGGGGGTGGTGGGAGACATGGGTGGGGGCCTGGTGTAGGGTGCCCCTGCACTGCTGGGGGGTGGGGGTGGTGGGAGACATGAGTGGGGGCCTGGTGGAGGGTGGCCCTGCACTGCTGGGGGGTGGGGGTGGTGGGAGACATGGGTGGGGGCCTGGTGGAGGGTGCCCCACAGTGCTGGGGGGTTGGGGTGGTGGGAACATGAGTTGGACATGGGTGGGGGCCTGCTGGCAGGTGCCCCACAGTGCTGGGGGGTGGGGTGGTGGGGAACATGAGTTGGACATGGGTGGGGGCCTGCTGGCAGGTGCACCACAGTGCTGGGGGGTGGGAGGGTGGGGAACATGAGTTGGACATGGGTGGGGGCCTGCTGGCAGGTGCCCCACAGTGCTGGGGGGTGGGGGGTGGGGAACATGAGTTGGACATGGGTGGGGGCCTGCTGGCAGGTGCCCCACAGTGCTGGGGGGTGGGGGTGGTGGGGACATGAGTTGGACATGGGTGGGGGCCTGCTGGCAGGTTCCCCACACTGCTGGGGGGTGGGGGTGGTGGGAGACATGGGTGGGGGCCTGGTGGAGGGTGACCCTGCACTGCTGGGGGGTGGGGGTGGTGGGAGACATGTGTGGGGGCCTGGTGGAGGGTGCCTCTGCACTGCTGGGGGGTGGGGGTGGTGGGAGACATGGGTGGGGGCCTGGTGGATGCTGACCCTGCACTGCTGGGGGGTGGGGGTGGTGGGAGACATGGGTGGGGGCCTGGTGGAGGGTGCCCCACAGTGCTGGGGGGTGGGGGTGGTGGGAGACATGAGTTGGACATGGGTGGGGGCCTGCTGGCAGGTGCCTCACATTGCTGGCGGGTGGGGGTGTTGGGAGACATGGGTGGGGGCCTGGTGGGGTGTGCCCCACAGTGCAGGGGGGTGGGGGGGTGGGAGACATGAGTTGGACATGGGTGGGGTCCTGGTGGAGGGTGCCCCTGCACTGCTGGGGGGTGGGGGTGGTGGGAGACATGGGTGGGGGCCTGGTGGAGGGTGACCCTGCACTGCTGTGGGGTGGGGGTGGTGGGAGACATGGGTGGGGGCCGGGTGGAGGGTGCCCCTGGTGGCTGGGGGTGCAGGGGGACATGCGTTGGTGGGCAGTAGTGCAAGTTGACATGTGGGTTGGCTGGGGGCATGGCCATGGTGGATGGCGTGCCTGCAGGACATGTGCAGGTAGGCCCCTGTGGTATGAGCCACCTGCAGGGGCCGTGGAGGGTGTAGAGGGAACACCTGGGAGGACTCACACGTGCAATTCACGTGTGGTGCTCCCCGCGCACCCCTGTAATACACGTACCCTGATGGAATCGCGTGTGGAACTTCCTGCGCACCCCTGAAATACGCGTACCCTGCTCGCACGGGGCCAATCGCGTGTGGAACTTCCCACGCACCCCTGAAATACACGTACCCTGATGGAATCGTGTGTGGTACTTCCCGCGCACCCCTGGAATACACGTACCCTGCTGATGTCACGTGTGAAACTTCGCCCGCACCCCGAAATACACATACCCTGATGAAATCGCTTGTGGAACTTCCCGCGCACCCCTGAAATACACGTACCCTGCTGATGTCGCGTGTGAAACTTCCCCCGCCCCCCGAAATACAGATACCCTGATGAAATCGCGTGTGGAACTTCCCGCGCACCCGTGAAATACACGTACCCTGCTGATGTCGCGTGTGAAACTTCCCCCGCACCCTGAAATACACGTACCCTGCTGAAATCGCGTGTTGAACTTCCCGCTCACCCCTGAAATACACATACCCTGCTGAAATCGCGTGTGGCACTTCCCGCGCACCCCTGAGATACGCGTACCCTGCTCGCAGGGGCCCAATCGCGTGTGGAACTTCCCGCGCACCCCTGAAATACACGTACCCTGCTGAAATCGCATATGAAACTTCCCCCGCACCCCGAAATACACGTACCCTGCTGAAATCACGTGTGGAACTTCACGAGCACCCCTGAAATACACGTACCCTGCGGAAATCGCGTGTGGAACTTCCCGCGCACCCCTGAAATACGCGTACCCTGCTCGCACGGGGCCAATCGCGTGAGGTACTTCCCGCGCACCCCAGTGATACACGTAGCCCGCTTGCCGTGCTGGTACAGGGTTAGCGCAGCCCTTTGCGCTGGATTGGGTATATTGATGGCTTTTCCCTGCGCGAGAGGCGTTCCTGGGGGCGTAACTGGCGCTGCTGCAGGGTCGCTGCGCCACTGTGCGCCACGGCTGGTTTTGGTGGCTGGAATCTATGAATACGCTGTGCGCGGAAATGGATTTTAGCGCACGCGGCTGGCGCAGGGATTCGCACGCGCACACTGTGCGCCAGCCGCGTGCGCCACTTGTGCACTGAATTCTATGAATTACCCCCATAGTGTCCCCAGCACACGTTTATTTACAAACAATTCAGGACACCAGGAGTGTTCTTAGAACAGTTTCAACTTGCTAGCGAACACTACGAACAGGCATAGTGTTCTTAAGGACACCTCCATTTTTTGTTTATTTACGAACATTTCAGGACAGTACGAGTGTTCTTAGAACAGTTTCAACTTGCATGAGAACATTACGGACAGATATAGTGTCCTCAGGACACTTACATTTTCATTTATTTATGAACATTTCCGAACAACCGCGCTGTCCGTGGACACCTAAATTGGTTTTAACACAAAGAACTGAAAGTAATTACAACACAATATAAAAAAGTAACTTTATTTGACATATATATAAACAATTTATGACTGAGAAGGTGGGGCAGAAACGGAAACAAAAACAGGAGAATTAGGGATTTCAACATAATTGGGATCATGTGAAGAAGGGATGGAAATGTCATCAAAACGTTTTGGTGCATGGAGAGGGTTTGGGGTTAAATGAGTGGGATATGGTGAGGGGGACACGTACAGGTGGGACAATGGTATGTTGTTGGTAGTTTTAGGTGATCCTCCACAAAGTTCTTTAAATCGTTAAAATTTGCCATAAGTTGGTCCATTTTTTGGTTAATGTGTTCCAGAGTGTTATCCACCGCTTCTTTTTCTGTGGTAGTGGCAATTTTTGTATGGTCTGTAAAAAAAATGTATATGTTAAATGTATACAAAATAATATTTATTAATTAGTTTATATAGTAAAGTGTGTACCATTAGGTGCACTATCTTCTGACATTTCGTCTTGTGGGAAATGCTCCTCTAGCCACTCCAGAGTACTACACATTTCTGTGAGAAAACAAAAAAGTAATATATTTTTTTATCTAATACAGAAAGTTTATAAATATATGTGTAAAATGAAGTGCACATACTATTTCAGGAAAGTATGTGATGAGTAGTCTGTACGTCTGGTCTTGCTCTTAGTTGTGGAGTGTCTGTGAGGTAATTATGTTGGAATCCACTTTATCCTCTTTTGGTATATTCCATTTTAGAACATAAATGAATGGTTAGTGTGTTACATATATGGGTTACATTTCTTAAGTATTACTACATATACTTTGTATGTGTGCTGCTTTGTGAATGTGTTAAATGTTCCTATGTTATGATATAACAATTATACATACCCACCACAGAGTTTTTAGGTGGTGGTACTGTTGTTCGAACATGTCCGCGGACAGTCAAATTCAGTAGAAAGGGTTCAGTATGTTCCATATTACATGAACATAAAGTCAAAGTTATTATTGTTACGTTGTGCTACTAAAAAACTATGAAATTCAGTAAAAACATTGTTAAAGGGACGTTATGGTTCAGTTGCCCTACGAAAAACCTCTGAAATTCAGTAAAAAAACTTTGTTAAAGGGACGTTATGGTTAGGTTGCGCTAATAAAAACCTATGAAATTCAGTAAAACAACTTTGTTAAAGGGACGTTATGGTTAAGTTGCACTAATAAAAACCTATCAGATTCAGTAAAAAAAACATTGTTAAAGGGATGTTATGGTTAAGTTGCGCTACTAAAAACCTATCAGATTCAGTAAAAAAACGTTGTTAAAGGGACGTTATGGTTCAAAGTAAAAATGAAAAACCCCTGAAATTCGGCAGTTATGGTAAGATAAGCAACCATAACTCGCACCACCGTGCACTGCTAACACTAACACCCAGGACATCAAAGATAACATCACAAATGTAATTGATGACATCACTCATGACATCACATGGCTGGCTCTCCCTTTTTTTCCTTTACTGACATATTTAAGCCACACAGTTTTCTTCAGTAACAGTCAGGAAGTAATAATTGAAAAGGTACTATATTTGTAGACTTAGGGTCAAGTCATATCATATGAAAAATATATATAGCGGAAGACACAGGCTTGAAAGAGAGCAAAACCCTCATAAGAAAAGCAGTTATCATTTCATTAGTCCACATGGCAAGATTATGAATATTGTACCTTCATCATGTATACTGCACACACTGCCTAAGTTTCTGCATGAGTTGCTTAGTATACTGGATAGAACTTCATAACAGAATGCTATTTATATCAATGCATTGCTTAATGCACTAATTAGCTCATGATATTTATTCAAATGATCCTTGACACTTTTTGGTCAACATCATAAGAATCCCTCCTACAGAGTTTTCATGAAAAGTAAATGCACATGTGATGTCATCAGTGATGTCATCAATTACATTTGTGATGTCATCTTTGATGTCCTGGGTGTTGGTGTTAGCAGTGCACGGTGAAGCGAGTTATGGTTGCTTATCTTACCATAACTGCCGAATTTCAGGGTTTTTTCGTTTTTACTTTGAACCATAACGTCCCTTTAACAAAGTTGTTTTACTGAATATATATATATATATATATATATATATATATATATATATATATATATATATATATATACAATATTTTGTTAACAGAACATCTAAAGCCTCTTATTATTGAATGTATACAAAATAGAAATCAAAACATTGATTGGATCACAATACAAATAGGTGTGCAGGGGAAGGGAGTGTTCCACAAGTGGGTGGACATCTGCTGTTGTTCTAATTAGTTATACAACCTATTGTATTGACAGAGTTATTTTTCTCCCCTGCACCCTACCACATTCTTTAAATTGAATTAAATGGGTAGTAGGTAACAAGGTGTGCACCAAGACAACAAAAACTGGCATTATTAGTGGGCTTCACTAATCATGTGTGCAATGTGAGATTGCTGTATCCCTCCCAATGTACAGCCAACCACTCACCCACATTGCAGTCACTACCTGCTCTCAAATCATGCATCAACTCTGCCACTGGAATGCAACTGAGTCCCATGATTGATTGTACAGTCTAGCCAGACACATTATCAGTCTTCTTGAGTTGCACACTCTCTGACCGCATTCACATCATCCATCCAAAAGCCTGTGAGGCTTGGGTCACTGGGCATGCAGGCATTCTTGATGACTCAGACCAATCAGTGATTCCTCAGACTTGGTTCCTACAGGGCATTATGTAACAGCACTTTTAAGAAATTGCAATGCCAGTACAGCACTATACAAATGCCACATTGCTTTGCACTGCATTATTATTTTCCATGGGTAGCAGATGGGTAGCAGGTGCAAGTGTATCTAGGTCACCTGGCCTAAGGCCTGCCCACCTGGTGCCTTCCTGCCGCTCTTTTTCACCACTTAGCAAGCCCCGCCCACCTGGTGCTTTCCTGTTTGCCATTCTTTTTCCCTACTTAAGGAGCCCTCCAGTCTCTTTTCCTTTGCAGATGTTGAGCAAGTGCAAGTGGATCTAGGTCACCTGGCCTAAGCCCCGCCCACCTGGTGCCTTCCTGTTTGCTGCTCCTTTTCACCACTTAGCAAGCCCCGCCCACCTGGTGCCTTCCTGTTTCTGCTCTTTTTCACCACTTAGCAAGCCCCGCCCACCTTGTGCCTTCCTGTTTGCCGCTCCTTTTCTCTACTTAAGGAGCCCTCAAGCCTCTTTTCCTTTGCAGATGGGGAGCAGGTGCAAGTGGATCTAGGTCACCTGGCCTAAGCCCCGCCCACCTGGTGCCTTCCTGTTTGCCGCTCTTTTTCACCACTTAGTAAGCCCCACCCACCTGGTGCCTTCCTGCTTGCCGCTCTTTTTCACCACTTAGCAAGCCCCGCCCACCTGGTGCCTTCCTGTTTGTCCCTCTTTTTCACCACTTAGCAAGCCCCGCCCACCTGGTGCCTTCCTGTTTGCTGCTCCTTTTCCCTACTTAAGGAGCCCTCCAGCCTCTTTTCATTTTCAGATGGGTAGCAGGTGCAAGTAGATCTAGGTCACCTGTCCTAAGCCCCGCCCACCTGGTGCCTTCCTGCCTGCCGCTCTTTTTCACCACTTAGCAAGCCCCGCCCACCTGGTGCCTTCCTGTTTGCTGCTCTTTTTCCCTACTTAAGGAGCCCTCCAGCCTCTTTTCTTGTGCAGATGGGGAGCAGGTGCAAGTGGATCTAGGTCACCTGGCCTAAGCCCCGCCCACCTGGTGCCTTCCTGTTTGCCGCTCTTTTTCACCACTTAGCAAGCCCCGCCCACCTGGTGCCTATCTGTTTGCCGCTCCTTTTCACCACTTAGCAAGCACCACCAACCTTCTTAGCCCTGCCTTTTCCGTCCTGCTCTTAACTATTAGATCAAGGGCGTCTCTCGCCCGGGCGTCCTAAGTGAAGGGCAGACGAAGAAAAGGGGAAATTCCTGTTTGGACCTGGAGGACCAAGGGCCCAACCCCCTGCTCAGACAGCAGGTAGGCATGCACCAACGTGTGTTACTCCCTCTGGTCCCCCCGTGATGTTCCCTTGTGCCCCCCATTCTCGCACACAGGTGTTGCCTGTTTTGCTTGATTCTTCTACCCTGCTCCCCCCTCACCCCACTCAAGCCCACTTCTGCAGGAGTCTGTAATGATACATTCGGGTTTCACCATCACCGTCTTGTGGACAATGCTGGATTTGACTTTTATGGACTTCATTCATTCATGATGCGTCACCCTTTCTCAACTCTCATGGTGAACTTCTTTTGCATCTTGAACTCATGGTGGCCCTGATTCATGCTGTTCCCATCTTCATCTTGTATCCTGGCTTGCAACATTATGTGTTACTACTGACTTATGCAATTGTATTCACTCTCCCCTCTTGCTTCTCCACTCTTTCGACTGCTAATTCTCTGTTCTCTCCTCCTCTCCCTTCTTCCTTTTCCTATCTCCTCCCCTTACTTTCTTCTATGCACTTACTCTATCAGAATTGTCCCTGGACCTAGTATGATAGCAACCTCATCTGTAACCTCCTCCCTCCCCTTAGTGGTTTTTTCCTCCCCACCCCCCTCCAGGATTATCTGAAATGTCGTCAGGCCTAATATGATAGTCGCTTGTTCTGTTCCTCCCCTACCTTTCGGCACCCCTCTCCCTCACCTCTTGTTTTTTTTCTGGCACTACCAGAAATGTCGTCAGGCCTAGTACGGTAGTCGCCTGTCTGTTTCCTTTCCTTCCCACTCTCCCCCTCCCTTCCTTATCTATGTCTTAGCTGTTGCTGAAATGTCGTCAGGCCGAGTACAATAGTTAATTTCACATCCTTACTGTTCATGGCTTGTAAGAATGGCATTGTTTTTTTCCTTTGTTCCCTCCCTTGCCTTGAAGCGCTTTGAAACACATTGTGTATAGGTGCTATATAAACAAACTATCATATCATATCATATCATGAACATGGAGTGATGGAAGTGGAAGTGATGTAAAGGTATGCTGTCCTGTTGATGTGCAGCTGAGTGTGAAGTACCACCAAGTTTTTGAAGAAGCTGCATTACTGGATTCAACATCAGTGCTACTGTTGCTCGTGCTGGTGGTGGATTTGTAACAGGTGTACTTCATGATGGAGTCAAGCCTGAGAAGTAGCAGTAGGTTATTGCCCCACATTTGACTGGTAGTTGTGTGGACAAGCAGGGGGCTGCATGGGGGTTGTGGAGGGGAGCAGGGCGTGTTAGGAGGGTATGTACTAGCAGGGGCTGCCTGGGGGTTGTGGTATAGGTCATAAGGGTGTTGTAAGGAGTGTGTACTAGCAGGGGCGGCCTGTGGGTTATGGCAGAGGTCAGATGGGTGTTGTGAGGAGTGTGTACTAGCAGGGGCTGCCGGGAGGTTGCGGTGGAGTTCAGGGGTGGTGTGTAGTGTCAGATCTTGAGGGGGCTGCCTGGGGTTGTGGTGGAGGTCAGGGGGTGTTGGAAGGGGGGAGTACTACCAGGAGGCTGCTTGGGGCGTATTTGGTGGGGGTTGTAATTGCAGTGGGCTTCCTGCAGGATGGGGCAGAGGTTATGGGATTTCAGGAGAGGGGTGTACTAGCAGGGGGCTGCCTTAGGGTCGTGGCAGAAATCAAGGGGGGTGCCAGGACTTGGCAGACTGCCTGGGGTTTGGGGAAGAGGGCAGGGGGATGAGGGGTGGTGTCAGGACTTGAGGGGGCTGCTATGACCTAGGGGCGTAGACCAGCATTTAGGTTTCTCTTGAAACTAGGGGTGAGGGTCACAGTTTCGCTGGGGTGCTGCTTTCAGTTATGGGGGACGTTCCGCAGATCACCGGATTGCTGGCTTCCCTTGTGGGGGTTTGTTTGCAGTTTAGCCGGGGTGCCTCTTGTGCTTTGGGGTGATGGTACACAATTTAGGTGCTGCTTCGAGCTAGGGGTGCTGATCCGCAGTTTAGGCGCCACTTGTCGATATGGCTGCTGCTTGGAGTTAGGGGTTACGGTCTGCAGATTCTCTAGTGCTGCCTTGAATTACGGGAGATACTATGCAGTTTCGCTGAGGTGCTGCCTTGAGTTACGGGGGACAGTACTCAGTTTCGCCAGGGTGCTGGACTTTGCAAAGTCTGGAGCAAAGGTTGTTTGTCGGTGCTAGTTTTTATTTGCATGGTGGCATGTTGTGGGCATTCCAGGTGAAACTCATTTTTCTTTGCACCTTGGGTTAATTTGCACTTTGGAATCAATATAAACGCAGAAAGGACAAAAACGTTTGCCTATGCAAATCGATGCAAAGTTGTTTATGTCGCTACGTAGTTTGTAGGGAGTTAGTGCATTTTCTATGAATTGGGCCCTATTTCTCTAGTCATTGCAGGAAAGTTATTATATACTTGAATAGGGTACACTCTAGTTCATTTGTGGATAAATACTATGGGCCTAATTCACAGAACATTTAACACTGAGCAAAGTGACTTTGCACCTGGCCTAATTCACAAAGCGGAGCAAAGTGACTGCACTGTAAAAGTACTCTTTGACTGCACTATATGGGCCTAATTCACAACAAAAGTACTGAATCTGTGAACTAGGCCCTATGTATAGTTAATTCATCAACTTGTAGAAAGATATCCTTAGGCTGTATGCGTAGTCATGAGGCAGTACCATAAATTAGTGGAAATGGTATTAGTGGTGTTTCTCAAAAAACAGCTATAATGTGTTTCACACAACAAAGCGCATTTTCAAGACTGTAAAGAGGATAAAGTGAAGTAAACCATTCTATATTTGCTATAGCATAAAGGATCATATAGTATACCATAAACCAAAAGTGTGTCCAAAAGATCATATTGTTATGAGCAGTGAAAATCCAAAACGCTTATAAACCGAAATTTATTAGTATAGAAGAAAATGTTCTCACGAGAAAGTGGCTAATGCTCATTAATCTCTTAATTGTTTACCAAAAAACGTACTAAGTCATGGACCTGCAAAGATATAGGCCCTGATTTACAAAGCGTTTTTCAATGGGATTGCTCCATTGTAAAAGCCTTTGTAAATCTAGCCGGTAGTATTTTAGGTATTATTTCAATGCTCTCAATTCATGATATAAAATTAAAATAAACATCACCTACTGTTCTGATAATCCGGATAAAATGGGTGACGATGGGGTAACATAAATTCAGTCTTCATTTCTGTGCGAAACAACATACACATTGGAGAATGTGGCAAGCATACTTTAAATGGTCCAGGATCTCTTGTGATCAATGACAGTCCATGCTCTACAGACAGGTCAGCATATGTGGTGCAACATGATCTTTTCTCTAGATGTATGTAGTGACCTGAGTCTCCTCCAGTACATTCTCTACCGGTGTCTCGTGTCTCCCACAAACAGTAAAGCATGTTGCCTCTACGAAATCTGGCCTGTATTTAGAGCCGACATTTGACCAGAGAATCGACATACTAAAATCTCAACATTCAGCCTATAGATACTGTATGGCATGACCAAATACGGGTAGTATAGCTTAGTGTTATGGCTAGTATAGCTCAGTGGCAACAGCTTGGCTTGGAAGCTAAACCAATGCAGAGCAACACAGGTTCGAATCGCAGATCTGCACTTACTGTAGGAAATAAATAAAAGTTTAAACAAAAATAACTCTTCGGTATTAGGTGCGTTATTCATAACCAATTATAATTATAACTATCTCTGTACTGCAACCTTCCTGTGAGTATTTTGGTGCTGTCCTGAAAGTGCTTTGTGTAAATGTTAATTAAGGGAACTAAAAAGCAAATTGCGGTGGAATGTGTTATTGTTATTGTATTTCTTTAGCAAATCTATGCTTTAAATCTCCTATTGTAATAGAGGTTTATGTTTTTTATATTTTGGTGTATATTATATTTAGCAGTGAGGCTGTGGATGTTAAATGTAGGCTCACATTGTTGGCTCAGATATGTGATCCTTGTAACCAAAGCATTTTCTTATGTTCACCACCCTTCGCGTGGCCACTTTTTCAGAGATAAGCTTGAGATTTGATAAATGGGTTACAGTTTAGAGGGTGTGTTTTGGCGCACAGTAGTCAGTGCCAGTGCTCCTCGCTAACTAGTGTATCTGTCTGTAGGGCAAGTCTGAACATATCAGCTAGTTAAATAAAGTGGGACCAGCAATAGGTTTTCCATTTCTTCTTTCTGGCCCAATGTCCTCACCTGACAGAAGGTTGAAATTCCTGATTTGGGGACTTAGTGTCCGCCTTATTCTCAACTTCACATTTGCCTACAGGAATCTAGGCTCATGGAAGATACATCCTGTCACTAGAGATGGGCATAATCTACACCTAGGAGCAAGCCATTTTACAGACATCACTGGTGGGAAATCTAGATTCATCTTGATGTTTCTCTTAAGCACCGGCCTTCTCCTACATACACTATACCCTGCATAGGGAGAAGTGTGGCCACCTTCCTGGCTAGGACACAATGGATATAGAAATGATGGCCACAATACAGGGTATTACAATATGTTGTCTTTTAACCAGAGTTCAAGGCAAGATGGATTGTTGCACTCTTGCAAGTTTAGACTAAAATCTACATGCAAGCTAATATGTTGTACGGCATAGACTTTGGCAAAAACAAGATCTCAACTGCGTTAAACACGCTAGTTTTCTTGACTGCTGGGTGCTAGTGAGTGTGTTATCTGAGAAAGGAGCCGTGAGGACGATCTTCATGAATCAGACTGCAGCTTGTATATCTATTGTGTCCTTGTTTGGCAACTGGGGACAAAGAGGCTACGCCAGAGAAGTATTCACATTTTTGGATCCACTATCTATGTGCCTTCACGATTTCCAGCAGTGATGATCTGATATGCACCATGGTGGGCATCAACTTCCACAGCATCAAGAGTGAGCGCTCGGAGTAAAGGCACTTAAGTGCCCAAGTCCAAATCAGGATTGGTTCATCAAGGTATGCTCAAAGTGAGTGGGACACATTCTTGAGGCTGAACAAGCAGGCAGTGTGTCTTCTATTGTTTACCATAAGTACAGCAGTGTGCGTGTGTGTCGGTGTGTGTGTCGGTGTGAACATTTGTTAAGCCAGACTGTTTAAAATCGTTTTTCACTCTTTCCTGTTTGCAATCCCTAATGTTCCTTGCCTTTTTTCTTGAAATACAATCCTTATGAGCCCAGACAAATGTAATGGCTCTAACTGGCCAGCCAATTCTGCCTGTCTTTGGAACACTCTGCCTCTCGACCTGTGTCACAAACCCTTCAAGTGGATGTTCAGGAAACAACTTAAAACCAGTCTGTTCAACTGATTACTCCCCCTTCTCTCCCTCCGCCCTCTACTCATCCTCTCCTTTCTTCACCTGCCTTTTGATGCAACCAGCGCCTCGTTGCCTTTGGGTTTTACACGCTTTACAAATGTAATAATAAATAAATAATTAAATACATAGATAAATACATATTGTATGTGTATGAATTTTTACTTGATACACTCTTGTTATCTTTGTATTGTGTTCCTTAATAATCTTGACTCTATCACTTCTGCAAAGAAGACTTTATCCCAGCCAGTTATCACACATGAAGACAGCGTCTGAAGGAAGCCATGACCTGTCTCTTCGTGTGATTACCCCAAGGCTAATGTCAGGGATTCTGGCTCGTGACAAATACATAGGAACATTACCAATCCTCCAGCTGATACCAAATGTCCGTAGGGGGCACGAGAGGGGTGCATATGAATCTGCTGCACAAGGTCTGCAGTCAACTGATTAATTAAAATCCCAGCGAGGTTCTTGATATGTGTGACTGTGTGATAGTCTCACATGTGATTACAGCTTTAATATGTGAAAGGGAAAGTAGCACTGCTCGCTTAACAGGAAATTATTCCTTACAGAAAATGTTCAATTTGTATAGATTTTCATCTGAATAATAAGTAATTCCCTGAAACTTGTGATACATTTTTTTTATTGAAGCTCAGCGCAGTAATTGGTGTTAATTCATTGGAGACCCCAATTGCAAAGCACTTATTCTGTCATGCCTGCATAGATTCGGTTCAGGTTGTGATACCTTTTACTAAAACCACCAGCAATTACACAGAGATGTATCTGCATAGGGTATGAGACTTCCAGAGACACTCAGGCGGCTGCCTCTGAAACCACGTGTTAATGTAACAATTATTAATTGCCTTGGCTTGAAAAGAACTTTGCATTTGCCCTGAAATGAAATCACTCTATGAATGCAATTGGGAAGTGAAATGAAAACACATTACATAGAAACTGTTAGCACACATAGCAGAACACGAGACAGAACATGTTGTTATTTTCTTTTTTTTAAAGAAACCACATTAACTGCTGAACCCATATGCATGCAACATTGTATTTTGCCCAAACCATACCCTTACCCAGAATAATTTGTCTCACACATTGTTTGCCAAGTGTTGGCAATAAAAGGCCGTAGGTTTTTTATTGTACAGCTATTGTTATGCCAATAACAATAATCGCATATCATAAGATAATACACAATACTTTTGGGCACCGGGTCTTGGGGTTACCTCCTTTTGCCTGTGCCCGCCTTCTTATGTCCCACGACTTGTTGTGGACACCGTACAGTGTCCTGTACTTCTTTTCCTTTGTTCTTCTCCCGTTTTTGTAGGGTGGGAGGGTTTTGTGGTAAAGAAGCAAAGGTTTGGAAGGCACTGAGTCAACAGTGCACCTCCTGTGTGTTTGGGTCCCCGTTCAGGGTCCACAAACTAATTGTGTTTTCTCAGAGCAGCCGCTCTGTATTTATAAGACCCAGGGGAGCCCTGGGTCTTTGATATGTATAGTAGTGGGGGCTGTTACGTGTCAGCCCCTGGCCGGATAGCCGACTGTCTGGCCCCTCGGGGGGCAGGTTTTTTAACCTGATCCCTGCCTGCCTGTTGGTTTCCTTAGGTGCTTAGCACCTAGATGCATGAAGGAAGGGTGAGGTGATTGCTCACACCTCACCCTTCCCCAGCATTGTGCTGGACAGACTGCATGTCTCTTCGACTGGGGGGGGGGAGCAGAGGAGGGGGAGAGGTTGTGCTGATCCTCTCCAGGCCTGCTGATGGTATCAGCAGTTACCCTGCCTCACTTTGTGAGGCACTTCACCATTGCCCATAACTGCTGAACCCATATGCATGCAACATTGTATTTTGCCCAAACCATACCCTTGCACAGAATAATCTTTCTCACACATTGTTTGTCAAGTGTTGGCAATAAAAGGCTGTTGGTTTTTATTGTACAGATATGGTTATGCCAATAAAAATAATCACATATCATAAGATAATACACAATACTTTTCTGCACCGGATCTTGGGGTTATCCCCTCTGGCCTGTGCCGCCACACATGGGCAGGTTGCCGGCTGACCGCGTTCCCCGAACGTATCTCCTATTTACAACCGCTGGAGGCTAGAGTTGCTGTATTTTCTCAAAAGAAATGTTCCATGCCCTTGGTTGATAGGTAGGTGCCGTCTTTGTGAAAAAGGTCCGGATCACCCAGTGTAAAGGACTCTGTAGCCCCACCATGATGAAATGGTGTTCGTGAACAGAGGCCTTTCTTTGGTCTCCTCTGCCCATCGCCCCGTCCTGAAGATGAAAGAGTGGCTGACTATCCATGCTGACTAGAGCGTGGTTCTCGCTTCGCCTGGTGGCTCTGTATGGGGGGGGGGAAGGAGGGTGAGGGTGGCAGGCTAGATTAATTGCGGTCTGATGTATCTTTTGCAACAATCTGATTTCCAGCCCCCTATGTTTTTCAGTTGTGGGGCTAGCCCTCCCTGCCATGCTGAGGTGGCGGCACCTATTCTGAAGGAATGGGTGCCGAAACCCCTTGGATCCCACCCAGCATTGTTGATTGCTTTCATCAGCACCCCTTTAAATTGGTACCGGCTTAGTGCTGAGTCACCCTTAAGGATCAAGAACCTACCCCCAACCTTGGGTCTTTGCGCATTGTAAAGGTTGGTGATACATACCGGGCAGTTTACTGCCTCATCGATACAACAAATGTTGATGGTTCTTTTTGCCCCGGTTTTCGATTGTTGTATTTCTATGCTGATGCTCTCCCGTCTGACCCTGACGTCCATGACGCCCAGCCTGTTGCTGGCCTTGGTGCTGGAAGCAATGAGTTCACTCACACGGAAAGCCCTAAGTATGCCAGGTAAAAGGCTGTTCTGAAAAGTAAGATCTCATAGGGATTCCAACATATGGCTTCCAGCTGGTTTGTAATTTGCACCAGTTTGCAGAAATCAAGGGGTCGGCGGGTATCTACCTGTGGGCCCTCTAATCTACCCCAACCTTTTAATGCATAGGTAATGAGGGGGCTTTGGGTGGGGTCTGAATCACCCTGAATTATAGAAAAATATGACACTGCGACTAAATGTCTTTTAGCCCAGTCCCGCTTGAAGCCTTGTTCATGTGCCCATTTTAAAAATGTTTCTATGTCTTTCATGGTTATTAACTCTATGGAGGTCATTACGACCTTGGTGCTAGTTGCACCAACTTTACCACCATGGTGTAAACTACGTTTACACTATGGTGGATGGCGGATTTACCGCCCCATTCCAAGGTGAGTGGGGCGGTAAATCCCCATTTCCCATTTTCCCTTCCCCATTCCCATTTTTGCCCCATAGTGCATAATGGGAGTGGGGAAGGCGCTAATTACGCCGCCGTAAATTACGGCGGTGTAATTAGCACCATGGCGGGTTAGCGCCATGGATTTTAACACCTGCTAAAAGCAGGCGTTAAAATCGGAATCAGGTGTTAAGGGTTAACGGTGGCGTTAACCCTTAACGCCTGAGTTGTAATGAGGCCCAATGTGTTTTATGCCTGTGGCTTTAAAAATTGTTTATAAGCACTTACTGTACTGCGCTGCAGTGGTGTTCGCCAGTGCTTTCCCTGCCATTTCCGTGAGGAAACCTAGGGAGGTGTTGGCACCCGACTTTGAGGTCCCTGGTTCTTGTTGGACATCCCGGCCTAGGGTCTCTGGCACTGGCATTGATGCCGTTATATCATTGGCACCCGTATTTGAGGTGCCTGGTTCTTGTTCGACATCCCGGCCTTGGCTCTTTGGCACTGGCATTGATGCCGTCATATTATTGGCGCCCGTATTTGAGGTGCCTGATTCATGTTGTGCATCCCGGCCTGAGTTCTCTGGTGCTGGCGTTGATGCTGTTATTTTTGATTTCCCATTATTTCCCAGCATTCTGCCGGTATTGGCATCATCTGTTCCTGGGCATGAGGCGCTAGCTCCCGGAATCTTGGCCACTGAAAGCGAGATAAGGCATCTGCAATGTTATTATCTGCCCCAGCAATATGCTTAGCTTTGATCACAATGTTTTCTTGTAATCTGACTGCTGTGATGGCTCGTAGGACTTTTAGCACTAAAAGGCATTTGGTAGACCTTCTGTTTATGGAGCCTACGACTGCCATGTTGTTGAACCACACCTAGCGTTCCGTGCTAGCGAGCTGCCTGCCCCAAATGTGCAATGTTAGCCAAATGGGAAATATTTCTAGGAGGGTGATGTTTTTTGTCCACCCTGCCTGTTACCATGAGTCGGCCAGTGTCCTGCCACCCACTCTGTGTCTAGTATGGCTCCAAACCCCTTGCTCCCGGCTGCATCGGTAAAAAGGACTCTTTTGTCCATGAGTTGAAAGGTGTTCGCCAAAGCGAGGTCCCGCTGACATTTTTTAAGACATTCCTCCAAATTTCCAGGTCTTGTTTTACCTCTGTGCCTAGTCGGATGTGTAGGTGGGGTTTGGTAAATGATTTGATTTTCAGTTCAAGGCTACTGGAAAATATCCTCCCTTGAGGGATGATTCTGGCAGCGAAATTGAGACTGCCTGCTAAAGATTGAATTTCTTTGACTGTGCCCTTGTCTTTAGTTATCAGGGCTTGTGTCTTCTCTAAGAGTTCTGCGATTTTTGTTTTGGGGATCCAGCCCTTGTGCAGAGTCAATTTCAATGCCCAGAAAAATTATGTTGTTGGCTGGTTTGGTCGTTTTTTCTTTTGCTAGTGGTATGCCCCAGTGAGCGGCCATTTCTTCTATTTTTGCCAGGGCCCTGTTGCATTCTACTGAGTTTGCTGGGCCCTGTTGCATTCTAATGAGTTCACTGGGCCCATAACCAAAAAACCATCCAAATAGTGAACTACTTTGGTCCCTGGTCTCTGCTTTTGAAAAGCCCATTGAAAAAAGAAGCTGAACTGCTCAAATAGGACGCAGGATACTGCGCACCCCATCGGCAGGCATCTGTCGACATAGAATGTGTTGTTAAAAGGGAAACCTAACCATTGCTGGGAGTCTGGATGGACAGGCAATAATCTGAAAGCGGATTCAATGTCTAGTTTGGCCATCAGGGCGTTCCTGCCACATTCCTGTATGAGTCTTACTGCCTCTTGGAAGTGTGTGTAGGATACTGCGGATTCCGTGTGTGGAATGCCGTCATTTAGGGATAGGCCTTTGGGATAGGATAGGTGGTGGATTAGTCTCATTTTGCCTGGCTCTTTTTTGGGGACCAGTCCTAGCGGTGATATTATGTACTCTTTGAGGGGAATGTGGTCCCAGGGTCCAGCAATCTTGCCCAAAAGCAGCTCTTTCTTGATTTTGCTTTCCACTATTTGGGGGTTGTCCCTGGATGATTTTAGGTTCTGTGACCCTGTGCCATGAAATGGTATGAAAAAACCTTCTGAGAAACCCCGCCAAATATTTTTGCTGGTTTCCCTGTCTGGGTATTTCAATAGTGCATCTCTAAAATTGTTTGGGTCGATTGGTGTATTACCTGGGGTCAAGAAGTTGGTCAACCCAAAGTGGTCGGCACTAGTCTTTTGGGTTTTTGGCTGGCAGTCTGGTGCAGTTGCTAGCTGCGTGGTCACCGTTGTAGTTTGTGCAAGTGTGTTGGTACCAGCAGTCCTTGCCCCAAGAGCATTGGTTTTTCCCAAAGTTCCTGCATGGAGTGTTGGCTTTTGAACTATGGTTTTTGTTTTGCCTTTGGGTATTGGACTTAGCCGCCCACGGCTGGTTTTTACGAAAAGGCTGTTCTCCCTTTTTGCGCTTTTCATTATCGATAATTCTGGGACCTGGGTTTTTGGTATTTTTGCAGGGGTTTGGGGAGGCCTCCTCCTCCGCTGGGGGTTCAGCATTTAACATGTACAAATCGTTTTGGACCTTGTCCCATTCTATGGCTGGCCTCTCTGACATGCTTCTCCTAAATCTGATGTTGTATGCTAGCCAGGTCTTCCCTTTCTGTGCGACTTTCACCTCTCTTAGTTTATCCATGAAGGCCCATATTTTTCTCCCATCATGAGGAAATTTCTCCTCATAGATTGTTGCCAAAATGGCGAATGCTTGGAGCCAATTGTCCCAGTTCTGTTCAACCTGTGCGTTTCTGGCTATGGCTTTCTCTTCTATCTTTTTAGGGTCTCTAAAAGCACCTTTTCCTTTGCGTTGTGCTTCTATTAATGAAAAGATTTCTATGAATTCTTTGGCCCATATGGCTTCTTTAATTGTGGCATCAATATTCCATGCAAGGCATCTTTTATATCTGTTCAGTATTTCATTCTGAAAAGATTTCATTTTTAAATCTAATTGGGCATTGCATATCGTTGCTATGTCTGTTGGATTGTTGTTGCTCTCTCCCGTTTGGCATACTGCCACTGTATTGAGAGTTGACCATGCCTTCAGAGCCCCTGTTGGGTCTGCTGTGATTGCTGTTGGTGCAACTGTAGGGGCAGTTGTTGGTACTGCTGGCACTTGTGGCTGTGCTGAGGCTGGTGTTGGGATAGCTTGGCGTGTTGCTGTTGCGGGGGGTCACCACTATGTTAGGTTCTAAAGTTATGTTGGTGTTTGCTTCCCCTTGCTCCCCTGTTTGGGGTAATTGTTTCTCCCTAACTGCTGCATTTTAGACATGTTCTCACACAATTTTGCCAGTTTTTTGTTACCTTTCTTTTGGCCATCCGTCACCTTCTGTCTTTTTGACGTTGTAGTGACTTCATCTTGGTTGAGTGGCATGGTTATCCCATCCTTGGCAGGCCGTAAATATTCTCCCTCACCCAAGGCCAACCGTAGTGTTCTGCTGCTTCTATGGCTGCCAGCAGGTGTGGGGATTTGGGTTTTTGTGCTGGTGTGTTGGCATCCCAGGTTTTTCGTTTGGGACCCATGTCTTCCTTTTACCTGTTTAGGTTGGAAAGATAAAAAGAATGATCTTTGCTGTGACTGCAAACTCTGCACCGTTGCCAAAATATTGAGTCTCCTGTTCTTGGCTGTCTGATAGCTGTCTTTAAACTAATTTGGCCTTTATATTGCGCTATGAAGTTTCAGCTATCTAAGCGCTGTTTATTAATAAAGCCATACCGTGTTGGTGTTTATTTTATCGATCTGCCGAGATTTCGAAACTGCGTTAGCAGATTTTGTAAATGTCAAAGAAAAAGCGCGCTCTTGCTGTGCAACTTGCCGCCCTCTTTCTGTTGCACTGCCCCAATTTGCTGTCTCCCGTGCTGGGAAAGTGTCTGGTGATGTCTAAAACAAACAATTTGTAACCACCCCTTCAGAAATACTGGGCCTGGAGGTTTGGCGAAAAAATGCCCCCCCTTTCACTTCTGAAATCCTGACACTTACTTAACTGTGTCACTGCGAAAGGCTATCTATACTAGGAATGTTGATTTCCCGGGCCGGGCTCTCCCTCTTATGCTCCTGTGCTTTCTTCGTGTAAGAAAAGCAGGGCAGCGCGTGTCCCACGACTTTCCGGGGGAGCGGCTGACGCAGATGTTTGTTTTGACCTACTCGCGTAGGAAAACAAAGTATCTAATGTGTTCGGGCGGGCACAGGCATAGTCGCTCACCCTGTAATTAAGACGTATGCTTGGAAACGCCGCCGCCTCGCTGAGCCGCGCTGCTGGAATTCTTCTGCTCTGTTCAGGTAATTGTTTTTGCTGCTTTCCGTGATTCCTCCAGGGAGACTGTTTTCTTAGTCAAATGAACATTGCAAGCTTTCTTTGGGTTGAACAGGTCAATGTTCAAGAGGGAAAAAGACGCAGCGAATGCAACAAACTTTAAAAAAGGCTTAAGAAGCAAAGGTTTGGAAGGCACTGAGTCAACAGTTCACCTCCTGTGTGTTTGGGTCCCCGTTCAGGGTCCACAAACTAATTGTGTTTTCTCAGAGCAGCCGCTCTGTAATTATAAGACCGAGGGGAGCTCTGGGTCTTTGATATGTATAGTAGTGTGGGCTGTTATGTGTTTTTTGAACCTGATCCCTGCCTGCCTGTTGGTTTCCTAAGGTGCTTAGCACCTAGATGCATGAAGGAAGGGTGAGATGATTGCTCACACCTCACCCTTCCTCAGCATTGTGCTAGACAGACTGCCTGTCTCTTCGACTAAGGGGGGAGAGGAGCAGAGGAGGGGGAGAGGTTGTGCTGCCCCTCTCCAGGCCTGCTGATGGTAACAGCAGTTACCCTGCCTGAGGCACTTCAGTATTGCCCAATCTTCACAGGCTTACACATATCAGACCTCCCTTATAACGCCCGGTGGATGTGCCTTCTAAGGCCTTTTCTGTGTGTTGCTATGACATCTGATAACTTGTGATGACTTGCAACTATGGTGTATGCCTTGCTATGGCTTGTTAGTGTTTTCTCTGTTTGCAGTTTCAGGACTGTCTACTTGCCTCCAAATCATATTCCGGATGTCACCTGTTACTTCACTACCTTCATGGTGCCCAACACTTTCTTTTCCCCACCACTTCTACACCTTGTTTGCCTTCTACTTTCCTCAGCCCAAATAACAGATTCACAGATAAAACTATTACCCCACACTGCACACACAGCAGTCCCAGGCATATCTGTTGCCATAGGGACATTGGTACATGATTACAACGTAACCCAAATAAGACGGAAGTGGTGATATTCGGCCTCAGCACTTGTTATCTAAGGATGCTAAGGGTACTCCCCCTCCATGTATCTTGACTTCTAAGCTGAACTATGCACCCAAGATCAATAACCTGGGTTGCATATGACAATCGGTTGCAACAGCCAGGAAGGCACCAAACTGCAGTCTGTTTTCTACTCCCTGCATCTCTTGCACCTGGCACTGCCGTATATTCCATCTCTATACCATGCAGTGGTTGTGGGTCGCCTTAATTAATTGTATACTGGACTACAGTAACTGCATGTCAGCTGGTATACCTAAAGCCCACATACAGAAGCTTCAGAAAGCCCAGAATCCCAGAGTCAGGCTTATTTTTAAAGTCCCAAAAGTCTAACCCACGTTGGCGCTCTGTCAACCTTTACACTGACTCCCGGTCAAAGAGAGAATAGATTTTCAGATTCTGTGCATGGTTAAAAATGTTTGGACAGTCTTGCTCCCACTTACCAAGCAGAGAAGCTAAACTGGTACAAATCTGATTCGCTCTCTCCGTTCATCTGATAAGCTCTTGCTTGTCATCCCACCCTCCCGGTGTACTACCAGAGGAGATAGACGCTTTTCAGTCTATAGACCAAGACTGTGGAACTCTATCCCTTGGAGGATTAGGAACTAGAAAGAGCTGACCCAGTTTCGGAGAGCATTGAAGACCTATTTGTTTAAATAAGGTTACTGGCCATATGCCAGAGATTTATCTGGCTCCTTTTGGAAACGTTGAAGCATTATCACGATTGGCGCCCAGAGGCAATCAGCTCTGCCCGGTTTGCAGGGTATAAGTATATCAAAAATCAAAATCAAATCTATTGAGCTCTGACTAAGTTTTCCTCTCTAGTGCTATTACACTGCCCCAAATCAGGGTCTAATTCGACCCAAAGTGCAGTAATCTGTCAGACCATGGGGTCTCCTCTTCAAACACCATATTCCAAGTGACTCAATTTGATAGAGCCAGATAAACACTCAGGACTCATCTTCTTCTCACCTACACTCATAAAAAAATGCATGCTTCCCATCTGCCTCTCCTGCTGTCAAATCAAATAAACTCTCCCTCTTTTTTTTATAGAGGCACTCACAATGAGACCAATATTCTAGGCTGGAGATCTCTATGCAAGGCCACTTTCTATTACGTTACATTACATTACAATCATGAAGATATGTTTAAGACAGAAAACCTACCCAGACATTTCACTTTTGCATTTACAGGCACATATTGGTCACAGAAGCAATATTGGAAATCACAATTCATGACATATATATCTTGGTTTCATCATCATAGAAGATGTCTATGTCAGGCTGTTTACTTGCACTGTACCCATAGATGAGTATTACAAGGGATGCACAGATAAGTCATGATGGATCTAAATACAATACAAAAAATAATACCAGTGTATCTCACCCTCTTGTCACAAAGAGGAAAGCGGACCTGCCAGAGGAAATGCCGGATCTTCCTTCTGTCAAGTAACAACACATGATTACAAATTTCATAATGCTCTGCAATGACATCACATTCGAAGGATACATCATTCAGAAAAGGAAATTCTTGCTAATCGAGGCGATACAACACAGGCTCATTATATTCCTGTTCAGACTTGTTCAGACTTGAAAGAACCCATTCCAGAACCCCTGCGACTCAAATACCAGGGCAAATCCCTCAAATATATGTTTCACCCCTCTCCCCCAAAAGCTCGTACACATCATCACCACTAATCACAAACCACGCCACACAACATGCTCGGTCACCACTATGTCTCTCAAGGATTCCAACAATATCTTCCTCTCTGACTTCAATCTCCCTGGCTCAGCAACTAAGTCTATGAAGGAATATCTCCACTGCTTTCTTGATAATCATAAACTCACGCAACACACAAAAGTCCCACAGAAAAGGAAGGTACCATTCTGAACCTCATTGTCATGACCTGCCCACCCTTCATCACAGCACTCCAACCCTGCTTGACTGAACGGACGCTCTGGCAATCTCGTTTGGCATTAACACACCACACAAATAAAGCACATCCATTGGAAACACAAGAAATAAAACACCAGATCATTCAAGAACTTCCCATGGAATATCTCATAGACGACCCTACCAAGCTCCACAATTTATTCCCCACAAATTCAACATCACCCTCATAAATAGCATCAACTTCATACTCTGGTGAAACAATTCACCCTCACGTTTAATCCTGCTGATCCTGGCATACTCAAAGCCTCAACCTTGACAAAAGAATGATCAAGAAACAATAACAGACTTGCTGACAATCTTGCAGTGCATCCAAACTGACCCTGCTCAAGGGACTCAATGCTGCACACTTATGACTGATCACCACTGCCAAGGCCCACCCACAACGAAAGTAGAGCCGCCTTAAAAGCCATCAACACTGCAACAGCTCCTTTTCCAACCCACCCATACTGCACCCCTTTGAAAAGTCTACAGCCATCAACAATTACTTTATCCAAAAGATCAGCGAGATCTACCAGCACAGAGACACCAATGCTGAAACTGACAGCATCCCACAAATTCATGTCACATGCAGACGGCATTATCCCTGTATAAGTACACAGTACCAATATTAATCAAGCATTCCCCCTTTACCTTGCAATAAACCATGAGACACTCACAGACATTCTACATCATGCATGGGCATCAGCGAGACCATTCTCAGTTGGGACAAATTTTACCTTGCTAACCAACACAAATTCATCCAAATGTATTCCTCCAGATCACCAGCACCACTGAAAACCTGAGTCCCACAAGGATCCATCACTCAAAACCCTCCTCCCAATATCCACATCCACCAATATGCAGCTGACATGGTACTCTACCTCGAGATCTCCGCAGGCACAAGTCCTGTCTCACATTGATCTTGCTCTGGATGTCCAATGCTTACCTGAAGTACAAAACCAAACACAATTGAATTCCTATTAGCACCCAGGGAGTGGGGAGCAGCCAATCCGATTCCTTGGCTAGCAGGCTGAAACTGCCAATCTCAGCCCACGTTCCAATGAACCTGGAGTCCATTTTATCTGCTCTGCAGTGCCATCTTCCCCCCACCCCAACACCATTTACCTCTTTTTATCAGCTGTGGTGGCCCCTCTGTCACTGCTGCCACGCTTCTGCTGCCCCTCTGTGGCAGCCATGGACATGGAAAAGGGACTCTGTATGGGGTCCCACCTTTCATATTCATGGCATCCATCTTTAGACAGAATTGTCATTCATTGAGCTGGACGCCACAAGCATCCGATTCATTGAATAAAAATATTTTTTTTAACACTGTGGGTTTCCGGATTAGAAACCCAGGATGCTCATAGATAGACTTAAGAACATCTCTGGTGCACTGGATACAGTCTTATCATACGATATTGATGACAAACAACACCATACACCCTCACATCCAGACCTGGTTCACTGTTGTAAAACTCATGGGCTTCACACTCCAGATGACCACCTGCACAAAGTCCCTTGGGTTCTACATTGATAGGCATCTCTCCTATAAGAAACACACAGCAGGGAAGGCACACATGGCTTTGTACCTACTTTCCCTCCAGCAGAAAATAAAGTTATTCATCCCAGCAAACAACTTCATCAGATCTGCTGTCAAAGCCTTGGTCCTCTCCAGCTTGAATGCTGGCAATGCCCTTCTGGAAGACCTTTGGGTGTCCACCTTAGCACATGTTATTTTGCATACATCATTGTAACAATGCTATCTGGGAGTTACATAATGCCAGTTCAGCCTTAAATCTAAAATAAAAATATATATAAATATTTCATTTTTTTTAGATTGGAAGAAATGAGCAGAGTGGCTCACATGGTCGGGCTGAAGCATGAAACTGCCTTAGGCAACAATGAAAAAGTGGCCTGCAGTTGTAAATGGATATTCATTCCTTTAGTCACAGACTGGGCCTCATTACAACTATGGCGGTACGGTAACAACGGCACCGTTGCTACCGTACTGCCATAGTAAAAATTGTGCTTGCGGGTGCCTGACAGCCTGCCAGGTCTGACCTGGTAGGTCGTGCGACACCCGCGAGCACAGCTCGTAAGATGCACCAGCACCGTTATTAACGGTGCCGGTGCATCTGAGCTCCCTATTCCCATTGAGCCCGATGGGGCTCAATGGAAATGGGGATCTACCGGTACCGGCACCCGCAAAAGGACAATTATCAGGTCCGCCTAACTTGGCATGACCCGGTAATTGCCCATTCACGGGTGCCATACCGGCACAGCTACCGCCAGGGTTTTAATGAGGCCCACTGTTTCAATAGTACCCAAGGGGGTGCTTTGTGTTAAAATGTAAGTAAATTGTGATATATTCAGCAACAATGGTCAAAATTACTAACTGCATAGTTAAGTAACTCATCAAACTGGTCCACATTGGCCAAAATGGTGGCCATTTTGACTGGCCCACACTAGCATTTTACATTTTTGGTACAGGCATTGCCCAATAGGCCAGTCCGAGCCTGGCGGCTCATCCATTATGGAGGAGCTAAGGAGCCAGCCCAGTGAAACAGTGAGCACTCCCTCAGCTGCTTTTTCCAGCTGATGGAGTGCTACTGGGCTGGCTGAACTGTCAAAGGGAAAACTGTTTCTCTTTGACAGTTCAGTTTAGTTCCCCAGCCGCACATGCTCACTGAGCCATGCAAGTGCTGGGGCGTTTTGCTTCTTCGCCAGAATTGCATAGCTCATTGAAAATGCTGGCTGGGGCACTGCATGTCTGTATGTCCGAGGAGGAGCTCCTGTGCCTCCTCGCAGATATACGGACAGAGCAGCCTGGAGCAGAGTGTTTCAGCACCCACACGCAGGCCAATGCAGAAGGTACGTTTATGTTCATTGTTTAATTTGAACATGTGTATGGATGCTTGTATGCTTATGTTATGAGTGAATGTATGGTGATGGATGTTCGTGTGACTAACAGAGTGATTGCTGTATAAATGTGCAGCGCCTTGCATTCACACATAATCATGTTGTTTGTGTTAGGCTCAGTGGGGCCCAGGGGACAGGGATGGTATCTTTTACTGGACATCTATTATAGATGTCCAGTAAAAAATGTCATGCCTGCCCCCTGGGCCCCCAGCACCAATTGCAAAGTGTTTGGCTATTTACCCATTTCTTTTGTTAAAAGTATGCTCTACAATGCAACATTTTAACCCATTATTTAAAAAACGTTTACAGGGGGAACCCCCCTAAAACCCCATTTATTGGTTATGGCTCCCTCACTATGCTCGGTCACTATGGCACTTTTGGGGGAAATAGTTATGCCCCTACACTTAAAAAAATCACCAGCTGCTACTGGCCTCAGACTGTGTTGGAAACGGGATGGGAGGAACCCAGGTACTATGGTGCGATCACAATGGGCGGGAACCATGGGATAGTGGTGGGAGCAGAGTGGGGAGAGCCCAGGGTGTGTGATGGGGTTCGGAGAGACCACGGACTGGGTAGGAGTGGGATGAGGGAGCCCAGCGACTGTGATGGGAGCAGGTGACATAGCGCAATATATACTGTCCATTTGACATTTCTGGGGGGTCCCGACCTGCCCAATTTTTGCTCAGTAGGGCCCCGGCCAAAAAAGTTTGAAGACCACTGCTCTAAGCTCTAAATATAAAAAGCTGTTTAAGTAAGCCTTGGTTTATTGCTGTGCTGAGAGTAAACAAGTTTGGAACAATAATGGATGAATCAAATATATGTAATTGTAAGATTTCTTTAATGATTACATTTTCAGTATCTAACTTCATCTCCCAGGCACGAGGAAGGCATAAGACATTGCTAGAAATAGGAATCTAACTAAATAATTCTAAATAATATCTCTTCAAGGTCAAATATAACCTTACATACCTCTTTTCCTGAGACATTAGATTGACTGATATAAAGTAACAACTAAACGAAAAAGCTGAAGCAAGAATGATGAAACATGGTTAACCTTTGTTTTCGAGAAATAAATGTTGTTAGGACATTTTAGCAAATTACCAATGCATTAGGTAAATGTAGGGATGTTTTTCTGTTTGCTAGGCAAACACCTAAGATAAACATTGCATTGATTGATTGATTGCTGTCATAGGATGGTGCAGGGGCACCATTCTCCATGTTCTCAGTCGGCATCTACCCGTCAATATAATAAGGACAGGTTCGGACTGGGACAAGAAATAGGCACGGACACCTCAAAGAAATTGGCCCACATCCGTGAATCGTGCCAATTTCCGACTTTACAGAACATCATTCTTATGGAGTTTATGGAGGGTTAATGGTGTTTGTTGCATGTAATGTTTCCTGTAAACACTTGAGAAAAGCAGCGATAACACAATCCACCCATGCACTCCAGGCAGTAGCCATGGTCCTGGCATTTGATAATGATTTGTTATTTATATAGTGCTTTGCCAAATAACTGTACATAGAACATATTTACATACAATTATTCCCAACCGAAGTTGGCACTCCTTTATCGACCTCGGATTAATGAAAGGCTGTGTTGGCCTTCACAGGATTTGAACTTGCAACCAGCAGATATCATATAGTTCGCAGCAGCGTCAGCGTAGGTTCAACCTGCTGGTCTATTTTACCAGAGTATAATAAAAGCAGGCAGTTCCTTTATTATTTATTTCTTTGTTTCCTTCCATGATTTTATTATTTGTTTTCTTTGTTCCTTCCTAACTTTTTCTTGCTTCCATCCTCTCACTTTTATTTTCTGAGCATTGTTCCTCTCCTCCTTTCCTTCGTCTTTCACATTGTTTCCTTCCTGTCTTTCTAGCTACCATCTTTCCTCTCAACTTTTTCCCCCACCCTTCTACCCTCACTCTTTTTCATCTTTCTTACCATTCCTACCTATTCCTTTTCCTTCCTCGTGCTCTGTAAATTCTACTCAAGAGACTTGTTGGGCAAAGGCGGACATGTAACCGCTTGTCCTCGTAAAGCATAAAAGAGATCCACAGAGAAAGTGGGGTAAATGCACAGGTCTTGCTCCAGTCAGAGTGTTTCAAGGTCTGTAGTAATATACAGCTCTTTATAGTATTTGTAGCACCTTGGAGTGCGTAGCGCTTCACTGAATGTGATGGCAACATTTTTGGTTGCCAGCAATAATGTGACACACACATATAGCCATCTTTATGTTGCCAGTATAACATGTGAATAGGTTGTGGGAGGCATGTAAGGTACAGGATTTATGATGCAGCAAAAAGCTCAATGTGAATCTGCAAAGAGTGAAAGTACACCAATTTTGTTTTCCTCTCTTGACTACCACATGCATAGGAGACTACATTATTTATAACTGACTGACTTAATTAACAATTACTAATCACTAATGTTAACTAACTCCTTAACATTATAATGTAATCCCTGTGTGAAAAATGAGGTGAAAAGAAAATGTGTTTTTAAAAGTGCACTTGCGTATTTTTTCTTTCTTCTCTTCTGTGTTCAGTTTGCAGAAAGCAGAAAGCATGCATACCAGGAAATGATATTAGATACAATTGCTCCCTGAGCAAAGATCCTATTGTATAAAAGTGAAGGGTGATGCTGCTTTCCAACCTGATTGGAGCAAAGTGTCTGCAGATAGGTCACATAGGCAAAGTGGGTAGGTGCAGAGTCCTGCTGAGGGGAAGACTGTCAGAGAGAAATTAGTTTGGGATCACAGAGGCTCTAGGACAGATGTGCCTGGTCCCACTTAGCACTGGCTGGAGAACCCTCTGTTCTCGCTGCGCATTCCAAACATCCAACATTAACAGGAGTGATCCGTTGGATGGGGCTGCTCTTGTGCGGCGAGTGAAGGAAGGTCGTGTGTGGGAGAGAGCTACAAATCTTTCAGGTAAGCAGAGAGTTAAGTGAGGTCACTGTTTACTGTTGTACGAATGAGCGATCTAACAATATAATTTAGGCAGAGTAGCCAAAAGAAATCCCCTGCATTTCATTTGTCATGTTATGATGTTACAAAGTGAATTTAACTCTGTCTCTGTATTTTTTCTTTTTTTTTTGTTACAGATAACGATGAAATGTACATGGTAAGATGTTTATTGTGAATTGCATTTGTTTACAATACAAACAATATACAAAAACAGGTTGTGTAGAGAGTTTAAAGAGTGTTTTTTGTTTCCTTCCTATTGCATTTGGAATAACATTTGTGACACAGGGAAGATTCATTTTTTTAGGTAGTACATATATCAATTTGCCCATGTAGATAGAATAACAAACAGAATAAGCTGTTATAAAATAAGTGTGTGTGTGTGTGTGTGTTCCCCTTGCATGTTGTTTGGGGGATTCTAATATAAATATATATATATATATATATATATATATATATATATATATATATATATATATATATATATATATATATATATATATATATTTCAATGTTCCTAACGCGCACGGACATTTTGCACTTTGGGAGAGCCTTATTTTAATGGCTTTTTAACCTTTTTGCCCCTTTGCAAGGCATCAATAAAGACCTTGCTAATTTTGGAAATGTGAAGAGTGCTACTCACCCTGCCTGACGTTATCAGTGCTTTGAAGATATATATATATATATATATATATCTATTGCTGAAGGTCCATGAGCCACTAATGCATATGAGCATAGATCACTGGTGTAGATAAGCCTGTGATACCAGCCACAGATGGTATATGCCACTCTATGTAAAAGTGTTGGGTTCTCGTGGATGTAGGTCCAAGGATCTCTATAGATCACTAGGAGGATTATAATAGTAAGGAAGGTTTTGTGTATGATGGGGTTATAAAGTAGGGAAGGAAAACTATGCTCACCACTAAGTAACCTATTACCACAAAATACCGCCAGTAGTACATATTACTAGATTCTCCAATATAATGCAACAAAGTATGGTCACTAGAATGATATGAGGCCAAACCCAATCTAAACGCAAGGATAAGTATTACCAAACTACCACTCATCTTTAAGTGGTAAGAAAATACCACCAAACCCCAAATTTACACAAAATATCCTACACGTATGGTGCTTTGGCCGGAAAAGTGATTATAGAGCACCTACTGGGTGTGGCAAGTGTGTCTCACACTACCATACGTGCATTAGAGGGAACCTATTTCATAATAGCAGTGTGGCACTAAAATTGAATTTCAGAGTGTCTCAAATGGAAGCCACATTCCCAGAGCTAGTGCAATATCTGGAGGCAAAGTTATATGCACATGGGACATGGTCATCAAATAATGCCACAGAATGGCATGACGCCATTTATGGTGAAGTACAGAAAGAACCATTAGACAGCATTTTTGCAGAAGGAAGCATAATTCACGTCTGCCTTTTGAGACTATTAAATGCATCTGATAAACATGCAGAGAAAGATTTTCTGATACGGCTATGTGCCAAGACATGGTTTATCCTAAATAGATCCCTGCAAATGCAAGAAAATGATACCAAGCTGATTAGCAGGTTAAAAGCTGATCTGGATGAAGCAAGTGAAAAAGAGGAAATGTTAAGAGCAGAATTGGAGGTATGTCAAAAAGACATGCAGTCAAAATATAGAGATCTTGACACTCAATTGTCTCAAAGCAAATAAGAAGTTTGAGGATAGTGAACAAGAATTGAAACACTTGAAAGCGTTGGTAGATCAAAATAGACAAGGCAAAGGTGAAGTTGTTTTGAAAATGGAGGTTTTGCAAAAAGAACATTTTGAGAAAGAAAGCTAACTCCAAAATGCTTAACAGGAAATGGTTAAAATGTTTCAAGAAAGAGACAAGAGAAACAAAGAATTCAATGAATGCCAAATGCAAATAGGCGATATGCAGGAGGTAATTAATAAGATGAGTAATTAAACCAATTATTTGCATAAGGAGGCAGACTGGCTCCTTAAAAAGTGTAAGGATTTGGAACAGCAAATATGCATGTCCATGTCCCAGGATGGATGGCAGGGCACCACATTCAATGGAGTTGAGGTGAATGCTATTTCTACCCAGAGAGCTAGTGCCTCAGTGATTGGGCCAGTGACTGAACTTGGTTGCAGCGCCATTGGGGGGTTTGATACACCCATTGGGGGCCGCCACCAATCCCATACACCTGAAACCAGGGTTGAATCACAAAGTAGTGCAATTCTGTGCATAGCAATGAGTAGCCCCATAAAGATAATGAAATCCATCAAAACTCTGATCAAACCATTTAAAAAAGGAGGGCAGTGCTCCATAGAGGACCACTTAGAAGCGGTGCATGATATATTTAAAGCCCTCCAGATACCTAAAGAACAATACAGGCATATTTCCATTTAACTTTAGATGATCCCACAGCCAGCATCATTAGAGGATTACATGAACAGCAGAATATGACATGGACAGAATTTGAAAAAAGAGATTAGACGTCACTTTTTCTCCTTTCCAATCATTACAAGATGAAAAAAAGGTTGCTTACACAATTACTGCTGGGCCTCATATGTCACCTCGCCAATTTTTGCAAGTCTTGAAAAGAGCTTTTTCTCGTTTTGATGTATCTTTTGACCCCAATTCCAATGAGTTCAAAATTGCCTACTTCTATGGGCTACAGAAAGACATCATATCACAGTTGGTCCGTGAATTTGACTGTGACAAGTCCCTTGAATGGATTATACACCAAAGCACAAAACTATATGAAGTACTCTATTGTCAGGGTAGAGAAAATGATAAATTGAAAGACACTAGAGCAAAATCTAAAGAACCCTCAGCAACAGTGATGGAGATCAGATCAGCCAAAATGTCTCTTGAGTCCGCTCAAAGTCCAGGTAAAAATAAGTTGACACCTGAACAAAGGGATAATCAATAGAGATCGTCACTCCCTGCACCAATGTTTCAATCACATGACCCTAGTAATAGGGAGCGCTACATTAGCCCTAGGTACTTAAGAGACAGGCCCCGGGCAGGACATCGGCCTGATATGTCAGGTATGAACAATAATCAGAGACAAAGTCAGGATCAAAGAAATAATGGTCCCTACCAGACATTGGGGCCACAGAGCAGATTTGACCCTAACACCATGATATATGGTAATCAGGATAGACCCCGATACATGGATCGATTTACTGAAAATTGGAATCAGCATAGGGGACAGTACCCAGAAAATGAGAGACAGGACATGAGGCAGAATATGAATTATTCTCCAGGTCAATACAATGAATCACCACCACCAGGGGACTGCAACCAAAGGATGGGTGAATCAAGAGTTCAGAAACAATACCAATAGAAATCAGTCTCCTGAGAGATAGCAGAATAGATTCAATCAGGGGGAAAACAACCAATATCGATCTAGGCCACAGAGAGAAGATTCTAGGGAGGTGGAAAGATTCCAGTGTCTCGAGGCCCAAGTGAAAATTTTGGCTGAACAAATAGGAAAGCTCTGTACAGCACAAAAACAGTAATCAAAAGAGGGAGCAGAAGGCCATAGCAATGACCGGGTGGCTTCTGATAAGTGACTAAGTATTAATGATATTTGCAATGCTAAGAAAACAGATTGCCCTAATGTGATTTTGCATAATGACTCTGAGATGCCTTATGATTTCAAAATGAAAGTACCAGCAAATAAACATGTGACAGAAAGTTCAAATATATCTAAAAAAGAAGTTTGGTTTAATCCGGAGCTAAATCAAACAGTAGAAATTTGCACAAATGAAAAAGAAAAACATGAATCTCTAAAAGAACAAAGGGACAGATCCAAGAAAGACAGCTCAAACACTGGTAATACAAGTTAACAGGGAGTAAGTGGGGATGCTAGGACTCCTTCCCTGGGCAAACAAAACATTAACCAAACACAGGCAGAAAGAATAAATACTCTGAAGGAGGGTACAGATCTACCACCTGAAGAGTTCTTTGAACCTCAGATCTTTGAAAAAGTTTAAAAGACTGGTACCATACCAAATAACTACAAATGCACAGAGTTAGAAAATGACAAATTACCAAGTGAAGTTTTTACACATGTTCAGTTGGAAGATTGTAGTGTGAACTCTGATGATCCCCAGATGAAAGGGCGAACAGTGGCCACACTCCAAAAGACATCTGAATGTGGGGAAACAAATAAAGTCTCTAACACAGAAATGGACAGAAAGGAGGGAAAAATGTCTTTCCATTTACCAATGTGCCTAGCCAAAAGTGAAAAAGGGCTGAGAAAGGTGAGTCCTGAAATCAGTAAGAATTCACACCTTTTATGAGTATTAGAGGAAGTTGAAGACAGGTATTATGCTCCCATCACTGTGGAAGAGAAATGCAATACATTTGCGATGATTGACACCGGCGCACAGGCCACAATTATGTCCAAAGAATTGGTAAAAAAGTATCAATGAAGGGAGATCTCCACAGAATCAGATCACAGTGAGGCAAAGTGAAGGTCCAGTGCATAATTTTAACGGTGAGGAGGTGCCTATTATAGGTGTTACCGAGTTGACATTAAGATAGGAAAACACAGAATGAAACAAGAAGTATTGATCACATCTGTTTGTGAAATTCCATTTTTGATAGGGACAGACTGCCTGAAAAGATTGTCTCCTCTCATAAGGGGGTGAATGGAGAATTATGGTCCTTAACCAAAAAACCATTGAGACCTAAGAAAATAAAATCACAAAACAGCAGTATAAATTGAATGCCACAACGTTGCCAAAACAAATGATGCAATGGAGGTATACCTCCAGAATAGCTGTATACCTAGCGTTACTGTTATTTTGATGTGTCAAGATAAAATGCAAAATGAAAAACAATCTGTGCAGATGTATTAAGATCCTAGGAAAAGATGGCAAACTGAAGTAGATGAGCACACATTGCGCTTCTATTTAAAAGAGAAGAAATGCAAAGAGAATACTACTCCTAAAACAGACACAGAAAAACACATTACCACTCTCGCTAATATAAACATGGAAGATGAGCAACCATAGGTTGACATTGGTATAAATGACCATTCTAAAGTGATAAAAGCCACCTTAGCGCTTGAACAGGAAATGAACTTTATTAAAGAGAAATTACTACAGAAAATAATGGAGAGGGAGGAGATACCAAAGTTTAGAATTAAGAACCAATATGTCTCTGGTTTAGACAGTCCAGACTGTGAAAACCAAATTGCAGGCAGATGCATGCTGAAGATTAATATTGGGCAGAAAACAATTTACCATAATATGTGGATAGTAAGTGGAACACAAAATGACTTTTACATGGGCAATGATATCATGCACAGAATGTGTTTGGTGGTAGATTTCCTTAATCAAAAAATATGGTCAATGCTAGGTGGGCCTGCACCTGAATTTGAAGACAAAAGAAAGGCTTATTATTGCACACGATTGGTACCATATGCAATTGAATCACTGGTGAAGAAAGCTACTACTATTCCTGCATTCACCAAGCAGGTTGCAATAGTGCTAAAGTGCAAGAATGGACAGCAAATGAAAGATTCAGATGCATTTGTGTGTTTAAATGAGTCCATGAGGCAACAAGGCCTGGATTATGAGTACACCCCATTGATAGATATTGGAGAAGGATATGTCAAAATTATGGTGAATAATAAAGGACATCAGGATATTCATTTAGAGGAAAATTCATCATTAGGAATGGTCGTACAAAAATCTCATTATACTGCAGATTTCAATAACATGGTAATTGGAAATATTCCTGAAAGATATGTAGATTAGCAGAGCGTGTTACCAGAATATCTGGATTCTCAGCCCAAAGGGATCTTTAAAATTCAATCTGTGTACCCTTATAATTCAAATGAGAAGTGTGCTGTCACCAAGAGGATTATATAATATTTGACTTAAATGAAAATGAAACAGAAAATTAGCAAATTGAAGAGGAAGCTGATATGCCAAAATATTTAAAAGTGGCAACTTTACAGAGAGACACAGCCACACAGTTGGAAGAGAGCACAGAGATTCCTCCACTGGAGGATTTTCCAGAATTCTCTAAAATGGCAGACGAGCAGATTTTGTTAGCAGATGCATGCGATAGTGATGAGGATAAAAATGAATTGAGAAACATAGTCATGGAATTTAAAGATGTCTTTGCTAAAGATGCATATGATTGCGGTCTAACTAATTTACATGTTGCCACATTACCAGAAGGGTTTAGTAAAAATCCAGTATTTGTTCGCCATTACCGGTTACCACTGGCATGTTTAGAGTCATTGGCAGGGATAATTAAAAACTTGGAGTCTCTGGGAATTATCAGGCCCTTTCATAGAACATATAGGACTCCTATTTTGGGTGTCTTAAAGCCAAATGGTCAATGGCATCTGTGTGCAGATTTGAGAGAATTAAATGCATGGTGTCAGCGGACTTTAAAATTGAGTCTATGTCGCAGTTAACATTTTTCAATCTATGGGTGTAATACTGAGTTATAAGCCACCATGGGTGTGATGTGCTGTGGTGGTTGTGGCTAGGGCCTAGAGTCTTGGGTGCATGGCCGCTTGGGTGCATGGCCTCAGGCTGTAGGCCATAGGCCATAGGCCATGCACCCAAGATTCTAGGCCCTGGCCACAGCTAGTGCAGCATATCGCACTCATAGATCACACCCATAGAATCAAATCTCTATCAGGTGGTTGTGGGCAGATACTAGAGTCTTGGGTGCAAATTGAGTATATGCCACAGTTAAAATGTTTGATTGTATGGGTGTGATAATGAGTTATAAGCCACCATGGGTGTGATATGCTGCGGTGGTTGTGGCCAGGACCTAGAGTTATAAGCACTTAAGTTATAAGGTAGCATGGGTGTGATATGGTGCAGTGGTTGTGGTTGTGATATGCTGCGGTGGTTTTGGCCAGGGCTTAGAGTCTTGGGTGCATGGCCGCAGGCCGGAGGTCGTAGGCTATACACCCAAGACTCTAGGCACTGGCCACAACCACCGCACTATATCACAGCCATAGATCACACCTATAGATTTGAATATCTATCAAATGTTTGAAATTATACTTACTGTTTGATTTGTTGATTTGTTACTCAATACTGTTTTTTTTAATTATCATTTAGATTTCTTGTCCTGGCCTGGAGCTGCCCTACCTGTTTTAGTTGTATTATCTTTGTTATCCAACTTGATTTACTTTCTTGTTGGCTTAGTTCGGCTGTCTTGCCTTCCTGATGTATTAGGGAGATGTGATTTTGTGAGTACAACATGACATCTGTATTCCAAATTCCTGTCTTTGCTACTGCCTTCCTTATTACTTCCCTGTCCTTATTTTTCCACAAGTCTCATTGATGTGCAGGTATGTTTCTTTACTGTGGTTCTTCTTTATGTGGGCATTTGAACCAATAACCAATACTGGTTTATTCGATTCCAGGGTGCATATGGTTTTTATTTGCTTCTGAGCCAGTAGCCTATTATATTTGACTATGGCCACATATATTAAGAGGACATTGGTATTGTTGCACTTGAACTTTTTGATTCTTAATTTGTCTGCCTGTCTATTGTTGCCAGGTCGATATATGTACAGTCCTATGCACTTGCACTCTATATTGCAGCCTTGGGCTAATAACTTCATGAAGTCCTACTATTTGCACTTCATGGGTCTTGCCAGAAACATGTTTTTATTCTAAGGATTGCAAATATTAACTGCCTGTAACTGTCAATAGAGTTTCCACATGTTGCAGCATTACTCTGTCCTTAAATATTGTTACTATGTTGCCATGTTGAGCCAGATATGCACTTGCACTTTATCTTTTACCCATTTGCTGCATCTTCATGTACCTTGCTCATATGTTTACGTAAGAAATGCATTTTAAACCTTGCTCATATGTTTACTTTAGGAATGCACTTTATACTGTTTTTTTATGAAGTTCTGCGATTTGCACCTTTTGGTTCTTGCTTGAAACATGTTTTTTTTATTTTAAGGGTTGCATATATTGACTGTCTACAACTGTCATTTGAGATTCCACACTAGACAGTATTATTCCGTCCTTACTGTTTTCCCCATTGAATATTCATATCATGTTGCCATGCTTAGCTAGATATGCACTTGCACTTTATCTTTCAGCTATTTGCTGCATCTTCATGTACCTTGTTCATATGTTGACATAGGAATGCACTTGCACTTTATGCTACAGTTGTGGATTGGTGTGTTTTTCTCTATTAGCGAGATCTGTTGACACCTTTCTCATTATGCGTCCCTTTTATTTTATTAGGATGATTATCCTGCATGTTTCGTGATGCATTTCATTTCATTCTGCATTGTTTTGGTTCTTTTAAATCTGTTTGGTAATGGCCACTGCAGGGCTCTGCTACATTCCAATATGGCCACCATGGTTTTGTGACAAAGTTGTCAGTATGTGGAATAAGGCAACATGGGAAAAGGACTAACTTGCAATATGTATTGTGATTGTATTCATGTCTCCCTAACGTGATCAAGCGCTCGGAGGAGCACGTAACGCGTCGTTCAGGACACTGCTCTGGCGTCCTGTTTTGTTTTGCTGTGTGTTTTTTTGCCTAATACTTCTTTTACCATGAATTAAACTCGTTCTGCATATTGGATTCGAGTTTGTCATTTTTTTATTGGAACTTGCTGACCTCATGGTTGGAGTGCGGTTTTCCTTTCCTCCAGGTCTTCACGCTATTTTTACAAACGAAAATTAAGCCCTACAGAGGGCGAAACCTGCGGAATGCACTCCCAAGAGCAGCCAAGTCCAGTGAATCCAGTCCCTATTAAATAAAGGGCTTCGCGGCAAGAATCAGGCAGCACCAAATGTTCTTTATTAATAAAAAGTGCATTTCAAAGGAGAACCTGAAGGTTACAATGACGCGTTTCGCGATCAACTGAACGCTTGTTCACGATAGTAGGGCAAACACAGACAAAGGACTCCTTAAAACGCAATTCAAACTCAATGGGTGCAATGTATAGAATGTCTCATTCAGAACGTTATTCTAATGTAAAGAGAAAGCAATCGGCCATATTGTAGTGACCAAGTTTACCTCATGTCAACCTCTGTAGTCTCAAATAAGTACATTAAATAATGTGCTTTACATAAAGTGACAGTTTACAGATTTGATTGTTGCCTCAAAAGCCACACAATTCATCAAAGAGGGAACAAACCAAAGAGATGGCAAATACCTCGTGGAAACCTAAATGGTCAAAATGGGAGGTAAAATAGTACTTGAAAATAATAACCATAGGAAGGAGGGAAGGAACCACACATGCATAAAGTAAGGTATGCCCTGCAAATGCAAAATACAAAAGCAGTGGTGGGCTACATAGCACCTTAATATAATATATGTACACAATTATTTGTAGTATGCAAAAGAAAGTGTGGTACAGTGTCAAATACCAACCTTCCAAAATTAAAATAATAATAAAAATAAAATAAAACCTGCGCCAAAAGAGTAAAAAAGCACACTCACAGGTATATTGCCATCTCCCCATTATGGACCCTCTATGCGAGTTGTGCACGTGCGCGAGTTGAATGACATAAATACATGCGCCTTGATCATCGGTAATCTCAATCTTACCAATACATTGAGTGGACATTGTATATATGTTAGGGTAAAGAACGGGTCTAATCAAGCAAGTATAGCTGTATTAGGACAGGGTTAAAGTGCATTGTGCGTAAACTATTGTGCAAAGTGCAAAGTGCAAAGGGCAAAGTGCAAAGTGCAAAATGCATAGCAGCAATAGTAGGGGGGAAGGGATAGACAAGGTACAGGGGAAGGGAGAAAGGGGAAAAGGGAAACGCATGGGGATCAAAATTACATTCTCTACAGCAAAGATAATACACACAGTGTTCTACATCCATGGGTACACTTATCATATAGTCTCAAAATTTGAAAACCAACCAAACTCCCTTAAAAATAAAAGGAGGATGGTAAAAGAACGTGCAGCCATGGACTACTGGAGAATCATAAAAATATAAATCCACAATAAAGTGCAAAGTGCATAAACCCTAAAAGGCCCCAATTTGGGAGGCAAACACCCTTCCTGATAAGCCTTAGATTTCACTTAAGTAATGCAAACATGCTATATAGGCCCGTGCAATCATTGATTAAGAAATCCACACATTAAAATAAAAAAAGGAGGAAAAAGAATGCTATATGCATAAATATTCATGATACCCAAAACATACGATTATTGATCTTAAAAATACGAGACTAAATGCAACACTGATTGAATGCGTCTAAGGAGTCCAAAGGACACTGTGTAAAAAATATTATACATCATAATTATCAATCTAAGAAGATAAATATACTCCCTACTAAAATACAAGTTAAAACCAGATAATAATACAAAACAGGCCGACATAATTAATGAAAAAACAACCATAAGAAATGTTTCCTAGCCTAGTTGGAATGATCTTGTTGACATGAGGCAAGTGAAGACTATTTTGCCGGGGAACCCAAAAATCCAGCAATAATACATAAGAAAATTACATAAAATATGAGCTATTAGGTCCCCAAAAAAGTGTACAATTCTTCATCTAAATTATGACCCCTAGGTTTCTTGGTCTCTAGGTCCAAAATAGATTTAGTCTCCAGTTGCCTCAGCAATAACTCTCGATTGCCTCCTCTTGGTGACTTAGGCACGGTAAGAATCCCAAAGAAGGAAAAACCCTCCAATTTACTGTCATGTTGGGACTGGAAATGTAAATCCATCGGATAGTTGGAATCAGTGTTTCTAATGGCTTGAATATGCTGATGTATCCTTAGTTTCAATTTGCCTTTGGTACTGCCCACATACCACATGTTGCAAGGACAGTTGAGAACATATACCACATGATCTGTATCGCAGGTGATTCTAGATGCGATCTTGATGTTATTGCCCAAGATGGGATGGGTGTAATGAGTCTTATAGACAGCATGAGTACATGCTTTACATTTGGAGCATTTGTGAAAACCACAAGATTTAATATTTAGCCAGGCCTTGGTAACTGCATTGTCAATGGGCCTCATAAAACTGGGAACCAAAGTATCGTTGAATGAGGTAGACCGTCGAAAAGTGATATTAATGCGGTCGCCCAGGATGGTATTCAAATGTTCATCAGATTTGAGAATATGCCAATGACGTTGCATGACTTTGCGTATGCTATGCGCTTTAGCTCCAAATGTTAAAATAAGACGTGTCTCATTAGAGTCAGTGGTAATATGTTCAGTGCCTTCCTGCAACAGTAGCTCTGAGCGATCCATACTTCTCGCTTTCAAAAAAGCTCTCTCCAAAATTTTCTTAGGGTAACCCCGTTGTTTAAAACTGTTAGCTACGAGAGCGCATTCGTAATCAAAGGTTTCAATCTTTGTACAATTTCTGCGTATACGAATTAACTCACCATAGGGGATACTCCATTTAAAGGCGGTGGGGTGATTACTCAAGGCATGTAGTGGAATATTGAACTGGTGGGCTTTCTGTATAAACTGGTAATCAGTTCACCCTGAGCCACAGTAACAAGAATATCAAGGTAAGTGATAGCAGTCTTGTTGTGGCTCTCGGTGAACTCAAGATTCAATTCATTAATGTTAAGTATATCAACAAAATCCAACCAGTCAGCACTTGTTCCCTCCCTGATTATAAACAAGACATCTATGTATCTAAGCCAAAGGGCAATTTTAGATGTATAGTGACTGTTTCTTGGATGCCAAACTACAAATTTCTCCCACCAACCCATCAACAGATTTGCATAGGTGGGGGCAAAAGTGGAGCCCATCGCATCTATATTCAGTAAAAAAAACTTTGTTAAAGGAACGTTATGGTTCCAAGCAAAACCGAAAACCCCCTGAAATTCGCCAGTTATGGTAAGCTAAGCAACCATAACTTGTGCCACCACCGTGCACTGCTAAGACTAACACCCAGGACATCAACGATGACATCACAAATGTCATTGATGACATCACTGATGACATCGCATGTCTGGCTCCCCCTTTTTTCCTTTACTGACATATCTAGGCCACATGGTTTTCTTCAGTAACAGTCAGGAATTAAAAGTGGAAAAGGTAGTATATTTGTAGACTTATCCTTCAAGTATGTTCTTACAATAATTCCCTTAGGGTCCAGTCATATCATATGAAACATATACATAGGGGAAGACACAAGCATGAAAGACAGCAATCCTTTCTGTGCATTAAAGTTATCAGTAGAGTTATCAGCACTTCCTGATAGTCCTGTTGTTTTTTTATTACTGTACTTTCCCTGTATATGCACCTATTTTTACATCTTGTATTCACACTACTTTCCTTAGGGTCCAGTCACATCATGCGATATATATACATAGGATAAGTAGCAGCTTTGAAACAGAGCAATCATTTCTCTGCATAAAGGTTATCAGTTAGGTTATGAACACTTTTTGCTACTACTGCTGTTTTTCTTCTTACTTCAATTTCCTTGTATATACTCATATTTGTATGTGGTGTTGTCTCTTTGTGTTTTGTCTATAATAATGCAATTATGTAGTAAGTGGGTTTTATTATCTACTTATCACATGTTTCACAGTATGCAAAAGTCTGATAAGAAAACAGTTATCATTTCACTATTCAACATGGCAAGCTTATGAATATTGAACCTCCATTATGTATGCTGCACACAATGCCTATGTTTCTACATGAGGACCTTAGTATACTGGATGGACTCATTAGCCCTTGATATTTATTCCAATGATCCTTGACACTTTTTTTTAATTAACATTGCAATAAGAAACCCTTGTACAGACTTTTCATGAAAGGTAAATGCACATGTGATGTCATCAGTGATGTCATCAATGACATTTGTGATGTCATCTTTGATGTCCTGGATGTTACTCTTAGCAGTGCACGGTGGTGGCGCGAGTTATGGTTGCTTAGCTTACCATAACTGGCGAATTTCAGGGGTTTTTCGGTTTTACTTGGAACCATAATGTCCCTTTAAAAAAGTTTTTTTACTGAATTTCATAGGTTTTTCATAGCGCAACTGAACCATAAGGTCCCTTTAACAAAGTTTTTTTACTGAATTTCATAGTTTTTTAGTAGCACAACTTAACAATAATAACTTTGACTTTATGTACATGTAATATGGAACATACAGAACCCTTTCTACTGAATTTGACTGTCCGCGGACATGTTCGGACAACAGTACCACCACCTAAAAACTCAGGGGGGGGGGGGGTATGTGTAATTGTTAAATCATAACATAGGAACATTTAACAAATTCACAAAGCAGCACACATACAAAGTACATGTGGTAATACTTAAGAAATGTAACCCATATATGTAACACACTAACCATTCATGTAAATACAATAAAATGGAATATACCAAAAGAAGATAAAGTGGCTTCCAACATAATTACCTCACAGACACTCCCCAACTAAGAGCAAGACCAGACGTACAGACTACTCATCACATATCTTACCTGAAATTGTAAGTGCACTTCATTTTACTCATATATTTATAAACTTTCTGTATTAGATAAAAAAAATATATTACTTTTTTGTTTTCTCACAGAAATGTGTAGTACTCTGGAGTGGCTAGAGGAGCATTCCCCACAAGAGGAAATGTCAGAAGATAGTGCACCTAATGGTACACACTTTACTATATAAACCAATTAATAAATATTATTTTGTATACATTTAACATATACATTTTTTTTTGTACAGACCATAAAAAAATTGAAACTACTACAGAAAAAGAAGCGGTGGATAACACTCCGGAACACATAAACGAAAAAATGGACCAATTTATGGCAAATTTTACCAATTTAAAAAACTTTGTGGAAGATCACTTAAAACTAACAACAAGATACCATTGTCCCACCTGTACTTGTCCCCCCTCACCATATCCCACTCATTTAATCCCAAACCCTCTCCATGGACCAAAACGCTTTGATGACATTTCCATCCCTTCTTCACCTGATCCCAATTATGTTGAAATCCCTAATTCTCCTGTTTTTGTTTCCGTTTCTGCCCCACCTTCTCAGTCAAAGGGTTAATATATGTCAAATAAAGTTACTTTTTTATATTGTGTTGTAATTAGTTTCAGTTCTTTTTTGTTAAAACCAATTTAGGTGTCCACGGACAGCGCGGTTGTTCGGAAATGTTCGTAAATAGACGAAAATGTAAGTGTCCTGAGGACACTATCAGGGTAATTCATAGAATTTCGCACAAAAGTGGCGCACGCGGCTGGCGCACAGTGTGCGCGTGCGAATGTCTGCGCCAGCCGCGTGCGCTAAAATTGATTTCCGCGCACACCGTATTCATGGATTTTAGCCTCCAAAACCAGCCGTGGCGCAGAGTGGCGCAGCGACCCTGCAGCAGCGCCAGTTACGCCCCCAAGAACACCCTTGCGCAAGGAAAAGCTGTCAAAATTCCCAATTCAGTGCAAAGGGCTGCGCTAACCCTGGACCAGTTTACAGGGCTGCCAAACAGCAAACGCCAAGCGGGGAATGTGTATTACTGGGGTGCGTGTGAAGTTTCACACGCGAAACGGCCTGTGCGAGTGGGGTACATGTATTACTGGGGTTCGCGGGAAGTTTCACATGCGATTTCAGCAGGGTACGTGTATTACGGGGTTCGCTGGAACTTTCACACGCAAAACGGCCTGTGCGAGTGTGGTACGTGTATTACGGGGGTACACGGGAAGTTTCTCACGCGATTGGCCTGGGTACGTGTATTTTAGTGGTGCGCGGGAAGTTTCACACGCGATTGGGCCTGGGTACGTGTATTTCAGGGGTGCGCGGGAAGTTTCCCACGCGATTGGGATTGGTACTTGTATTTCAGGGGTGCGCGGGAAGTTTCACACGCGATTGGCCTGGGTACGTGTATTTCGGTGGTGCGCAGGAAGTTTCACACGCGATTGGGCTTGGTAGTGTATTTCAGGGGTGCGCGGGAAGTTTCACATACGATTGGGCTGGGTACGTGTATTTCAGGGGTGCGCAGGAAGTTTCACATGCAAATGGCCTGGGTACGTGTATTTCAGGGGTGCGTGGGAAGTTTCACACGCGATTGGCCTGTGTACGTGTATTTCAGGGGTGCGTGGGAAGTTTCACACGTGATTGGCCTGGGTACATGTATTTTGGGGGTGCGCAGGAAGTTTCACACGCGATTGGGCCTGGGTACGTGTATTTCAGGGGTGTGCGGGAAGTTTCACACGTGATTGGGCTTGGTAAATGTATTTCAGGGGTCCGCGGGAAGTTTCACACGCGATTGGCCTGGGTACGTGTATTTCGTGGGTGCGCGGGAAGTTTCACACGCGATTGGGCTTGTTAGTGTATTTCAGGGGTGCGCGGGAAGTTTCACACGCGATTGGGCTGGGTACGTGTATTTCAGGGGTGCGCAGGAAGTTTCACACGCGATTGTCCTGGGTACATGTATTTTAGGGGTGCGTGGGAAGTTTCACACGCGATTGGCCTGGGTACGTGTATTTCAGGGGTGTGCGGGAAGTTTCACACGCGATTGGCCTGGGTACGTGTATTTCAGGGGTGCGCGGGAAGTTTCACACGCGATTGGAGTACGGTACGTGTATTACCGGGCTGCGCATGAAGTTTCACACGCGATTTTGCTGTCAGAGCGGGGAACGCGTATTTCGGGGGTGCGCGGGGAGTCCTACATGTGAATTCGCAGTGTGGGTCCTCCCAGCTGTTCCCTCTACCCCCTCCACGGCCCCTGCAGGCAGCCCACAACACAGGGGACTACCCCGCACCCCTAGTCTTGTCCCGCAGGCAGCACATCCACCATGGGCATGCCCCCCAGCCAAGCCACATGTCTGTTAGGCAGAAACCTGTGCAGTTCCCTCTGGGACCACTGCAAAAGATTTAGGACTACAGGTATTTGGCAGTAAACCCACTTGGTATCAGTCTGTACCACACAGATTCACTTGGTAGCTGTGGCTGAGCAGTCAGACTTCCCTCAAGAAGAGTTAGGTAGTATGTGGAGTATACAAAATAGGGCAATTTACACAGTAGAACAAGCAAACACGGAACAAGTCTTCGGTGTAAAGATATAAAGGTGTTTTTTTTATAAAAACACATCTATGAAAAACACACTGGCACTAATACGGCAAACAACTTCAATCACAATTACTATAAGTAAATCAATCCCCCTAACAATAGTTTGACAAGTCTAGGTTCAACGGCACCACTTATTTGCAGACAGAGGTGAATGCTTTGACCTAGATGGCACTCTAGTGTTTGTTAGGATGGGAGAGAAAAGGCAGGGTATGAAATCAACTTGGTACCAACACTTTTACGAACAAATGCAAGGCAAGTAAGGCAGAGTCTACTGTAGATCGCAAAGTTCAGAGGCCAGGCCCACTCGGAGAGAGGCAAGGCGAAATGTCCCAAAAAGTATCACAGTTGAAATGCACTTCGAGTCTTTGGCGCAAATTGTCACAGAAAGATTGGACCAGTTCAGAACAGAAAGTTAAGAAGGCTTGGAGGCGACCCACTGGAGAGGCGAGGATTAAGACATCTCACGCTAACCGTCACAAGGGAAGCCAGGCGGACACGGTACCTTGTATGTGGACAGACAGCTCCGGCGGGGGCAGTTGTTCCTGGTGGTGGATGCAAGTCGGGGCTCTGCCAAGAAAAGAGATGCTTTCGGCATCGAAGGAAAGTTGAAGATCGTTGCACCACCAGGGAAGTGACCAGCCGCGGAGTGCTCTGTCACAAGGCACCACCTTTTGGTCGCGGTACGGGTTAGTGACTATCCAGTTGCCGGGGTGCTTATGACTAACTGTAGGAAAGAAAATGTCTTTACTATGGCTTGTGAAATTCATAATGTACCACTGTATACCACCATTCCTGTAACTAAGCTTTTCCACGTAATAGTGAGTCAATGTCATAGCCTGCTTTTCCACATAATAGTGAGTCAATGTTATAGCCTGCTTGTCCTACATAAATGTAAGTAATTATATAAATTAAAAAAATTAAAACCAATTATGTGTTTGTACAAATATTATTGTTTGAGGTTTGATCATAGAGTGTGCATGTAATTTTGTTTGATTATATGTAGTCTATATATTTTATTTCAAAAATGTTAGTTTAACATTATTTGCGTGTGTGTGTGTATGATGAAAATAAATGGTATAAAGGTCTGTAAGTCTCCGTTCATTTTAGGACAATGAAAACATTATCGTAGATTCATTTTACAGATTATACAAGGTAAAAGTCGGTTAGAAAATGTGTTCATGTACTGTATAGAAAATATGCATACCTGTAGTTTGTGTTCATGCATATGGATATGGACGAAGCTGCAAGTAGAAATCTTGGAGACTTGTATAGTATTTCTCGTAGATCGTGCTTGCCAATGGTATGAGACTTGTATTCCGAGAGATTCACCGTACATTTGCAGTGCTGATCTATGATGATGTAGTTACATGTAGAGGTCTTGAATTTGATGGGTGGATGGTCATGTGATTTCTTAGCTACATCCAATGAGGGAATGGCACAGAGAGAGAAGTGGAAATGGTAGAAGGGCTGTCCATGTTACGATATGTTCGCAGACATGGCGGTAGTTCTAGGACACTTCGTATTACATCTGGGGAATTTGGGGTAGGGATCTGTGCATTACCATGCAGGTGCCCATGAACCTGCTCACACTATCTACAGTGCTCCTTCACGTGCTATCACAAATAACTTGGAATTATATCCACTACCAAAACCCCTTCAACAACTTAATTTATATGAGAGCATCATAATTCAAACAGTGACCCATTTCAAGTAATAATACGCCTTCAACCAAAAACTGCAAAATTACCTCCCTCTGAATTAGTGAAAGGTATTCATGGAAAAGTAGTGTATTTACCATTAGATCTAAAAGAAAATGTGCACACTCTAGGAGTGCAACGTCCGATTCAACAATCTTTAAATATCTTGGTAAATGGAGTACCTACAAAAGACAAAATAATGTGGCAACAACTGGTAGATTTACATAAAGTTAGAGAAGTCCTGCAATATCTTAAAGAGAATAATGAATATTACAAAGAAATTAATATTGAAGAAAACTTGAAAGATACAACTGAAATAATTCAAGAGTCACAAGAAGCTGGTAATTTTGAGCTCCTAGATCCTGCTACAATATCAAACACTTTAGACCATTATACAATTCATCCATTGCACTCTAATGACACCATAGAAGATGCACTGGAAATGTACCAAATGCGTCAAACAAAAGGATCACCAATCAGCATATGGGAAAAAAGTATAGAAGCACGTGCTTTTCCTCTACTCTTTCCTACTGGCAAAGGAGGAAGATAAGATGATAGACCTATTCATATATCAGCATCAGAATATCGCTCATTACGAATGTATTCTGAAGGTCCCAGATTTCGACAAAATGTGGAATACATATTCCACCTACTCTTTGAAAGTGAACTAGCAACTTTATGTTACGGAGTTGCAACATATTAAAATCAGGATCACACTTTCAAAATATGACAGCTACACAATTATTACAAAAAGTTCAACAAAAAGATGAGGTTTTACAAGCAAATCTTACAAATCTATTAGCAAATATGTGTGGTACTAAAGAGTACTGGTTTCAACGTCATGGAGATGTACGTTGTATGATCAGAAACCTTGGCCCACCCGCTTGGTTTGTTACATTAAGTTGTGCAGAATATGCATGGGAGGATTTACATGCTTTCCTACATATATCAAAGGAAAACAAAACAAACATAGATATACTAACACCTGGAGAACTTTGTTCTCAGGATCCTGTTAATGTTTCAAGATATTTTCACCATTGCTTCATTGCTATGCTACATTTTATTTGTAATAAAACTGTTCCTCCCCTTGGAGAAGTGCAACACTTCTTTTGGAGAAAAGAATACCAAGCTATAGGAGCACCACATGTCCACATGCTTTTATGGATTAAATATGCTCCTAAATTTGGTCAAGACAGTGATGCCACTGTTTTACAGTTTATTGAAAAATATGTCACTTGTGAAATTCCATCAGAATCCACAAATAGTGATCTTCATGCAAAAATTGTACAATTCCAAAGACACAAATGTGGCAAATACTGCCGTTGCAAATACAAAAACAAAGGGAAATACTACACCAAATGCCGATTAGTTTCCCCTAAACCAGTTACAAATACAGGCCAAGTGAACAACCTCATGTCTTCAGTTAGACATAGTGTTAAAGGTAAGTCACCTAAAAATACATATTGCATAAAAAGAAAAGAAGAAGAAAAATATATCAATGATTACAATGCAATCATTGCCCACTTATGGAATGCAAACATAGATGTGCAGTACATTGCAGAAAATTCTACTGCAGTTGCACGATATGTCACAGCATACTTAACCAAATCAGAAAAGACAGAGCTCCAAGACCTCTGGAATGACCTGTCATCAGATAAAACAGTGTCTCATAAATTATACAGCTTGGGCATAAAAATGCTGTCCCATAGAGAATGTGGATCCTATGAAGCAGCTGATCGATTAACTGGTACTGCATTGTATGGTAAATCTGAAAATATAGTATGGCTAAGTCTTGGTCCAGCTAAATCTAGAAAAAGAGTCCCAAAATCATACGAAGATATAGAAACAATAGCCAAACATGACCCCAAAAGCCAAGACATTTTAAAAAACAATTTATTGGACACATACTACCCAAACAGGAGTACCACTTTGGAAACCATGTGTCTATACCACATAGCCCAAAACTACACATACAAAAATAATATAAAACCTGATGAACACAACCGTAAATACAAAGTGACAAACTGTGAAGGCAGCTTAGTAAAACTCACCAAACCAAATTTAATTAATCATATCAAATTGTCATTAAAGACTCCTCAACATAAAGAAGTATATTGCATGTCCCTGCTACAACTCTTTAAACCATGGAGAAAACAAGAAGAAATATTAGATAACAGTGACTCATATGAAGACGCTTTCAAAGCAAATGAAAGCAGTATAACTGATGTAAACTTTGCCACAGTACAAAACAATGTTGCACAATGAACAGCAACACGAAGAAGAACTCCAGGCCCAACTAGATAAGGACACTCCTGACAGTAGTTAACCTTCTGTCACAGGAAGCCAAGAACCACTGGGAACCCCACTAATAACAAATGAGACAGAATTAGCTATGATAGAAGTAGAAAACACCATGTGTCAGTATGAAGATAAAGAAGACTTAACTATACTATAATCAAAGCTAAACAATGAGCAAAATAGCATTTTTCAAGAAGTAACAAAAGAAATTGCACATGGTGTACAACATGAAAACAAAGAATGCACCTGTCAAAATTACAAACCTATACTATTGTATGTCAGTGGTGAAGCTGGTTCTGGCAAAACATTCCTAATCAAAATCATCCGTAAGTTCCTTCAACAATTGACAAACAACAAACTGTCAGCTGCTGTCACTGCCCCCACAGGTTTAGCTGCCTACAACTTAGGTGGTGTCACTTTTCACCGATTACTACTCCTGCCAGTAGAACACCAAAACAAATTAGATTATTACAAACTTTCTGCAGAAGCTGCAATGGAACTACGCAGAGTATTGAAACAAATGAAAATGCTACTAATAGATGAAGTGAGCATGGTGTCCAACCTAATGTTGGCTTTGATTCACCTCAGATTACAAGAAGTACTCAAAATAAAATATGAAGAGCTCTTTGCAGGAAAACACATTATTGTTTTCGAAGATCTCCTTCAATTGACACCAGTAAAAGGTGAGCCTATTTTTAAAACATTAGGACACAAACTCTGCCATAAAACTGTTGGCAGCATTGGAAATGTCAACCTTTGGCAACATTTCCAATACAGAGAATTAACAGAAAACATGTGCCAATCTGCAGATCTCACTTATGTCAACATCTTAAAAAGTATCAGAGTTGGTATACTTTCTAAAGAAGCAGAAGCAATATTGAAAACCTGGCACATTCATGCACTTTATGGTGATAATGCATGTGCTACAGATATTATAGAACAATTAGCCCACACAAATGTCATTGTATGGCCTTAATGCCAACTCTTGCAAGCTGTTTCAAATTCAATGAAATAATTTTAAGTAAAGAAATGCAACCAATAATGGAAATTAGCGCCACAGACAAACTAGATGTACATAGAATGACACTACCCATGTGTGACCAAGCCACAGCAAGACTAAATAGTTTAGAAAAATCAATCTCAAACACAGCAGGTTTGGAAAAGATATTAAAATTATCCTTAAATTGCAGAGTAATGCTGAAACGTAACCTTGATGTGGACAAAGGACTAGTTAATGGAGCACTGGGTACAGTTGTTGGCTTTCAAACATACCCACGTGACAACAAAATTCAGTTTGTCAATATTCTCTTTGACAAACTTTCAAAAGTAAAATGAATAGGACGCCCAACAGCTCGATTCCTTCTCTTCAAAGACATGTATGTACGCAGAGAACAATTTTCTCTAACTCTTGCATACGCAGTCACCATTCATAAATCACAAGGTCTTACCCTAGATAAAGCAATGATAGACATTGGTAACACAGTCTTTAAAGAAGGCATGAGCTACATAGCACTATCACGCTTACGTACACTTGACGGTCTATTTCTAATCAACTTTGATGCAAGTAAAATAAACGCTGATATTCCTTGCATTTTAGAATACAATAGACTTTGTTCACTATACACTCCCCATCTAAACACATATTCTGTTCCACAAAAAGTAAAACATTATAAAAGAAAAATAAATCAAACAGAGAAGCAACAGGATGTCACTGCAAATCCTCCAAAGAGAGTAAAACAAAGTAATATTTCATCAAGTGCCACAAGCAAAAAAGAATCAATTAGGGAAAGTAAACCAGGTACTTCTTCAAAGAAGGAAGACAAACTCCAAAAAAAGCAGTCAGATACAGAACTACCTGGTCCATTTAAACTCTCAAATATAGTTGGTGTAAGTTGCTACGCAAATGTAGCAATGAATATTCTATTTCAATCACCACCAATAGTTGAGAACATTTACTTACACAGTACAGACCCATTGTGTTTGCAAATGTTTGTACTTCACAGAAATGCAGCAAACAATCCTGACAACAGGTATAGTGTTTATGGAATAAGACAACAATTGGACTACTGTGCTGGAATGGTGAAATTCACTATAAACTCACAGGAAGATCCACAAGAATTTCTAATGTACTTACTATTAGTACTGGAAAACAAAAACATACCTATAAATGAAATCTTCCAGATTTCATATGTGTGGAAACATACATGCACTCTCTGCAACGATGTGACACAAGAACAAATCCCCAATGAACGCTTTGTGTATATATCAATACCTAATTGTGAATCCGTTCCATTTCAGCAACTTGTACAAAATGCAAACCATGGTAGATTATGTTCAACCTGCAATTCAGATAATCGCTCCATGTTAGTAATACAAACACATAGTAAATATGTAATACTAATGCTTCTATGTTACAATGCAGATGGTACCAAAAACAACTGCAAGCTGACTGGATTCACACATGGTCAAATATCACTTGGTAGGAAAACCTTCACAACAATAGGTATAATCTACCACGCAGGAGCCACATCCAATTCAGGGCACGACACTGCATGTATAAAAAAGAAATGTGGATGGTTTGAATGTAATGATAGTACCATTACTCTAAAGCAGAGATTACCAGCAAATCTTACAAACGCTTATTCAATGTTCTTAAAACCAAAATTTGATAACTAAACTGTACTTAAACCTTAAGTACACTTGTAGTAAAAAAATATAAACTGTCACAATATTCCAAAAGCTATCTAACTGCCCAAAGATGCTACAACAACTAATCAGATAAATTAATACCACTCAAATAGAGAAAGAAATAGACAGTTAGAATACCCCAATTGATATCTAACTGTCCCAAAATTTAGAAATATCCAAACAAATAAATCAATACCATGAAATGATATCAAAGAATAAACACTTAGAATACGCCTACTGGTATCTAACAGATCCAAAATTTTACAATATCCAAACAAATACCTAATATCTTACTGCTCCCAAAAACTAGAACAATCCAATGTATAAAGCATTAGCCAGAAACAACAAGTTAACACTGAAAACAAACAAACAAATGAACTGTAGCATAACAGAAAAGGTTTTTTTTAATCCAACATGGATTTTTCTTCTCCCACAGACCCAATGATTTTAGCAACAAACACAGAAACTGAGCAAATTACACAGTACTCTGGTTTGTCATCTACTAAATATGAGGGTAAAAATAAGAAAAAAATGTTTATTGTACAATGGAATAAGTCTTTATAAAATACTAATTCTAACATGCTATTTTCTTTTATCACAGAAATGAACAAGAAAAACATGGACTCCCGTTACTAAACTAAATAGTAAGTATAACATGATATCACACCCATACTGGCTTATAACATTGTTCCTTATAAAAAAAATGTTGACCCAAAGTTATATGCCACTATGAGTGTGATATGCTGCGGTGCTTGTGGCCAGGGCATAGACTCTTGGGTGCATGGCTTATGAGTGTGATATGATGCAGTGGTTGTGGCCAGGGCATAGAGTCTTGGGTGCATGGCCAAATGGCCATGCACCCAACATTCTATACCCTGGCCACAACCACCGCAGCATATCACACCCATAGATTCAAGCATTGCAACCATTTTAATGTCCGCGGACACAAGGAAGTTCCTAGAACACATTCAACTTGCCAGAGGACGATACGGACAGCATCCTCAGGACACCCCCATTTTCTTTATGTACGAACATTTCAGGACACCGTGAGTGTTCTTAGAACACTTTCAGCTTGCCAACGAACAATACAGACGTCTTCAGGACACCCCCTGAGAACATTCCAGGACCCCACGAGTGTTCTTAGAACACTTTCAACTTGACACCAAATCCATTCAGTTTATTTACAAACATTTCAGAACAGCCGTGTTGTCCGCAGACAAATCAAACACAACAAAAGCATCTAGCACATAAAAAAAATACAACATTGCACCTATCTCATACTCCCCCACACTCCCCAAACACTCTTACACACCAACACACTCCACTAAATACAAGTTTTAAACCATGTTTGACCTCGCTGTCCGCGGTCGTCCGCGAATGCAAGATGTCTGGTGCCACCAAAAATCTGACGCGCTCCACGCCCCACGCCGTCCAATCAGCGAACACGTCGGATGTCTGCGGATATCACGCAATCCGCTCGGCAATCAGGGCACTGCCTTACATTTTGGTCATTTTAAAAAAAAACTACTGGACGGATTTACATCAAATTTGCAAAAACACGCTTTCGGGACCAAGCCCCCGCTCCTGCCGCAAATTTGGTGAAAATCCGTCCAGCGGTTTGGGCTGTAGGTGTGCGCATTTTTTCCCATTATGTCTACGGGAAAAAACAAAAGTTTTGGGATCCCCTCCTATAACCTTGCCCCCCCCCTGGACCAAACCTCTCCAAACTTTGCAACAAAAAAAATCAGAGTGGGCCATATACTTTTTTTGCAAAGTTTGGTGAGGATTCGTCCAGAGGAAGCGAAGTTATAAGCCACCCAAATAATGCTCTTCCTATGGAAACTCCAACTTAACCATAACTACATGGACGCTACCATGTACATGTAATAAGTATATATATATATATATATATATATATATATATATATATATATATATATATATATATATATATATATATATATATATTTTTTTTTTTTTTTTTGCTGGCGGTCCATGGGCCAGCAATTCCTATGGGCATAGATCACTGGTGTAGATAAGCCTGTGATACCAGCCACAGATGGTATATGACAGTAGTACATATTAGTAGATTCTCCAATATAATGCAACACAGTATGGTCACTAGAATGAAATGAGGCCAGACCCAATCCAAACGCAAGGATAAGTATTACCAAACTACCGCTCATCTTTTAGCAGTAAGAAAATACCGCCAAACCCCAAATTTACACAAAATATCTTACAGGTCAGAGCCCCACTACACTGGCAGTGGGCACCAGACTCAGAACCTTAGCTCCTCTCAGCCAACGGATTTTACTTGATTAACCAGAACCCTCAATCCTGATTATTTTTCTTTCAAAAGCGAGAAAGAGAGATAGAGAAAGAGAGAGAATAAGAGAAAGAAAGAGAGAGAGAAAGAGCTGGGGTGACAGAGATGGAGAGAGAGATGGGAAGAGAGAGATGAGGAGAAAGCTAGAGGCAGATCGAGAGAGAAAAATATAGCTAGAGAGCGTAAGTGTGTGTGAGATATAGATTTCACTGGGGCCAATTAAACAACTAGCATTCTGAAAGTATATTCTTTACTGGGGTAATGTGGAGGCTCGCATTAAGGCACTGTGTGCTTTGGAGTGCAAATGTGGAAACTAAAACTAAGGCAATTGATCTAACGTTATGGAGTACACTGATGTGACAAGCGTGATCAGATCTGTAGTCACAAGTACTCATTATCCTACACCAGCTTTGTAAAAGAAGTACACTACTGGCATATCTGAGCAGTAAGTCTAGCATTTGAGTATCTGGGCCTGGCGTATAGGAGTGCCAACCCTAACACGTGGACATGTTTGAGAAATGCCATGGCATGCTAGTGCAGCAATCTGATGTACATGAGCAACAACCAGATAGGTGTCATATGTACACTGTTGGGGACCTTTCTATGATTTTGGGGTACAATATAAACGGCCTAATTGGGATAATACCTATACTACTTAGCGGGAGGTCAGACAGTCTTGCACAGTCTGATGGGTGTCCTTATACTGTCTATTATATTGATTCTGATACTTCTCGCTAGGAAATTATCATAACTATACATTACATATATTGTGGTAGACTACTGCCTCCTGTTTCTTTCGCCAAACCTGAGCTCCCCTTTGCCCCTGAAGGTAGGAAAGGGTGCTGTGCACATATCGGCATGTGTGCTGCTGAGCTACACTGGTAGCAGGTAGCAGTGTGCACTGTACACTGCCAGACACTGGGAATCTTGGGGAAAATACTGTTTGCTCGTGCACATGTCACCGTCCCCAAGCATGATACTGCCCCTGGTGCCTCTGGGCAAGGGTGCTGTGCTCTGTCCTAAACACCCAAGACCCCCACCATCCTACCTAACCCCCAGATACACACTCCTGCCCCCCTCTAATATCCACATCAGCGCCTGCAAGGTGCTACGATCGGGGCTCCTGACAGATCATGGGGCTGTGATTTGCCTGGTAAATTATGTGTACATCTGTCAGGAAATCCAAATGCTAGACTCCCTGCCTCCATACCAATGAAGAGGAAGGGACATATCAACATATCCAGAAGGATGGTGAGGGTGGGGGTTCCTTCCCTCCTCTCCCCTGCTTTTAGATACTGAGTGGATTTGATGACTGACAGGGCATACTAGTTGGCTGGATGTATGGCAGAAACACACACACTCCCCTCACTCACTTTCTTTCTCTCTCTCTAGGACCAACACTTTTAATATGCATATGTAAAATGTCATAGTTCATGCTTGTCATTGCTACTTGCATATGAAATACTAGGGCGCATGTTTAAGTTGCTGTGTTTTTCATTTTTTAATGTGTGTTATTGGACATTTTAAAGCAGTGTGTAAGCACCTGAAGTTCCCATCATGTGATGATTAACGTTTCGTGTTTTGGTGCGGCGTCACTCGGGGCCTCAGGTTCAGTGGATGCTCATTCGTTAAAGGCCCTGCAGAGCTCATCGGAGGGTGAACATCCCACTTCCCATCCAGCGAATGGCAAAAGCAATGGCAGCTTTTGAAGGTGTCATTTGCTTTCATATGATGTTTACATGGAGAGGGGAAATGATGGGTATTTCGGCACCACAGACTCTGCCATTCCACTTCACAACTTCCAAACCTCCAGTGCGGAGAGAAAGGGGGCTTGCTTCCTTTAAGTGGCATTTATTTCACATCATTGCAATCTGCATGAAGGTGCGAGAGAGGTTTCTCCTATAGCTCCAACTGGCAACCTAGCACGGCCTCTAGGCGTTAGGGAGAATGTAGTGTGAAGATTCGGTGCAACAGAAGCTTTTCAAACTGTATGCCATTGCACGTGACTGAATGCAGTGCAGTGCAAAACATTTCTCGACTAACAGTCACACACACACCTTCACAAAAAATACTACTGCATGCATTGTGCTTCCAAATATAAGGGGACACAGACACATCCCGAGAGGAACCAAAGCATTCATGGTACTTTAGGGCAATCTTGAAATGCAATATTTCAAAAACATAACTTGAAAGCAGCAGCCATCAGAAACAGAGACTTGAGGAAAAAATTCAAAACTCAAACCAAATGTTTCAAAGACATGCTGGCTCTGAAGAGGTGAGCACCTCTTGTAACAAAACTCCAAGATCAGACATTTGCAGGAAAAATCTTTATATATACACTTCATTTAAAACCCGAGAATGATTGTGCAAGCTTGCTAGAAACGTGCACAACTTTGGGAATTGGGAAAAGCAGGATATTCGCTTGCAGGTGTAGTAGTAGTGAAGACAACAATTCCATTACATTTGCTCTTTCTGTATTTCCAGGCCAAAACCATTCTCCCTACTCTGAGTTTATAATAATTAGCGCGTTACTCTACGCTGTAACGTCAGCCACGGCCAGCACTATCTGAATTGTTTTTCAAAAATGGGTGAATACGACTGGGCGTCGGGCAAGCTTGCACGAACAGCTGAACTCACGCCTTTTCATTTGAAATCTCTCCTGCAATTTGTATGGAATGGAATCAGAACGGTGTGCAGAGTTTTTACACTTTTTACTTGCAGAGTAATGTCTCAGGACACCAGTCCAGTGGACATTCGTTGAGGTTGCCTCCCAGGATGCAACATGCATGTCATATTTTTCTCAAAATGATGTTAGAATCTAGCGATCAACAGTGAATAAGCCTCTCAGCCCCACTCAACTGAAATTATGCAACATTACACTATTCCATCTTCCTACCAGAAACACAGATCTTGTAACAGCAGGCATGGTCAAAACACATAGGTTTCTCCCACCCTCCCGCCCCGTCCCTTAAATTTTAGGTTTTTATTTATTTACTTACTTCACTACTGTATGTTAAGCACACTGCCGGGCCGGCCCATGTGCACAAATTCTGTCGTCAGGCTCCACACAAGCCAGACCCACAGTCCTCGGCTGGGCCAGCTAGGCACAGGCAGGCAGCACGAATAGGCCTTGTCTGACTCCTGAGTCCTGACGTATTCTTGTGCATGCTTTTGCCCTATCGCTGAGCTGAGGCCTGCTCACAGTGTTCCAGCAGTTCCTCCATCGTTGTCACTACTTCCTTCCTTGGAGTCGAAATTTGCTCTCAGCATATGCTGGGATATGGGGGGCGCACCGTGACCCAGCCCACCAATGCTCATGGGACAACCACATTGCGCCTGTGATTGACTGCCTCAGCCTGTTGCTACATAGCAACACAGCCACACAGCCCCCCTGGACCTGCCCCGAGCTGACGGGACTCAAGTGAGGAGTCAGGCAGGCGGCAGCCCCGGGCCAGCCCCTCCCCCCACCCCAGGCAGCTTTCAGGCCTGCAAAAGCAAACATGTACAGAACTCGAGGCTCACAAGCTCAGCCTCATCTCACACGACTGACCCACCCCCACCCCACCATTTGGTGTTGTTCTTAAGGGAGCCAGAGCAGGGGCAAGCAGGGCTGCCTACCTCCTGGCTGGTGCCACGCAGGTGGTCAGATGGCTCACGGCTGTACTTCCAGCATGGCCTCTATTGTGTTGCATTCATTCATAAAAGCAAAGTAAACACTTATTACTGCCTCATCACGGGTTTGGCGGTAACCCTTAAATGCAGTGGTAATGCTATCACCGCTGCATTCAACGGTCCGCCAAATCACGGGTTTGGCAGGATTTACCCCCAGCTCTTAGCTGGGAGCAAATCTGCTGCGATTTTGCTGAATTTTGCTGGTATTAACGCCATGCTAATACCGCCGGTGATAATAGTGCTGAAAATTTCCCAATGGGCTCAATGGGGAATTCCCAAATGGGCCCAATGTGGAATGGGCACGTACCGTTCCGCCAAACCTGTGATCCAGCGTTAACATGGGTTTGGGGGTAACGCTAATAGCCCCGGTGGTAATACCGCCAGGGATACCGCCCAACTTGTGATGAGGCTGTTAGTAACTAAGAGTTTACTTTCTTTAATGAATGTACACGCATGAATACATCCATCTGTGTTCCACTGTGCGGCAAGCATGGCAGGCAACACTTATAAAATAAAACCGGGCCAGAGGTGGCATAAAAACTGGCCCAGGGCCATTCCCAGGCCATAGTAATTCAGCCACAGGCTGATCGGCCGACAGCCCAATCCGCCCCTGAATAAGAAGTGGATAGGGCCATTACTTGCTAGGTACTCCAGTGCTTTGAGAACTGTTTTGGTTAGTCTTGCATTGTATCATTTTTGCTCTTGGCTGGTACTGCTTTGTGAGGAAGCAAACCTACTTCTGCTCTGTATAACAACATGTGAGACCAATGGGTTCATCAGGCGGCAATGATACCACAAACCGACTGGATGGTATACCCTGCTTAAGAGTTACCTTAAGCTCACTGTAGCCTTTTATGTGTTGCAAATACACCAATTAGTGTGTCCAAATAATGTGGTGCATTCATTAAGAAAGGTAACAGAATTGTATGTCTGTGATCATACGTGATAATGCTAAAAGACGTCGCTGGTCAGGATGTCTTCCATCACCTCTGTTTCAAACCACCTGGATGTTTAGGGGCACTGAACTATGCATCTTTGATCTGATTATACTAAATCTATGATGACCCAAAGTTCTACACAAGAGTGTTTGTGCACACATGCTTAGCATTGCTGCAATTATTCCATGATGTCCAGTAAGCAGATTTGTTGCAGGGTGCTGAGCATCACAGACCATTTGGATGTTTATCCGCCACTTCATATCCCTGTTGTACAAAAAACTGCTCTTGAACTTTGGGAGGTAAGATAAGGGTGCAGATAGAAGGTTGTTTGTGGCATGTCAACAAACACAGGTTTTCTTTCAAAGATCAGGGTGCAGTGAACAATGCGGCTGGTGGCGTGTACGAAACTCGAATATGTTGTTATCAAAGAACAGGGTTCAGAGATAGAGTGACTTCGATGTATACGAATATCCTTCCATCTCTTTGTTAAATATCAGAGTGCAATGAAAGGTCCAGGTGTAACAGGAAGCCACAACATGGCCAGGGAACCAAAGGAAGCATGCATGGCTAAAGCATGTGCCCTTTTGTAGCCTTTGGAGCTAGTTTTAGAACTGCACAAACACAATTTCCTGACACGCAGCCAAGAAAAAGATACAAAATTGCGTTGAAATGTAAATACGAGGGCCCACATAAATCAACTATGTTTCACCCAGAAGGGCTACCCTCTCCCCTTCCTGTCCCTTGTGTAGGTCAAACATCTGTTAAAGGGTAAGACAGTACGTAGGTGGTGGAGAAACCTTGGGCGACAGCACACACCTTGCGCATATGATAATCCCTGACAGCCCCACCCTATCTCTGGAATGACTGCCCTTAAGATGGGACGAATACTGCATACCTGTTTTGCTTTCCACAAGCTTTCCTGGTAACCTATGCAGCGAACCATCACCTTGCAGGGGACCAGAGATATTGCAACTTCAAGATTATAATGTTATTGGGCTGGCAATCCTATACCACCACCCACAAATAATTGCTTTCATTGTCAGCATGCTAAACTTCACCTTTCTTTGGTTGTGGGGTGCGAGTAAAGTCATTTCCCTCCTCTCACATAGTAGCTGAGAATGCCTCTCTTTCCTTTAATTCCTGTTCTTCTGAACTTGCAATAATCAAATGCATCATTTTGTTACTCAGATTGGTTTAAGTAATATGGACTACCCGGGTTACCCCATGTTCTGCTTAATTTATGCTTGGTTCAAAATGGCGCGGGCGCGCAATGCATTCTGGGAGCGCTCGGAGCCATGTTGGATATATACTTCACTCCACAGTGAAAGGCTGCACACATTTTGTTGAAGTGTTCGATTCACAGTGCTGAGACAAACATGCTTGTTCAAACTTTGGATGCAGTCAAGGCCATTTCTGCTGGGAAAAGCTAATGTTGTTATGGCTTGCTACTGTTCTCTGTGGAGCATGTTTTTAGAGCAGGTAGGCCCTGTGTTCCTTGGGGGGAGCTCTCGATTGACCCAGCTGGCAACCGACGGCTGTTCCTCAACTGCACAGGTGCAATTCCAGAAGGTTCGAGAATTAACTCCTTTTTTTGGAGTTCCTATATATGCGGAAACCCGCAGGGGTCAGGTGAGACTTCAGCCAGAGAAGGACGCTCCATTTGGCGTTCTTTTGAGCTGTAGCACTCTCTTCCTGGCTGCCCCCCAGAGTCTTCCAGCCGCTTATGGATGAGATGAGGACAAGAATTATGCTCACGGTGATGTATTTCTTTTGACTTCTTTACTTCTTCCGCAATCTATGTCCATGTTAGTTTTCTATGTACTTGTAATCTTTGAATAAATAGCCGTAAAGAGCTGATTACCTTCTAAAGAGTGCGTGGCTGTGAGTTATTGTGTCTGTCTGTTTATGGGTTGAAGTATTTGCTCTATAATTGCATTGGTGATTTATGGCAGTTCCGTGCACAATTCAGAGGAGAGCAATACATTATGGCTCTGTAAGCAGGATTATTTGTGATGAAGTGTTCCAAATATTCCAGCATCTGTTTGAACGTAGATAGGCTTCGATTATCTTGCAAGCGAAAGTAATTTGGCAGTGAGTGTTGAACTGTGTTAAGCTGTTTTTTCTTCCTTGCTGGTGTGTGCGTGCTTGTGGGAGTGATTGCAGTGAGAAAAGAAAAAAAAATAGATATAAAGAGGTTTTGTACTACCATTTTGCAGTAATTAATAGTTTGTTCAGGAAAAAGAGTGTTCCCGCTGGCGGTGAATGCTCTGATGTTGTCATTCCAGGCTGGACTAAGAGTCCATATGATAAGTTGGCTCAGGCATGGGCCTGTGGTGCCAGGCTAAGTGAGACTTGGGATCAAGTATTGGGGGATGCCGATCCGGCTGATGTAATTGCATGCTTGCAACAAGTTTCAGTAGAACGTGGTAAAGAATGTGTGGCATTGGGCAGGCGAGGTTTGGTTCTTTTGCATGCTTATAGGAAAATACATCAGAGGCAAATGGATATGAAAAATGAGGTTTTGAGATTAGAGAGAGAGCTGGCTGCAGAACGGCAGACTGCGTTAATGCAGCATATTCAAATGAAACTGTTTAAAGATAAGGCTGACACATATCAGGCGGTGGCCGTGAGGGCAGCAGTCAGAGTAGCTTGTTATAAATATAGGAAAAGACGGGGAGGGGTCAACAAAAGAAAGGTGGCAACTGTAATCGCTACCGCTGGCGCCAACTGGGATCCAGATAAATGGGCTGGTGATATTTTTGATTCCACCAGCCTAGAAAGTAGTTCTGCAGAAGAGTCTGACCCCAAACCGGAGGTGAAACAGAAAACAGTGGCGGCGAGGCATCTTAGAAGGCGGCGAGCCGGACCACACCCGCAGAATCCTGGTGGTGTTATGGTGGATTTAACCATGCTGGAAGATTACACTCTACAGGAGGTTGGGGAAATGATTACCCGTTTGAGGCAAAAATCAGGGGAAGCTTTATTGACATGGATGGTGAGATTGCTAGATGGGGGTGCTGCAGGGTTGCTGGTAGATTCTACTTATTCACCGCATTTTTTACCCCTGTCAATTGATACCAATGTACAGGAGGTCTTAAGAGTAGGACCGCCCCCTGATGCAAATGGTCAAGATACGCAGGTGTCTTTGTTGCACCTGATAGCCCAAGCATGTAACCGTAAATACCCCATTACCACAGACTGGCCTAGTGAAGATACAAAGTGGTATACATGGGAGCCGTGCCGCTCTCAGTTTCAACTCGCAACATGGTGATTAGAACTGCGCCACCCGCATACAAAAGTATCATTATGACTTTTCTCGTAGGCATGACGGGCAAGGCTACTGATGAGGAAGCAGATACCATTCGGCAACTTGAAGATTTGGGAGAGTGGGACAAGAGTGATAACAAGCCACGGGAGAGAGAGGGGCGTAGTGAGAGAAGAACTGAAGGCAGGCGGCAAGATAGCAGAGACTCCTGAGTGTCCCGAAAAGACATGTTTTTGGCTTTGTTTAAAGATGGTGTGCCACGTGAAGAAATTGATGGCACTGAAACCAGAGTAATGTATGAATTATACAAAAAACAAGGACTTGCAGAAAAAGAGCGCTATAAACAGGTTACGAAACAAGTAGTCACCACGCCAAAGGGGGATGCCTCACCTTCCGCTCCCCCTGCAGAAGAACAAGATGAAGGGTCTCTGGGGACACCTTCCCCGTACCAGCCGACATACGCTGATTTGAGAAAGGTGGTGAGTGCAATGCTAGAGGCAGAGTCAAGTCACACTCATTCGAAGTTTGACTAGGGCTACGGCCAAGCTCCGGCAGCGTCTGCCCGCATAAAAGTGGATAGGCGGCCTCATGTTGATGTTAAGATTTTTTGGGGGCCAGGAAATACTCATGATAATCCGACACGATTTAAAGGCAAACAGTTCACGATCACAGGTTTAGGGGGAAAGGAGACCCCCGCAATGCAAACGCGAGTGGAAATGAAAATAGGCAATTTAAAGAAGCAGAAATACCAAGTGTTGATTGTCCCTATAACTGAGTATATAATTGGCTTTGACATTTTGGAAGGGCTAACCTTGGGACTTGGCGGTAAAACGTACCAGTTTGGGGTGAGTGCGTTGATGTGTACCCCCATTACTGTAGGCAAATTGAAGATGCCCCCAGTGCAAGTGCCAATAGCAACCAAGAGGGTAGCAATGAACCAATACCGCATTCCTGGGGGGCACAAGGAAATTTCAGACACCATCAAAGAGTACGTGGAGGTGGGTGTATTACGCCCTATTACCACATCATGGAACAATCCGCTCTGGCCCATTAAAAAGGGGGATGGGCATGGAGGATGACAGTGGATTACAGGGAGTTGAATAAACACACTCCTCCCTTAGTGCCCGCGGTCCCAGATGCCATTACTTTGATTGAGAATGTCCAAAAGTTCGAAGGGACTTGGTATGCAGTGATTGATTTAGTTAATGCATTTTTCTCTGTGCCAATTGCTGAAGAGTGCCAAGAACAGTTTGCATTTACGTTGGGTGGACGTCAGTACACTTTCACGAGACTGTCCATGGCATACATGCACAGTCCGACTATCTGTCACTGGCTGGTGGCAGAGCACTTAGACAAGATACCGTGTAAACCTGACATACAAATTTCTCATTACATTGATGACATTTTGATTCAGGGCAAGGATGAGCACAGCTTGCAAAGTCAGTTAGATGTCCTTATGGAAGGATTGAAAAAGGAAGGGTGGGAGATTAATCCGAGTAAAATTCCAGCTGAAACAGTGATATTTCTAGGGATTCAGTGGCATCATGGGCATCGAGAAATGGTGCAAAAATCTCGACAGAAAATACTTGAACTCACCACTCCAACGAACAAAAAGCAAGCTCAGCAGTTTATAGGACTGTTTGGGTTTTGGAGACAGCACCTTCCCCATTTAGGGCAGATATTGGCCCCCCTCTACAAGGTGACACAAAAGAAATATGAGTTTCAGTGGGGGGAAGAGTAGCAGAGAGCCTTTGAGATGGCGAAAGACACCGTGCAATAGGTGCTTGATTTATGGCCCTTGAAGGAAGGCGAAGTGGAATTAAATGTGTCTGTGCAGGACAATTATGCTAACTGGAGTGTGTGGCAGAAACAAGACAGGAAACGTGTGCCATTAGGGTTTTGGAGTCGTTAGTTGCCCGATGCTGGTAACTCATATACTCCGTTTGAGAAACAATTGCTGGCATGTTATTGGGCTCTTGTTGATACTGAGCAAATGACGGTGGGCCATGATGTATTGATGAGGCCAGAAATACTGATCATGCAATGGGTACTGAGCTCTCCTAAAACACATAGAATAGGACATGCTCAAGAAGCCAGCATAATTAAATGGAAATGGTACATTCAAGGCAGAGCCAAATCAGGAAAGGGTGGAGTGACAAAATTACATGAGCAATTAGCCAACATACCACCCTCAGATTACATACCACCGGAAGTGCCTGAAAAACGTGAGTCTACCGTGAAATGGGGAGTACCTTACAGCGATTTGACCGTGGAACAAACAGAGCATGCTTGGTTCACAGATGGTTCAGCCCGATATGTGGGAACTGAGCGGTACTGGAAAGCAGTGTCGTACAATCCCAAAGTCAAAATGATGTTGACAACGACAGGGAAAGGAAAGAGCAGTGAGTTCGCAGAACTTTACGCAGTTTACCAAGCATTGAAACAAGAGACCCCTGGTCAATGTTATGCGTACACAGATTCATGGTCAGTGGCGAATGGATTGGCAGTGTGGTTGCCAACTTGGCAAAAGAATGGATGGAAGATTCATTCAAAAGAGTTGTGGGGAAAAGGACTGTGGCAAGATATTGCAGAGATGTTGTTACAAAGTGAAGTCACTGTATATCATGTGGACGCACATTGTGCAACAGATTCATTAGAATGTTGGTTTAATTATGTTGCAGATGAACACACCAAGATTGCCTAAGTGGATGCAGAGGCTCGGGAAGACGATATGGAGGGTTTGGCCAAATGGGCCCATCAGAAACGTGGGCACCTTGGAGAAAAGGCTACTATCAGGTGGGCACAAGCTCGAGGCATCAGTCTTCCTTTAGAAATAGTGAAAACAATAATTTTGCAGTGTCCCATATGCCAACACCAATTGCATAGACCTATACCTCAAATTGTTCGAGGCACATTGAGAAGAGGAAAATTACCAAGAGCAAAGCAAGAGGAAAGCAAGAGGAAAGCAAGACAAGAGAACAGGATACAGGGGGCATAGAAGAGGGAGTTTGAGAGTAGAGTCAGTAGTAGAGAAATAAAGAAACCTAGGATACAATGTGTGGAGAAGTGAGAGAGGAAAGACCAGGGAACTGTGTGGAGAAGAGGGCGCATGTGTATGAGGGAGACAAATACAGAGAGAGAGAGAGAGAGAGAGAGAGAGAGAGAGAGAGAGAGAGAGAGAGAGAGAGAGAGAGAGAGAGAGAGAGAGAGAGAGAGAGAAGACCAGGGCCCAGAGTGTGAAGAGAGAGAGAGAGATGTGAGACAGCTGAAACTGAAAAGTAAGTTGAGGGACACTCACCTGGATGAAGTGTGCCAGGTCAATCACACTATCCCACTATGTCTAAAAGGTCCTGGAGGGAGTTAGAAAGTTAAGGGTACAGCCTTTAGGCCCCATATAGTGGGGCTAGGGGACAACTGGCCATATAACCGCTGTTCTGTTACTAGACCTGCTTGAATAGGAAGCTTTGGTAAGGGAGACGGAGCCCCCTTCAAGAACAAGGAAATTGATACATGGCCCATCCCTAAACTTGGACCCCCAATTCTCTCTTTGTGTTTTTTTTATAATAAAGACAGAAAACGTATTGGTTGTGTCTTGTGACTCATTGAGAACACTGACCCATAGTATATGAGTGTTCCTCGGGTTGTTTGGCAACATGAAAAGTTGGAGTGTGTGAGCAGCAGTTCCCATTGTGGGACCGTTTTGTATACATCATTTATAAGAATAAATAATTAACAATCTATTGTTTATGATGAAGTCGCACCATGTCATTCAACAGCTCACATGAGGTTACACAATTCCTAAACCACGAAGTATATTACTTCTAATATCTACAAGTTACAAACTCAGTTAATACCCTGGCCTTATTGCTTGTATATATGAATGTATAGATGTTTTCCATCCCAACCAATCTCATGATCCTTTGCTGGCATATTGGTGCACTGTTATACTTTATGGGTATTGCTGGTCTCTTCAATTCATCTGCATTTCATGGGTTGTCAAAGTGTTCCAGGCAGAATATGGGGACAATTATTGTTTAGCGCTTCAGCTGCTATTTCATGAAGGAGGCCGGGCATTTCATCGTTTTCATCAACTTAACCTGGCATAGATGTTGGTCCATTTGACAAGTTGCTCACAGTGTCAAGTGTTCTTGGAGTGGTTTAATGGTAAGTGCAAATAAATGCAAATATACCAAAATTCTAAGTTGACTAAACTGATAAGTTATGTTATGTTACTCTGACCCACCTTAGCAATTACCCTTCACCCATTCACCCTTTGCCTTCCCACCTTAGCAGTTTGTTTTTGCGCAGACTGGCACTTTCGCCCTCGCACTTCTTGTTCTGCACTTGCATGATCTGAATGTCACAAGGCCTAGTAGGACCGTTATTGTATTTTTTCTCCCTTGTTCAGCTCTGCCTTTTTGTGTTGTGGCGCCTTTAAACACCAATTGTTGTATACACACCTTACAAATATACAATAAATACATTAAAAAAAATACTATGATTGTATACTCCTCCAAATCAACATGCCGGCAGTTTCAAAGCTGTGTGACCCAAAATGATTTAGTTGTACACTTTCATGAAAATTCTCTACAAATATCAGAGCCCCAGGCAAAACATTTTACTTCTGTCATTTTCTTCATGTTTCTAAGACAAATGTTCTTAGTTATTAATCACCCTTCTTAATGGAGTTAGACAGACTGGGGAACTTTGAAAGAATGAACATTGAAATGGACGGCAAATGTAACTCCAACTAGCCCCTAATAAGGCCATTATGTACAGGGTTTATTTTGGATATTGCAGGCTGCCATGTATCATAAGTGATAACTGAGGTAGTAATTTTGATGACCAGATTATAGATAAAGCAAGCACGATTGCCAAAGTTATCTCTCTTAAAATACATGGCAGCCTACAATATCCATAATAAAGCTGGCAACCAATGTTCTTAATACGAGCTATTTGTGGAAATAGTTGACCTCCATTTCAATGTTCTTTCTTTTAGAATTAAAGTTTGTCTTTTTTTTTAAATCGGAAGTATTCACCACCATAATTGCTCCCCGTGTCTTTAACACCGCACCCATTCTCCCTCTTTTAGAAACCTCTCCCTTTTCTCCAACCTTGTTTTCACTTGTATATGCCCGATCCTGATTTACACATAGATTCACAATGAAAAATGTAACATTCGAATTGGCGACTGTACACAGTTGTGAAATCTCTACTCACCTGTAATAGGAAAATGGCATGACTACTGTCACTTTCATCAGTTACTGCAGTTTGGCTGAGATGTCGCAGTTATTACAGTTGAGTGGTGGTTTCCCAACCTGCTGCTTGAGACAGCACAGAGAAGAACTCCGCCTGAAACTGTGACACTTGATTACAGCTGTGATTAGCATTTCAAAATCCTTCCTTCAAAAATATCTCACTTTAAAACTTATCAGTCATTATTTCATAAGGATCCTTTTATTATGGGGGGTACATTTCTTTTGTGCACTGCTGGAGTTTAACCCCCAGAGAGTACAACACTATCTGCGTGTTGTCATTTCTTTAAAACAACACAATGGACTAGATGTGTTTTATTAAACTGCCTAAACATTTTTTTTCAACCTATTCAGGCTTCATGTTGGTGTTTTAAAAAAAATCAAAACAGTTTCTAAATTAACACGTGTCAAGAATCTGGGAAATCTCTTTTATTAGCTAAGGCAAAGGGCCAAATGATACATGGTCTGGCTGTGCGTGGCCATGTGTTATAAGGAAATACATACGGGCTAGCATACATAAAAAGAGTATTGCAACCCACCTCAGTGGTCCACGACCTTATGAAGGAACTAGTATATCGGCCTCATTCCTGTAACTTGTCACAGAACCCTGAGACAAAATTCAAAATTCTTATAATTTACAGGAAGGAGTACTTTATCACAATTATTGTTAATTGTGTTTCCTATTTGATTTTAACATGACCTTATTACAGTTTACAATGGTGGTAGGTTTCCCTTTACCATCAGAATGTAAAAGAGCTTGTTGGGCCTGATTCATGGAGGTGTTTTATAATGGAGCAATCACATAGGAGAACGCTCTGTGAATCTCTTAGTCTACAATCAATAGCAATACACGTAATGCAGTCATCACAGTAAGCCTCCGTTTATTACCTTTAGCAATAATATATTTCCTTGGTGCCGCCTACGAGAAAAAACAAATGTTATGGAGTCGTGATTTCTCTCCAGGCATTGTATTTTTTTGAGTTGTGCGTGTTTGTAGAGTAGTGTGCTTGTAGTGTAGTATCTGTGTGTTTTATTTACTACCATTACTGTCGCTCTGCTGCTTACCCTACATAGAGGATTTTTAGCAACACTACAAAAAAACATTATCTTCTCACTGTTTTCACATCTAATTAACTTATGGTGTGATAATGGGCTGCACATGTGGATATTTGCATGACCACGTAACATCTTAGAGAAGTTTATTAAACACAACACAGGGGCATTTCTCAATGGAGTGAAATCAAAACACGCTTTTTTAAAGCCGAGTTTGGAGTTTCTTCAGCTGTGGAAACACACTGTAGTGTCTATATATTTGTGAATGCCCTTTTGTTTATGGTAATGTTCATTAGTCCTTCATTTCCTCAAATCACTGCATTCTTTACATAATGAAGGTCTCTGCCCCTAATCAGCATCGTATCCGTGATTAAGGCATTCCCCGGTCTCTTTCCATATGGTCCCTCCACTCCCACACCCTGCATCCGTAAGTTAGGGCAATTAATACGAGTCTGGCGAACGTCGGGAGGGACCGGAATGACTGTGTTGATTCTGCGGAATTAAGGTCTAATGAACATTATCATACGTAATAGGACATTAAATCCCATTCCCTCTATCACCACAGTCCTTAAGTAATGAAGCATGCAGGGTCAAGGGTGCAATGCAGTGTTTGGCGCCAAGGGAGACAGCCCAGGAGCTGAATTACCTGGTCACGCCCCCGAACTTCAAAGGGCTGTCAGAACCCCGCAGTGTCAAGGGCACACTGCGGAGTTCAGCGCCTGGTGGTAGACAAACACTTTGAGGATTTTGTCTGCGAACATCAAATGTTTCCCGTAGCAGAAGCAGCTATTGCGTGGAGCGGCTTGGAGGGGCATGAGCATATCCTCCACAGGAAGTTTCTGCTACTCGTATACGGGCAGTGCTCAATCACTGTATTGCCAGGTGTGACAGTGCCTTTGCTCATGGGGAAGGAAGAACCGTTGCCCTGTCCAAGTGGCCGAGCGGGGTGCTGTTGTTTGCCTCTGTCCGCGGCTGGCTATGGTGTGCTGTGGGGATTGTGTCCGAACACCAGAACGCCAAACGACCCAGCATTGGTTCCAGCATCAGAGTGCGATAACTTGAGATCTTTGTTTTACTCCAATCACCTAGGAGCTACAAGTACTGGCCATTTGTTTGGGTCCACTTGTTCCCTCCCATTGCCGGAGGACTTTGTTTGGTTCAGCAGAGAGTGTTTTTTAAAGACCAGTTTTATTAACACTCTGCTATTCATTATTTATCATCAGTAATAGGAAATCAATTCAATTGTTCTTCTGTATTAATTGCACGCACTGTTAGATAATCTTGTGCACAAATAGCCCATTTTGCACATACCTCTCATTTGCACAGATTGCTTGTTTGCACAGTCTGCCTATTTGCACAGATAGCTTGTTTGCATAGCTTATCCATTTGTATAGATTGCCAGTCCACATTGATTGCTGATTCGCACCTTTTGCTGTGTCTGTGCATTTTGCGGAACTTGATGAACCTGTGTCAGCATTGAGTGCCATTTAGTGGGGGTTGTTGGAAACCCTGCTATGGGTAAAAGAAAAGCGGCTAGCCCCATCTCACCAGTGGAGGGCCACAATAGACTATTACAAATATTAAAAAAGCATTGACGATGTCAATGTTCTTATCCAGCAACATAAAAACACTTGGAGTAATCTTTGACTGCAACCTCAACTTTAACAAGCACATCCCCGCTGTAAGCTCTAGCTGCACCTAAACGACTCACTTACTTTGGCAGATTCAACCGTATCTTTCAGAAGCCAATAGGGCGGTAATAGGAACCGCAACTATCAACTCTAGGCTGGATTACTGTAACAGCTTTCTTGTTGCCATGACAGCAGCGAACTTAAAAAAAAAACTACAGACAATACAAAATGGGGCAGTCAGAGCTGTATGTGGTATAGGTCACAGGGACCACTTATCAAAAGCAGGGAGGAATCTACATTGGCTCCCTGTTCAGCAAAGGGTCCAATTTAAGGCATCCTGCCTTGTATATAAGTCCCGTGGTGGCACTGCTCTGAAGTATCTGCAATCACGCAGCAAGAGATTACCACAAAATCGAACACTACGATTGAGTAATAAGGACCTTTTGTCCTTACCACGCTTTAAACTCAAGAAATATGGAGACTCAAGTTTCAGTGAATGGTGACCAAGGACTTGGAACAATCTCCCATTGCCCATCAGACAGCTGCCGGATGGCTACCCAGTTTAGGAAGGTGCTAAAGACCCGTCTGTTTGATGGAGGAGGAATTTAGGTTCTTTAGCTCTCTCTCATCCATCGATACAGACTTTGTTTGATGTAGAGTATATTGTGCACCCAATAGCCTCTGGCGGCCTATGTTTCCTGAGTTACCGGTACCCTTTGTGTTTACCTCTGGAGGGACTCCACAAATCAATTCCGCAGACAACAATAAGAAAACACTTTCCTACCTGGTCTTCGAATGGAAGCGAGGATTAGAGAAGTCCACCTGAAGCAATCTTCCAGTGCCTTCAAACACTGGCGTTGAAAGGAGGCTCCTGGGAAACCCTCATGGGGAAGACAACCCGGTTGTAGTTAGAGAGCGCTGAAGGTTGATCAGGATCAACATCTTACTCGTTTTGCGTTGTGACACTCTTGTAGGTAATTAAGGAGTTGGGTATTCACAGGATGTTTATTCGTGTGGCAAACTGGAGATAGAAAGAAAGGGTTAGCAAAGGTAGTTATAGGGACCTTCCTGATTGATTTCAAGATGAGCAAATATACCTGGTTGGTAGTCATGAAAGGCTAGTAGGAGGAGTTATCTTAGAGTCGTGAAGAATGCCCAATCTTATGAAAAGAAAGTAACCAAGTAAATAAAAGGAAAATAATTAGTAATGTAATGGAAGGAACATGATGGAAGAATGGAGTATGTCTGAGGGAGCACCTACCAATGCCGGTGTGACAATGGGAACTTGAATGTGAAGTTTTCAGAGAGGTCGCGGCAGGATTCAGAGAGTGAAGTCGGGAAGTAAGCAGTACGGACTTTACTCTGGGGATAATAATACAAGAGATTCAAACAAACAGCCAAGGGAGGAAGAGGAGACCCGTAAGAGAAATCATGGCCAGGTAAGGTATAGATGTTTACGGGATCTGATGAGAATCTGACCCGCTTCTGGTAGGCAGAGGAGGACTGCAGAGCCGATGAATACAGATAGTGGGCCGGCACTTCCCAAATGTGAATGCGGACAGAAGAGATGAGAGTTAGAAGTCTGAAAGCAAGTCGGACAAGGTTTGCAATGCTAAAGACGGTAACTCACGGCGCGGTGCCTCTGAAGACAGTAGCAACGCACTGTTGCTTGGGAGTCATGGAATCAAGTACTGTTTCCGGGTAGAGAGGAGGGGCTTCGCTCCTGTCTCCCGTCCGAGCAACTACACCGTTCCTCCTTGTCCCAGGTGCCATGTTGGAGGTACAAATCCTCATCCTAGGTTGAAGCCCCCAACGGTGCCACAACGATCCGCCCCGAAGGCCAGTCGTAACAGTAAGTTTGTACCATCTTGTGAGCGCTCCGAGGCCTGCTGGCGAGTTGGCGCTCTACAAAAAACCTATAGAATAGAATAGAATAACAGAAAGTAAAGATCTTCTAGGAGACATCGTGGCTATTGACGCTGCTGTCCCTGCTGATGTTAGGAAGGGTGTTATTTCGGTGACAGAAGGCCGTTCTGTGTACACTAAATGCAGAGTAAATCTTAATATGACCAATTTAATGGATATATCTGAGGTCCCTATTGAGACCAAGTGTTGTGGTTTACCTGCTTTGGTATGTGAGCCCAATGGCATCAAGGGTAAGAAAGCAGTGGAGCCGTTAGAAATATTTAGGGTAACGTAGCCATCCAATCAGAGTGCTAGTAGTAAGTATGTGATCCCGATCTCTGGTCCTGATATTTGTCCAGCAAGTGCAGAGTACAGAGATGGTGGTAGTTCATGGTGGCTGCTTAGATCCACCAGTTTGGCCACATCTTACTGGAATGATTTTCATTCCTCCCATGGATGAGAATGGTGCTTCTTCAGTAGATCTTCCCCTCCTTGTCAGTCCATTTGCCCCACACGCCATGTGTACCATGTACACCCTGTGCAGATACCCTTAGGACCATAGGGTAGCCTATTATGATCAAGTACAGTGAGTCCCTGGGGTCTACTATTCCCATATCAAACCATTTTGAAATTCTGGTGCGGGTGGCTTTGGACCAGGAAGAGGAGGTAGGGTGGGTGAAGGGAGGCAAAAAAAGACTGGGAAAGAACGGTGGGAGAAAGCCCACTTGTTTAACCAGAGCACAAACCACCACAAAATCTTTGAGTACCCCTTGCTGCAGTAGGGCTCCTGACTTAGACTGTGTTTGCAGTAAAAGGGGTTATAGTGAAATAATGGCTGTCTTGATTAATATAACCAAGGAACTGCAAACCCTGAAAGGGGATATGGCAAAATTGGTTATGACCATTGATACAGGGGCTGTTCACTCAAATGCCCCAGTTCACGATAAGGGGACTGTGACCATGATTGACAGCTTGGCAAAATTGACCAAGTGGTAGGAGATAAAGCGTTGCCCGGTAGCAAGGTCATTAATCCCAAGGACTTAACGTCACAGGAAATATCTCGTTCTGTGAGGCATACTGAGGGCCTTGGGTCATCCACTTGAGGGGCTGAGCTCATTCATAACAACGGACCAACCGTAGGCATTCTATAACTCACGCAAGCTATTCCAAAGACAAACTCTACAGGAACATTTAGAATCCTATGGGTGCCCATAGTGGTATGCCCCTCTTGCAAGGAAGTTTCTTAGATTGACCTTCTGCCAGGGGGCTCCCAGTGTGGGCAGGGGAAGGTATGTGTTTATGTATGATGTTCCACAAACTGGGGGTAAGTTGTTTTGAGGACCAATCGTCATTGGTGAATAACACCAAACATTGGTTGCGTTATGCCAGAGGTTGTAGGTCTATAATCCAGAAGGACATTGGGCCTCATTAGAACTGTGCCGGTCCAGTATCAACAGTGCCGGTAAGCCTACCAACACCATTGTTACCGAACCAGCACAGCACAACTCTGCAGGTGGGTGCCATCCCGCCCGCCAGGGTCAGACCTGCCGTGCGGGACAGCACGCGCTTGCAGAGTTCTCACGGGAGAACCAGCACCGTTGTTAACTATGGGACTCCATGGAAATGGGGACTAACAAAATTACTGGCGCCTTGCTTCCCGGCCACCAGAGTTGGAATAGCCTGGTGACACCGGGAAGTCAGGCGCTGGTAATTCATTATGGGTCCGGTGGCTACCTGACAGTTTTACCAGCACGGCTTCCGCCAGACCCGTAATGAAGCCCATTGTCTCTTGTGTGAGAGGTAGGATGCCATCAGGGAACCGAGACTTTATTCAAATTACTTTGGTTAATACAGACCTGCTTGAGGTGTTGCTCTCAACCGCATGGAGACCATGTCCCTCAGTATGCACCAATATTTCTCTAAGAACTGGATTACCATGGCCATTCCCTTCACCACAGGTGACCCCAGCAGATCAAGTATGTGATCAAGAGTTGTGGATGGGTCTGCTGAAGGTCTAGATGAGGTTTATTGTTTGCATAGGACTATTAATATGAACTCCCATTGTCATGAATCGGCGATATCGACCCTTCTGGTCAGCCTAGTCTCTCAGTCAATAACCATTTACTCCAATCCCTTCCAACATGGCCGATGCCAAGGAACGGTGCGGTCTAGTCTTTCTGTATTCGTAGTCATGCTACCTTGAAAACTGACACTCCCCCGCGCTTTGGCGCATCTCAACGCTCCGCTTGCCTGCACCCTTCGTCCCGGGCAAGTTGTGTTCTCATCTTCCTAGCCCTGTTCCCTTTGTGATTCCTGGTGCCCGTCCACATTATTCTTCCTGGTCTCTCCGTCTGCTATCTTCTGCAACCTCCATGTTCGGAGCCTCGCTTACCTTATTCCTTTCCAATCCCTGTTCTGTCCCGGATCCTTCCAGGAACATTGAACGCCCCCAAAGTCCCAGAGCTGCCGCAGCTCGGAGTCAGGAACCAGTGCACTTGTCGCCTCCCAGCAGACTGGATTCAGAGGATTCTAGACCTTACCTCTACAAGGCTCGCTCATCCAGGAAAAAGAAACTAGCAAACTCCAAGAAGAGAAACACAAGTAATAAACAGGTGAGTCACGAGTCTGAAGACTCGGTTTCTGACATTTTGAGATACCACCCAATTAATACCATTTCCACAATGGAGGCAGCCATACAAGATCTAATGAGAGGTATGCAGGAACTTACTACAGAAGTACAGAACCTTAAAGCTGAAAATGCAGCCTTAAAACAGCTTGTTTTGTCCAGGGATTTGGCATATCAAGAAAGTGCATCGGTAGGAGGCATTGCGGACAAATACGATGGTAACCCAAAGACCTTACGCTCCTTCCTGGACTCATGCCTGGTTCATTTTACCTTTAACCCTTACTACTTCACCCCCAGAGCTAAGGTGGGGTTTATGATCTCTCATCTATCCGGCAATGCGCTGGCCTGGGCTACCCCTTTAGTGTCTGCAGGGCATTTGTTACTCGACAACTACGATGCATTTGTTTCTGCCGTCAAGGCCATGTTTGACCGTCCTGAACAGGTGTATTCCGCCCAGGAAAAACTGCTGGAATGCCAGCCGGGCAACCAGGACATGTTGACATATGTGACCCCTTCAAACAATTGGCTGAAGACGCTAATTGGACCCCTGAAGCCTGCTTTACCTTGTTTAGACGCAGATTAAGTGAAGAGGTTAAGGATGAATTGGCCAGGGTAGCCCATCCAGGAACCTTTCAGGCCCTCCTAGACCTGTCCTTACAGATCGATTTTAGGATACAAGAAAGAAAAGCTGAGAAGAGGAAGACATGGAACCCGCCACCCAAAACTCCACCTAAATACATCAGCCCCAGGGAAAAAGAAACACCAACCCAAGGTCCGACTGAGCCAGAACCCATGCAGCTTGGTTCCTTGAGAGGCTCCATTACTTCCCAGGAAAGAACTCTGAAAATCAATAGCGGTCTCTGTATGTATTGTGCTTCAGAAAAACATTTAGTGCGTAATTGCCCGATAGCCCCTCCACGATGCTCGGGAAATGCCAACTCACGATCCTGAATGAAGCCCAGTTTCGGGAGAAAGAATCATGCTCCGATGTTCCTCTTACACTGGACTGTACTCTAAAGAATTCCTTAGTGCTACTCCAAGTGACCCTTTCAACACCCAACAAGGAAATATCTTCCATCCTGGCCTTGGTGGATTGCAAGGACATGGGTCTTTTCCTCGATGACAAATGGGCACAGAGACATCATATTCCTTGAGAAGCCAAGGATGTCTTCCAGTCAGTGGAAGGAATCGATAGAAGACCCCTATCATCCGGACTCATAATGCAAAAAACCTCTGAGCTCTTGCTCACTATTCACAACCATCAAGAGTTATTGCGTTTTGACATAATCAAGGCAGCTCACTACCCCATAGTGCTTGGCATGCCTTGGTTGCGAAAACACAATCCTTATATCAACTGGGCGGCAGGATCTTTGTTCTTGGGTTCCGAGTTTTGTCTCACTCATTGTATATCCGGGAAACCCAAACAGTCCTCAGGAGACAAGCTTCCTAACCCTCAACACATCACTGTTTCTACCATTACACAGGTACCCGAAGTGTACCATCAATTTTCAGATTTATTTTCTTCTGCCATTTTCCAGTCACTCCCTCCTCATCGCTCTGAAGACTGTGCTATTGACACAGAAGAGAATGCAGTCATTCTTTTCGGAAGGATGTTCATTCTGTCAGAGCTTAAGAAAGCTGCCCTACGTGATTATCTAGACACCAACATGTCCTATGGGACAATTCGTCCCTCCAAATCCCCTGCTGGGGCGTCTCTCTTTTTCGTACCTAAAAAGATACAAAGGAACTCCGTCCATGCCTGGACTACGCGGCCTGAACAAATGTACCTTAAAAGACAGATATCCCTTGCCACTCATTTCGGATATCCTGGAGGCATTACATGGAGCAGTGATCTTCACTAAGCTGGATTTGAGAGGTGCTTACCACCTGATTTGCATCATGGAAGGCGATGAATGGAAGACAGATTTTCGGACCCCCTTTGCCCACTTTGAATATCTGGTGATGCCATTTGGGTTAGCCAATGCTCCTGCTATATTCCAACGTTTTATGGACCAAGTTTCTTTACGACATGCTGTTCATTTTTGTTATTGTGTACCTAGATGACATATTGATTTACTCACAAGACCCGACCCTGCATCAGAAACACGTCTCTTTGGTCTTGGAACGGTTACGTGAACACCATCTGCTGGCCAAACCTGAGAAGTGTATCTTCCACGTATCCACGGTAAAATACTTAGGATTCGTTCTGAGCCCTGAAGGGGTGGCCATGGATCCAACCAAGGTCAAAGCTATCCTCTCCTGGCCAGCTCCAGCCTCAGTGAAACAAGTGCAGTCATTCCTAGGACTTGCTAATTTTTACAGGAAATTCATCCCTATGTTCTCAGCTATTGTACAACCCATTGTCCATCTGCTAAAGAAAGACACACCCTTTCAATGGCCAGCAATCCAGGAAGCCGCCTTTCAGAAACTTAAACATCAATTAATTAGTGAACCCATCCTGGCTCAACCGGACACAACTAAACCCTTCCTGGTAGAAACGGATGCTTCAGAATACACAATCAGGGCAGTCCTCAAACAGGAAGCTGAAGATGGACAGGAGCACCCCATTGCCTATCTGTCATGAACACTACAGCCTAGCGAAACTCATTATTCGGTCCTGGAGAAGGAACTGCTCGCCATTAGACAAGCCTTCACAGAATGGCGTCATCTCCTTTTGGGCGCAAGATATCCGGTCTGGTAAGGACTGATCACCGGAACCTACAGGTTTTACAGTCTATGGAATGCCGAAACAGTCGGCAAGCATTATGGGCCTATTTTTTCGCTCAATATCAGTTCAGCATTCAACCTGTTCCTGGTCCTTCTAATCTAATAGTGGATGCTCTCTCCAGGAGACCGGATTACATGAAAGAAGAAACACTAACCTTTCCCAAGATGTTTCCTGACTAGGTGTTCATAGCCCAGGCCAACTCACTCTTAGAAATGATACGCGCGGAGACTGCAACTTCGGACATTTGGAAGGAGTACACTAAGGATAATCTCTGGGCTCTTTCTACCAAGGTTGGATACTTTTTAGGGACAAGAGTTTGGTGATCCCTACCCAGAATACTCAGACTAAGGTCATGAGTCTTTGCCATGACACATTTCATTCCGGGCACCGTGGAATCAAGGTCACCTATCAGACGATTATAAGGAACTTCTGGTGGCCTAAAATGCACTCTGACATACGCGCCTATATACAAGCCTGCTCAGTTTGCAACCAGAAAAAGACAGACAACAGGAATCCAGTGGGTCTGCTACATCAACCTGACTTACCATCTCGACCATGGGAAACTATTGCCACTGATTTCATTGTGGACCTTCCTCCCTGCAAAGGATTTACCACCATAATGGTCACTATAGACCTCTTTTCGCACATGGCCCATTTAACTCCTCTAACCAAACTACCTTCAGCACCTGAAATGGCAGGGATTTTTGTTACCCACATCTTTCTGTTGCATGGGCTACCCTCTAAGATCATCTCCGACCGCGGGCCACAATACATCTCCAGGTTCTGGAAACATCTCTGCCAGCAATTAGGCATTCAACGTGCCTTGTCCTCAGGTTATCATCCACAAAAAATGGCATCACTGAGAGAGTAAACCAAACCCTTGAGCAGTATCTGCTGTGTTTCGCTTTGAAAGTCCAGGATGATTGGTCACTACTGATTCCTGCGGCTGAATTTACCTACAACAATTCAGACCATTCCACGACTAAAACCTGTCCTTTTTTGTGTACTCAAGGGTTCCATCCATCAGTGCTACCCACACTCTTACCGCAGACCACATTAACTCCTTCAGTCGATGCCTGGATTGCACAGCTGGTCTCCATTCACAAGCAAGTGAAGGAACACCTAGAAAAGTCCAGAATGGACATAAAACAATGTGTGCATACCAAAAGGCGACCAGGGCCTTCCTATGCTGTTGGAGATAAAGTTTGGCTCTCATCTCGATATCTACCCAGGCATCTGAGACCCAACAAGCTGGCACCTCATTTTTACGGACCTTTCACTGTGACTGAAATCATCAACCTGGTTGCCTTCCGACTCCAATTACCAGCCTCCTGGAACAGAATCCACCCTGTTTTTCATAGATCACTGTTGAAACCTTTCCACCACTCAACCACCTCGACCTCCCCCGCTCATTTTCGACAACCAAGTAAAATCCGAGGTTTCTAGGATCTGCGATTCCAGATACAGAAGAGGTTGTCTCCAATATTTGGTGGAATGGAAGGGCTATCCACCAAGTGAAAGGACATGGGAACCAGTCTCCAACATGAATGCATGTTGTGGCTGCAAAGGACTATGGAACACTCCCGTGACCCCTCCTCACCTGATGCTTCAGACGAAGTGCTCTGTGTCGATGAGATCTCTCGTCTTCGGGATGCTGCCTTTTTAATCTTCTTCTTCTTTGTCTTTATCTTCGTGTTGTGTAGGTAAGGTCGAGCTCTGCTGGAGGCCACCTTAGCAGTAGGGGAATTTCCTAGCCAAAAAGGACCCGCAGGGAGCCCGCCTCAGATTCAGGGAAAAAGCTTCTTCGGCTCCAAAAAACCCTGGAAGGCACTGAGTGCGTGGAAGGCAACCCCGCCCTGGACTAGGTGGAACTCTTGGAGGCGGGCGGAGGTGTTGTGATGGCAACCTCGTAAGTGTGAGTAGTCCAGTGAGGATCCACCGTGAGCAGAAGTCCGGTAAGCATCCGATGTGAGCAGAAGTCCGGTAAGTATAAGGAGTGTAAGGAGTGAAGAGAGGAGTATGGAATCAGAGGTAGAATGTCTGGCCAGAATGGCCTTTAGTGCATGCAGGAGCACAGTATAGACTGAAGCCACTGAAGTGGGAGAATGGAACAACAGGCTCCCGCCAATCCCCTCTCGCGCTTGGCCTAGAGGATCACGGCCTAGGCACCCGCCACGAGAAGAGTTTGCCCATCTACCAGACGACCAAATACCCTGGTACAGGAACATACGGATGTGCTCACCCGCCTGCCCACCAGCCTGCCCTGCCCATGCCGACACCTGTGGCATGGATCGACTCGACTGAACCATCCAGCAATAAATCAACACATCGTTAGAGATGCCATGACGACCTAGCCAACGATCAGCACACCCGCGCAAACTTGCACACTGGACACTCCCACACCAACCTACACGAAGAATATACTCAGCGCTATAACGTAGGTGACGAACACACCCACGGACGTGCATCTTTATTATTTTTCACATAGGCTTTTTAAGATGCAGAAACGCAAGACGCACAATGAACTTATCTAAATGGCTTGCTTACGCTTCTCCTAAACCCTATAACCTAAAGCGCCTGTGCACTCAACGGCTCCATCTATGCACCTGATCCAAGTAGGCCGCAAGCAAGAGCTTCCATGAACATTAAAATGAACAAAAGCTCAGTTGCTGACCCTGCAGAATGAGCCCGGCGAAAACAGACAACCAAGGGCACAATGTTGCAACCTCGCATGCCGCAAGCCGACGTCCAAGTCACACCTGCAAATTAAACCAGGAACACAACGGGAAAAACAATATTAATTGTGCAGAATTCGGCCTCAAACACGGTCCCACCTCACGTGACCAAGCCAAACCTGAAAGGATGCCAAGGCCAGAAGAACGGAGGTGCCTGGATCCCTCGTTACAAGACACAGGCAGATACAATTAAAAGACTCAATGGACATCTGCGACAGTGGGAGTAGTCGGCCTTCCAGCTTATGAATAAATCCTCACATTGTCTGCACGTACCCATAGTGAAACATTGTTGCAAATGAGAGGTGCACCGCGAGCTGGGAACGGCGATGGTCCCAGGCTGGGAGGCTCGCGAGCGCACCAATCAGAACATGGGGCACTTATCACTGACGCCATTAACATTAACCAATCCTCAGGGGTCTTCATGTAACAATTCTCATGTATCTAATTGTAGGGACAACCCAGGTATATCACCTGACTGACCCTTAGCCACTAACACCGTTCTCTACACGTATGCTATACTAACCCTACCACTCAAGTAACCAATCCAGAGTGGAGATAGGTTTTTTGCTAACTTTTCGAGGTGACGCAAGTAGCGCGTCATACTAAGGTAAAAAGGGCCTGCGAGCCCCACGATTGTGTGTGTGTCAGGACGGACGCGTACGATCCTTGACCCATCCCTGCTGTTTGTATAATAAACAGCAGAACCACCTTGCTTCTTGCGTGTGTCTCATACTCTGTGGGTTTTGGGATATACGGGAGGAGTTGGGGCCTCCCGGCCCAGCCGACCCCGGCAGAATTTCCCCCCGACAAGTTGGAGGCACTGCTTTTATTTTTATTTTTCCGAGTACTCCCGCTGCGAGGAGGCCCGGCGGCGCGGCCCCCTCTGCCGCTGCCCCCTTCTGAGGACTACAGGACCATCGCGGAACTGCGAGAAGACCGGACAGCGCAATCTGGATATTGGCCTTCGGGAGCCGGTTGAGAAGTATCCCGCCCGCGGTTGGCGAGTGTCCAGACGTGGTCCAGACGAGGGGAGGTGGTGAGCCGCTTGGAGGGGTGCACGCAGTCGAGCGGTCCCGCATCAAGAGAACTTGGTGAGTATGCCACACCCAACAAGCAATGTGAAATTGTGAGGGAGGGGGGAGGAATTAAATACGGGAGGTGGGAGGTGTTGCACAGGTGCGCGGCGAAGGTTTGACAATTTAGTGTTGGCTATGAAATGAATGGTAGCCAAACGAGTGCGAGAGCAGTCGGCTACGCTACGCGAGAGAGGGGGGCGGAGCACGAAAACATCACGTGCGGCCGCTCATAGACACTGATTGGCCTAGGTCGCGACTACGTGTAAGGGTGTGTGTGTGCGCGGTTTCCTACGATTTGGTAATTATTGATCAATGAGTAGATGAGGATCCCTATTGATCGAGCAAGAAACTCGATAGGTAGATGACGTTTCCCTGTAGGCGGTAGCTAGTTGGTTGCCCAATACGGAAGATAATTGGCTGGTTAAGCCCTCCTGTCGAGGGGTGTATCACACGCGAGGCGACGCAGTGTGCGCAGTCCGATTATATATTGTTGATTACCTTGTTCCAGGCGTGACAGGAAGACAGCTGTGGGGTTAACGGGGGTAGAGTGCAAGTGTATTAAGAACTTACTAGTAGTTTGAAGAGATCGGTGACATCACCAGTAGGGCTTTCATAGGATATCCCGAGCACAAGGCATCTCTCTTTCGGAGGGTGGTGGGGAAGAGAGTTGTGGCAAGGGAGTGGAAAAGGAGATAAACGATAATGAGTTGATCGGGGAAAAGGCGAAACGGGGGACGTGGCTGCGCACAGAGAACGCCGGCCACGGCAAGTGTAGAAGAGGGAGGAGGAGCAAATGAAAATAGGACGACTGTATAAGAACGTCACAAGGGGTACGCAGCCGTAGGGGGCTATGTGCGCCTCAGCCGCAGGGGGCCGTAAGGGTGTTCTGTAAAGGAAGACAAGAAAGAAAAGAATATACAAATGTAAATACTATATTTTAATAATTTTCCTTAGCGGACTATCGCAAGTCCCCAAACTCACGGGGCCAGGTAAAGGTATAAGGCTGTGTATTGTAGGTGTTAGTAAAATAACAGCTACCAAATAGGGGAAGGATAGCAAGTGGAGCGCTACTATGTCATACGGGGCAGGATCGGGAGGGTGGGGGAACACCTTCACTACCCCACTACAACACACATGCAAAACACTGTCACCCCATAGGGAGAAAATGATCAAGTATAGCATAGAATGGACACAGGGGACGGACAACAAAATGATAACACCATGGCCGCCTAATGGTAGCTTCGATCCATATACCCAACATTCACTATCAAACCTTCTGCATAATACATACAAGGGGAAGAAGTTGACACACCACGTGGAGGTGTTTAACGTATGGAGGATGTTCCAAGGGTCCCGACCAGGACCAAATGGAATGTTCACTGTAGGGGAAACACCGGAAGAAAAGGAGATTAAGGAGGAAGGAGAGAATGGGGAGAAGGAGAGTGAAGGCCCAAAGAATACGGAGAATGGACAGGAGGGAGGAGAAAAGAATAACAACTCAAAAGAAAATGAAATAAAAAAGGAACAGAGCGACGATATACCCCTAGCAAAGGTAGTGAAAACAGAGGGAGGGGGGTTCTACCCTTTAAGAGAACTAGGAGAAATAGGAAGAGAACAACTAAGGGCGGCTGAGGGGTACTCGAACCCGACATACAGCCCGCCACCATATGCAGTGACAGGTGTCCACAAGGGAGGGGAGCGGACTAGTACGACAGGATCAGCCTATAGGAAGATGCCAGAGGGGGAGGGGAGGACTGGAGAAGAGCAAACTGTGGAAATAGGACATGATGAGTGGGTAGCTGCGCAGATACTATTAAAATTACGAGGTACATTAACAGGAGAAGAGAAGGAGGTAGTGAGGAAAATGGACGAGGATAATACCAGGGAGAGTGAAATGAGAGGGGAAGAGTTGATACGACAAAAGGAAGAGATTTTGGAGGAACGACTAGCAGAGCTAAGGGATGAGCAGAATGAGCTAATCAAACAGCTCGAGAGGGAGGAAAGAGAGAGAGCGAGGGAAAGGAGAGAAGGTAAGAATGAGTTGGAAAGAATAAGGGAACGAACTGAGGAGCAAAGGAGAGAAGCCGAAAGGGTAAAAGCAGCAGCAGAAAGGGTATCAAGAGCAGTACTACGAGAGAGGAAAAAGGAAGAAGAAGGGAAAGAAAAGGAAATGGCAATGTGGAAGAAGAGATTACTATCAGAAACAACCAGGAAATACGAAGAAGGGAGGGTGATAGAGAGTATATTAGAACGGGAGAGGGTGAGATGGGAAAAGAAGAAAGAGGATGAAAGGATATTGGAAAAGATGAGTAGTGAAGTAATGGAGGAATTAAAAGGAAAAGGGAGGAAATAGGTAGAGAGATGGAGGAGAGAAATGAAGGGGAAAGAGAAGATAGGAGAGGGGAGAGTGAAGTAAGGAGGTATGTATATAGAGATACAGAAGTAGCCACAACATCAGCACAAAGGGGAGCGGTTGGTAAAGGAGAAAGGGGAGACACGGACCTAATAGACTTAAAAACAGTAACGATCAAGGGGAAAAAGACAGAGTGGGGGCCGCCACATACAGATGACTTTTGTAGTGAGGAAGAAGAAGGAATGGAGAAGGAAGGAAGAAATAGTGACAGGGAAAGCCTAGACAAACTATACACCACTCGGACCAATACAGACTCACCATGGATCTGTATGAGAAAGGATGAACTGGAGAAAAGTGAGGAGGAAGAGCGAGGAATAGCGGAAAGACAGACACATGAAGCCACACCGTCACCATCCCACCCTACATGGTCACCCACCTTACGCTCACTACGTACAACCAAACTCGCGCCTTTCACAAACGAAATGACACCCTATGTAGGTAGGCTTAGAGACCTCCCTAGACGCAGGCAGGAAGGACGAATACACACGCCCACATTAAATACAGGAAATGATGAAAGAAGGGGAAAAGATGGAGAAGAAAGAGTTACGAGCAGGGGAACTACGGACGAAATTGACGATATAAGAGAGACGGAAGAAGAGGAGGGGTGTGGGGACTCAATTTTATGGAACCCAAGGGATATAACGAGACACAACTTAATGGCACTTCTGGAGAGGGGAGGGGTTAGACCACAATACGTCCCTTGGAAGCATGTAGACAAAGAAAATATAAAGTGCAGGCTCCCATCATTAAGTGGAAGTGCAGGTAAATGGATATATGAAATGGAAAAACACACCGCAGGACAGAAACTGGCAGTGGGGGATGTAAAGGGCCTTCTAATATCTATATTAGGGGATGCAGCGGATGACATTTGGAAGAGAGCGGGATTCACTTGGGTAACAATAACCAACACATCACACGATGGGGCACCATTCGCAAACTGCAGACATGCATTATGGCAGGCACTGAGGATACAGTATCCAGACACATCAGACATAGGAGCGATTACCTCGCGCAAGATGCGTGAGAACGAAGATCCTGTTGATTATATCCAGGAAATTCAAGAGAAGTGGCGCATGGAAACTAGAGAACAATGGGACAAAACACCAGCAATATTCTATCATATACTGGTACAAGGGCTCCCAGAAGGAGTTCAGAAACAACTGAAGAAAGTGATGGGAATGGAAGCAAAAGCATGGCCAGAAATACAACTGACAATAGTACATCATTGAAGGACATGGCAAGGTAAAATGAAACAAAAGGAAGAGGACAGGAAAACGGAAGAGGCTAAACTAGTACAGAAAAAACTTACTAAATACACAATGGAAGGGGCACTAATATCTACACCTGCAACAATGACCCAAAGCCCCACACAAGTAGTGGCTGCACAAGATCCCTCCCAAATACAACCCACCCAGACTATAACACAACAGATGCCGCCACTCCAGCCATATACGACTAACATGGGAGGAGGATACTCAACGCCAGGAGCTGGGTATTATAATTACAACAGGGGAAGAGGAGGAATAATGAGAGGGAGAGGATATGGATATAACACACAACAGCAGGTGGGGGGATTTAGAAATTCCTACCCCACCGGTCAACCAGTATACCAGGACAACACAGGAAACTTCCCATGGCAGAACAGAGAACCACCGGTGTGTTGGACGGCCTTGGTGTGTTCCATTCTGTCAGTAACCCCTAATAGTGCGGAGGAACCACGCATAGAGGTAACGATAGGTGACAAAAAATTATCATTCCTTGTTGACACCGGGGCGACCTGGTCTTGCATAAGGGAAGGTAAATTTAAGATGTCAGGCGAAGCCATGAACACCCAAGGATTCTCTGGGGCTAGGGGGTTGGTTCCCTTTACTGATAACGTTCCCTTATCAATAGGGGATTATGACATGTCAGTCCCACTTTTATATTCTAGGGCCTCACCAGTAAATATACTGGGGAGAGACATCATGAACAGGTTGAACATGACAATCTCCTTTACGGAGGACGGCATAATTTGCTCTACTCCAGGAATTAACATGCTTACAGCACGACGAATAATGCAAGCATACTGCGGACAGACAGCGATTAGGGCTGAGCCAGTAGATGGTGAAATATTCCAGTACGGACAGACATGGCATTTGCATGGATGCCAGGGATAGAAGGAAAGATCTGGAGGAGGCCAGCAGCCTATTTGTTCAGACCAGAAACACCAGCCAATGAACCAGAAGGAAAGGTGATTTCAGTGAACATAGAGAGCATTATAGCAACAGCTGATTACATTGCAGTGCATGCCCAAGACAGAGAGGGAAGAGCATGGAGGGCAGTAATAGCACTAGCAGAGGGATGTAGACTCACCCAGGTGTCAGACGAGGAGCTCTTCTCAGAAGAAAAGGAGGAAGGTGAAATGGTGTTTATGATGAATGTGGAGATATGGCTAAGAGTGGCGTATAAACAAGTGGCACAAAAAATTGCAATGGCACTTGAGGCACCCGCATCCACCCCAGTTCCCTTCTTTAAGGAGGATATGACAAAGGTACCCACATCACTATGGACTACTAGCCCCTATGACGTGGGGTGTATAAAAAGTATAGGGGGAGTAAGGATAAAATTGAAAAAAGGTGCAATACTCCCCAGAGTGAAACAGTACCCACTATCGAAAGAGGCAGATGAGGGCATATATGAAACTATAACGGCCCTTATAAATAATGGCATATTGGTCCCATCAGAATCACCATGTAACACAGCTGTATACCCAGTGCGCAAGGCTAAAGGAGGGTCTTGGCGCTTCATACAGGACCTCAGGCCCTTGAACAACATAGTGGAAGCAGAGTACCCCATAGCAGCAAACCCGGCCACAATATTGTGTGGCATTCCAGCAGAGGCATCACGATTTACAGTGATCGACCTTAAAAATGCATTTTTCTCAATACCATTGCACCCAGACTCATAAGATTTGACAAGCTTCACGTACAGAAACACAAAGTGGAAACACACCAGATTGCCACAAGGGTACTGCGAGTCACCCTCAATATTCAACAGAGTAATACAGATGGATTTGGGTAACATTGAAGTAGAAAGCACAGTGTTGCAGTATTTCGACGACATAATAATTTGCAGCACAAACGAAAAAAGATGCAGAGAGGACTCATTAAAGATGCTGACAATATTGGCTGAAAAAGGTTACAAGGTAGACATGGAAAAGTTACAGTACTGTCAGGAACAGGTACTTTACATTGGTCAGCTCATATCCCAACATGGAAGAAAGATTGCACCACAAAGAGCACAGGCCATTTCAAAAACGCCATTGCCACAAACAGTGAGGGAACTGCAGCAGTTCCTAGGTCTGCGCAACTACTGTAGAGCATGGGTATTTGATTACAGCTCATACATAGGACCCCTGCTTGAGGGGTTAAAAGAAGCTAACATAGGGGAGAAAAAGTTGGGGTGGACAATGGAAATGAAAGAGGCTTTTGATGAACTGAAAGATGCGATATCAACTGCTCCGGTACTGGCCACCCCAGATTATGAGCGACAATTTTTCATATTTTCACATTGCGACTCAGCAGTAATGAAAGCAGTGTTGGCTCAAAAAACAAGCATGGGCTACAAACCAGTAGCGTTTTACAGCGGTCACTTAGATCCTGTAATTTTAGGTCATTTCCCTTGCGAACAAGGTCTCGCCGCAGCTGCTTTTGCGGTAGAAAAAGCGTCAGCAATCACCATGGGGTGCCCAGCCACACTATTTGTGGAACATGCACTATTTGCAATATTGAATAAACCTAAGTCCACCCTAACCACGCAGAGGGCATCAGGTTATGAGATCATCTTATCTAGAGCTGAACTATCAATTGTTAGATGTAGCATGGTCAACCCTGCAAGTTTTTTAGCAGAAGTAATTGAGGAAGGAGATTATGCACACGATTGTACGCAAACCACTGAAATGTACTCATGTGCTAGAAAGGTTGAAGAGAACGCATTAGAGGGAGGTGAGCTCCTCTTCATTGATGGGTCATCAACAATTGACCAAAAGGATGGGATAAGGAGGACTGGGGCAGCGGTGGTGAAAATGATGGAGGTACCGGTGTGTGTGGCAATGAAATGTGTACAACTACCACAGCATTACTCTGCTCAAGCGGCAGAACTCGTTGCACTGATCTTGGCGTTGAAGGAAAGCTTTAATAAACGAGTGACCATATATTCTGACAGCGCATATGTTACGTCCACTGTCCACTCAGGGCTGTCAAAATGGAGAAGAAGAGGGTTTAGGAGAGCTGACAGCACTCCAGTGCAACATGCACTCTTATTGGCTAAACTAATTGAAGTAATAAACGACCCCCAAGAATTAGCTTTGGTCAAATGTACCGCACCCACAAATGGAAAAGATCATGTCTCAAGAGGGAATGCAGCGGCAGACGCACATGCGAAGTATGCTCCATACTTTGGTGAGATATGGAACCCCCCAGAGTCAGACAGAGGGAGAGGGAGGGGAATGGCTAAGGAGATGTTGATAAGAGAAGGGTACACCCATCTCCCAGCCACACAGATAATGGAGCTACAAACGGCTGCACCAATGGCAGAAAAAGAAATATGGGTAAAAAGAGGATGCACAATGTCACCAACTGACGCACTATGGCGCCAGGGTAACACTGGAAAGATTGTAATACCACAGGCACTATTGAACACTGCCCTGAGCCAACTACACCACCCAGCCCACACAGGCAAGGAAGTAATTGCAGCACGAATTAGGGAAGACTGGTTCTGCCCCGAGTTAAATTCTCATGTGTCAAATTTTATCAGCAATTGTCTCACATGTCAACAGTTTACTGCCGGTCACACTCTGAAGGTGATAAAAGGTACTATACCCCGGCCAGAGGGACCCTTCCGACATCTCCATATTGACTATGTTGATATGATCAACGTATGTCAAGGAAATAGGTATATGATTGTAGTAGTATGCCCATTCTCGAGGTGGATTGAAGCAGGGCCCTGTTCACACCCAGATGCATTCAGAGCAGCTAAATTCCTAGTGAGGGAGGTCTTCCCCAGGTAGGGGGTGTGCGAGGTACTGCGGTCAGATAATGGCCCGCATTTCGCAAACGAAATGTTCCAGCACATCACATCCTTACTGAATATCAAGCATAAATTTGCATGCGCATACCACCCGCAGGCCAACGGTGTATGCGAACGCCTGAATGGCCTACTAAAGGAGGCAATTGCAAAAATACAGCAAACAACAAAGAAGAGTTGGTTGTATTGCCTTCCGCTAGCCCTATTTGAGCTAAGGAATAGACCAGGTTCCGACCACCACCTCACCCCTCACGAGGTGGTTACCGGATGTCAAATGCGCCTTCTTCTGACACCAACATCAAGAGCATTCACAGACCACGAAAATACTGCCACTGTTCTTGGTGATGAAATGTACCAATATGTGTCTTCTTTGATTACTAGTGTAGTGTTTGTGTCTCAACAGCTCGAGCGCACACGGGCGGGTCTAACAGTGATCAACAAGAAGACGCGGATAAAGAATTGGAAAAGGAAAGACTGTGCAAAGTTGCTAAAGGTGACCACGTACTACTCCGCAATTTCAACAGGAAGTGGAACAGCCCACGCTTCACTGGCCCCCATCTGGTAGAGGAGGTATCAACGAGAGCAGTAAAGCTACAGGACAAACGTGCCTGGAATCACCTACATGACGTAAAGATCTACAAACTCCAGACCCGCCCCAGCGCCACCGACAGGGCCACTGGAAGAACAACAACAGCGTCACCAACGGAGGAAGAGACTTCTATCACTACTAACGGCCTAAGTGTCTTCATACCCTGTCACCCCCCAGATCCTCCAGAGACAACTACTCAAAAAGAAAGGGGCGATACCCTTCCCGCCCACCCCATGGTCACACGATCAAAGAGTAAAGAGACTTCCGCCAGTTGAGCCCCACACCCTCTGCCCATTGACCCCCTACCCACTGCAGTAATAGCTGAACTGAAGGACATTGTTTTGCACATATACACATGTAAACATTTGAATGTTCTCTTTCTTTTCTCTCGCACATGCAGGTACAGCGTATTATTGTATTGCTAAGAAAACAGATAACTAACAAATTCACTGCCCAGGAGTAGATGGTACCCTCAGACGATAACTACCCAGAAGAATTGTCACACCAATTTGTATATGAAATAAAAAGGCCAACGTACCTGAAAAGAAGGAGGGTACGTGTCTACTACACAGCATTCTTCTTGGCCATAGAATATTCAATGCCCCACCTCCACCCATACTTGCCTGCCCTAAGAGATAGATCGCTTAGATTGGTGTGGGAACAGCTCTTCGCCTGGTCATTGAATGACTATTTGATAGGGAGAGCTTAAAAACAACAACTAACATTAATTACAAGCATATTGAGAATTTTCAGGCGGGCAACTTTAACGTTGCAAGAATAAGCTGCCGGACTGCAGCAGGGTAAGAGCAAAATGCCGGTGAAATTAGCATCTGTAATAAAAGTGATAGGGATTTTGATGATCACCGGGTTCTTGGCTGCCTCTGTATGGCAGTACAGCTATGCTATGAATATTGTTGCTGTACCCAAACCTAATACACCCCCACCCCCAGCTGCAACAGGTGTTACGTCAGGTGGTACTAGTATAATCCCACACAAAGAAAATAGAAAATAGAGTTAAACGCAGCACATACTCAGATAATAAAGGTATTGACAACTACATACAAGATTCAGCACACATCTCAAACAACATGTGGTATCAACACATGACCCACATAGGTAAGCAGACAACAGAAGACAGCTGCTACGTTTGCTCATTAATCCCATACGCCATGAGCGCTTCTCGAACATTCGTTGCCACAGAAATAGATGAAAAGACAGCACGATGCATAATATACCTGGCACTGTTCCAAACGAAAGGAAGATTTCAAGGGACAGTGGTGCAACTGGTGTGGAAAACACGAGACACATATCCATATGAAAACAACTTCCTCAAGACTTATTTGAGTTACCACAAGAGCAGTTTACATGCTGAAGCCTTCAGATACATGACAAGTGGTCCTGAAAAAGGAGAAACAAAGAAAGTAACACTACAGTACCTACCATGCGATTGGTACGCCACTGAAGTTCCTGGTAAAACAGGATGTTGGGAGAGGCCACTGGTGACGATAACAGGGAAGGTGTACATGGACAACAAATGGGAGATAGGAGTGTTTGGCAGCAACATGGTAACAAAAGAAACTATTTCAACTATCGATGAACACAACCACAGATGTTGGATGACTTGGGTCAAATACGTACCCATGCTCACGTGGATGGAGAAGGATGAAGACCCAATAACAATACTGCCGCTAACCGCACCTAAGGTATGCTACCAACATAAAGGAGAGGTGGACGTAGGATACAACACCAACTGTGCAAGCGTGATGGAGTTACCTGAGGGGGGAGCAGGAACAGCAGTGGTAATGGACCACTACTGGGCCTGCGGAGAAAAGGCATACCACACACTGCCCCCTCTGTGGAATGGTATATGCACAATGGTGCACGTTAATGTACCATCACTAGTGGTACCCCAGAAAGACGTGAATATGGCCAACTTCCCCAAAATGGATGAAGGGAACGAGATGAAGAAGAGATCTGTACAACCTCAGAAGGGGCCAGAGAACAAAATCAACAGCAATAATACTGTCCTGAATAGAAAGAAAAGACAAGGAGAACCTCTGACAGGAAATTACCTATGGGGTAGATCGGAAACAGCACTCACCTCAATTCCGCCAGAACACAGACTATTTAGCAGAGCAGCAATGTTCTTCTCCTCAATAATACATCCGGGATTACAGGCTTACACAAATGCAAAATGGCTCCAGATAACTAGATGGGAACTAATGATGACCATCAATTCTACAGTAAATGGATTCAAAGCAATAAAAGAGGAACTGCGCGCAGTGAGGATGGTAGCACTTCAGAACAGATATGTACTGGACCTCCTCACAGCAATGGAAGGAGGAGTTTGCGCAAAGATAGGACAATCATGCTGTACATTTATCCCTGCCAACGATGCGGACAACGGTACACTGACAGAAGCAGTTTCACAATTGGCCCAGATGCACTCCAAAATGATGGATGAAAGTAAAGGTGTAAAAAAGGATGAGAGCTGGTTTTCAATATTATGGTCATGGATGCCATCTTGGCTGTCAGATGGACTGAAGATTATAGTTGGATGTACTATTTTGGCTGGAGCTACACTGATCATAATAAGATTTTGGAAGGCCCGGAAGGCACGCACCACAGACGAAATGATCGAAATGGCCGGTATGCACCCCTTGATGCCAGCGGATGACGGCCAACACACAGGCACAATCATACAAGAGAGAGAGAAGTTGCGCAATCAGATCACCACCAACCACTTGGACCCACCATCTGTGAAGCTCGAAAACCCAAGAAACCCAAGGAGCTACATAGGGAAATGGGTATACTGCACTCCTGGAGGAACCTGTGAATACATGTATTGGTCGTTTGAAGACCATGTTAACCACTATGGACATTTGGGAGGAATAACTAAAATATGGAGAGTGAGAGGAGATAAAGAAAAGGATATGTTTGTGGTCGACAAGTCGACCAGAGGGGGGACTGAGGTGGGAGAATGGAACAACAGGCTCCCGCCAATCCCCTCTCGCGCTTGGCCTAGAGGATCACGGCCTAGGCACCCGCCACGAGAAGAGTTTGCCCATCTACCAGACGACCAAATACCCTGGTACAGGAACATACCCTGCCCATGCCGACACCTGTGGCATGGATGGACTCGACTGAACCATCCAGCACTAAATCAACACATCGTTAGAGATGCCATGACGACCTAGCCAACGATCAGCACACCCGCGCAAACATGCACACTGGACACTCCCACACCAACCTACACAAAGAATATACTCAGCGCTATAACGTAGGTGACGAACACACCCACGGACGTGCATCTTTATTATTTTTCACATAGGCTTTTTAAGATGCAGAAACGCAAGACGCACAATTAACTTATCTAAATGGCTTGCTTACGCTTCTCCTAAACCCTATAACCTAAAGCGCCTGTGCACTCAACGGCTCCATCTATGCACCTGATCCAAGTAGGCAGCAAGCAAGAGCTTCCATGAACATTAAAATGAACAAAAGCTCAGTTGCTGACCCTGCAGAATGAGCCCGGTGAAAACAGACAACCAAGGGCACAATGTTGCAACCTCGCATGCCGCAAGCCGACGTCCAAGTCACACCTGCAAATTAAACCAGGCACACAACGGGAAAAACAATATTAATTGTGCAGAATTCGGCCTCAAACACGGTCCCACCTCACGTGACCAAGCCAAACCTGAAAGGATGCCAAGGCCAGAAGAACGGAGGCGCCTGGATCCCTCGTTACAAGACACATGCAGATACAATTAAAAGACTCAATGGACATCTGCGACAGTGGGAGTAGTCGGCCTTCCAGCTTATGAATAAATCCTCACATTGTCTGCACGTACCCATAGTGAAACATTGTTGCAAATGACAGGTGCACCGCGAGCTGGGAACGGCGATGGTCCCAGGCTGGGAGGCTCGCGAGCGCACCAATCAGAACATGGGGCTCTTATCACTGACGCCATTAACATTAACCAATCCTCAGGGGTCTTCATGTAACAATTCTCATGTATCTAATTGTAGGGACAACCCAGGTATATCACCTGACTGACCCTTAGCCACTAACGCCGTTCTCTATACGTATGCTATACTAACCCTACCACTCAAGTAACCAATCCAGAGTGGAGATAGGTTTTTTGCTAACTTTTCGAGGTGACGCAAGTAGCGCGTCATACTAAGGTAAAAAGGGCCTGCGAGCCCCACGATTGTGTGTGTGTCAGGACGGACGCGTACGATCCTTGACCCATCCCTGCCGTTTGTATAACAAACAGCAGAACCACCTTGCTTCTTGCGTGTGTCTCATACTCTGTGGGTTTTGAAATATACGGGAGGAGTTGGGGCCTCCCTGCCCGGAGGTCCGCGGACGGCCCAGCCGACCCCGGCAGAATTTCCCCCCGACACCACGACGTATTCAGAGGTGCACAGTGGAGAGGGTAGAGGAAGAACTGAAGCAGAGCAAAAGCACTCCGGTGACCCAGAGAGAAGGAGGGAGTGCAGGGAAGGCTTGGAAGGAAGGCAGCAGCGAGGAGCCGCAGGGAGAGAAGGCGAAAAATACTCGCTAGAAGGAGAGTGGAGAACGGAGAACTCTGAACGCCAGCCGGTACTAGGAGCAATACAAAGCACTGGGGGCGGAAGTGTCAAGGCGTTGTTATAGAAACTCAGAGCTGAAACATCCCTCATAGCTTTCAGAAAAGCTCTGAAAACCACCCTATCTGAGTGAATCTCACTCATAATACTACTGCACGTTACCATGTCTGTTAATTACAACTGTACTAGACTCACTGTTCCCATGTAACCTTGGAACTGTAGCCATGCCTGTAACCATGTCTCCATGTCTGTTTTCGTTATATTTACCATGACAAGTAAACTCTCTTGTAACAGCGCCACGATGCCTGAGGGCAGCTGTGCACTTTAAAAATGCAAATAAAATAAAAAAATAAAATAAATAAAATAGAAACGCCGTAAGGTGGCAGCCATCTTGGGGGAAGGCTGGACCGCGCCTGGTGTTTCTAGCAGTGCTCACGCCTTGCAATGAGAAAAAGTCCATCGATGCCATACCTTCCAGGGTCGGGACATGACAGCATGCCCCTTCCTCCTCGGGGGTCCCCCTGGTTTACCCGGATGTTTTCTATGGAAAATCTGTAAAAGGCGAGGAGCATGAATGTGAGGCCTGGGTTCCCAAGTCCGTTCAGCCACTGGATACCCCTTCCAGTGTACCAGATATTGCAAGGAACCTCAGTGGTATCTAGAGTCCACAATATGAGATACCTCATATTCAGCAGGTTCTGAGGGAGATGGAATCTTCTGCCGAGCTCTGGCTCTGTGGTATGGATCTGGAATAAAAGGCTTCATTAGAGAAGTATGAAACACCGGATGCACTCTCTTCATCTTCTGTGGGAGTCGTAGCCGGTAAGCCACCGAGTTAATCTGTTCAATAATCGGGTAGGGCCCCAAGTATTTAGGGGCGAATTTGCCTAGATGTAACCAACGGGGAAGGAATTTGGTTGAGAGCCAAACCAAAGTGCCTGGAGTCCACTCAGGATTTTTTCGTCTATGTAAATCCGCTCCTAACTTGTTGTACTTGCGGCTTTCCTCCAAGGCTCTTATAGCCTCCTTTTGGGTGGTTTGTATAGCTTCCAACAGACTGTCCTGCGTTGGGGTATTAGAATATCCCTTCTTCATCCCAGGTACATGGGAAGGGTGAAATCCATAAGAGCACATGTAGGGCCTCATCTTGATGGCAGAATGATATGTATTGTTATACGAAAATTCTGCCAGAGGTAACAGAGAGGACCAGTTGTCTTGCTCCCAGTTACAGAAGCATCTGAGGTATTGTTCGAGGGTGGCATTCAACCTTTCTGTCTGGCCATTGCTTTGAGGATGAAATCCAGATGAAAGTGTCCTCTGTATTCCCAGTTGATTGCACAAGGAAGCCCACAATCGAGAGGATTGTGACCCTCTATCTGAGAGCACGGTTCTGGGTAGCCCATGTAGTCGAACAATCTCATGAAGAAAGACAGCTGCCATTTCTGGAGCAGTAGGAAGTCCTGTAAGTGCTGTGAAATGGGCCAATTTACTGAAAGAGTCTACTGTAACCATGATGACTCAGTGACCTTCTGATGGCGGGAGATCCACTATAAAGTCTGTTGACACGTGCTCCCAGGGCTGTGAGGGAATCGCCGGTTGCTGCAACAGACCCAACGGTTTTCCTGATTGGGACTTGCTGGCAGCACAAACCAGACAGGAGGATACGTATCTCTTAACATCTTGAGACAGAGTCGGCCACCAGAAGAGTCTTTTCACCAATTCCACTGTGTTCCTTAAGCCCTTATGACCTGCCAGGGGAGACTCATGGCACCACCTTAGCACCTGCTTCCGCAGATCGTACGTCGGGATGAAAAGAGCAGACTCGTGGTACAACAGCCCATCCTTCAGTAGTAGGTTAGGATCACTCCTGTCTTCGATCTGGATACCTTCTTGGACGGCTTGAAAAAAACTTGAGACTACCGAAATAAACTTCTTATTAGCCAAAAGCAGCTCCTTTCCAGAATGGGTTTCGTGGGTAGCCTCCCGGTTTCTCGATAGGGCATCCGCCAAGGTGTTTTGGGAACCTGGTAGGTACGTAAGGTGGAAGTCAAACTGGGAGAAATAATACGCCCACCTAGCATGGCGGGCATTGGAACACTCCATCTGTTGGAGAACTCAGAGATTTCTATGGTCAGTTCTTATGATGAAAGGCTCAATGGACCCTTGCAGTAAATGTCTCCATTCTTCACATGATCTTTTGATAGCCAAGAGCTCCTTCTCCAACACCGAGTAGTTATTTTCACTTGGTGTCAGAGATTTGGAAAAGTAGGCTACGGGATGTTCCACACCGTCCTCTGCGTTTAGGAGCAAGGCGGCCCCTATAGCACTATCAGAGGCATCCATTTCCAGAATAAAAGGACGTGTCTGATCTGGTTGGACCAAAATGGGAGCTGACGTAAACAAGTCCTTGAGATATTGGAAGGCCTGGATGGCAGAGGAGTTCATGTGAAACTTGACGCCCTTCTTGAGTAAGGCTGTGATCGGGAGGACGATCTTGGAGAAGCGGGGAATACATCGGCGATAGAAATTCACCAGGCCCAGAAACCTCTGGACCTCCTTGACACTCTTGGGTTCGGGCCATCTAAGTATAGCTTTGACTTTCTCAGGGTCCATCCGGATACCTTCGCTGGATAGAATAAATCCAAGATATGAATCCGATTCTGCATGGAATTGACATTTCTCAGGGTTCACAAAAAGTTGGTTCTCTTGTAGACATCTCAATACTTCTTTCACCACCTGAATGTGTTCAGTGGGATCCGCAGAAAAAAATAAGAATGTCATCTAGGTATACGACTACCGACAAAAATAGGAGATCTGAGAAAATCTTGTCCATATACCGCTGAAATATAGCTGGCGCGTTGACCAGGCCGAATGGCATCACCCTGTATTCGAAAAGAACTAGGGGGTCCTAAAGGCGGTCTTCCATTTGACCCCTCCTTAATCCTAAGGAGGTGGTAATCCCTCCTCAGGTCCAGTTTGGTGAAAATGGTAGATCCTTGCACTGCCTCTAGAATATCTCTGATCAGTGGCATGGGATACCTATCCCGATGGGTAATCCTATTGAGTCCTCTATAGTCGATGCAAGGCCTCAGTTCCAAGCTTCCCCTCTTGGGGATGAAGAATAATGAGGCTCCACCAGATGATCTTGATTCAAAAATGAGACCATTTTCAAGGTTTTTGTCAAGGCACTCCTTAAGAGCCTTCCTTTCTGGAAGGAATAGAGGAGAAATTTTACCAAAGGGCACGACTGCTCCCTCCTGCATCTCGATGGAGCAAGGTTTGGGTCTGTGAGGTGGTAATAGGCGGGGTACTTTATCTTCAAACACTCCGGCAAAGGATTGATATACCAGTGGAATGCTCAATACCACCTTAGATGGTAGAATGCAGTCCTGTCCCACCTGTTCTTCTTGTGGCGATTGTCTGAAACAGTTCTCAAGACAAAACCCCAAATGAAAACTTAATGTGTTAAGGGACCAGTCTATGTGGGGGTTATGTCTCCTAAGCCACGGTATGCCCAAAATTATGGAGAAGTGAACTGCTCTGATGACATCAAAACAAATCCACTCTTGGAGTCTTCCCATCTGCACGTGGAGGGGTTCAGTCTCTGACACAATGGGACCAGACGTGAGGGGAGAGCAATCTAAGCCCTCTACTGGAATCGCTCGATACTTGTTCTGTATGGGAATCCCCTGATCCCTCGCCCAGAACCCATCCACAAAATTCCCTGCCGCTCCGCTATCCAGCATACACAGTACCTCCACAGACTTCTTGGAAGTTAGCTGCAGTCGGACTAGGAAAACCATTAATCGGGAATCCTCAGTTAATCCTGTTGCTTGAGTGTGGTTACAGGGTTTTCAGGTTGTCTCCCCCGATGTCGCCCCTGCACAGACTCGGGGGGAAGCGTTTCCCTTCTTCCTAGGAGGCACGTCAGGACAATTGCGAAGCAAGTGTTTAGAGGACCCACAATACATGCAAAGCCCCAATTCTCCTCTTCTCCTCCTTTCGTCGGGAGTAAGAGGGCCCCGAGCCGAGCCGATCTGCATGGGCTCTTCTGATGCGAGTTCTGTCTTGAGGACTTCCTTGGCCGAAGGAGGGGGGTCATGCAATGGAGAGTATCCTCTTTGCCTCTTCTTTTCTAGGCGTCTCTCATTTAGTCGGAATTCAATCTGTAAAGTCAGGGTGACTAATTCCTGAAAAGAACCTGGTCGGGGTACTCGTGCAAGCTCATCCTTAAGATCTTCATGAAGTCCCCTCCTAAAGATGGTCTGTTGTGCCGAATCTGGCCAACCAGAATTGGTAGCCAACGTCTGGAATTTAGAAACATACGTTTGAACGTCAGAGCCCCCTTGTCTGACATCTAGCTTGGCTTCATAGGAAGAAAAAAACACCTCAGGTCTGTCAAATCTTGCTTGAAATTGCTGTGAGAACTGATCAAAACTTTGCAAGGCTGTGTCATTATTAGTCACCAATGGAGTGGCCCAAGCCAACGCATTTCTGACCATATTGAAAATTAGAAATCCCACCTTAGCCTTATCAGTCTCAAAGCCCTTCGGTCTGAAAGTAAGACACACCCTACAGGTATCCATAAATTCCTTCCAAGACCTGGGATTTCCATCGTACTTGCCAAAAGACAACAGCATCGGAGGGAGATCACTTCTTTCCTCACTGCGCGCGGCCACCTGTTGTCTCAAAGTGGTCTTCTCCGCCTGCATATTCTGCATCTGTACCGTAAGTCCTTGAATGGCTGCTACTAATTCCTGATATTGTTTCAGGGTAGCCATGACTAGGTGAATCTCTTGGAGGCGGGTGGAGGTGTTGTGATGGCAACCTCGTAAGTGTGAGTAATCCAGCGAGGATCCGCCGTGAGCAGAAGTCCGGTAAGTATCCACCATGAGCAGAAGTCCAGTAAGTATAAGGAGTGTAAGGAGTGAAGAGAGGAGTATGGAATGAAACGTAGAATGACTGGCCAGAATGGTCTTTAGTGCCTGCAGGAGCACAGTATAGACTGAAGCCACGGCGCATCCGGAGGTGTGCCGTGGAGAGGGTAGCGGAAGAACTGAAGCAGAGCAAAACCACTCCGGTGACCTGGAGAGAAGGAGGGAGTGCAGGGAAGGCTTGGGAGGAAGGCAGCGGCGAGGAGCCGCAGGGAGAGAAGGCGAAAAATACTCGCTAGAAGGAGAGCGGCGAACGGAGAACTCCGAATGCCAGCCGGTACTAGGAGCAATACAACGCACTGGGCAGAAGTGTCAAGGCGTTGTTATAGAAATGCTGTAAGGCGGCGGCCATCTTGGAGGAAGGCCGGACCACGCCTGGCGCTTCTAGCAGTGCTCACGCCTTGCAATGAGAAAAAGTCCATCGATGCCATACCTTCCAGGGTCGGGACATGACAATGCACTCCGCCTGTTGCAGCGTTTTCATGGGACTCATCCGGGCAAGCCCGGTGCACTGGGATTTAGGAGGAGGCATGCTGTCATGAATCGGCAATATCGACCCTTCTGGTCAGCCTGGTCTCTCAGTCTATAAACATTTACTCCAATCTCTTCCAACATTGCCAACGCCAAGGAACAGTGCGTTCTAGTCTTTCTTTATTCGTACTCATGCTTCCTTGAAAACTGACATGCCCCCGCGCTTCAGCGCGTCTCAACGCTCCGCTTGCCTGCACACTTCGTCCCGGCAAGTTGTGTTCTAATCTTCCTACCCCTGTTCCCTTTGTGATTCCTGGTGCCCCCCCTCATTATCCTTCCTGGTCTCTCCGTCCACTCTCTTCCACGACCTCTGTATTCGGAGCTTCGCTTACCTTATTCCTTTCCAGTCCCTGTTCTGTCCCAGATCCTTCCAGGAACATTGAATGCCTCCAAAGTGCAGAGCTGCCGCAGCTGGGAGTCAGGAACCAGTGCGCTTGTCGCCTCCAAGCAGACTGGATTCAGAGGATTCTAGACCTTACCTCTACAAGGCTCGCTCATCCAGGAAAAAGAAACTAGCCAACTCCAAGAAGAAAACCACAAGTAATAAACAGGTGAGTCACGAGTCTGAAGACTCGGATTCTGACAACCATTGTTTGGCGGATAAGACTCAGTTGCCCTCGCAGGTTGAGGCCCAGTCCCCAAGGATTTAAAGGTATTGTCATGGAATGTGGCAGGGGTCCATAGACTCATGGAGGATTCAGATTGGGTACATTTTATCCATCAATTCGACCTTGTCTGTCTCCAAGAAACATGGGCAACGGATATGATTAATTTGCAAGGATTCAGCTCTTTCAGTTTAGGTGCAACAAAAGGCTCTAGAGTCAGACCTTGGGGATGGTTTGCTTTTTGGATCAGTCGTACTCTTGTGGTATATGTATTATCAACAGGGACTGGTGACCTTCAGTGCCTTGAGGCAGCCAATCTGAGCGTGAAGCATATATTGATTTTTAATATGTATAATAGACCAGGTGGGAGCACCCCCATTGAGAGCCTTATGACAATGTGTCACATGATTGGGGATGTCTGACATCCAGTGTATGCAATGATTCTTCCTCTGGTGTGGTGGGCTTGCTGTAGTAGCCTGACAGGACAAACTCTTGATTCATATGAAAAGAAGAAGGGATCTTTGCTGTGCATTCAGCACACAGCCGTAACACCACCTTGTCAGGAAAAAACTCAGGCTAAAAATCTATGATGAGCAGACCTTTCAGTTCACCAACACTTCTTGCAAACATAATAGCTGACAGGGATGACACATTCCATGTCATAACCATCAGTGCTTTTTCTTGCAATGGATCAAATGGGGTAACCCACCGTTACAGGAGCAACAAAGGCAGATCCCATTGGGGGACTGTGGTTGGCTTCTGTGTCTGAACTGAAATCTCTTCAGCTTCCTACCCACACATGGGAAAATTGTACACAGGGACACTCAGGGTTCCTGAAAAGGTCTGATCGCAGTTCAAGGGTGGTACCAGTCCCAGGTTAAATCCCACCGATATTGGATCCATACCCCTATTAGCACAAAAGGCAGAAAAGAAAGACCAATGTTCCACGAAGGATGACAGTGTAGCAGGTCGGCGGGATTACTGAACCACTTTGGCTGCTTCTTGTGACATTCCTAATCTCTGGAGCCCCCATTGCTCAACTTCCATACCGACATACAATTTACCTCAGTGTCTCTTCTGGCAGGTGTGGGTGGAAAATTGGGGGCATTGTAAAAGGCAAAACTTTGAGGCATTACACTGCCAGATGCAGCAGGAGGCGACACCAGGTCATGCTCGTACAACACGGGCAACTTTTAACATCCTGTCCTTTCTTTCTGGATATTCCTGAGGTCCATGGCCAACAAGAAAAAGGGCAATGGCGAGAATGCCTATAGTAGACCCCTTAGCCAACGATCTGACAATGTGTCCTCGAGCTATACTCCGGGGCCTATTTGGAAGGCTCAAAACAAATGCTGTGTCATTTCTCCCTTGTAGCAAAGAGATCAAACCAGCGCTCTCTCATTTCTGCACCATCAGCTGAATTTCTGAACCATCAGATGATATGTCCTGGAATCGAGCTGATACTCCTTTGAATATGGAAAGTTGTGATTTAGGCAGTCTGCTTTGATATTGTCTTTGCCTGGAAAATAGTGCACATTGGCGGCTGGTTTTTGTTTAAGTGGAGGCACGTTGATGTTTGCCACGAACATGCAGGAGCAACTGAGCATAGTGTGCAAACCAAAAACTAAGGTGGGTTGGGGTGCTTCTTCCCCTGAGAAAAGTTTCTAAAGAAAGGGTTAAACTTGTACATTTTACAGCACAATTTCTGTGAAAGATTGGGCATAACACCACACAGTTTGTAATTGGTTTTGCATGGTAACACATGTACAAATCCAATAGATGCAAAGTCGACAACAGTACCAGGAGCATTTTCCAACAAATTTATTATGATGCCTTTGTCTACAAGATACACAAGTAGAAAAAATATGTTCAAGCTCGCTGTGCCCACACATGCCTTTGTAGGCTGCACCAATTAATGCCAGTATTCCCATAAAACAACACACTCATATTTGCGTCCCCCCTAAAGCCAGTAATCATACTATAAGAAAACAGGTCTGTGCTGGTTGTTCCAATATATGCCAGAATGGGCAGGTTAGAACACACATCATGTTAGCTTTAACACTTGATGGTAGTAAAAGGAACATGGCATGCCACAGCAAGAAAATCTGACCAGAATGGCTGCTGTTGCACCAATGTTGTCCCCCCAAATAAGCGGTCCACTCTCCTCCCGGTACACATGGAGCACACAGTCATACAACATACACTCCTATTCACATGTGCACCCATACAGCATACGCTGTCATTCACCGGCAGACCAAACCAACATGTACTCTTTCCATTACATGCACACTTACGGACATACATCCTAGCATGCACACATGATTTTTTTTTTTTTGCTGCATCCTTGGTATGGACTACAGACATCCATGTTAGCCCTCATTCCCCTGCACAGCACGTAAGAGGAACACAAAGCAATGGATGCACACTAAGTGTCCCACTAAACTCCCAGGACCAACACTTCTCTTCCATTCTCGAATGCAGTAAATACAGAAAAACTAAGCCACAGGGTTGTAAAACCACAGAAAAAGTATTAGAGCAGAACAACATAACACAAATCTATCCCTAACGGTATCAAACAAGTGTTCTTTACAAGCAATTTAAATACCACTAACAACCAACGTATCCTTGCACCACAGATATACAAGGCATTCACATGGTAAAAAAAAAAAATACATGTTTGCTTTCAGAACAGGACACCATAAAACTGACCCACTCTCACGTCTCAGAGTCTTGCCCACCACTCTCATACATGGTGTGCCGATGCTAAAGAAGTGCTCCTGCAGCATTACCAGCTCAGCACCCACACATTTCACAGTAGTATAATGTTGTGCTGTCACTAATAATTGCAGTTGGTTGACATGCAAAAACTTCAGCAGAAGTGCAATAGCACTTAGCCTGTTAACCCCTTTTGACATGTTATACTTAGATGTGTTCATTGGGTGAGTCCACTGAAAGTGCATTCCCTTTTGGTGTATTTGCTTGAGGTCGATGTGCCAGTGTGAGTTGTGGTTTGTTTGTTTGTTTATTATTTTGATAATGCGCACCAAGCCCTTGGCCAGCTTGGCGCAGCAGTACAAGAAGTTTCGAGCTTAGTTACAGTGCCTGTCATAGGCCAGTACATACATGTGAATACAGTGTGCAATACAGTTTATAATACAATGCAGACATTTGCCAGTCGAGGAACAGGAAGGTGTAACTGATCAGATACCTGACAAAGATCGGGCTTAACATTGCGTATAGTTAAGGAGCGCAAACAAATAACAAATGCCTACGGCTATGGACAGGCAGGTCCTGTGTAAAAGTGGCAATAGAGATGTTAAGTGCAATAGTTATCTGGGTAGTGTCAAGAGGGTAGTGTGGAAGTGGGGGGAAGAGGTGGTTATGAGTTGTTAGTGCGAAGCCATTTGAGAGCGTTACTTCTAAATCTGGCGTAGGGTAGAGGACATCTGAGGTCAACTGGGAGAGTGTTCCATGACTGCACAGCTTTGACTGGGAAGCTAGGTCCTCCAGCCGTGGTCAGTTTAAATTTAGGGATGTCAAGCATAAATGTATTGGCGGATCTCATGGGTTAGGTTGTGGATCTCCTGGAGATTTTTTTCCGATAGGTAAGGAGGTGCTAGGTTGTTCAGGCATTTGGAAGTGATAGAGATGGTTTTGAGGTGGATTCTATCCTTTATTTTTAGCCAGTGGGCCTCTCTCCGGACTTTAGAGATATGCTCTCTGCATGGGATGTTCAGTGCTGCTCTTAAGGCATTATTTAGCAATCTTTGAAGTTTGTCAGTGACATACATGTTGGCTCCTGAGTACAGGGCGGTGCAATAGTCTAATCTAGACATGATAAGAGCATAGGCCAGGGTAACACAGCTGGCGGTGGAGAGGAACGGTCTGGCAGCTCGGATTAATTTGCAAGTGTAAGCTGTTGTGGAAGAGAGGGAATTGACTTGCTTCTTAAGGGTGAGAGAAGAGTCCAGATAGAATCCTAGGGTTTTTACCTCGGGCATAATCTTAATGATGTTGTTGTCAATGTTAAAGGATGCGTAGTTTGGAGTTAGTCTTTTAGGTTAGAATCAGATCCGAGGAGCAGATTTTCGGTTTTATCGTCATTCAGGCAGAGCCCATGGATCGCCAACCCTGCCTGAATGAGGATGTATATCTTATTCACCAAGGCCAGGTCTGCTTCATAGTTGCCCAAAAGGGGCATGAGGATCTGGGTGTCATCTGCATAATTAGTGTAGGTGACACCCTGTCTGTCCAACTTGTCAAACAGTGGCTTGGTGAAAATGTTATACATAGTAGGAGAGACACAAGATCCCTGTGGGACTCCGCATGTTATTTGGATATGATCAGTGGAGGTGGAGGTAGAGAAAACTCTCATAGTCCGGTTGGCTAGAAAGGATTGGACCCAGGCTATGTCTTCCCCTGTGAAATTGGCAGCGAGCCTAAGGTGGCTGCATAAAACTGCATGATCCACTAGGTCAAAGGCTGCTGACAAGTCCAGTAGAAGTAGCAAAGCTGTTTTTCCACTGTCCTTTAACTCCTCAATTTTTGTCTTACGGTCTAGCAAAGCTGTTTCGGTGCCATGGAGCGGGCGGAAACCTGATTGGCGAGAGCCTAGCAGATGGTTGGCTTCCAGGTAGTCTTGAATTTGCATAGGCTACTCTGTCAATAATTTTGAGTAGGAAAGGCACTGGTTATGGGTCTGTAGTTAGTTGGGATGGATGGATCAAGAGTTTGTTTTTTGAGTAGGGGAGGACTCAAGATACTTTCAGGTTATTAGGTACTGTGTTTGATTTGAAGGAAGTGTTTATGAGCTTCGAGATAAAAGGGGCTAAGTCCCTGGCTGGATCTTTTATTATTTGCACTGGACAGCTGTCGCCCTTGCAGTTGGAGGGTTTTAGGGAGAGAATGACCTTTTCAGTATCAATGATTGAAATGGTTTTGAAGCTGAAAGGTGGAATAGTATTAGGCTCAGTGGGCAATGGTGTCTGTTGATCAGAAAGGGGTAGAGAGTCTTTTTTTTAGTTATTTTAAGTTGGAGGGTAGAGATTTTATCTGATATGGTGTTTTGTATGTTAATACACCATGGGCCTTAATATGAGATGTTCGGAATGGGTTTAACGGTGCTGGTAATGGTGCCGGCGCCGTTAAACCCGCTCCGCACTATTACGAGGTTCCCTCACACTTTAAAAAAAAAAAAAAAAAAAAAATAGCCATGTGTGGGCCAGGGGGGGAGGCCAACCAGGAGGTTCGAGGACAGGGTGCACACCAACACCCACCTGCGTGGATGTTGCGGGAAAAATAAAGACCTCCATGGGCTCATGGCCTGCACTGCTATGCCAATGTGGGAGAACTGCTGTCGCTCTCTTCACCCTCTTCTGCTACATCAGGAGGTGGCGGTTCTTTGGGAGGCAGCCCATGCAAAGCCCTGGTATGGTCCTCCATGGCAGCAAGCATGCGGGTGTGGAAGGTCTCGTTCTGGAGGATGATAGTACGGAGATCCCCATGCAGCACCTCACGGGTTGCCTGCATTTCTGCACGCATGGCCTCGCGTGATGCCCGGATCTCCTCACGAGTTGCCTGCAGCTCAGCTGAGAACGAACATGTGAGCTGGTCCAGCTGCTGTTTTGCCCTAAAATTTCGGGAAGCCTCAAGTTCAACCAGATTCTAACTGAGGAAATGGAGTTCTAACCTCAGGGCTTCCCTGTGGCCCTGGGACTCTACAGATATGGCTTTGCACAGAGTTTCCAGTGCCGCCCATCGGTCTCTGTTGGACGCCAACATGTCCTCTCTGTGAGATTGGCAAATGGACTCTGTTGCCTGCTGTTGGAGCTCCATCTGCCTTTCAGGGGGGAGAATGGAAGTGCCACCCTCTCCATTACCTCAGCCATCATTTCAACCGATGCTCCCTGTTGTGCTGCTATACCGTACATGGAGCTTTCCCATACAGTATTGCCTGGTGGCGCACGGCCACCGCATCGGCGGGCACCACACCTGTTTGGGGCAAGGCGATCTGCACCTTGCTGTGCATCCGTAACCACCAAAGGCGGAGTTACAAACACTGACATCCCCATAGAGGGGTCTGCCCCTGGTGCAGGTGGGTTGGACAGAACAGCATCCCTGCCAGAAGCACTCACCTGTGACAGCACATAAGTCTCATCATCCGATTCAGCACTTGAATCATAGAGGTATGGGGAGGTGCACCCACAGACACCCCTGGACAGTATGGTCTGCAGGAGGATTGGGTTTTCACCCATCACCACACCACGTCCTCCACTTGTGCCCGGTCGTGCCTGAGATTCCTCCTGCGTCTGCACCATCTCCTCCACCTCTACAGCATCAAGTGCATCATCACCTGCAAAAACATGAAAGACAACAAATGGAAACAGGCATGAGCACCTTAGCACACACATAGGCCTGACAAGCCAGAGATCCAGAACATGAACAACACATGTCCCACATCACCATAACCTTGGCATGCATGCACTGTCAATGATTCGGAATGGGAGGCAAAAAAGCAGACACTGAGTACTCCAAGATGGAAAATGAACACATGTGCTGCATGCTGGATAGCGCTGTCATCACAGCCTGTGAGTGGCATGGTCAATCCACGTACATTGCACATGCCAGCAAACAGATGGCACGTAGCATAGCCATGGTACATTTGACAAGTACAGCCATATGTCAGTGAATGAGTACTGTCACCCATCCATGTGAGAAGGACATGATAAGATGAAAAATGCAAAATAGTGTGACAAAATATGCATGTGCCACACACTGCAACACATCCAGTGTGCAATAATACATTGGTGGCAGGCAGATGGATACATCAATGGTTGGTCACTTCAACATGACAGAACACAACAGTCATGTTCAACATTCAAACAGGACCCAAAAATGTATGTGAGCAGGCCCTTACTCAATCAGCCTGAATGGTCAAATCATTCCCATAACAAGGTAATAAATGTGGGCCAATGTGAGTTATAATCTATGACAGAAGCATGTCACATATGGGGCATTAGGGCAGAAAAATGTGTTGCAAAAATGAGAGGATTGAAACAATCAGGCTGAATGAACACTGAAAAATCAGAACAATGTTGTTGCAAGATGACAATTCAAGGGCAACTGCAGTAATGTGGCGCTAATTGGCTACTGTGGTCAAAAGGGATACTGTCATACCCAAACCCAAGGTTGGTGAATGGTTTGGAGGAAGCACATGGGTGACCCATATCACTCAGGAGTACACACCCTCACCTGGCACTCCATCATTACACATCACCCAAGAAACATACACATGGATTACACACACTTGCATGGGCACTCACCGGACAATGCCTCATAATCTGGTAGGTCTCCCACACCTTGGATCTGTTCCTCTGTGATGAAGATTCCAGCAACAGACTCATGTTCAGTGAGTTGGTCGTCCTCTGGTGGAGACCCACCGGCAGTCACCAGAGTAGAGGCATGATTGGAAGCCAGCTTGTTCTTTGCTCTGCGTTTCAGGTCATTCCACCGCTTGTAGCAATCATCAGCTGTGCGCCTCACATATCCAATGGCACTAATGTGGTCCGCAATGGTCTGCCAGTGGGCCCTACGTTGAGCAGGCGTTGTCTTACAGGCTGCAGTCACCAACATTTCGCGGCTATGTGCTGACAGATAGGCCACAAGTGCATCAAGTTCGGCGTCATTGAAGCTAGGCTTCCTTGACGTGCCGGAGTGTGTAGCTGTGTCTGGGGTCTCAGTCTGTAGTGCCAGAGCACCCTTCTTCTTCTTCTTGTAAGGTGGTGCAGATCCTGAGTGGCTTACATCACTCTGGTCAGTAGGGGCAGAAGCGCAGGTGGACTGGGTACTAGAAGCATGTAAAGGCATAATGACCATATGTCTTGGTGCAGGCATTGGCTGCAGGGTGATGTCAGCAGGGCCAACGTCGGTGTGATGGACCTGGACTGACACTGTCCTGGCTGGGAGACTCAGAGCTGGGGTGGATTGAGCTGCAGCTGCCCCTGCAGCCTCCCCAACCTGCCTACTTGGTGCAGCAGATGACATTGATGCCCCCGATCCGCATGGCCTGGTGACAGCAACTTTCACCGGCACACGCGGATTAGACTTGCTCACCTGGAAGTCAGCCTGGGAGTCATCCTGTGCCGGTTCAGGTGACAAAATGGATCGGTCCAACAAGGGTTGAGCTGGGATGGTGTCAGCTACGTTTCCCACAACCATTGGGGTGGGGCATAGGTGTCCCCGATTGGTCCTCCACACACAGGGCTCTAGGGGCACCCTGCAAATCCTGGCCACGTCCCCTACTGCACCCACCACGGCCACCTTTTGTATGTCGGCCACCTTTGCCTCCCTTACTGCTTGGTCGCCTCCCAACCATGGAACTGAGGTTGTTGTGCGTATGGGAGTTGCAGTAAACAATTGTCCTGGGCAATTGGGGCGAAAGGGGTAGGGTACTAGATGGAATTCGTACCCTAGTGCTCTAGCAAGGCTGGATGTGACCCCTGGGGGAAGAGGATGGGTGACGCAACGCACAGGCACCCCAAAAACAAAAGTACATGTGCACGCAACCCCCGGTAGACCACGTGCATGGAAAAATGAACCCGCACTACGCTGTGGCACCCAGAAACACAAAAATAAGCGTACGTGTGTTACACGCAGCCTGGGGTACGCGACACACGGGGCAACCACAGTTGGAAAATACATGCGTGACTCACCGTCTGCCTTGAAAAAGAATGTGAAAAAGACGCTTGTGTGCGCGTTGGCAACACCCCCACCAAAAGAAGAAAATAATGCAGTCTGAAGAAACAGGGAGTACGAACTGGAAACGTTGTGAAGTAATTGCGTGTGAAACGACAAGAAGTACAAGAAACACCCGCTTGCTCTCCACAAAAAGCACGTACAAGAAAATAGCGTGATACTCGTACCTTTTAAGCCAGCCCACACGTGCAACGTCACTTATGCGCTTACGCGCTAAGGCCCTTTCCTCCAATAGCACGGGTGACGTGCAGTTTTCTCACGTGCTGAATCACAATGCACCCGTGTTGTGGGGAAAGCCCGCGCACGTAACGTCACTTACATGCTTACGCGCTAAGGGACTTTCCTCAGATTTCACGCTGATGTGCACTTTTTTCATGTGCCAAATCACTCTGTATCAAGCTGGCCACGCAAAAACACATGGAAGACCACGCTCCTGCCCAAAAGGCCATTTTCCTGCCCCCAAGAGCCCTGAGCACGCTCCCACCAGCCATCTGCTGCTACCTGCCTGCTGCCTACGTGCCCTGCTATTTGGGGCCTGCACGTCAGCCATCTGCAGGTGTCCAGTTGCTGTGTCTACCCCTGCTGGAACAGAAGACTCCCGACTGGGATACCATCGCTCCACAGCCCAGCCCCAGGACCCAGTTGCCTACCCAGGCCTGCCTCAGGGATCACCTTGTCGGGGCAAACACCATCTGAGACAACTGGTGACCCCCAGCCAGAGAGGCAGAGGGCCACCAGCTTCAGTGAGAAGGAAGTTGGTGTCCTGGTGGAGCATGTCCTTGGGCATTATGATGCCCTCTTCGGAACATCACGCACCAACAAGGAAGGACGGGAGAGGATCTGGGAGGACGCAGTGGTTGCCATCAATGCGGAGAGAGTGGCAACCCGCGACATCAAGCACGTCCGGAAGCGCTGGGAGGACTTCAGGTCCAGGACCCTCTACAAGGCCCGGCGCCTCGCGGAGGGGGGCCAGGTCAGCATGAGCAACATGCAGATGAGGGTCCTGGAACGCATAGGCCCAGCGCTCCACGCCCAGATCCTTCAGAGGCAGACCCGTCTGGAGTTAAGCGGTAAGTGGCCAAGCATTGCTGTGTGAGACAGGGCATGTTGCAGTGTGCTGGTAGTCTGATACTTGCCTGTATGTATGGCATAGGCCATGTATGGATATGTGTGTGTAGGGATATCATGGTAATGCATGTGAGACCAGTAATGTGTGAACCACATGGATGGTGCATGTGTTCCAATGCAACATGGGGAGCTGTATGCGGAATGCACACATGAATGCATGCCAGTTTCTGTTCTTGGACATGGAGGGGGGTGAGGGGTGGGTGCTGCTCTCATGTACATGTATGGTGCACATGTGGGTGTGTCTGAGAAGTGTGTGTGTGACTTTGAAATGCCATGGATGCATGACACATGTCCATGATGATGTGTAGATTCACTCATGCAGTGCGGTCACCATTGTATCCACTATGTCTATCCACTGTGTCTCTGGTGTACAAGCCGTGATGCATGACCCTCCAGTGATATGTGTGCATGGGATCAGTGTGAGCCATGATGCATGTGAGTTTGAAGGCAACATTTTGGTTAAAAGAGGCCCTTGTACATGGATGCTGATGTTGATTGCAGGCACCGTGCCTGTTTCTGCATGTGTGTTGCATGCATCCACCCATGTATTGTGGAGGGACATGATGGAAGCGACATTTCACAGAGCCACTCATGTGCTATTGCTTCCTGTCAAGGGGAATGTTGTACTGTACCCTGATGCTTGTGTTCCATGACTTCCTCTATGGAGCATCAAGTGAAGAAGAGGGCAGAGATGGCGCTGTGGAGCCAAGCGGCGGGGATGCCTCCACCGGGCAGCAACGCAAGGCCCAACCACCCTCCCAGGAATTGCCATCATCCGGGAGCTAGGGGCCTGGTACCGCGTCTGCCACTACGGCTGTAGCAGAAGGGCCGGGTGAGCCCCCACAGGGGCTTGCAGTGGCAGAAGATGGTGTGGAGACATCCAGGTTGGTGGTCTCCACAGAGGAGGAGGAGCCCGCTACTGAGCCGCACATGGGGCCTGTTGGGGGTAGTACCATTGGTGCAAGTGGTGCAGTCCAGGGCCAGTCATTCTCCCTGCCGTCTTCTGGCCCAGATTCCACCTGGGCCCCCTGTGGACCTGGCCTGACCAACACAGCCAGCTTGGTGGAGATCCCATCCCTGCCACAGTCAGGAGTCGGCGGTCCAGCAGGGGTGGACACCACAGTAACTGGAGACCAGCTGATGGAGGATGTGCAGGCATCATCAGACAGGGCACATGGACAGCAGCAGCAGGCTCTAGGTGGGAGCAATGATGGCTCGGGGCCATCAACATCAGAGGGACAGGCATCGGCCAGAGGGCAGGAGAACCCTGGAATGGGTGTGTCTTCCGTGTGGCTGCGGTTGGGCCGGCGTATAGTTGCAGAGCGGCGGCGGGCAGAAGAAGCATGGCTCACGATGGTCAGGGCGGAGAACTCCATGCGGAGGGCACTGAGGCGGGCCGAGTGCCTGGAGGCCATTTTCAGGGAGTTGGAGTCCAACATGGCATTGTCCCTGCGAACCCTCTGGGCCATGGAAGAGGACCGCCTCCAGGACATCGAGCAGGAGTTTGATGATGCCCTGGCCCGGGACATCGGAAAGTGAGCCGTGGGACTAGCCTGCCGCCATTGTAAATAGTTTTTAGTGTTAGGTTTCATTTTTGTTTTAATTTATTTTGGGGTGATTGGACTATGCCCCACACTCTTGTATATAGTTCTTCTCTTAGGTAGTTTTTTTAGATAGGTTACATTTCTTTCGTTGGGCTCATGGACCCTTTCAAAATTGATTGTACATAGTTGGACTTTGGATTCATGTGTGCATTTTATTTGGATTTCACCATGGGGCAATGGACTTTTGATTTTACATTTCCTTTGGATTTCTTTTTGTGGACAATGATTTTGGACCATTTTTCTTCAGGGTTTTTTTGGATTTCATCTACATTTCATTTTTCATATTTTTGGACATGCATTTCATTTCATATTTGTTTGATTTTTTTGCCTTTCATTTCATTACATTGATTTTGTTAATAATACATTTTGATATTTTAATTACATGTGTGGGATTCGCTCATTGGGTTCATGCATGTGAAATTGTGGTTTTACACAATCTATGGCATACAGTGTGTGTGTGACGGACATGTGTTGATGTACATGGTTGACCTTTGATTTGTGTCCTGACATAGGCATGTCGCGTGTGAAACTCCACGCGCAGGGGTGTACGTGTATTCAGAGGGGTGCACGGGGAGTTTTACAGGTGTTTTCGTGGTTGGGGGCCTGTATGCTGGTCCACTGGCCTGTGCGCCATGTACAGGATTTGTGTGCTGTGCATGGCGCACAGGGAGGGGTTGGGGGCATAACTGGTGCTGCTGCAGGGTCGCTGCACCACTCTGCGCCACTGCTGGTAATGGATGTTAAAATCCATGAATACGCTGTGCGCAGAAATGGATTTTGGCGCACGCGGCTGGCGCAGGCTGTCGCACGCGCACACTGTGCGCCAGCCGCATGCACCACTTGTGAGCTGAATTCTATGAATGACCCCCATGTGTGTATGTAACAGTAGAAGTGAGTGTCATTTCCGTAGTCTGCTTGTATGCAGTATGCACTTTTACAGTGTATGCAAATAGTTTTAGGATGAGAAAGGTAGTGTTAACATGGTAGTTAACTAGCAGTATTGGCAGTGTGATATAGCCATGGATGCAGAGCTAGTTTGTAAGGGTGCATAGATGAAATTGTGGCAGTAATCTGGCAGCGTAATCAAGAACGTCATCCAATATTTTACAGGCATTACATCAGGAGGCAATTTTTCACGGTAGTACACAAGAGTGTATGCAGTACAATAAGAGGTGTGGTGGGAGCATGGGAGACTGTTATAGAATGCCTGAGGGCGTAGTAGGTTGCGGAACAAGTCTCGGGTGAGTCGGTGGGTTGGAAGTGGGCGTATCACCACAGGGCTCTTTGGGTTCATAAAGAGTAGTTGGGGATAATGGGGGCACCGTTACACACTGTTTGGGTTGGAAGTATTGTTGATAAACGCTCACTTACTTCAAGGTGAGGGGCTGTTGGGGCAGCATGTCTGGCCGATGGTCCGGATGGCTCAGGACAGGCAATGGCCTTGCAGACGTGGGCCTTTCGTGAGGTGGGCCGACTCTCGCCTCCGGCGCTTGATTGGCTACAAGAAAGCAGCTGTAGCCAATCAGAAGGCACTGTAGGCTGGCTGGGCTGGCCAGGCTATTCCGAAATGATGAAGAGGCAGGGCAGCCAACTTACATGGAGGTTTCCACGTGTAGCTCAATGGCGGCCGTATAAACAGGGCAGTTTCCAGGCGGTGCCCGTACTTTTAAGTACGTAGGTGATAAAAAGGTAGCAAATGCGGGCTGTTACTGCAAGTCGATGGAATTACAGCGCAGGGAGCACGAGAGAATAATCAGGCTCCAAATAGTATCAGGAAGCTGTGGGTAGGCAGCTTACCTACTCAGTGCACTGGGGTAGTGCACGCAGCCCCAGCTGTGTGTGGAGCTCCTGCTCCTTTTTAGGATTCCAGAGATTCTGGCTGGGACAGGCGATGGCCTTGCAGACGCGGGCCTTTCGTGAGGTGGACCGGCTCTCGCCTCCGGTGCTTGATTGGCTTCAAGAAAGCAGCTGTAGCCAATCAGAAGGCACTGTGGGCTGGCTGGACTGGCCAGGCTATTCTGAAATAATGAAGAGGCAGGGCGGCCATCTTAACATGGAGGTTTCCATGTGTAGCTCAATGGCGGCAGTATAAACAGGGCAATTTCCAGGTGGTGCACATACTTTTAAGTACGTTGGTGATAAAAGGTAGCAACTGCGGGCTGCTACTGCAAGTGGATGGAATTACAGCACAGGGAGCACGGGAGAATATTCAGGTTCCAAATAGTATCAGGAAGCTGTGGGTAGGCAGTTTAACTACTCGGTGCACTGGGGTAGTGCATGCAGCTCCAGCTGCGTGTGGGGCTCCTGCTCCTCCTTAGGATTCCAGAGATTCTGGCTGGGACAGGTGATGGCCTTGCAGATGCGGGTCTTTCATGAGGCGGGCCATCTCTCGCCTCCGGTGCTTTATTGGCTACAAGAAAGCAGCTGTAGCCAATCAGAAAGCACTGTGGGCTGGCTGGGCTGGCCAGGCTATTCCGAAATGATGAAAAGGCAGGGCGGCCATTTTAACATGAGGGTTTCCATGTGTAGCTCAATGGCGTCAGTATAAACAGGGCAGTTTCCAGGTGGTGCACGTACTTTTAAGTACGTTGGTGATAAAAGGTAGCAAATGTGGGCTGCTACTGCAAGTGGAAGGAATTACAGCGCAGGGAGCCTGACATAATAATCAGGCTCCAAATAGTATCAGGAAGCTGTGGGTAGACAGCTTACCTACTCGGTGCACTGGGGTAGCGCACGCAGCTCCAGCTGCATCTGGAGTTCCTGCTCCTCCTTAGGATTCCAGAGATTATGGCTGGGACAGGCGATGGCCTTGCAGAAGCGGGCCTTTCGTGAGGCGGGCTGGCTCTCACCTCCGGTGCTTGATTGGCTACAAGAAAGCAGCTGTAGCCAATCAGAAGGCACTGTGGGCTGGCTGGGCTGGCCAGGCTATTTCGAAATGATGAAGAGGCAGGGCAGCCATCTTAACATGGAGGTTTCCACGTATAGCTCAATGGCAGCAGTATAAACAGGGCAATTTCCAGGCAGTGCGCATACTTTTAAGTACGTTGGTGATAAAAAGTAGCAAATGCCGGCTGCTGCTGCAAGTGGATGGAATTACAGCACAGGGAGCACAAGAGAATAATCAGGCTCCAAATAGTATCAGGAAGCTGTGGGTAGGCAGTTTACCTACTCTGTGCACTGGGGTAGTGCACGCAGCTGCAGCTGTATGTGGAGCTTCTGTTCCTCCTTAGGATTCCAGAGATTCTGGCTGGGACAGGCGATGGCCTTGCAGACGCGGGCCTTTTGTGAGGCGGGCCGGCTCTCGCCTTAGGTGTGGCTAAGTGGATCGCATGCTGCCACTCATGTGATAATGCTTTACCTGGGGTTGTTGTGGAGAGGAACCCTGGGTCCACCCCAACATGTCTTGAGATGAGGGCAGTGGAATGTCACTGCAGTCTATAGAAACAGAAGCACAGCTACTATCAAAAGGCACCTTCAGGCTGTATAGATATATGGCAGTGTTTTAAAATGGCAGTGTTGTTTTAAAAGCAGCCACCACAAAATATGTGCATATTACAATGGGCCTCATTACAACTCTGGCATTAAGGGTTAACGCCACTGTTAACCCTTAATGCCTGATTCTGATTTTAACGGCTGCTTTTAGCAGGCGTTAAAATCCATGGCGCTAACCTGCCATGGTGCTAATTACGCCGCCGTAATTTACGGCGGCGTAATTAGCGCCTTCCCCACTCCCATTATGCCCTATGGGGCAAAAATGGGAATGGGGAAGGGAAAATGGGAAATGGGGATTTACCGCCCCACTCACCTTGGAAAGGGGCGGTAAATCCGCCATCCACCATGGTGTAAACGGAGTTTACACCATGGTGGTAAAGTTGGTGCACTTAGCACCAAGGTTGTAATGAGGCCCAATGTTTTCAGTAGCAGCTAGTAAAATGGGTGCTTACTTAAAATTTCAGTAAACACAGATGGAAATTCTGTCTTAGTATTTCTTCATGGAAGAGAAATGTGCACCAGAAAAAAAGAAAAAAGAAACAGTAAGAAATGAATAGCTGTCTTCTTGTGCATTCTGAAACCACTTTTGTTTGCACAGGAAATAAGTAGATACATGAAGGCCCTCATGAAGTGATTGGACAGTGGAGCCAGAAGTATAGGAGGTGTCAGATACGTCAAGGGGAAGGCAGTGCTACTCTTGATTGACAGGAAGATTGATTAAATAGAGAGTTGAACCGAGTGGCTGAGCTTTTTGCTGTTCTTTCCTGCACCACTGCTGGGTGCTGGACGTGCTCCTGCCGGATGCAGAGGGGCTGCAGTCCTATCTACCTGGAAACTCAAGGCCAGTTCAGAAGTGCCAGAGATTGTGTGGCTGGGGAAGGCTTCAGTGCAGGCAGGAGCAAGGAGGGGTCGCAATGAGAAATTACAATTACTTCAAGTCCTTATGTAAGTATTTGTGAAATTGAGGAAAATGTGGATGACTGCCAATTTTCTCCATGACTGTTTAGACAAGAATAGGGCATTCTTCTTAAATAGGTAATTGTGGGTTGTTTTGCACACGGGGAACTAACAAATGAAAATAAAAAGTTCTTGCATTGCATTTGTATTTTGCTTCGCAGAGAATCACAGCTGTGCCAGCCTGTTGGTAAGAGATTACAACTGTGTTATCATAAACTGTAATGTTTTGGTTCTTGTTATATATTGCTGCCTTTTAAAAAATAATAACTGCCATAGCAGAAACAATACCGGTGTTTAGTGTTTTCTGTTTCACTTCGTATGTCTGATGGTCACTATCTCAGTTGGGGAAAGTAACTAAGAGGGTCTGGTTTTTGCACCACAGTGATAAAATATTTACCACTTTATTTACCACAGGCAGAGAAAAAGGGGAAATATATATGCAAGCTAGAAAGTTGGTGTGCTGTATGAATGTTTTCACCCTGCATGCTAAAGGGGGAACAAAGTCATCCAAAGGGCATAGGTCTTGGTGTAGATAAGCCATTGGCACAATCCATATGCAATAATTGACATGATTTATGATATTACCAGGTTCCCTATGAATGTACTAATCCTGGGTGGATGTTTACAGTCGGCCCAAAGTATATCATAGCTATAAAAGGAGTAGGTTTCTCTTATTATATGGGGCAGGATTCTGAATTCGCTCACCACTATTGTATTACAAAAAATAGGTAATTATAGGTAATTCCAATTTACCACCCAAAATACCACGATACTAAATTACCACTGAATTAGGTAATAGCTCCAAAGACAAAACCTCTTACAAAGCCGTGTTTCAGTAACTGGTTGCTTTGACCATTTATTTGTCTTCTAGATTGTCTCATCATGTCATGCAGCTTTGTTTCTATCCCTTCAATGATAACTCTGTGATATTGCTTGATTATGATCTTACTGTGGGCTCTCTGAAGTTTTGGAATTCTTTTTTATCATATGAGATTGTACGGTGCCCTATTGGATACAGTTGAAAGATGATAAGACTTGGAGTCTAGTGTTAAATGGCAAGGACTAGGGTGGTGTCCTTCTGCTTCCAAATATGTGGATGGTTGTTCTGAGTCTTTTACTGTGGTCTGGATCCTGAGATTTAAGACAACTTCTGATCAGCCTCTTGCGGTCCCGGACATTTTAATGTAAGGTTCATGTTTTTCCATATAAAACTGCTTTAGGAAAATGTACCCTTTTTGTCACTATACACTCATTGAAAAGTTGTTCCTCCACAGCTTCACCTTTACATGATATAGTAATAATACATATCTAACCTCATTTAATTCAAGTTTCAGGAAATAAAATAACCTCTGTGGTAGGATGAGGGATATCCCCTGCTTACATGTTGACCAAAATATTCAATTTAAATCTCTGTGTACGGTGCAGGTATCATCTATCTATATATTCAAGGAAAAACATTAGTTGCAGGGGGTCTAAGGGACATTAAGGTGAGAATATAATGCATAAAAATCCCTGAATTTCAGGTAAATCCAACTTAACACTGTGCCCCCTGTTGCACAGCCTATGACCACATTGATGACATCACAGATCACATCACCGATGACATCAATAATGTAATTAGACATTACACCATTTTTTGATTGTATTAGAACACTGATGACATTACAAATCACATCATGGATGCCATCACTTCTGACAACACTAACTACATTTTATATAACTGATAACATGAATAATGGAATTATACAAAACACCATTTATAAGTTAGTTCATGAAAACTGTGATTGCCTTAAAACAAATTACAGCTGGGGACTTGGCCATGACAAAGGCTAGGATCACTGGCCAGCACCAAAGGCCATAGCTAGTGGTTGGTTAGTGTTCAAAATTACCAATGTGCATGGTTAAAAGCCATGCCTAGTAGCCCATCACTGTTTTAAAATATATAGTGGGAAACATTGAGAGCTGTAGTCAGAGGCCATGGTGAAAGGCCATGGCTAGTGCCCATTAATATGTTAGAATATACATTTGGCAAAGCCAAAGCCAAGGCCACTGGCTAGTATTGTGTTGAAGACCATGGCTTTTGGCTGGTTAGTGTTAATAATATACAGTGGGCACGGCCAAAGGCAATAGCTTGTGGCTGGTTAGTGTTGTATAATACACTGTGGGCACAGCCGAAGGATATTGCTTATTGCATTTTATCATTTTAAAGCATACAGTGGACATGGCCAAAAGATGTTCAAACTGCTCAAGGTCACAGGCCATGGCTAGTGGTCCATTTGTATGTTAGAATATATAGTGGACACAGCCAAAGATTGTGGCCACTGGCCAGTATTGTGGTAAAGTCTATGGCTAGTGCCTGATCAGTGTATATAATATACAGTGGACACGGTTGCAGTACCCACTGGTAAAGGTAAATATATATTATTAAGGTAGCCTGTTAGTGTTTTAAAATATTCACTGCACATGGGTGAATGTTGTGACCACTGTCCATAACTCAAGGCCATGACTAGTACCCATTTATGTGTTAAACTATATTTGGCCATACACACTGACCATGGCTGAAGGCCAGGCTTAATGCTGGTTACTGTTGAAATGTAATTAGTGATGTTATCAGTGATGTAATCTGTGATGTCATCATTGTGGTCAGGTCAATTTCAGGGGTTTTGTTGAATTAAGTTCTCACCTTGACATCCCTGCAACTAAAGTTTTTTCCTTGAATTTAGAAGGTTTTGTTACAATTCTTTGCTCATCTTAATGTCCCTGCAGCTACATTTTTTGACTTGAAATTCAAAGGTTTTGTTATTCCAAACACAATTGACATTAATACTACAGACAATTGGGCTAGTGAAAAAAATGTATCATACATGTGTAGAAAGTAAAATGAAAAGAAATTGTGCCACCACATTTCTCCCAAATAACCCTGTTCTTAAAAAGCTAATTTACCTTGTAATTAAAGTTATTGAAGTTATTAACGTGTTATTAAAGAAAGTTATTAAAGTGTGACAGTGCATATATACAAACATTACATTCAATGTATCCTCAAATAAATCTTTACAAATCTACTGCACACATATATGTACATATGTTTTGTTTTGTAAACGGTTGTATTGCCACGGCTACCAGCATGCAAGGGCAGCTAAATGCAGCAACAACTAGGGGGAGTGGAGTTTACCTGCAGCTTCCGCAGGGGATAACAACGGCTATAGTGAAATACATAAGGATATGTAGGTGTTTTTAACACACACTGTATTGAAAGGATCAATTAAAGGTTTTTGATCCATATATTCAGTATATGTTTTTATTGTCTATTTTTATAACTGATAAGTTGGCCCTAAAAATGACTGTTTTGGTAGATAAGGAAAAAAGAGGCAGAAACTGAGAAGGTGAAAAGAATTTTGGATTCATATATATATATAACGAAAAGGTATTTTCATTTAGTACATTTGTTTGTGTTTTTTGTTGGCTAAATAATAGGGTAAAAATCACTTGACACTTAAAAATACACCCAGCATTAGCAATTGGCTGTATGATCTGAAAGAGCTTTGCCCAAAGCATCTAGGGTACCACATACAATCTCAATCAAGCTGTGACAGGTCTTGCACATTACAATAAAGTTAGAAAGATCAGGTGCACACAGGATGGACCGAGGTTGGATTTTAGTTGGGGGAATATAGCTAGTATGATAGTTACTGTTTGGTTGACCTTGCTCCATGTACTTTGACCTTATGTTTCACATGACGCTTCCTATATAATTTATCCACTTCATCCCAATGAACGCTGGCAAGATGTTGAATTAACATGGATTTTTCCAAGCTTTGCGACAGCATGTGTGAAGGTCCATTCCGCAAAAACATGCAGCAAAAATTGCACATAACCTCCTCAATCTCCTTTATGCTGTTTGGTCCTTAACGTGGAAATATTGGTAACTGTCTGAATTTATTTGTGTGCACATTGCTTCATCCACAGTGGTAAAACTGAAGCCACACACACCACCTCATTATCACTGCTGGTCCTACTCATTTAAAAATGCAGGACCGTGGAGGAAAAATAAATACTGTAAAAATACACAACACAAAAAGGTTCTGCCACTTAACATCTACAAACTTAAAAAATCAAAAATAAATCAATCTAAAATGACAAAGAACAAGACAAAGAATAAAGGTAAGGAAGAAGAAAGGTAAAAAAGGAATGGATAAATCACAGTACTACTTGTAAAAGTACTTGAAGACTTACTAATATGTTCACCAACCAAGAGGCAAAAAGCAATAACAGAAAACAGGAAAAATATGCTTGGTATAAGGATTTAACCACTATTACGTGATATAGAGAACAATAATGTGTACGCCCACACAATGATGTCTTAGCACCTTAATATTGACTAATCGGCTAAATCAATAAGAAGACGTGCCTGCACGTAGCTGTAGCCATGTCGTGGAAAGGCCCAATCACTTTGAAAGCTGCATTGATGTAGCTATTTAACTTCACACCTATTTTAGACAGGTAATTGCATCATGTGACCATTTTGCTTTTCCAATATATCTGAAATGTGTTCATTTTTCTAATGTTATCCAAGTAGACCGTTTAAAGTACAAGTAGTTCCCGACAAGGGATAATCAGATTTTTAAAAACAATCTGATTGGCCCTTGGCAGAGCCTTACCAGCCTGATAAGGGAACAGTCACCAATACGTCCCTTGGTGTTTGTTCTAAGGGTGGCTGCTATGGAAAGAGAGAAGGGACTACATGTGCCCCTGCCTCATTTTCCATGGTGGCTAATTTCTTGTGTTTCTGTCTTTTTAATAGTTGACATGTAAATGAAGAAAGACTATGGGCCTCATTCAGAGTATGCCAGTCCGGAAACAACAGTGGTGGTAAACCGTTGTTTCCAGAAAGGCAAAGTTTGAGTTCTGCAGGCAGGTGGTGTTATGCCCGCCAGGTCTGACCTGGCGGGAGTAACGCCATCTGCCTGTAGACAGACGCAGAAACACCAGCAGTATTACAGCATGGTGCTGGTGTTTCCACTTCCCCATTCCCATGGGGTCCTACGGGACTCCATGGGAATGGGGAATTACAGAATGCCGGCTCCGAAATTACCGGATCACCGGGACTGTAGTGCCCCGGTAACTCCGGCAAGTCCAGAGCCGGTAATTCATTCCAGGTCCTGCAGCAACCTTCCAGTTTTTCCGGCATGGTTACTGCCGGACTTGGAATGAGGCCCTATATGTATTCCCTTCTCCCATTCCCTGGTGGCCATCTTCTTTGTTTCGTTTTTTTATTGTTTTAAATGGCCACCATCAAAAGGGTGAACAGACTGAATATCCATGGCAGATGTATTTTTTTTCTTCTTTTTTCAGTTGCGAAATGATACAGTATCTTGCAACCGAAGACACTATTAGTAACCCGGGATAAAATGGAGCAAGACTTCTGGCAGTTTCATTGCATCAGAAAAAAAAGATCCTGCAAATGCCTCTCGCTCATTCAAGTAGTATTGCTAGAGATAGGAGCAGCACATCTGTCGACATTTAATGAAATCCCTCCTCTGTGAACCTCTCTAGCATTTCTGACAACTCTTTAAATGGAGTGCTCCAGTGCTGCAGTTCTTTCAAGACTCTAGGCCGCATTATAGGGTTGCCGGTAAAACCTGCCGATAGGCAGCGAGTTACGGGCAACCCTGTAACACTGTTTCAACGGCCTGAATTCCCAGAGCCAACAGGAAATGATGGCTGGCAGCAGAATTGGTACATCCCCATTCCTGTGTAGTCCCAATGGACTCCATGGGAATGGAGTCACTGAAGCACCAGCACTGTTGGTAACAGTGCTGGTGCTTTATGAAAACACTGCTGGTAGGGGCTTGAACTTCCAGCAGATCAGGCCTGCCAAGAGGTCTGTGCCCCTACCAGCAAACACTTAGTTGGAAAGGATGCCAGTATGTTGCTAACGGATGTGTTGGGACCAATTCTTAAGATAACATCTGAAAGAAAATGGCCCAAGACACACTCATTCATCGCCAGTCATCAGAATGGAAGCCACCAAAAAAAATTGCTTTTGTTTTTTAACTCAACATCAAGCATACACAAGTCTGGTGCAGTCCGACTGCCTTTGTATAAATCATTGTGCTCCAATAGAAATGCCAATGTGTTTTTTTTTACCTTTGTAATATATATAAGCTGTTGCCAAATGTTCTTATCTTTAGTGGCAACACCATTTACTAAAACAAACAAAGAATATGCAATGTCACACTATAGTGTTGACATGTTCTTCCAAATTGAGAGGTAAATACACAACTTTGCCTCTCACACCTTGCACTAATGATTTTATGGGCAGGTTTGACATCTTTGTTTGCAATCTAACAATTATTTGGAAATTATTAACATTTTAAATGAAATCACTTTAAACATGTTACACTAACATGCCACCAAGCACAGCATTTGTCCTTCATCAGTAATATCAATAATATAAACAGGGATATCTCTAAATTTCATTGGACATTGGGTCTCATTACGAGTTTGGAGTGAGCCATGCCATCATTACCGGCAAGGCTTCCTCCAAACTCGTGTCTGGGTCCCGAAAAAAGGGGATTACCGGGCCATTCTGACTTTTGCGTGCCTGGTAATTCCCATTTTCGGGACCTGGACCCGGTATATCCCTATTCTCATTTTAGCCACCATAGGGCTCAATGGGAACGGGGAGGATTCTAACAATGGACCCGTTAATGACGGGTCCGTTGTTAGCATCATGGTCTGCTCGCGGGTGGCGGTATGCACGTCTGGCCAGACCAGACGTACATACCGCCACCCCCGAGCAAACTCGTAATGTGGCAGCCCGGTATGAATGGTGCCGGTACCTTACCGGCAGCGTTCATACCGCGGGCGCCAGGGCCGTAATGAGGCCCATTGTCACTTTCTTAGGGAATTTGAAAATCATGTGTTCAAACCTTACAGGACACCTGCTCAGCACAAAGAGGAAACAGCAATTCGAGAAAGGTATGAAGATGTGCATGGGTATGCTAAATATTCGCCTTAACTCCATGAAAGAATCAGTGTGCCCAGAAAACTTTCACTAACAGCAGTATTTCTGTATCAAGTAGCCTTGGAGTAAGAAAGACATTTAAAAAGATCTGTGTTTTTCCTATTGTACGCTATTGCAGTTGTAAGCTTCCAATAAACCTTCCCAAACTTTTTCAACCTCAAATTTGATTAATCACCTCAACCAGTTCCATTACATCAATGTAGAGGAACTCTATACAAAGGCTAATTTGCATCAAAATGTACAAACCCATGACGTATAATCTGCACACATGTATCTACTGTAAGGAAGCATCACTGCTGCTGCTTTCTCATGGTTAGACATGTTCAAATGTCCAAATGATGAGGAAAATACAAAATAACAAAAATGACAACTCTGAAAAGGCAATGGGCCTCATTACAAGGTTGCCGGTCCGCATACAACGGTACCGGTAAGCTAATCGGTACCGTTGTATCCGGACCAGCAACTCTGAGTTGTGCTCGAGGGTGCCTTTCATTCCACCATGTCTGACCTGGCGGAATGAAAGGCATCCGCGAGCACAGCTTGCGTGGAGCACCGGCACGGTAATGAACTGGGATGGTGCTTCAGGTATCTCCATTCTCATTGAGCCCTATGGGGCTCAAATCGGAATGTGGATCTACCGGCCTCCGCGAAAGGGCAATTACTGGGTCTGGCAGGGCCGGAATACCCCGGTAATTGCCCATTCTCCGGTGCCGGATTTTCTTGCCGGTTTGGAGGTAGCCATGCTGGTTTTACCGGCAAGGCTACCACCAACCTCATAATGAGGCCCAATGGGCATCATTATACGCTTGCTGGTCCAGTAACAACGGTACAGGTAAAGTTGCCGGTACCATTGTTACTGGAACAGCAAACTACGAGTTATGCTAGTGGTTGCCCTCCTTCCTCCAGGTCTGACCTGGCGAGTGTACCGGCACCCACGAGCAGACCATATTGGATGCACTGACACCGTTCATGAATGGTGCCAGTGCATCCGGCCTCTCCATTCCCATTGAGCCGTATTGGGCTCAAATGGGAATGGGGAGTATTTATTACCGGTACCCGGCAAAGGGGAATTACCGGGTCCGCCGGGGCTGGAATGCGCCGGTAGTTCCCCATTGACAGGTGCCAGTAATTTCATGACTAGGGAGTCAGAATGAGTGCCAATGCCACAAAAATAAAGCCTCCTCTCTGAACCTCTTGGTTGGACCTGTAACTATGGACCCCAGGGCATTAGCTAACACGATTATGCCCACACGGCTCAGAGCCTAATGTTAAATAATAATTTTCTGCAACACAGATGTGCAATATATTACATACTTAGACTGAAAATACAGTACTTCCCCAAACCAGTGTGTAAATTAATTTCTTTACATGTTTCTCTTTTTTATTGAAAAATAATATGCTTAAAAAAATTGTAAACAATTGTAAAAAAGTATAGATGTTCTCAAATCTGCAAATAGAAATCTGTAAGAGGGTAAACAGTACTTTATCACAAAAAGAAAACTCTAAATAACACAACAAATGCACTCTCCCAGAGTTTCCACTGCAAATAAAGCTGGACATATTTACTGACATTTACTATCTGCTTATCCAAAATATCCACAGATGTTTGCATAAACAACACAGTAAGCATATGCACAATGTGACTTCTGCAAACATACCTACATTAATATTAAGACATTCAAAATGTTTATAACCACACATATAAAAACATTATGTCTAATAACATAAGTGTTTCATCTACGTGCACATAGGGGCTGAGTCATGGAATTTATTGCATAGAAAATAGGCTGCTTGTACCTAATCTGCCTAATGTGCGTGTGCAGCTCTGTTTGTCGATTCATGGAAACGAATGCGCAGCACCTTTCCCGAACTTGGGTGGATTTTGCGCTGGCCTGGCATGCCTGTGCGAGTCATCGATGGCCTTGCGCGAGACTCCAAGCACAGGGTGGGCATGGCAGGCACAGAGGGCTGGAAAGGGGGCAGAACATCAGAAATGGGAATTAACTTGTGAAGAAGTGGGCGTTCTGAGCAACGGCCTCCAGGCAGTCCCTCGCACACGTACTATTGCATGGCAAGAGACGCATTCATGGAATCGCTCGCACAATGTCACGGCTGGGAAATGGCCAAAGACTGGTATAAGTACAATTGCACGTAGGATTTGGTGGGATCACATGTCAGATTTTGGGGTCTGTGTACTTAATCAGAGTTATGATGTAATGTAGGGGTGCACATAAACTGTGTAGCAGGGTGCAGGAACGTGGGTTTGCATGCACATTTCCTGAGTTACACATTTTCGTAGGCATGTTGACGGAGTGCTGGATAAAGTTAGTGGGGACCCCATGCATGCTCCCCAAGTCACAGGGCTGCTTACTGGGGACCCCATACACTGTTTGAACGGTGTGTGCATTTTCACCAGGGGGGACAAGATAGCTGATCTGGCAGTTTCCTGCTTTGTGTGTGGCCGTATTTGGGGCGTTCCAGCCATGACTTGCGAATGCGGTTACTTTGCATCAACAATTCCATTAATATGTGTTGTGTGCATTGTTCTTTCTGCATGCAGGCTTATGCAGTGCCCTTCTTGGCGCACATCCCTTGCACGATTTCTGTACGAAATTCCATGAATCGGCTCCCTAAAGTTTTTGTTTTATTAAAGAAGATGGGAAAAAATTGCCACTTAAAATAAATATGAAGTATGACAAAGAATGTGGTATTCAGGTAAACTGATCACAATCCTTAGTTGCACTACCTTCCATAGCAACCCATGTGTTGCATAGTTCACAGATAATGCTCATAATTTAGACATTAGCAGCCGGTAAAACTAAAACATGTGGACTTGACACAGCTGCTAAAGTCGATGGTTGGTGGCGTCACAAAGGTGAAATCAGCTGCTCGACGTGGTGCCAATTTCCATGCATGTAGTTCATGAGCCCTAAGCATTTTTATTTTGTGGTGCCCGTGCAATTGCCAATATGCATCATCCACATCATCCCAGGTGACTTGCACCACATGATTTATCATGATTCATGTTCCTAATATTTGTGACAAAACAATACAAGGACCACGTATTACAGTTTTCTTGCACATCCCACGCCTCCCCTTTAAAGCATGGCCTACAATCTGCACGCAATAATCTACTGTAAAAAAACATCACTGCTACTGCTGTTCTTCAACTAAATAAATATACTATTACTACTCCAGTATAATGAGCCACAGTCCTAATATCAATAAGCCCAGAGCCAAGGGGGCATTCCTTAGTCAGATAACGCTCCACAGTCTTCAGTAAAGCCCTCACGTTGGTCGCCCCTGTACCTATGAGAATGCAAAATATTCACCTTAACTCCATGGAAGAACCAGTGTGCCAAGTAAACTGCCATTCACAACTGCCACTATTTCTGTATCAAGTAACACAAGAGTAACAAGAGCATAACAAAATAAGTGTGTTTCCTATGTTAAACTGTTGCACATGGAAACTTCCAATAAACCATCCCAACATTTTAAAACCTCTAATTTGTGTACTGAAATTGGATTGCTAAGCACAGAATGGACATGCATTTATTAGGGCAATTTGCACCAGAAAATCCATTAAATTTCTATTTTACTTAGTAGCCATTTGCATTGCACAACAAATACCATTACTGTATTCTTTATGAATGTATTTTTAAAATTAAAACCAAACAAACCTATTATTCATGAAATTAAACACTGGGGTTCACAAAAAAATAAAAAAATAAACACCTTGCATTTTCTCTAATAGATAACCACACAGCAAACCAAATCTTGTTTAAAACACACACATTGTCAAATCACCCCAAATCACCCCACACCAGCAAATACAAATCTTTTTAGGACAAACACATTTTCATGTCACCCCAAAAGCACTTTAACACACACCATACATGATTATAAAAGCATTGTAGATAAAATCACATTTCTCCTGCTTTGTGATCATTCTTTGATTTTGAGTGCAGGAAGTATACTTAATGGTACTATATCATGCACCCCACTGAAATTGATTTTCTTTCCTAATAAACCACTTCCAACCATGATTCCCACCCATTTTCTACATATACAGCAGGACAACTTGATTGTTAACAAATATAGTAAAAAAATAAATAAATAGCATAGTGCCCCATTATGAACATATCAAATAATACTTTCAACGAAGCAGAGACAAAAATCTGATTAATGCCAATCATATTTTATCACATATTTTATCGCAGGAAACATGAACTGCACTGTGTGAGTTCTGCAGACAAAATGATAAAAATAGACAAAATGGGGAGTTTCATACTTTGCAAAATCACAACCTGAAAAAGAGGATTATATTCAAAATACACTAATAAAATGGCCCACACATATGCACTGCAAACTATCACACAGAAGTACACATTTACAATATTAACACCAAAACACATACAAATCCCTGCCCAGCATCACTAGTAGTCACGGATATTCAACGCGGCTACAAAGCCTACTTGTAGCGGTGGCTAAACTACATTAAACAAACTAAAACCAAACTAAGCCAACCTTCTAAACTTCAAATAAGAGAAGACAACACCTAAGCTCACAAAATAACACACACAGATAACATTCCGTCCTGTATCATCCAGCTAACAATATGATTAGTGCAAAGAAAATGTATGTTTTTATATGCGGCTATAAATATAACCGTGCCTACAGACACAACCAATAAAAATACGAAAAGCATCAATGTGCATACGCACATGCTTTTTATACAAGCGGTTATAGAAAAAAAACATACTACGAATTAGAATTTTTTTTTTTCTACTGCCCCAAATTTCAAGCAAGTGTCCCTAACACACACAGAGCCGACCCCACTCCCCCACTCACCATGGTCCTCCTCTACTCCCATGGTCTCTCCCAATCCCCCAAAACACTCAGTCCATCTATGATTCTACTGTACCCCAAATGTCGGATAGAAAATGGAGATCTACAACCAGATTTAATGGTAAAATTGAGAAATCACAGAGAAATGTTAATAAAGCAGTTTCAGCATTCACAAGAGACCACAGCAAATGATATATTTTGAACAACAAAATACAGTCTACATGGCCAACTTCCATAGACATAAGAGAGTACACCTAACCAATGAAGTAAATGCAGTTTTCCTTCATAACATTAAAACAGTACTCCAAATATACTAAAATACTTCACTCAGTGTACCCCAAAACCGTCCTTTTACGGACTACTTATCACATATAAATACACAAATACAATAAAATAATAACACAACAAATTGTTTTATTATACCCGTGGGTACAGTTCATTGACTTTTATTATAACCGAGGTTACACATTCTTATTTAAAGCGGTGGGGGTGTCACTTCAGGTTTTATACTACATTAGAACTTAAAAGATCAATGCAGTACAAGACTACTCATGTAGTTATGTAAAGGTGATGAAGATAAAGAAAGCAGAGAATAATACATAACAGTAAACTGAGTAGGCAAACATTTCACAGCCACAAAATATAATACTACAAGTGAGAATACACACTCTAAAATACAGTGTATGGGCATCTAAAACTAGAGTATGATTGCTCCTTTTATTTTATTTTTGTTAAACTATTGTCTTCTGTTTTTCTGCAAAGTCTCACATGTACAAAAGTCTGAAAACACACAGCCAAAATAAAAAAGACTCCCAAATACCTACCGTGTCACTGTTGGCCATGGCCAGTGATTTTTCACCCCCATCATTACTATACCTACACAAATAGCTTTCAAAAACAAAATAAAAACACTGACACCCCAAAACATATATAGACACGGACACAGAACTACTCTTAACTGTGGTTATCTGTAGTCCTATTGTATCCTCGGATACAGCCACGAATAACGGTAGAAGGGCTGTAAAAAATAAGCTTCTTTGTGGCCCCACAAGCCCTCACCAAGCAGCTCCTTTATCTGTTCCAGCTTCCCCCTCCCAAGATGGCTTCCTCACAGCGCCTACCCTCTCCCTTGCCCCCCACAACCCATTTTGTTTCTATGACGCTGTTTGTTTCAGATGTCGGTTATTCATGGCTATACCCGAGGCTATAGAAAACTTTGTCTTGCAAACTCGGTCCCTAAACCTCCTATAACTTCCACATTTCACTTGCTGCTCTCAACCAACTGCCCCACCTCTAGATTAAAGTAATTCGCAATTATTTTAACCTGCAAATAGCTTTTTAACTAATTTTGTTTCCCACTATCCTTGTCTATAACCACGGCTATCGCTTGCATCGACAGAAAAACAAGATGGTGGCTATTTCATTTCTAAAACACAAGGTTTTAGGTAATTCCCTGATATATCTATATCTATGTTTGGGGAGGGAGGAACTCGTTTCTGCATCAAATATTTAAAAAACTACTGCACGGAATAATCTCAACCCCACGCATGGATTGTGAGCCAACACTTCATGCCCAAATTGTTTTAGACCTGGTCCAAATCCATCCAGCAGTTTGGGCTGTGCGCTTTGGTAACAATTGACCTTGTTTGTCTATGAGAAAATGAACAGGAAGTAGGCCTCACTTTAAAAAGAAAAACACTTTTTTATGCTTTACCACCCTATAATATATCAGTGGAAAAACGTTGTTAAAGGGACATTATTGTGACAAGTAAATCCCCCCAAAAAAACGAAATTCTCCAAATATGGTAAACTAAGCAACCATAACTCGTGCCATCACCATGCATTGATAAGAATAACACCCATGACATCAAAGATCACATCATAAATGTCCAGTGAGCGACAATATAGATATGTAAGAGCAACAATTATATTATAAAATCCTGGGGTACTCTGCAGGTACACAGTGAGGTGGTGCTGTACAAACAGCCCAGTTAGAGCTGGGAAGGGCGGTTAGTGAAGATACAAAATCTGCCAGTCCAGTGCCCGGTCCAGGATTCTAAAGGTATCATATAACCGTTTCATGAGGATACAATGGTTCACCGTATGAGAGGTGGAGTAGTTATCAAGGAACACTATCCTCAATTGTACTCCAATCATGAATACCATATACACTTTAATTATATCATTTCAACACATTACAAACACTTTATACTCCCCGTACAGTACCTATACTTACTATACACATATTAATATACTATGTGTTCCCAGTGAGACATCAGGTGAGCAAGAGGGACAAAATAGATACGGGACAATCATAGGATAAAGCCCTGGTGTACTCTGCAGGTACACAGTGGGGTGATGGAGCATACAAAGCCAATTCCAGCTGGTAAGGGTAGTTAGCAAGGAAAACAAATTAGCCAGTCCAGTGCCCCGGTCCATGATGCTAATGGTATCATGTAACCATTTAATGAGGATACTATTGTTGTCCATGTGAAAGGTGGGGAAGAAATCAAGGAGCACTGTCCTCATTTGTACAACAATCATAAATGCCATATTCACGTTCATTATATTATTACACCATATTACAAATACTGCATATTCCCCCTAGATTACCTACAATTACTATACACATATTACTATACTATGCCCCTACAGCCATGCCCCCAAGAATCTGGCCACTGATCACAACCACCACAATAGAATAAAACCATATAACTAGTATGTACAATACATCTTCACATAACAAAACTCGCTGTGAACCCCCAATTGAAATGATGCCAGCGGACACCAATATTGACCGCTTACTCGACATCTGTGAACCCTTTATTTCATCTATAAAAATAGCTCAATATCATCTTTATTCCACCCCCCTACAGTTGCCATGCCCTCTTGCAGACATCTAATAACCACAAGTGTGTTTTTCAAACTGTTTGTTTACAGTGCTGTCCATGGACTACCACAATGTCCGTGGACTACCATGGCATCTGCACACCATCTTTTCACCTATAAAAACAGCCCCACATCATCTTTATTCCACCCCCACCCTTTCCAGACCTTCTTTCGACCTCCAAATAAACCCAAATGTGTTTTCCAGACTTTTTCCTCACTGCGCTATCCGCAGACACCAGCGGCTGTCAGGAGACCCAACATTGCAACCGTTAAAAAAAAATGATGCACTGCATGCTTTTCACCATCCAATCAGCGGCCGTGTTTGATGTAGGCAGACATCACGCTGGACCCTGATTGGTCCACGGGATGTCCGCAGACCAAATAGGGAAGTGAGTCTGTGGACCGGATGCAGATATTAATATTTTTTTAACCACATTTTTGCCTGTTTTAAAAAGAAATACTGGACAGATTTTTAAATTTACAAGAGCACAGATTTGGGACCAAGCCATCGCTCCTCGTGCAAATTTGGTGAAAAGCCGTTCAGCGGTTTGGGCTGTAGGAGTGAGCAAATTATTTTTTTCCATTGCGTCTCTGAGGATTTCCACACATTTTGGGACCCCCCCATAACTTTGTCCCCCATGACGAAACTGAACCAAACTTTGCAGAATCATTTCCGAAGGGGCCATATACTTATTTTTTGCAAAGTTTGGTGAGGTTTCGCCCAGGGGCGGTAAGGTCATAAGCTGCCCAAAATGTGCTCTTTCCATGAGTTGAGCAATTTAACCATAACTACAAGGCCGTTATTGCAGGCCCTGTAATTTGTGAAAGTGTGTTTGTATGTTCATGGTTAGCTTCTGCCACATAACAGTTGGTATTCTGAAATTCTGTGCCAAGGTCGGCATACAAGTCTGAGGTGTAATGGTCATAGTGAAATCTTACCAACCCAACCCATTCACCCTGCAGAGGGCGGGGTCCGGCCCTTTGCTATCAGTATAGCTGATTTTGGGAGAGTGGCGATTTTGCGATTGCTGGCTCCAGCCCCACAACAGTTGGTGGGCTGAAATTTTGGCCTGAGGTTGGAATACCAGACTGGGCTGCACTGTCAATAGTGAAATATAACCAACCCCACCCATCCGCCCTGAACAGGGCAGTGTCTGGCCCTGTTCTAACAGTATAGGATATTTCGAGAGATTGACAATTTTGCGACTCTTCCAATAATTGGAAATTTGGACACAAAACATACACAAGACTGTAGCTGACACCCACGTGCATGTCAGCTACAGATCTGTGCAATGCCGGGTGGTATCGCTAGTTCTTGAATAATCAAAAGTTTTCCTTTATTGAAGACAACAATCTATTCCCAAGTGCTTTCCGATATGTTGTGCTCCAAGGAAAAAAGTCATTTGTATGGCCTACTCTCAGTCTTCAAGAGTGAAGCTACTTCTACCCTGACATCCTTCTTTTGGAATGCTTTTCCACACTCTCTTGAATTTATCAATAAGCATTCATGGATTAAAAAGCGTTAACTACTGCGTAACTTTGAGTTACACCTGACTTATGTCTGACTTGTTTATAGCATAGCCCTCGTCAGATGTAAGCCAAGTGTGAGAGATACTCTGTGCAACTTCTCATTGAATTTAATGTAGCCATTTTTTTCTCGTAAAATGATGATGGTAAAATGTTGATTTACCCTATCCATATCAGAACTTTTGCACAAGTGTCAGGAGTTAAGGAGATGATAAAATGATAAGTAAACCCCTATGAATAGAAAAAAAGAATGTTGGAAAGTGTTACCACAGCTCAACTCCAATGAAGATTTTTTAGGTAAACCATTATTCTTTTGGCACTGATTTGAAATGCTAGCAGATGTTTCCAAGCACAAATAGGAATGGTTCTTGTAATTTGGGGAGAAGTAGAAAAATTGTTGATTTATAATATTTTAACAGTATCCGAAATCCCACATATGCCAACAGCAGGTGAACTAAGCATATTTGATGTTGATGCCACATATTCATCTATGTATGTTTAATGTTTTAAAAGTTGTTATTTCAATGATTTGACCTGTACATGCGAGAGTGCCTGGCTCCCTGGTTAGGTGATAACACTCCATGTATCTGTAAGATTAGCCTGGTGTGGGAGGCAAAGCCTTAGTATAGATGCCATTTTACACTTCTTAGAAATATCCTGAGATGTGCACATGGAAAGCTCTGTCAAACACAGGAATATATCATATGCAAAAGGTCACCCCGGACAACAGCCTTTTTTAAATAGTATAGCATATATAATCAAATGAACCCATTGTAAAAACAAAGTTCATCCCCATTATGAGTGTGCCAGTGTGGTAATAATGTGGCTATATTACTGCATACCGGCACGTTACCGCACCAGCACCCTCCAAGTTTGGTGATGGGGTGGACAGATTTACCTGCAGCTCCAAGATGCCGGTAATTCCGGCACCTCACCACCCAAAGATTCCGGGTTTACCAGCACTCGCATTACCAGTGCCAGTGATACTATCAATGGGACTCCATGGAATGGGGAATACCACTTGGAATCTGCTGGTAATTCCAGTCGTTCAAGTGCTGGTAACGGTAAGGTAACGGTAAGTCCGCGTGGTGGTATTTTGGTGAATTTCCCACCAAAATACAACCAAACTTGTAATGAGGCATATTTCTTCAAAGTAAATGGAGAAAATTTACATAAAGCTGAGGTGGGTGAGCCAACATGAACGCCAATATAGTCGAGTGAATGAAATTGCTGTTTAAACCATTCATATATGTTTAGTTTCAACTTCATGTTGTACAACTGACTAGAACCTCCATGGGTTAACTCAGATTACATTTCTGATTCGGCGAGTAACCCCTCTATCTCTGAATATCCACCTCTCACATGACAGATAAGCGTGCAGTTTCTCTTGTTTGTCTTTGAAGTGTGTTGAGTAAGCATTTATAACTTCTTACCAATGCATTCAACTCGAGGAGAGCCTCATAACCTGAGTAACACTGAGTAGGAAAGATATCCTTATACTGCTAGCTTGCATAATGGTTGTAAACTCATCGATTCATGGCATGTACTACAAGCAATTGCATTACTTTGATTTTGTATTTAACTAATTTCACAAGTTTATCAAAAAGTGCTCTCATTTCTTAATGAATTGTCTTTGTATGATTGGACAACAATATCATCGCATTTTACTTAATATTTTAGTGATTGAAAAAGTCAATGCTGAATCAGAAAACATGCTAGACATCTTTCTCCATTCTGTGAGTGCAAGTACTCCATGTTGGTGTATTATATATTTGACATCACTATGCAGCAATTTAAAAAAAAAAAAAAAACACAACGCAAAAGGGTTGCACTGATCAAATATATAGCTCCATATTTAAGTAAAATGATTCCTGTGACACCTTAACAATGGCATAGTGTGGCAACTAAAGCCACTGATGTAACGCACACTTATGCATTGGGCACCAACGGAGGGCACCTCAGTGCACCTCGAGTTCTAGGCCAAGGTACCACTGAGCTAACTTGCCACACACACCCAATAGTCTCACACAAGACACAGAAACCTGACCAGCCCAGGGGTTGTATTTTCAATTTACAAAATGAATAGCCACTCAAGGGGGGACACTCATTTCTCCACAATGTGTCCGTTATAACTACCAACTGAAAGCAATTCTACCTGCACTGCCAAAAGTAAAACCATAGGACTCGACCTTTTCCAACCACACTTGTGCCCTCATCTTGTTGTCACATTATCGTGTATAGGGATGTAACACATGCATAATTCAATAGTATTAGGCCGTGGCTGAGATTACCCCCCAAACACCCCCCCATTGTGCCATACATCATAGAGTTGACGCACATTTTTGCCTGTACCCAAGAGATTGAAGTATGCATTTTCAAAAGTTCCCTGACATGTTAAAGCATTGTTTGTTATGCAGTGGTACAGAAGTAGGAGTGCTGTGCTCCACAGCAGGAAAACGATTCTGCCTGGGGATATCCGAAGGGGATAACCATCCCCTCTCCCCTCTGTTTCATTTAAACAAGAGAAGGATAAACAATTCGCCTTATCTGCATTGCATGAATTGCACTGAATACGTATAACCTGCTACTGTGCACAACCCTTTCCCACGCTGATAGTAGGGGGTGAAAGTGGAGAAAGAAAAAATATTAATCAGAACGTGTGCAGTTTTCCAGAAATACTGCATGCAGTGTTTCCTGATATCTGCATCTGTTGCCTCCAAACCAGCTGATTCTCCTGTAATCAGCTGATTTCAAGAGTGATTGTATCTAGTGACCGTAATTAGTGCATGCAGTAATTCATTAAATCATTAAATGCTAGTGAGTCTTGGAGCATGGGGTCCGATTTATGCTAATACAAGCTAGAGGCAATTAGTGAGCGTCGAGCTAATCTCGGTGTACGTATTTGTAAAGCAGTTTATGAGCTAAAGGTGGAACCCTGTGTAATATGTCTTCCCATAGCAGTTAAGGAGACTGAGTAGGTAGCATTACTTTTTTCCACTTTCGTTCTATTCCTCATTTTATCACATTCGGTTTCTATTTACTGGCTAAACCGCCGTGTAAACCCGTCAGCCCATCTGGCATGTATTCTGAAAACAAGGATGACAAGACAGTGAGGGAGAGGATGCTTTATTCCATTTGACTTTGAGTATCTGTGAAGGAGGCCTTTTAGCAGAAACTATGGTCTAATTTTAGCTTCTTGGCAATGAGCAAGTGCAGAGGTTTGCTTTTTCCTGGCAGTTCCATTTTAAATAAAACAACAGGGCAGCGTTGCCAATAGTTGAACTGGGCAACAACCTGATAATGCCAAGCCTGAATTGGCTGCTAAGTGTGTGCTTTTGTTTTGGGAAAAGGTTTGCATGCATGCACACAGCATTACATGCACAATGTAAACGTAGGTATATTGGCCTGATGCACACAGATTTGCACTGAAGCAAATGGGGAGCTTCTGGAATCCCAGAACCAGTGACAATCTCTAGATAGATAATGCCAGATTCTCAAGACCTTTTATTGCAAATTTGAGATGCACAGAAATTGTTCGAAAAAGATGTTCATGTTTCACAGAAATGTGTTTATCTGAGATGTGTGAGTGCATTGAAAAGATGCAGAATGGTGTATAAACTGGTGGAAAGTAATCAATTCTCAATTAGACTATGGAAACAGCTTGCTTGCAGGCATCCCAACGAAAACCCTGAATAAGCCACAGAAAGCCTGAAACGCGGCAGTGAGATTAATCTTCAAAGTTTCAAAATCTACCCCAGTCTCAGCCCTACGTCGCCCCCTCTCCATTGGCTTCCTGTAAAGGGGCGAGTCGATTTTAAGATTCTTTGTCTTATCTTTAAATGCCTGAATAATTTGGCCCCTAAATACCTCACTGAAAAACTGTTGCGGTATCAACCAAAACGATTGCTGCTCTCTGCTGATAAACTACTTTTGGTAGTTCCCGCCCTTCCGCTGTACTTCTAGGGGCGACAGACACTTTACAGTGTACGGCCCTAGAATTTGGAACAGCCTGTCTTCAGAGTTTAGGAACATGAAATAGCTTATACAATTCCGTAAATATTTTAAGTCTTATCTCTTTTACATAAATACAGATTAGATCCTCCATAGGCGGGACTATTGAGTCAAGGCTGGATGGTTAGTGATACAGGAACATCTGCGGCTAGAGATGTTCATGTAGGTTCCGCACGTTATAAATTGCTCAAATAAAATAAAATAAAGATGTTCAAAGTTGGTGGAAAGCAATTAAATCAGATACATTGTTACATCCGCCCTGCGTCCCGCTACGCGGTGACGCAGGGCGTCAAATAAAAGCCCCGCCCCCGAGCACGGGAGGCAGTTCCGGGCGAACCAGAGCAGTGTGTGTTGTGTGTCTTATTCGCTCCGGCAAAAGCTGCGACACGCAGGCCGTGCGGCCTAGCGCCCTCACCGATCCAGTCTCCCCACGCGCAGAGCCGCGGAGGCTCGATCTAACATTGGCGACGAGGTGAACTACTCGACACGCACGCGCTCGGTGCTTGATGAGCTCCGGATGGCTCACGGCCAGCGCCGAGTAATTTTTGGACACCCGATGGGGGGCACATGCACGTGACCCCCACCCACAAAAAAAAAAAAAGATTTTTTTTTTCTCTCGCATTCAGGGGAAAGCATCCCCGAACCTGGCCCAACTTACATACGGCGGCCTGCCCATACAGAGAGGTGACAAAACTCTGCAGATGCTTCCTAGGGGTCAGAAGATCCGGGAAAGATCGAAGGAGGCCCAAAGCTGAGCCACACTGACTACGGCGACACGTGGGCACGTGGTGTGCGCCAGATCTCACCACTGCTGCCCAGTTGGACACTGAAAGGGGCCACCCAGGGACCCACACCGAGGTGAGGCATGCGAACCACAACATGGCGACCGGAACATCCACCCCCAGACCCGGCACACCATCAAGACTGGCGGCAAACTTGACGATGTCATCACCACAGGCTCGCTCGCAAGGGAGTGCCTCAGGTTTGATCCAACCATTTGATCCTTTCACAGATCCGCCAGCAGGTGGCAGCTATGGATCCAGAAATTCGAAATGGCGATGGAATGCAAGGACACAACAACTGCCAGGAAAATGAGGTCCCATCTGCTGTTAGACGTGGGGGATGAGGTACTACGCATATTCAACTCTCTAAACGTTGATGATGGCCAGGGCGCATACACAAGTGCAAAAGATGCCCTGACGGCGCACTTCCTCCCCCAATTGAACCCGGACTATCAGACTTTCATATTCTGCACCACCATACAGGCAGAAGAGGAAACACTGGACGCCTACCACACACGGCTGAGGAAGATAGCCATGTCCTGTGAGTTCACGAACATTGAAAAAGAAATCCGGAGGCAAATTATCAATGGCATCCAATCGGAAAAGCTGAGATGGATGGTACTTGCTGAGAAAGGCATCTCCCGCCAACGGATTCTCAAATTGGGTCGACAAAGAGAACTGGCACACGCCAGGGCTGCCAACATGGGGGCAACGCTACACAAACTGCAACCCGCCCTCACCACAGCCATGGTGTCCCATGTCACCAACAGACAATTCACGAGAGACGAGTCTGGTGGCAGCTACGCCCAAAACAGGTGGCAACCACGTGTCCCGGGTCCCGCGGAGTGTGGATGGTGTGGCGGACCGCGACATGGGCGGCGAAACTGCCCCGTGCAAGGCACCATATGCGTAGCGTGTGGTAGGAAGGACCACTATGCAAAGGTGTGCCGGTCAGCGGGTACCACGGCACAGCCCCCACAGGGTCCCCAAGAAAAGAGCGGGAACAAAAAGAAGAAGCAGGCCAGCGCAAGGGAAGTCGAAACGGCCAACTCATTGACCGAGGAAGAGGGCGATGATGTCCCAGGCTCACACCATGAAGCCGACAAGGAACAAGGGAGAAAAGGAAGGAAGGTCTACCTAGTGTCGGCGTTGGACCAGGGGCAGGCACCACAGAGAAAGAACCTCCGAAGGCGAAAATGTTTGGTGACCATTCAAGATCAGCAGGTCTGGATGACCATCGACACGGGAGCCTCCGTCAACGTCATGCCCACGAGCATGTTACAGACGTTATGACCCCAACCGGATCTGAAGGACACAGACACTGTTGTTTGCGTACGGCAGCAGGATCACATTGATGAATCGGTACAGCCGAAAGCAGTGAGACACAGGAGAACACTGTTCCACATGCGAGAGCAAGTGGAAAAAGAACTCAAAGCGTTGGAAGAAGCCAGAATAATTGAGGAGGTGACTGGGCCGACACCATGGGTCTCCCCGATGGTAATAACAAGGAAGCCCAAACAGCCCGGAAAAGTCCGGATCTGCATAGACATGCGTCTCCCGAACACCGCCATCAAGCAGGAGCACCACATCACACCAACGCTAGATGAAATCGTGGCCGACCTGACAGAGTCGCAAGTGTTATCCAAAGTTGACCTAAAAGCGGGATACCACCAGCTAAAACTCACAGGGACTCTCGCTACATCACGACCTTCTCAACACATCTGGGGCTGCGGAGGTACAAACGCCTGAGCTTTGGGATTTCGTCAGTGGCTGAAGTTTTTCAACAAACCATCCAAGAAGTCATACGGGACATACCCGGTTTCCTCAAGGTGAGCGACAATATCTTGATTCACGCGCACGACAGGGAAGAACACCTCAAAAGGCTCCGGATCCTACTGGGCAGGTTAGAAGACGCTGGACTGACCATACACAAGGAGAAGTGTGAGTTTCTCAAATCTGAAATCACATTCTTTGGATACAAATTCAGCAGTATAGGCATCTCCCCTGACCCCCAGAAGGTCGCGGACATTCAAGCGGCAAGTCCACCACTGACACCCACTGAAGTGCGCAGTTTCCTGGGCATGGCCACCTACTGCGGTAGGTTCATCCGAAATCTGGCCACTCTCTTGGAGTCCCTACGTGAACTGACCAAATTAAACGCAAAGTGGGAAGGTGGCTTTCGAGAACATTAAGGAGTCCCTGTCCGTTGACACGAAGATGGCGTATTATGACACCCCGAGCTCCCGACTGAACTATTTGTGGACGCGAGCCCTGTCGGGTTGGGGGCCATCCTCATGCAGGTCACCAAAGAGGGGGAAAAAAGGCCCATCGCATACGCCTGCAGGGCTTTCACGATGACGAAACAGTGGTATTCTCATATCGAGAAGGAGGCCATTGCCGTGCTATGCGGGTGTCGCCACTTTCATCTATACCTCTACGGACGGAGATTCACGGCGATAACAGATCACAAAACCCTACTGCCAATTTTCATGGGTACGTCGTCACACCCACCAGCAAGGATCACAAAATGGTTGCTGCACCTCCAGCAGTAGAACTTTGAACTGGCTTACCAGCCGGGAAGCGGTATCCCGGCGGACTTCCTCTCAAGGCACCCTCGAGCGGCAACCTCACAAGAAGTCCAAGTGGCTGAAGAGACCGAGGAGCACATATGCCAGGTGGTGCGAGCCATGAGACCCAAGGCGGTCAGCATCGAGGACATCGAGTCTGAAACCCACAAAGACTCCTGTTGCGACCTTGTGAAGGACGCCATCCTCGCAGGTGACTGGAAGACATTCATGAAGAACACCCACAACAGGACAGTCGAGGCGAAGGTTTTTCTATCCGGGATGTTCACCGTGAGACAAGACTTGTCGATCACAGAAAGCGGACTGCTGCTCAGGGGAAACCTAATCGTCATCCCACCAAGCCTCCAAGGGAGAATAGTAGCACTGGCCCATGAAGGACATCAAGGGATGGCGCGGACAAAAGCTCGGATCAGGAACCGGGTGTGGTTCCCACAAATTGACGAGCAGGTTGAACATTTAATAAGTACATGCCTACCCTGCCAAATAACCGGAGCCCCGCCTGAACCGGAACCCATTCAGTCAGCAGACCGTGGTTGTGGCCGATGGGATGCCATCAGCATCGATTTCTGTAAACTACGAGAAGGCCTGCATCTCTTGGTGGCCATCGACGACCACTCACGATACCCCGAGGTCGAGATATTGGAATCCACAGCGGCGGAGGTAGTCATCCCCGCCATCGAGAAAATGTTTGCTACCCATGGTCTACCAACCACTATCAAGAGCGACAATGGCCCCCCTTTCCAGGGGGAGGAATTCAAACAGTATCTGCAAGAACTGAACATCAAGTACCACCACATCATGCCGAGATGGCCCCAGGCGAACAGCGACGTGGAACTTTTCATGAGGACCCTGAACAAAGTACTGAGAGTGTCAAACGCAAACGCCAGCCCGTGGAAAATTGACCTGTACCGGTTTCTGAGGAATTACCGGGTTACCCCGCACAGCACGACGGGTGTCCCGCCAGCCGACCTCATGTATGGCACCGTTATAAAGTCATCGATCCCACATCACTCCAGCAAAACACCGGATGATGTCGACCAGGAGCGCACTGAGAGAAGGAGGACGAGTGCCAATGCACACATGAGTGCAAAAAGGAGGGCAAAACCATCCGACCACCATGTGGGCGACCAGGTGGTCATGCTGCAAAATCTGACAAGGTCCAAACTGGACACCTGATATGAAGAGCTCCCATGGACCGTCAGTGCGAAGCATGGGACCATGGTGACGGTGACGAGAGGATCCCGCCAGGTGACACAAAATGCGTCGTGGTTCAAGGTGGTACCATGCAACTTGTGGACCGATGGTGAAGGCCACCAAGAAGATGAAGCGTCTCTGTCCAACGAAGAAGAGCCCGCGCCCCTCCAGGATGAGGCAACAGCGGGTGACAGGACGTGGGAGCAGTGGAGCGAGCCAGACATGGGAGAGCCGGACAGAGAAGGTGAGCCACCCAATGGGACAGCGGGGGTCAGCCCTAGCCAAGGGGGGTATGGGTTGAGAACTGCTACGAGACCGCCCACCAGGCTCAGAGACTATGTATGGTAGTCATCCCCCTGTGGACTGGTAGCAAGGAGGGTCTTTTGGTACATGAACATTGTTAGCATTTGTTTGAATTGAAGTGCATAGCACATGTTTGTTTATAGTTAAATTTGTTTGAAATAAAGGAGGAATGTTACATCCGCCCTGCATCCCGCTACGCAGTGACGCAGGGCGTTCAAATAAAAGCCCCGACCCCGAGCATGGGAGGCAGTTCCGGGAGAACCAGAGCAGTGTGTGTTGCATGTCTTATTCGCTCCGGCTACAGCTGCGACACGCAGGCTGTGCGGCCTAGCTCCCTCACCGATCCAGTCTCCCTGCGCGCAGAGCCGCGGAGGCTGGATCTAACACACATCATGCATGAAAAGGGGAGGGGCCAGCAAAATGGGGCCAAATTGTTCCAAACACCCTAGTCACAAAAGTGTAGGCAGAGTGGTATTGATTTGAGGCAGTTACTGCAATCCAGTCCTTTGCACAGTCTGTCTTCGCTGCTTTTTTTTTCTGAGGGAGGTGCCTGTTATAAAATCCCTGAGAGGCTGCAGAGCAGAGTGGTGTTGAGTGGAGGAAGTCGCTGCAGTCTGCGCAGGCCGTGTGGATTGTGGCCACTCTCTGGAGGCTTCAAGAATAAAAAGTCGCAAGCAGTTCTTCATGGATTGAGGTCTGTGCACCACACTCATTTCCATAAGAGTTGCAGTGAGTTACCTAAACCTCAAGCCCCTCTGATTATTTGGGATTTACATAGTGACATGGTTGAACTTGCCCAGGGGAATCTGTTTAACTTGCCCACTCATTTGTATGTACGATTTAAGGAGTGGTCAAAAAGGCATGGAAAAGAGCTTGGTCCCTGCAGTCGATCTTGGGCTCATTACAGACGCCGAGAGTTGGTGGCCATCAATCTGCCCCTGCTGCACTCACTAGATAGTGGTGCAAATTTACCTGTGTGCATAGAGTATGCTGAACTTGTATGGGAAATGGAGCCTCTGGGGCTGGGGAAAGTGATTGGACATGGGCCAGATGGCTCGGTACCACGTCCCATGGGGAATTCTTCTCTAAAATTGATATCTCTTTCTTCCTATCACAGGAGAATCGGGTGATCACGGAAAAAGACTGATGGGAGTGATTTAGCCTTTCCTTCCCTTTTTCAAAGATTAGTGTTACCCTGCAAGCAGAAGGGCCATTAACCCCGAGCCAGATCGACAAATATTAAAGTTGTTTAGACTCTCCCCAGATGATGGTGATGGGCCAGTGATATGTTTGTGATTTTGACTCATCTTTTTCTTCATTCAGCTCTCCCCCGATCCCTGTGCTATCTAGGAATTTACATCCTCCATAAGGTGCGCGTAGTTAGGGAGCCCCTCCATGGAACATTCCTTGGTGGAGATAAATCAGGTTCTATGTATCCTGGTCTCCTTGTATGAAGGTTTAAAAATGGAGGTGAAAGCTAATTCAGTGATTCTGGAATCACTCTTGTTTAAATTTGAAAATGTAAAGTTCCACATTTTAGCCAAGGATGTTCTTTTTTTCATGGACTGAGTATCTCAAAGTCCACTGTTATCCCAACAGTGTAACCCTCTGCTGAGTACGTTTTTACTGCCTCGAGTGAAGGGACTGAGTCTCTACCGAAAGATGTAAAAATGGTTTCAAACCAGCATAGATCTGCACCAATGCCCCAGAGTAACTCCTTTTTGGATAGTGTCATCTATTAAGGTGACGTAACCTCCCTTGTGAGCGGATCCTCTGAATGTGAAGTGGTGGTTGGCTCTGGCAATGTAGATTTACCTGAGGCTATGATCAGTAAGAAGCCAACGCTCTCAAATCAGTCAACAGTGCGCCAGGAGGTTGCCTCCTGCAGGGCCATACATATCTCTGAAGGCACGGGTGATTGTATTAAAATCTCCAATGAGACGCCAATAATTTCCACACATGCCCTAAGGGTGAAAGGTATTAAAACAGAGATTCCCTCATAAAGAAATCATGAATAGAAATTCTTTGGATCGGAAAGTCAATACTCAGGCATCTAGGCATTTCCTGAATACACTGTCATCACAGCCGGCAGTGAGAATGGCACTCTCAGAAGCTTCCGGGAGGGACCCGTTTCTTCGGGAGGATGAACCAAAAGGCACCTGGCTCTCGGGAGACTAATAACACCTGGATTAACAAAGGTGCAATCACTATACCCCTCAGCATTAACGCTTCTGGAGATGAAGTTAGATCTACTGCCCCGGGTCTCTCGTAGGGGGCTCTGGTGGCTGCTTCTACGACTCCTTCCTCCTAGAAACAAGGGCCTTGTGAACCACATACTCCAACTCCTGGTTTAATGGTGGGCAATGACTCGGGACTGATGGAAGTAAGATCGGATGCATTGGTGTAGTGCCCTTTAAACATTTGGTGGAATAAGGGGAGTAATGATGGGGACTGCGGATAGTTGCAGTAACAAGTTCTTTAAAATCTTTTACGTTAGCTGAATATTGAATGTCCGGATTCAATGAAATGTAGTCTTGTACACTAAATTAGAGTGTTTTTATGTACTGTTGATATTCTTTTTTTTCGCTTTTTGTATTGTGCATATTATTCAAGATTTTTTTAAAATCTTTTTATACGATGTTTATTGAATATGTTGAAGGTTAACTTGTGTTAACCATTACACATTAAAATAAAAAAAGTGTAGCACATGATTTCGCCAAGAAATGCCCATAGACATTGGGCCTCATTACGAGTATAGAGGTAGCCATGACGCTTTTAGCGGCATGGCTACCCCATACCGGTTCCCGTGTCCGAGTTCCAGGAATAGGGAATTACCGGGCCATTCTGGCCTTGGAGGACCCGGTAATTCCCTTTCCCGGGAACCCGGATCTGGTACATCCCCATGCCCATAGGGCTCAATGGGAATGGGGAGGATGCTAGCAATGGGCCTGTTAATGACAGGCCCGTTGTTAGCATCCTGGCCTGCTAGCGGGTCCCGCTAAGGTTGCCTGGTTTCACCAGATGGCCTTAGCGGGACCTGCGAGCAGACCTCGTAATGAGGCGGTAGAGGGATAACGGGGCCGGCAGCTCTACCGGCGCCGTTATCCCTTTACCGCCTTCCTCGTAATGAGGCCCATTGTATCCAATCAAAAATTGTACAAGTGGCCTAATAAAATGTGAACACGTGATGCCTCCAGCAAAATAATTGACACATCCAGCTACAAATGGAAAACTAAACGGAGTAAAGGCCTGCACATTGACGCAGGGACACCTTTTTCAAGATGGAGGGCCAGAGTATTGTGAGGAGGATAAAAAGTATTTAGGAGAGGAGGGTTTACCAATTCGAACTCACAGATGAAGTGGTCATCTTGAGGTACCGATTTCCCACCATAGTTAACTCTAGAGATGGTAAAGAGTGTGGGAGGCTCACTTCACCTACATGCAAGGACATGCCCTCATACCACTAATAAAGTGATTATAAGCCTTGCAATGTTTTGCTTCTGGCTCCTTCATTATGAAAAAAGACACCACTGTGGGGATCTACCAGCCCTTACAGTCTCAGGCTCTACACCTGGTCCCAAATGAGTCCTCTGCATCTGCTAGGCTGTAAGTAACATTGCTTAGTGATGCATGTATGTGGACAGAAAAGGTTAGTGCATTTTGATACGTGCCTGAGTTCCCTTAGGCGTGCAGTGTCTTTGATTACACTAATACAGTTCTCACACCCCATTCAAACACAGCACACCTGTACAGGAATAGGAGACACTGATCTTCAATGAATGTTTAGATGATGTACGATGCTTGCATCATTATCATGAATAAGAAGGCTGACTAGCTGTGTTTTACACAAAACAGCTATATCTACAGGAACTCTGATGCAGCACAACAACTTGAGGCAGGACAGTACAGTGAAACATGGTTGCTTGCTAGTAAGTCAAGGCAGTAGGCATTCCACACATGGACATATGAACATATGGCATGGCACACCACATGATGATACTATTATCCAAAGCAGACAATAGAAAACCCCTGAAAAGTCACCTTCTCATCCCTTCCGGGAAGCTAGAGAGCAGAAGTCAGATACATAAAAACAAGTCACACTTGGTGAATATACCACTTTGGCCTACTATAAGACATTCCGACTGCATGCAACATCATATTTGCCTGTGCTATGCCACATAGCATTACACTCAGGTATGGCCTGCAAATGGTTCTGTCCTGATTTGCACAATCAGCCACTTTGTAATACCACATACTGCAACAGATAGAGTGAGTGTTGCAGCAGCAGGCTTAAGGCATGACCTGGTTGCAACATTGATGGATTTCTAGGATTTGATTGTTTTACCAGGAAAGAGTATGAGCCTTTTTTCCCACTCTTTCATGTATTTTGATGTGTGTTTTACTTTTGTGTTCTTTGGTTATGGAGTTTTAAAACAACTCCATAGGCATCATCTTATTCTATGTGTCACACAGCACCTTCAGTGCGGTGGCGCAGTGATGTCTTTCAGTTTTTCCAAGGTTTAAATACCTTCTCTGGGACTGAAAACCATATCCCAGAGCCTGTAAGGTTACATTGACTTTACTAGTCTCTTTAAATGTACTGACCCAGCACACACTATCATCCTATAGGGTGCTGGTGGGGTTGCCTAGCTTCCCCTCAGTCAAAACACTCATGCAACAGTCAAATGTTACCCTTTCCTATTCTAAATGGCTGGTGGCAGTAGTTTAGATCAAACTACCATGATGTTTCCTGACCGCGACAACGGTAGCTAAAAATCGGGTCAGCCATGCTTTTCAATATGGTGCCCAAGACCTATCTGTAAAAAGACTCTAGTCAACTTTTTTCACCATTTCTTTTAGGAAAGGTCCTTCTTGTGTTTGTCTCATCGAGCCAAACCAGGTTTGGTCCCTTTGTTTGTTGGCCTTTGGCGGGCTTCAGTGCTGAAGTGTCTGGGGTGGACAGGATGTGAGGGAGGTGCCTGAAACTCCCTGTTCTTAGTCTCCTAGGAGACCTGAATGCACTCAGGCATGATTGGCCGGCTGTCTGTTCGGCAAGGACATCCACCCTGCTGTGTGAGTGACAGCCAGGCTGGAATGAATGGGGGAAAACTGTTTAAAAACAGGTCTCTGTGACTTGGAAAGTAGAGTCAACCACTGGAATCAAAGAACCGAAGACGAGCTGAAGGAAGAGGACTGCTGCAACCCCTGGACGACCAGCGAAGCCCTGCTGCAGGTCCGAATTGCCTAAAACTCCATTGACAGAGTAGCCCTTTAAGGTTAACTTCTTCCCTTGAGTTTGGTGGGAACAACCAACTCGCAAGCCACCTGGACACCGTCCCAATCTGGTTGAATTTTCATCAGAGTGCTGTTGAAAACGGGATAGCCAGAGAGAAAGAAACCAGCTCGTGGACTTTAAGACACTCACACCTTAAACCAACGTCTTGCTAAAGCTTTTGGCCTCATCCCTGGGCAGTGCAGGAACCTCCCGATGTGCTCATTCTTGTCCCCATGACTGAAGCTCAGGAACAGCGAGATGTGCTCGAACTGCTAGGAACAACTGCCTCATGTACAGCTCTTCTTCACTAACAAGGTACTGTGCAAACGTGGTCCGGAAATCTTTTCGGCCATTGCGAAAGTTTGTGGAACTTTCCTCAACTTCTAAGGCCTGTCCTTCCCTACACATTCGTCAAACTTTTCGCCTAGCCAACTTCTTCCAAACTCCATGGCAAAGACTTAACCGTTTACTACCAGAACTGTGCTATCCTATACAAAGACTCTGAACTATTGAATTTGGGCCAGGCCTATGAACTGAATTGCTTGTTGTAGTTTACTGAAACCCTTTGCCCTGCCTATACAAGTATTTGTGCTGTCTATTCTTATAACCTTGTCTTTTTACCCCTTTATTAAGTATCTGAAGTGCCATTTTGCTCCCACTTCAGGGGAGCTGAACTTGTTCATTTACTTTCAGGTTGTGTAATTGTGGTTTATTAGTGTGTGATATTGAGCTGCTCTTGCTAGTGTAATGTTTTCAAACTGACTGTGTAAATAAATGTATATTCTTTTACCAAGAAGCCTTGAGTAAGTGTTTGTGTGAATCACTGTAATTGTTGGTCATTTGTGTTACTTGTTCTACTGCTCACTTTACTCTTGAGATAAGTCTGGCTGCTCAGCCATCGCTTCCACTTTACTGTACAGTACAGGCTTGTACCAAAGGTGAAATTGTACTTACACGTGTAGTCTTAATTGTGTGTAGTGTTCCCAAAGAGTACTGCACATGATTCTGCCTAACATGCTCTAACTTGAGCCTGTGATCATGGCAGCCATGTACCCCTCTAGTGCGGCTGCTTTTCAGTTAGTGGCAGTAATTCTATCTGTATGTTGCTGCTCCGAAAGACCTCTTTGCCGTTGTACAATATGATACAAGCTATTGGCAGTTCACTCAGCTCAGGCCTGGTCTAACATGCCTCTACTATCAAGGTCTGCCTGATATCAGTGATATGGTTTGTCAATCAATGGACACTGTCCCCAATCGTGGATCAGAAGGAGAACAGTTGTTGTTTTCTCATGTTCTCCTCCCAGATGGCGCAGGAGCATACATGTGACCTAATTATGCATGGCTGATATGCACAAGATTGGTGCACTGGGTGTTGGGTCAGCTGGTGCTGTCACTGACTATACCTCCTGATTCTGTACGGGCCTTCGCTGTTACCTGTTGTTCCTACTCCAGTCAAGGTGTTAATGCAGACATCCAGGAAATGCCACTCTTCCGTGCAAACCCAATCCAGAGGTGGCACAGATGAATCATTTTTGCCAATGCAGGCTTATTTTTCATCTGCATCTGTTTAGAGGGAATGGTCATTGCTATTTGCCTGAATAGGCATGCACCTGTAATCATCAGCTACGAATTAGAAAATGTCTACATTGATCATTGATCCAGGAATTGTAAGCCAATACAATCCTCATTACTTGGCAATTAGACAAATTCTTACATCTACTAGAATGTATTATATAGGGATCATGAAAAGTCATATACACCTTTTCTCATGACCCTATGGAAATGGCTATATGCCTGGTTTTATATGCATGGATTTTGCTATCTTGCCACACATGCATGGCATCAGTGACATTGACTATGAGGCACATCAAAAATGTACCCTGGAATCATTTTTTTCAGCACACCAGGAAAGCATGGCCAGATATAAAGAACACACGGTCACAAGATCCGTGTTGTTTGCAACTTCACATCTATGTAAAATGTAAGGAATCGGATGTCACATGCAGGAACACAAATTAGCCTCCTCATGTCAGTCATCCTAATGTATATGCTACTAGCAAAGGTACCCATACTCCGAACGGGTTCTGTAGACTCACATGATAACACTTTCATTAATTGTTGAAAAGGAAGGATCCTGTAGGTGTCTGTTCCGCCTCACCCTTGCATAGTGCAGTTCATTGCGGTGCATTGTGCTGCAAATATCTGAGAAATCATGCATCCTAGGGCCTTGAAATGTGGTTTTGTTCCTCGTGTCGGGACCCGTTGAGGAACAGAAAATGTTCTTTCCCTTCCCGGTGCACATGGTTCACAGCTTCATTGGCAGGTACCATCTCGCAAAAATCCTCTGGAAAAGTTTTTTCACCTGATGCGGCAAAAATATTGGTTTAAAGCATTGCAAAGCTAGTTTAGAAACACAATTTTTTCTGTCCCTTCCCAGTGGTGAACATGGTTTACGGCTTGGTTGGCAGGCCCCATCTCGCAAAAAGCCTCTGGAAAAGGAATTTCACCTTTGCTGCAAAAATGTGGAAACCTCTGGAATTCTACCTGCCACAAACTCACCTTCACCTCTCAGGTCCATTCGCCTCTCATACATTTTTTGTTTTCCTTCCCGGTGAACATGGTTTATGACTTCGTCGGCAGGCCACAAACCCACAAACACATTTTGACTTTTGCTGAAATCTGGGAAAAGAGGTGGGGTGTCCAAATGTCATATAGCTAGTAATGTCTTTAGTGTCCTAGCAGGTATCTATGTAAAATTTGGTGCAGATTGGTGAAACAGTGTGTAATTGTATAAGGAACAACGCTTTGCTAAGCTACAAACCCACAAACACATTGTTAATTTTGCTGAAATCTGGGGAAAGGGGTGGGGTGTCCAAATGTCATGTAGCCAGTAATGTCTGGAGCGTCCTATCAGGTAACTGTGCAAACTTTGGTGCAGATTGGTGAAACAGTGTGGAATTGTATAAGGAACAACGCTTTACGCCACAAACCCGCACACAACCTTTGACTTATATATATATATATAGATGTAGTGGAGAAATGTTGTATAAACACTGCAGCAGCCAAGTCCAAAAGATCGCCCCCCACAAAAGTCAACATAGAACCTCCATCACTAGCCAGAAACTGTCGAAATATCTCCATAGAAAGCCTCCAACCTCTCATCAAAAATATTCTTGGCGAGCCAAAAGTTAACAACCTCAACCCAACATACCTATTTGACCTCTATAACAACACCCTCAAGTCACCCTTAGACATTGTCGCACCTCTCAAACTCAGGAAACCTAAGCCCCAAGCACACCTCAACAAATGGTTTACTCCCGAGCTGAAAAACCTCAGAACCTTAAAAAGAGCTGCTGAAACCATCTGGCGAAAATCGCCATCCACCACTAACAGAACAGCGTTCACGCTCGCATCCGCGATTTACAAAACAGCCATCCTGTCAGCCAAAAAACACTCATACGATACTAGAATTCAAAACTCCAATTCCAGAACCAAAGAATTATTTAGCATCCTAAAAGAGCTGAAGTCCCCAGCACCCCCCACCCAAGACTCTATCTAAAATGCAGAATGGTGCACCAAAATACAGCAAGCTCTAGCAGACAAAATCACCCTCCTCCAAAACAAAATCAAAGCTAAAAGGCTAGCCTTCAAAAGGACCGCCAATTTGCCAACCTCAGCTATGACAGAACAACCCCCCCTTGTCCACCTTTCTCCTTCTCCCAAGTAACACGTAAGGAAGTTGAAAACATAAAAAGCCTAAAACCCTCACATTCCCAGACTGATGTCTGCCCAGCCACCATCATCAAGGATGGAGCCAAAATCCTAGCCCCCTTCATAACCACCGTGATCAATGCCTCTTTCGCCTCCAATCAGGTACCCCAAAATCTCAAGGAAGCTTGGCTCATGCCACTACTAAAGGAAGCCAACTTGGACCTGAACATCCCCACTAAGTATAGGCCTATCACCATGGTCCCCTTTCTCCTAAAGATCCTGGACCGGGTGGCATACTTGCAAATCCAGAAACACTTAGATGAGAACAACCTCCTTGTCCTTAGACAATCCGGATTTAGACCCAGACATGGGACCAAGACTGCTCTCCTAGACCTAAAGATTCAAATGGACGAGGCAAAGGATAAAGGCAAACTTGCAGTCCTCCTATTACTAGACCTATCTGCAGCCTTTGACCTTGTCAACCACCAAATCCTGACCAAACACCTCTCCACTGCCACAGCTTTCTCCCCCAATGCATCGGATTGGATCGAATCCTTCCTAGCAGACCGCACTACCAGAGTCTTTTCACCCTCAGCCTGTGCAGACCCAACTCCAACCCTGTGCGGTGTCCTGCAAGGCTCTTGCATGTCACCCACTTTATACAATATCTTTACGAAGCTCCTCTTCGACCGCCTTGACAACCTGGGTGTTGTCTATACTAACTACGCTGATGACACCCAAGTCCTCATCCACCTCACTGGCTGCTATGACCATGACTCCAATTTACTCAAGAGTATCTATCTCGAAATCCAAGCCTGTATGGCTGACAACGGTCTTTGTCTCAATGACGACAAGATAGAGCTGATGATTGTAGGCTCTCAGGCACACCTGAGCAAACTTGACCGCAGTTACTCATCTTTCATTATCGACAACATAATTAGCGTCTCCAGAGAGATAAAAAACCTGGGGGTTTACCTCGATTCAACCCTCTCCCTCAGAAAACAGGTCAACAGCATTGCATCCTCTACAGCCTACACAAACAAACTAATATATAGCTGCAAATCTTTCCTATCCACAAGTAGCTGCTTAACACTAGCCAGAGCACTCGCCCTGTCCAAAATTGACTACTGTAACACACTTTTCCTCGGCACCTCGGAACACAACCTCAACAAACTCCAGGTGCTCCAGAACAACTCACTACGAGCAGCACTTAGCCTCCCGAGATCCTGCCACATTACCACACACAGACAAAACGCCAACTGGCTGCCCATCCGAGACAGAATTACACTTCGTACCCTGGCCATCACGCACAAGTGCCTCACCAATTCCGCCCCGAAATATCTTGCAGATAAACTCTGCCTCCACCAAACCACCCGCATCACCAGATCCTCAAACTCCTCAAACCTAATGATCCCAAGATACAACCTAAAATGAGCAGGCGGCGCCAGCTTCCCAGTTCAAACAGCCAAATGATGGAACGCCATCCCCACCACCCTCAAAAAGGAACCATCTTTCCTTACCTTCAAAGCTGGCATAAAAACCTGGCTAAACAATAACCCTTCCCAGTAAAGACCAGCCAACTCACTTTCAGTTCCCATTGTAACCAGCGTCCACCGCTGCATCATCACCTGTGTATCTTGTAATCAACCCTACTGTAACCAGGGTCATTGTATCTCGTAATCGTCCCAACTGTAACCAGAGACACTCCTTTTGTTATTTATTTGCATAACCTGCATACCTGCTACAGCCAATAACCTATATTCTCAAGCGCCCAGTTACCCTTGGGTTTGGCGCGCGATACAAGTAATAAACAAATACAAATATACATATAAATACAAATACAATGCCCTCACTGATCACACATACATTAACACAGACAGCACACTGAATTTTGCATGGTGTCATATGACTGCGGCGCTGCTGCATCCAGTCCACCTTTTTTTTTTTTTTACTCTGACTGTATGCAGCATCCCAACTTCAACAACTTCCACATGTAACAACTAATTTGCTGTGGCTGGACATCCCCTGTGGCACCAACATGAGAATGCTGGTTGGTGAGGTTTTTTCTTGTGCCCCATCATGTTCCGCCAGTGCCCATTCACCTGTTTGGTAGCATGTACAGCCACTCCCAGTTCTTGCCCAAAATACTGGCTTCTTGCCAATGGCAATAACATAAGGTGTCAAGATGCTCTGACAAGTAGACAATGATTGCATCTAACTCAGCTTCTGTTCTGTTTTTAGCTGTTTGGCCTTACTCTCATTCGTGGCCACTCTGGTTTTCAATGGGTGGCATTGGATGCACCTGGATGCTCACTGGTGCAGTTTTTCAGCCTTCAAAATGTTTAATTGCTACAACATGTTTTGGGGATACTACAATTGTGCTCGTTTCAGCTGGATGTGGTTTGTTGCACACATTTTTTACATGCTGTGATGTGTGCTGTGTCATTTGCGAATAATAAAGCATGTGTATCTGACATTTGCACATGTTTGAAATACTGCCACCTGGTGTAATAGCCCCAGCTTTTTCTTATTTCCAATGTATAAAATAATGCAGCTAATTCTGTCTTTGAAGGAAGGAAGATTAGTGTAAATAGGTACCTTTGATGATATAGTCTCCTGCTACCCTCAGCCACAGCCCTGCACTAGAACAGGGAAGGTTCTTAGGTCACATGAGCATCCATAACAGCTCCTAGAACAAAAAGTGACGGCAGGTGAGGGTGTTTTATAGTCCTCTGGACCTATTATACAAAGCCTAACATGTATCCCTTTGTCATTCGGGTTGGAAGTGAACTTTTCAATATAAGCCATGCCTAGTTGTGGCACAGTGACTACTAAGAGTGCTACAATTATACAGCCAAAGCAAGTTGGTGTCATACAAGTATGAACTCTATCAGCAGGATTTCAGCACTGTCATGGCTGGTGTGGATCATAGTCTGGCCTGATTACTCCACCAAAACCATTTGGAACAATGACCATAAACTTGCTTTCTTAGGTACTCCACTGGAAGGCTAATACCTTCATCCAGAGCACAGACACAGACCCATAGGATGTCTCCAGGAAACAGATGATTCAAAGGCAACACTGACATAACAAAGCCACACTTACATCAGGCTGTTGAGCACTGGTATGCTTTCAAAGTCAGCAGACATGGGAAGGGGGCAAAACTTAAGAATCCAGAATAAATAGCTGGGCAGAGAGATGGTTTCCACAATGCCTTTTCCAGTGAGAGCTCTTTACCACTTCCTACCCTTCCTCCCATTTCTTGAAGGACAAGGCACTCTGGGTATGATGTCAAAAGACAAAGGGCACTTGTTGCAATAGCCTGGATTGAGCCCTATTAGCAATTCCCTGTGAAATGTTGCATTTTTAAGGAAATTAAATCATCCCCTTCTTCAAATTTACTTTGGACTCTTACAAGGACAAGGAGGATTCCCTGAACCTCTTTTCGGTGTACAGACTGCACAAAAGTCCTCTACTATAGAGATGAACACATAAGGTATCCAAGGCAGTAGCACGGTTTGTCCAATAATCATCAATAGGAAATATTGGGGCTGAACTGCTGTGTCGCAAGCACTCCCTGCTGGCTACACTGGAATCAGAAGCCTGTTCTTTTGAGGGGAAGGATACTCTATTTGTGTGGGTCAATCTGCCTTGAGTGGAAGTGCATCATTGATAGACTTGTCCTAGTACTGGATTGGTGCTCCCAGCAACAGAGGATTCCAGAAGCTACTTCGAATCCTGCTTTACTGCCTCAAGACATCTTTGGACCAGATTGACCGTGTTCGACATACACTGCAAGATGCAACAGGACCAGTGTTGCTGCTTTTGGCACGCTATTAACCTTAACATTATTTGCTGCATTTTGAGACATCCAGGTGCTGGGTCAACCTATTAAAAAGAGCTGACTTGGCTTGACTAGATTGTGGCCTCAAAATCATGGGAGCAACTGACTTGAGCACTGATTCAACTGCTGGAAGCCATTGACTCATTGTTTTGTGTGCCGACTCGACCCAGCCGAATCATCGTCCCGCCACAGAATTTACTGTTGCCCTAAACCACTCGAATGAATCGTCTCGCTATCTCAAATGTTGACTTGTACCATCAGGTTCTGCACCTTAAAACTGACTGGATGCCAAAGGCCAGTGTGATTACATTGATTGAAACCTCTCAACACCAGCTTGACTGTGGCAAAAGAACCTAAGTGTCCAGCTCAATGCTGTGCTATGCCTAAAACAATAATACAGGTACTGTACAGAGGCTCTGTGCCCCAGGTGCCAGGGAAGACATTTCACCAAAATGCCTGGGGTAGCGGAAATGACGCCACATGACTCTTGACCACTGATGACTTCACAGGAAGTTATGTCATTTGACCCCACCCCGAAGTGATATCATGGAAAGTGATGGAACACAACCTTTCACCCCTTGACAAAACAGGAAGCAACATCACATAACATTGTTCATAAGAACACTATGAAAAATATGGTTACAAAATCACTGTAATGTGATATACATTTCATAAAAGAATAGATCACTGTATGCATTGTTAATATCAGTGTGTATAGTCCCATATTACCAAATTACTGTGAATGCAAGCAGACGTTCAAGGCCAAATGATAATGATGTGTTATTATATAGCTCTTACACTTAAGCGCTTTATATAGAACAAATATACATAGAATATCACCCAACCCGTGTTGGTACTCATTTATTGACCTCAGAAGAATAAAAGGCTGAGTTGCCCTTGACGGGATTCAAACCTGCAAATCACAAACACATGGCAGCGGTGAGCGGTCAACCCACTGAGCTATCTTACCAGCTATAGCTATTTTAGCAGCTATAATAAAATGAGCACTTATATGTCTGAGTATTCTCAAAGTCAGAAAGAAAATGACACTCTGTAGTAGATACCATTAAAATGATAACTGACATTTAACAGCAGGCAAGTTCGTCTGCTGGTCTGGTACAAACTTGGCAACATCAAGCCTGCGTGGATCTACTTTTCAGGCTTCAGAGGTTGGGAAACTACATACCATTGGGAGGGTACATAACTGTGTATTAAAGAATTTAGAGTAGTGCACTCACACAGCATCCCATACTCTGAGCACTCTTTTCCTCAAACATTCAAACAAACATCCTGAACAGAATGCCAGGGAGATAGGAAAGATAGACGCATTACAACAAAGCATTAATTGTGGCAATATTAAATCAAGGGCCACTTTATGTGCTAGGGTCAAAATTCCTACACTGTACAGGAGCTATAAGGCACATGGATTTTGTCAAGTGACCGAGGACACCGAGATGCAATGTCTTGTGATGAATGTAACAGAGACAACAGCAGAAAGAACATGCTATCGCTGCAACTTGCAAAAAGCAAAATACATAATCATAAATTGATGCTTATTCTACTCTAAATGATTTTTTGAAGTTTTTGTCTGTATTGTGAATTTGAGGTGTTTAAGAACAGACTGCACACGTGACTCACCCCCCTGAAGTGTGTCCGAAATACACCTTTAGTGAGTCTAGCAATTATTGTATAGAATTCTAGAAGACAAAACAGTTGTTATTCCTATATTCTTTCTTATTTGGGGTCACTGGTCAAAGTGCTACACTTGTAGAAAGCCCTGTTTTTTTCCCCAGGCTTGAACAAGAAAGCCAGACACTCCAGAAACAAAGAGCCATATGGCACTGACCACACAGCCCAGGAGAAGCAAGTTAAAAACAAGGAAAAAGAAAAATATTTGTTTTAGGAATTTTTATAGGGCTAGCAAGGGAGACCACAAGGGTAGCAAGGGAGACCACAGGGGACGCAACTGGGACCCTGGTGACCCCCAAATGATGACCCTGCCTGGTCCACGTTTCTGGAACAGCAATGACATTTAGGCCCACTTTCCGAACCTTTTTCTTCACAAACATATCCTTGAACAGAGACATTCTTGCTAATCTATTGCCTACAAATCTTTGCTCATTTCCTCAGAGTTCCCTTTCACAAATGTAAGTATTACCTGGGTTTTTCTCATGTTTTCTAATTAGTTGATTGCATACTATTGTATTGATTAAAAGTGTATATGTGTATAGAACCTTGATTGCACATTCATTTTTTTTGGAACATGTATAATTAAGTTGTTTAGATTGCTATAGCTATCAGCTCACACTCATCCTAAAGATACAGCTTGGCCTTGGCTCATGTTACCAAAAGACATAAAGGAGGTACACCTTTTGTATTGTGCTTGTTTGATCTTTCTTATTGGGATCTTGGAGGGTTTAGTGGTAGTGTGGCGTGGAGTAGGCAGCTTAGCCACTAAGACCAATAGTCATGTGGTTACAACAAGAAATATGCACACTGCATAAGATATGGCATACAATACATGCTTATTTGCACATCGTATGAGGTCCAATGTGTGCTTTCTTATGCTTGCCACATTTACATATGCTTTCTTTTAAATCCATGCATCACGCTGAGAGAAAAAATTGAGCATGTGTGTATTTTCACAATCATTCATCTCATTGAGATGTGTATGTTTTGAAAATCTGTCTGAGAGAGCATATTTTAAATGGTAATGTGCAAATGTATTTCAAAGATTTCCTCAGGGTCCTCTCAGATATGCTGTAAGCATTTCCACATCTACTGCCGTGTTAAGACTTTATGTATCAGGAATATGGAAGCAGGTGAAACTCCAAGATGCAAAATTGACAGATCATGCTTGGAAGGTTTGCAATTAATGAAAACCATGGCCATTTATGTCGGATAACCCTTCAGTTCTAACCGCCTGGCATGACATTAGGAAGAACAATTTCCAAAGGCAAACTAGGGTTTCTCCTGCCCCAGGAGGGCAATCCATGTGTAACTGCTAGCTGGCATCTCATCTCGACTAGACAACAAACAGCTCAAGACATGTTTCAGCTTCATTGGGCATCACCAGTAAGGTTTAGCTTGGCTCTCCTGACGCAGTCAGATCGGGACCAATGGGAACATTTTCCAGCCATTACTCATGTGTTTTGCACACAACTTTGGTACACATGGGCCTTTCTGGGTTTGTTGCAGTGCAAATCTTTGTGAAACATGCCCATTGTGTGCAATATTCATGACTACTGATTCACAGACATAGCCATTGATTACATTGATTTGTCCATAACTGCAGATGATTACCTAACACAAATGCATCCAGAATCCCAGCATCAGTTTCACAGAACAGCAATTAAACATAGATAGTTAGCCGGCGTTGTGAGCTTTCTGGACGCAGTAGAGGAGATGGTACATCAGAGATCCCCTCTACCATGCACTGGCTTGAGTTATGGCATGTACAACTTTCAAGAGTGATTGATATATTACTTGCAAGCTATCTTAAAACTTTTATGGATATCTGTGAAGGAGTGAAATCCCAACTCAGAGCTGTAGACTTTGGCGATAGAGACCACCTTCCCAATATTAGTGTACAAAGGTTACCAGGACCCCTGAATGATGAAATCACATATACCACATAATTTCAGAAAAAAACAGCTCCGTTGGGATGGAAAAGAAATGGTGAAATGTGGTCCAAACGGCGAAACAAAGGGATTCTAGATCAGTGGTCTTCAAACTGGGGGGCTGGCTCTACAAGAGGGCCCGGAAAATGTGCAGTTGGGCCTCAGACTCTTTAGAAAAGGTTGAAGATTACTGTTTGTGTACATAAAACACGGTTTCTGTGACTGATTTTCATAGGTAATATAAGCAGTTGAAAATCTACTTATATTTTAAAGAGCCTCGGCTCTGTTGCACATACTTTGGGCCCTTCAGGGGGCCAACCCCTAGGTGAAGGGCCCAGAAATAAAATGTTTACTCAGGGGGGATTGGTATGAAAATATTGAATAGCACTGCTCTAGATGAAGGAGGAAAATGGCAAGAGCAAACATTGAACGCAGAGTTGTGAGAGTTCATTGTCAGGGACTCGGAGAGCCACATACCTTGCCCAAAAGTCTACCCACAATGTAGCTAGAGAAGTGAGCAGTAGCAGAAGGAAGCAGAGATGGCTTCAGGAACCTGGACCAGCAGAAGAACAATGAGTAGGCAAGGTAGAAACCATAAAGTGACAACATGGAGCAATGAAAAAGGCAAGAACCCTGCCTGGATGTAAGACAGCCACTGGCCATCGTATCTGCTTGGTCAAATGTGGAAGTTAAGGAGAAAGGTACATTTCCACATGCTATTGGACAAACACCTTACATGGAATAGAGCGTAGGCCCAGTCATTGCAAGGAATTGAAAGTAGGAATGTAAAAATGATCATTAAAATACAGAGCCAAGCAAATGTGTGGTTCCATGTTTGGAAGCATGAGTGCAGTAAGCAACACTGAGAGTAGAAAAGCAAATAGCAGGCTGGCAGTGGAGGAGAAAACAGCTGCAGAAGGAGGTTAGCCAGGACTAGAGCAAAAGCTTCAGACATATTCTACACATCCTACAAGAGGAGTTCAGACTGAGAAAGGGCTTAGAATTAAAAAGCCTGAAGTATTTGAGAAAGTGGGAATCACTGCTGAGTTCATACCTGAGAAATAACCTAAACAGCTTGAGCCCTTTGACTTGCCGAAGCACTTAGTCTACCAATCTCTATGAAGAGGATTAGAATGTCAAAGGGAGATTAAAATAGACAAATAATCTCAAGAGAAATCTGTATAGGTGAGAAGGGGATCAAGTCCAGTAAAGAAGGTGTAAAAGATTTAAATAACCCTCAGAGTGGGACGGACACCATATCCATGTTAAAAGAAAGTCGGAAGAGTGGTGAAAGATCCCCCAATTGAGAAGGTGTAGGCCAACCTAACACTCATAGTGTACCTGGGCACTATGGGCATCATCACGAGTTGGGCAGTAGCCCTTAAATGCAGTGGTAACTGTATTACCACTGTATTTAACGGCTGGCCATGTCACGAGTTGGGCCCTAAATGGGCTGGTTTAACTACAGCTTTTTTCTGGAGGTGCCCTGTTTTTGGTGCAATTACTGCTGGCTGTATTATCCAATGGGGAATGGGTATTTACCATTAATGCCCAACCCGTGATCCGACGGTAATAGCACCGGACCGATTGGCACTAATGCTATTACATTTGGGCGGTATTACAGCCGGGATACTGCCTAACTCGTTATGAGGCCTTATATCGCAAGATCCGAAAGAAGTGCATGTGCTAGACTCTATCCTTCTTGCATGGATTACAAATAGGAAGCACAAAACTATGGTGCCATGAAGAAGACCCGTGGCAAAGAAGCATCTGGGTGCTAGATTCCTGTAATTGTGAACTGATACAGAAAGCTGCTGATCACTATATCACCGAGGCTGTGAAAGTTATATCCTTGAGAATGGATGTTTCTAGAGAACGTTGGGGAGCTCAGTGATTGTTCTGTTTTATGGAAAGCTTCACTTCCCAAAGCCATTTATCCCATCCAAATCCTGTATGTTTTTATAAAAAGAGGGCATCATAACTTCTTCAGTCGCCTTGTTCTTGTTGATTCAAAGCACAAAGTAAAATGCAACAAGAAACATGAATAATGTCTTCACACAGGAATAACTAGTGTGCTAATCTTTCATGAATTTTCTGATCTTTTGTGGTATTTACTCTCTGAACACATTTTGGGTAAGTATAATGTTTAAATCAGAACAGTAATGAAAATATAATGTAGCGTCATGAAACTTGAAATTTTGTACACCATGCCTGGTGTGTGGGTGTGTCTGATGTATATATCCAAAGGGTCCAAGAACCACTTTATCTCCAACATTACTCATTTATGTATGCAGTTTTCCAGTTTTATCTGACAAGATTTGGTAACAGCATGACATTAGAGACCGCTATTCAAACTGGGCTTTATACAAGATTGCAATTAAATATAATGAACTATCCTCCTTTCTGTTGTCCATGCATGTAGATACAATATCATTTCTATATTAATGTTATGCAATAGTTACAAGAGTTTTTCTGATTCCAACAACTGCAACATAGTGTGTTCAAGGCAATACTATCTTGAACTTCACCAAATAGTACAACACAACTGTAGATACAATTAGGCAGCAATTATATTTGGGGTAGCCAGGGGCGCCAGCTGCTGCCCTAGGCTACTCCCTTGGTACCCTTGGTACTGACCTTGTGACCCCTGGTTCAGTGATTGCAGGGATAGTGCAAAAATGAACATAAAGAGGGCTCTGTGCGAGCCATATTTACTTTTTGGGGTCCTATCCCTTATCCAACACCATGCACCTCAGCAACTTCTTAGTGGGTGCAGAGTGGCCAGGGGAGCAAAATGGTTGGGAAATCATCATTCACACGCTCAGTGCATCATCCGGACGTTGTTAACTAAGTACATGTGGAAAGAGGAACAAATAGAAACCAGAAACAAATGGCGAAGCACAGTGGGTTGTCAAAACTGGAAGCCCCAAATCCATAGACATAAGTAATCTATCTAGGTAGGTAATGGGATGTGAAAGTGTCAGCAAGTGTAGGGTTTGGGGTAATATACTGTACGTTAAACCATAACTTACGTGTGTTGACCGCACGTCGTGTGAGTGGGGGAGCGGTGGGTTATTTGAGGCTGCACTTTGTAGTAATTTATGGTTTTGTCAACCATGCTTACCTCATTGCCTTTTAGTTTGACCGTGTTGGTTGTACAAGCAACATAGATATACAATATGGATGTATCTGACAGAGTGTAAGGTGAGCAGGATTGGGGAAGAGGAGAGAGGAGATATGGAGGGACACCACATTGAACGAAAAAAAAAACATTATTTGACCAACAGGAGTCAAACTAAATGTCACCAAGGTAAGTGTCGTTGATGAAACCACACAGAACTGCACTTGGTATATGATGGCAGCAACTAGACATGTGACAATGCAGCTTACTTGAGGTGGCTATACCTGGAAAATAAGGCACTAAATGGCACTGGGTGGCACTAATGGGGCATTTAAGTCTGTGCTTGGCATATAATGAAAATAACTGGACAAGTGAGGCTGTCCCTCACATGTGCTGACTATCTTTAGAATAGAAGCCATTAACTGTCTTTGAATTACATCACAGTTGCATTTGGGAGTGAAGTTGGCATATCATGGCAGCCACTGGACATGTGAGTCTGTCTGTTCTATATGCTATATAGTTCATATATATGTTGCATTGGCTGACCTTATCCAGCATTGCTGGGACATATGAACCTGCATTTGATACTTTATGATGGCAGCACCTGAACATTTGGGACTGCACATTACTTATGCTGACTATACCTGGGATAAGAGACATTAACTGGCATTCAGCCCCACTTCTGAAGTACTGGTTGTTGCACTAAGCATTTGAGGGCAGCACTGTGATATGCCAAGCTCTACCTTACATGTTATGACTCTATCCGGCATGCAATGCTATATAAATAATAAAATAGAAGCATCTGCTTATAGTAGTCTGCTCTTGGCATATGATGGCTGTACCTTGCCAGGTCGTGCTGTACCTTGCATATTATACTTATATCTGAAATGTGATGTCATATACGTGACAGTATGTGCATGCAGGAGCCTACGCCTGGCATATTGTGGCAGCACTGTTGAATGTGGGGCAGTACTAAGCTAGTAACTATAACAAACATGTAAGGCTATAACTACTATACAATGACACTGAATTGGGAGATATTACTCTAGCAGGTACAGGACCACATGACACCCAACATGTAGTTTATGAGTGTACTCTAGACATATTATGAACCCACAGTTGGCTTTTGAAATCAATATCAAAGTTAAAATATGAGTGGTAACTAATTTAGTCTTGTGGTTGTTTATTTTACAGCATCATGCATAATCAACATAAATGCACTATTTGGAAAGACATGTGCAGAGAGGAAAAAGGGCTGCCTTACACCCCATGCATACAATGCTTTTGAAAAAAAAAATATATAATAAAAAAATAATATAAAATATAAAATATAAAAATAGTAGTACAACTAAATTATGCCACTGTCCATCCGTCACAAAGTAGGCTGGCATGTTTGTACTCATCACTCTGGGTGTTGCAGCACTCACACTGCACATGGGACTGTACTCCTTGTTGTGGGTGTATCATGCCACATCCCTCCCATTGCTGGTGCTATAATAGCACTGAGAGTGGCAGCTCTCAGTTGCAACATAACATTAGATAAGATGGGTTTGGTAGCTGGACTGCTTCTGGCACTGCTGTGTGGGCTGACGGTAAAACCTTCCAACAGGGCTTCAGATATTGCTTCATATGCAGCAGAATGCAGTAATCCACCTACACGTGAGCTCTGGGAGCTGAAGCCAACAAAAAATAGACCTCACTGTTTCTGTTGCAATATAGACTTCCAACAGTGATCAAGAGGACATACATTTGAGTGGAGCATCATACATTACGTTTATCCACAAGAAAAGGCCTCTGGGACTAGCTCTAGTGTCCTGGGGAGCTATAGCTCAGATCCAACCTGGGAATCTATGTCGCATAAACTATTAAGGGATCTGAGCCAATCAGTAGTTTGTTACTACATGAGGGTACACCACCAATAATGTATGAATGTAAATAACGCTATGAAAGTCTTAAAAACAAGTGTTATCTGCAATAAAAAATTATTTAATTGATGTATTCTCCTGATTTCATACAGTAATCAATACTTCCACCTGTGTACTAGTGAACACCTTCACCACCATAGTTAATCAATCGCGCCCTGACAACTGACACTTCAAAGTATTCGAATTGTTATTATAGTAGCTCCTAAAAATTAATGGTCCTAACAATTTACAGTTACATTAGGAGCCCAATCCTGTTCTGAATGGATCGAGAGAGCTTATTCCTAACAATACAGGTTAGTCCGCCTAAATGCTGTTTAATAAAGCTTTAACATGTTGTGTATACATGTCTATATTGCCTGACATGAATCAGGGGTCAAACTGCTGCAGCTATTTTCTGGTCCTAAGTCGTAATGCCTTCTGTATTAGAACCTGAAAGCATCAACTTTTGTAATAAAAAAAAACAACAAATGATATTCAACCAAAACCAATTCTGTCTGTGGGTTATTCCTTTCAGATACAGCCAAGCTGTTAGCGTTTACAGCATATGTGACTGTTAGTGTGTCTTAGCTAAACAAAGACAGGCAGCGCATCGGCTCATGGAGAACACCGGCGAGGCAGTCCCAGAAAGGATGATGCATGCGAGGGTGGGATCAAGGCGATACAACATAGACGATGCTTAATAGACACTATTGAGCATCAGTACAGCCACAACACTGAACATAGAAATAATTGAGGCTTTTCTCCACACAACACCCCCACGTAAAATACCTACTGGGTGAATATGAAGGGAACTCTGGACATTTGAAAAAATAAGTCTCCCTGAAGAATCCTCTACATTTGATGTTATTATTGATCAAAATGGAGGCGAAGGGGAGTCAACTTCTCCAATACTAGTGACTTCCCTATAGAAGACTGCTATGATTAGCCTGCGCACGACCCACAATCTTTTACCAGAGGACAGTGTTCTTTTTTAAACAAAGGAGACCCAGAGGCAGAAGATGGGAGCCACAAATCCAGAGAGAGGCGAACACACTACTGATAATGGATCAACTCACTCTGCCTGTCTTTAATTTGTCCGGAGCTGATTTAACATCTCCCCAAATATCTGTGCTTTCCAAAGGCCTTTCATTGGTTCCCACCACTAACATACACTAGTTTGCCACTAAGATGGAAGTTAGGAGATTCCACCATACTGTTGGCTTAAGAACATTCTTCAAAGAACACCAGATCAAGCCAAAGAGAATGACTCAGATCTGCATTTAGCTTCTTCTTTCACCACCCAAGACAACCAGGATATACGGACTTTTGTGAAATGCATTTTGAAAAACCTCACCACTCGCAAAATGAAGAAGATATATCTACACCAACACATTATCATGGAAGAAAAAGAAAGGAGCTTTGCAAGCCCTTTCTTATATCCCGACCTAGTTATTAAACCTGGCAATAAGGGTGGGCGGATAGTAGTGATGAACACGCAGCTCAATATTTACAGGTACTGCTTGATGACTCATAACTATACCATCTTTAAAAAAAGAGACACCAAGAAGACCTAAAAAACGTCCTCAACTACCTTGGTACACATCAAGATAGTTTGAGGACCTTATTATTTCCGAAAGTGGCAATTCGCAGCCCTGGTTGAAACTTATTAAACCGGACAAGATTGTCACTATTGAGTTGGACACTAATCTATTTTGTTTAAACTCCACTCTGAGATGTTGTGGGATATTACACCTGCCTGATTAAAACATGCATATAGGATTGAAATGGACAGAAATGCATTATGTAATTCGTATACATTTTATGACATGAAGATTGATTTTTAAACTGCAAGAATAATTTCTGATTTCTTTTATGAATGTATCTTGCTCACCATACCGTACACCATAATATCAAGCCCATGAGACCAGGGCTAAACTCAGAAGGCCAGTAATGTTAAAAGTGAGAGATGTATATAATTGTGATAGTGGTAAGCCTAAGCCTGCAGCTTCTGATTGAACACAGCAGATATGAGAGGAATAGGGGTACAGAAAAGGGTGGGGGACAGCAAATGGTGGGGGACAGCAAATCTAACAAAATAGACACACAATCTATACATGATCAATAATGTATTGACCTTTACAGGGAGAAGGAAGATAACATATTTCCCCCAAACAAAACATCACTGCACCGTATCAGTTAACCACCTTCAAAGAGACCATTAATGTAAAGGTAGACCTACAGCTATATGTGCATCCTGAGCTATTATTGTTCTTCTTAGCTTTTAAGAGAGGAGTAAAACCTGTTAAGAGAGGAGTATTTTCAGATCTTACAAGAGCGTTTGAGTCCATTATCAATGATTAGGATGTGGACGTTGTTAGGGTCAGTGCCTAGGCAGGGACTTGGCACATGTATCACAAGTGTTATTAAGGCTGGCCATCATGTTGAGAATCTGATGGTCAATTAACATTTGATGATTGGCAGTGGTCTACTTATCCTCTGCAAAATGCACTTTCTGCTAATGTTCTATTGTTGAACCTGCCTGCTACTGAATATGCAACATTATAGGAGCAGCATTAAGAACACCCAATTAATCCTTTCTCACACATCCCATTACAAATACACAACATGTGGAATACCACAACTAAAGTGATGGAAAATCCCAGAATTACGAATATATATATCACATAGCTGAATACCAATCTACATCAGAAAACATAGAAATCTCCGACCTCTTGCCCTCTAGAACATAAGCTTTGTTTGATTTGACTATACATGAAATAGCCCCACAATGCATTTCGAGGGTTTGATATTATCACTGCTTGATAGGTGCCCTAGAGTTCACTCCTCTAGCTCTTCTTCTGAATCTCACTACACTACTTCCCTTTTTTATTACCTCTTTTCAAGACCTCACCTTTTCCGTTGTACCCTTGTCCCTTTAAGGGTATTTGCCCAATCTTTCCCTTTCCATTGTCGCTCTCCCCCTCCCCCACATCATTTCTTTAACTCTATTTCTAACTACTACCAACTGATTTCCTACTCCACTGAAAGACGTGAGCCTACACATGTCGTACAATGAATGTGTATAAAAACACAACTCAGAAAACACAATCAAATGGGCAGCAAGTGCACACTAAGAAATCCAGACCAATAAAGATCCACAAAAGAATCATTCACCATCACTCAAAGACTTCAACCCCCTTTCATGATTGAGATCCTCGTTGTCCCACAACAAGATTGTCATTCCCTTTCACCAGACATTCTAATATAATCTCAGGTCTTGTCAATTTATCAAGTTGAAATGTCCATTCTCTAGAGGTACTCTTCAGAATGCCTTTGCTTAACTCTACTATAGAGGTAGAGCACAGTTTGTAAACGAGCCAAAGGGAGGCAGTGCACTGCCAATGTGCCAACTAATGATCTTGATCAGAGCTGAATGTATTTTTCGAAAATCATAAAAGGGTCCATGCAGCATGTACTACAGCCATTATTGGAAACGATGGCAATGTGCTGTTCAAAGCACAATAATGCCTTTATACCCGGCTCTGTGGTATATGTCTAATCCTAGAGGAACATGCACTGAGCTAATAGGATAATAAACCGTACCTGAAGTTGTCCCAATAAAGCCTAGCCTATTAAAACCACTTCCTGCACTGCACCTAGAGCCATGCTAGGGTTGTCACGGGGCAACAAGGCAAACATGAGACCTAATATAACTGTAAAAGTTATCATTCTTCTCTATCATTGGAAGTAAATCCCACGTAAGCGAAGTTAATGTGATAATGAACTTCCACATAAGGTGAAAAAGTGCTAGTGGACTTGAAAACACGGTTTGGTTTTCAGAAGCCAGCCAATAGGCACCAGGAGGAAGACAGGGATATAGTGAGACGGTTATGGGTCTAGGTTGTGGATAAGTGGCAAATCAGGCAGGGCCTGCACTTGGAGCAGGCCTTTTGCAGGATATATATTAGAAGGCCTGCGGTAGCGGCCGTGTAGTTATGGTTAATTTGCTCAACCCATAGGACAAGCGCTTTTTGGGCAGCTTATAACTTTGCCCCCCTGGACAAATCCTCACGAACCATTGCAAAAAAAGGTATATGGCCTTGTCAGATTGATTCTGCAAAGTTTAGTGAGGTTTCGTGCAGGGGGGGCAAAGTTATAAGGGGGTCCCAAAATCGGTGTTTTTTCCCATATAGACGAAATGGAATAAAACGTTTGCTCACACCTACAGCTCAACCAGCTGGATGGATTTTTGCCAAATTTGTGGCAAGAGCAGCGGCTTGGTCCAGAAAGTGTGATTTTGTAAATTTTGTGTAAATCCATCCAGTATTCTTTTTAAAATAACGGGCAAAATGTAGGGAAAAAATAATATGTGATAACTGGGATCAGTCTGCAGACTCACTTCCCTGTTCGTTCAGTGTAAGGGCCCCCGATTGGCAAAGGGGCCGACGTGAGGTCCAAGGACATCGGGCACACCCATTGACTGGATGGTAAAAAGCGTGAGGTGCATCACATTTTTGGAAATGACTGCCATGTTGGATCCGTGGACAGCTTGCAGTGTCTGCGGACAGCACAGTGGGGGAAAAGTCTAGAAAACACATTTTGGGTTATTTGGTGGTGGAAACAGGGGCTGGGAAGGGTGGGGTAGTGGAGAAAAAGATGATATGGGGCTATGTTTGTAGGTTGAAAAAGGTTGGGCAAGTGTTTTAGCTGTCCGCAGACACTGTGGTAAACGCAGACAGTGCCTTGCATGGACTGCTTGGAAAAGGCATTTGGTGTTATTTGAAGGCTGAAGGGGAGCATAGAAATGCTAGGGAAGTGGAATTAAGGTAATGTGGAGCTGTTTTTAGAGGTGAAAAAAGGGTTTGGAAATGCTGCTGGGTCTGCAGTCAATTTCGGTGTCTGCGGACATCATTCCGATTGCAGGTGGTCAGGGTGAGTTCTAGTAGTTGATGATGTATGGTATGTACTTCTTGTATAGTTAATTGTTTAGTGGTGGTTGAGGCCGGTGGCCAGATTCTGGGGGGGAAGGCCAAAGGCCATGGCCCCAAGAACATGTCCACTGGCCACAACCACCACAGTAGTAATATGTGTATAATCATTATAGGGAATGTAGTAGGAGTATGGCCAGAATCACCGTAGCCGTTATATATGTATTGTTATTATAGGTAATGTAGAGGGAGTACAAAGTGTTTGTAATATGGAGGAATGATGTAATTGAACTGTATATGGTACTTATGATTGTAGTACAATTGAGGATAGTGCTAACAGAATATGTATTTGATTATAATTGCTATGGCTACTTAGTTTTATAGCGTTATGAAGCTGGAATCTCTGGTTTATTTTCTATGAAAAAAAGCGCAATTTGTTAAGCAGAATAGTAAAAAGCTGTAGCTGTATACAATTTTACATATACATTTTTGCTGGACCCTCATAAACAACACATTCTGAGTATTATGTTTGTTACAACATTAGTGCATGACACACTGCTGTTGTCTTGACATTAAATAATCATTGGGTCATTAGGAAAAGAAAATCCATACTGAATTGAAAAAACCTGACTGCAGTTACTTTAGTGTAAGGGTGATGGTATGTTGTCTATGTGTTTGAAGTGTGTTGTGATTAAGGGAATGCTTGAAGTAGTTAGATACCTGTTGGCGTATTTAAACTACATTAGAGGTTAGAAGATGGTTTGTCATATAAGAAGTGAGATGGCGTATTTTGGAATGAAGGGTATTTTTCATGTAGTTAGATACCTGTTGGTGTATTCTAGCTAGATTGACCTTGAAAAGTACTATTGTAGTATTATGATGTAGTTGGAATTAACTCCCCCTTGATCTATGGAAGGTTACTGATCATCTCGCCTTTCGGCCTAAATTGAAAACTCTGCTATTCTAGAACACACTCTCCCTGTTGGTATTAAACTGTCCTGGTTTCTCTAGTGCCATGATGCCTTCGGGTGGGCGTGCACTCTATAAATACTGCTAACATAACATAACATAACATAACATAGTTAGGTGCCTGTTGGCGTATTCTAACTGTTAATTGTACTATAGTTTAGTGACTAAGTTTGGGTTGACGGAATATTAATTAGGCATTTGTTAAATTTGCTGGTAACCTATGTTTTGGAGTAACAGAGGTTTTGTTACATTCAAACCAATAACCTCTTTTTTGACATATGCAGTGCAGTGCCCTGAAGTGGTTGTGGCACCAGTGTGATATACTATACCTACTGTTGTGAAGGTTTTCTTCTTATGGGTGACTTAAACGCTCCTAGCCTGATACAAGCATTCAATTTTGGCCAATTTCACAGGGTGGAGGAACAACTGGGAGAGATGGAGCGTTGCACTCCCTCTAATTCAATGTGGCTATAGCTGGTCCTTACTCAGGGTTTAACATGCCTGAATTTGGGTGAACAGAAGAGGGGAGACACCCTTAAGACATGGACTAATGGTAGTAGTAGCTCCCACCTGGATTACATATTTGTAGATGGGAGCAATATTAAACTTTGCAAATCATTTAAAATAGTATTTAACTCCATTAGTGATCATGCCTCCCTTAGATGGTCCCTGAATATCCCCCCTGAATCCAGGTCTAGCAGGATAGTTATCCCTGTCTGGGTCTCAACTCAAGGGAACCAATTAGTGTTGAAAGACTGTAATGTGGGAAAGATCAGCAAATGTATTAAGACCCGAACACAGGTTATAACCAGATATCTTGTGAATCAAGACCGGGAGCTCTCTGGCATCTTGGGTTTTTTGGATAAAGAGTTGCATTAGTCTCATAAGCCCATGACGGCAAATGCCTTTCATTCAAATAATTTTTATATCTTAGTTCAGATGGAGGAAAAAACGCTATTGAAAAAGCTGCGATCAGATTAAACATTCAAAGTCTTGTACTCTAGAAAATAAAAAGAAGGTCTTGGCTCATGAATGACGATCAAAGATTCTGGCCCCTATTACATTCATTTGCCAATGGGACTAGAGGCAGTGGAAATAATGTAATCAGTAGAGAATGACGAACAGAAGCCATCCTAAGATAATATAATAAGCCGGGGCCTAGGCAATTGCCCTACTCATTTGTTTATAGTAAGGAATTAGAGCAGGCATTTGAGGCTGACAATATAAGCATTATTATTAAATCCCTCAATGGCTCTAGAGCTCTGGGCCGATTTGCTTACAAGCCTTGTGTTCAAGGCCGATCTGGAATTCTGGGCTTTGACACTGTCTATTCTCTTTCGACGTATCCTTCCTACGGGGCTACTCGTACATTTATTGAAACAGAGAGTCTTTATGGCTTTATGGCACAGTTATATAAGGATGCAGATTCTAATGGATTCCTTGAGCAGCTGGAGAGGGATGCTCTTGAGCATTTGGGTAACCTTGATATCAATATTTCTGAAATACTGGAACTGCCTAATTTTTCTCTTTTTTTTTAAAAAGAAAAAAACATTGAGGCTGATATGTTATCTTACGTTACTTTGCATTTATATAGTGCCTTATGTACCATTGATATGGTCTGAAGGCGCTGGTAGGTTGAACGCCCTTGGGAACCGGAGTTCAAGTCAGTAGAGAGAGTAGAGAGAGTCAAAGGTGCGTGTGAGCACCGGATATGTGTGCAGCTGGTGTGGCATTCGTGTAATAGCTGCTTCTTAGCGGTAAGTGTGGTGGTTGAGAGATCAGGAGTATGTGTTGGTTCTGGCAGGATTTATCCAGACCGAAAGTGGCTGCGTTAGGCCTGAGGAGAAAGCCTGGCTGGGGGGTGTGTAACCAGCAGTGTTTACATAGAGTGATGGGGAGTATGCGGCAGATAATGGTATTAGAACAGTTATTCCGAATGGTGTCATAGTATCTCTGTGTTCTAGTTGAATGGTGGTGTAAAGATGAGAGTAAGCATGGTGATGTGATATGATGGGTTACATGCTCTTTCAAACGTTCCATGCACTCCAAACCATTACATGTATGTCAGACAATTCTATGCGCTCCAGTCCGTTCCATGCACTCCAGTCCGCTCCATGCACTCCAGTCCGCCCCACGCACTCCAGACTGCTCCACACACTCCAATCCATTCCACACACTCCAATCCATTCCACACACTCCAATCCGGTCCACACACTCCATTCCGTTCCACGCACTCCAATCCATTCCAAGCACTCCAATCCGTTCCATGCACTCCAATCCGTTTCATGCATTTGAATCGGTTCTATTTACTCGGATCTGTTCCAAGTATTCTAAGTTGTTTTATGCACTTCATCCACATATTTCACCCGTGCCACCTACGTACTTCGTCCGTTCCATCCACATATTTCACACGTTCCATCCACAGACGTCACCCGTTTCATCCACATATATCGCCTGTTCCATCAACATACGTCGCCCGCTCCATCCACATACGTCGCCCGTTCCATCCACATACATCGCCCGTTCCATCCACATATGTCACCCGTTTCATCCACATAAGTCCCCCGTTCCATCTACATATGTCATCCATCTACATACGTCATCCGTTTCACCCACATGCGTCACCCGTTCGATCCACATACGTCATCTGTTCTATTCACATACCTCACTCGTTCTATCCATATACATTACCCATTCCATCCACATACTTCACCCATTCCATCCGCTCTACGCATTCAGCAGCTCTACATACTCATCCGCTCTACGCATTATTTCCCTCTAGGCAATCATCTGCTTTACCTGCACTCCGCACTCATCCGCTCTACGCATTCTTTTGCTCTAGGCAATCATCCGCTCTACATGCTCTACGCAACTCATCCGCTCTACGCAACTCATCCGCTCTACGCAACTCATCCGCTCTACGCAGCTCATCCGCTCTATGCAACTCATCCGCTCTTCGCAACTCGTCCGCTCTACGCAACTCATCTGCTCTACGCAACTCATCATCTCTAGGCACTCGTCTGCTCTAGGCACTTGTCCGCTCTAGGCACTCGTCCGCTCTAGGCACTCGTCCACTCTAGGCACTCGTCTGCTTAGGCACTCGTCCGCTTTCTGCCCTTGCATGCTCAAAGTATTCACCTGCTCTACCCACTCACCTGCTCTACGCACTCACCCGCTCTATGCTTTCACCCGCTCTACCCCACTCTACACTCTCATCTGTTCTACGCACTCACTCGTTCTATGCACTCACTCGTTCTTACGCACCCCTCCTTTCTTACGCACTCATAAACTCATACGCACTCGTCTGCTCCATATACTCGTCGGCTCTACCCACTAGTCTGTTCTACGCAATCATCCACTCTACACACTCCTCAATTCTTACGCACTCTTCCCATCGGCGCACTCTTCCGCTCGGTGCACTCTTCCGCTCGGTGCACTCTTCCGCTCGGCGTACTCTTCCGCTCGGCGCACCCATCATGCTCTGCGCACCCATCCACTCTGCTCGCCCATTCGCTGCCCGCACTCATTTACTCCACGCACTCATCTGCTCCATGCACTCATCTGCTCCACGCACTCATCCGCTCCACACACTCATCCACTCCCCACACTCATCCGCTCCCGTCACTCATCCGCTCCCGGCACTCATCCGCTCCCTACAATCATCAGCTCTACAAAGTTGTTTGCTCATACGCAGTTATCCGCTCTATACACTCATCCGCTCTATACACTTATCCACTCTAAACACTCATCCGGTCTGCACATTCATCTGCTCCAGCGTTCTACACACTCTTCCACACTTCCGCACTCATCTTCTCTACACCCTTATCCGCTCTACACACTCATCTGCTCTACACTCATCCGTTCTGCACATTCATTTGCTCTACGCACTCCTGCGTTGTACACACTTCTCTGCACTTACGCACTCATCCGCTCTACACACTCATCTGCTCTACACACTCATCCGCTCTACACACTCATCCGATCTACACAATCATCTTATCTACACACTCATCTTATCTACACACTCAACCGATGTACACACTTATCTGCTCAAAGTATTCATCTGCTCAGCGCATTCATCCGTTCCACACGCTTCATCCATTCTAACGATTTCATCCACTCCATTCACTTCGTTCATTCATCATGCATTTCATCCATTTCATTAATTTAAATCTCGTTACTGTTTTCGTACGATTTATTCTTATAATACACTTCACTGCTTTGATCTACTTTACTCATTCTATTCTTTTTGTCCTCTTATTTTATATTAGCGGTTATTAGATGTCAATTTCTCGCATCTAGAAATTTGTTGGATTGGTATCATTGAGATGCTATTATTCTGTTTGGGTTAGTTTGCGTACGGGTTGGTTTTAGGGAAAGAGCCAGGTTTTCAGTAGTTTGTGGAAAGACATTAGGTCTTCAGTTAGGCAGATGTGGGGTGGGAGTGCATTCCACAGCGTGGGGGCCAAGGATGAGAGAGATGATCCACCTAACCTGACTGAGTTTGTCTTAGGAATGACTAGGAGGCCGGCTGAGCTTGATCTTAGAGTGCGTGGAGGATGATAGGGTTTTAGTTTGTCTTAAAGATATTGAGGTCCGGTTTTATGCAAAGCTCGATGGGAGATGCATAAGGTTTTGAAAGTCACCCTTCTGGCCACTGGAAGCCAGTGCAGAAACTTAAGGGCTGGTGAGATGTGGTCTCTTGGGCCGAGAGCAAGTAGCAGTTTAGCTGCAGCGTTTTGTGCCCTTTGAAGTTTATTCAGTTGATAAGCGTGGACTCCGAGGTAGAGGGGTTTTGCATAGTCCAGTCTTGATATAACAATTGATTGGACCGCAGAGAGTTTGTTGGGAAAGGAGAGATATGGAAAGATGCGCTTAAGGGTTTTAAGGTGGTAGTGGCAGGACTTTGAGACGTTGTTGACTAGGCGCGAGAGTGTTAGGTCAGAGTCAAGGGTGCATCCAAGGTTTTTCACTGAGTTAGAGGGGGTCGGTGAGTTGCCCATTGCGGATGGCCAGGGTAGTGGGTGTGGAAGAAGTTCGGAGTTGCCACATACCATGATTTCAGTTTTGGAGGGGTTTAACAAGAGGTGGCTTTGGGTCTTTCAGAGCTATATGTCAAGGAGGCAGGAGGCAAGGTCAGGTCGGCAGTTGGGTTTTGCGTTCAGGAGTTGTAGAATTAGTTGAGTGTCATCAGCGTAGTTGTAACACAGGATGTTGTGTGAGCGAATTATTGGTGAGAGGGTGATCAAGTAGAGATTGAACAGGAGGGCAGTTAGGCTTGCTCCTTGTGGGACTCCCGTGTCGACTTGTCGGGCTTGGGAGTAATAAGTGGAGAGTATCGTTATTTGGTACCTATCTTTGAGGAATAAAGCTATTCATTTAAGAGAAGTTCCATGATATCCTAGGGAGTGGAGGCGGTCAAGGAGGATTGAGTGATTGATTGTGTTGAAGGTGGCGGATAGGTCAAGAAGGATTAATGCGGCGCATCCCGCAGAGTCTGCCGTCATTTTAAGGTCATTCCAGATTGAGGTTAGGGTGGTTTCAGTTACGTGATGGGCTCTGAAACCTGATTGTGCGGGGTCTAGGAGATTGTTGGCTTCGACAAAGGCATTTAGTTGGGAGTAGGCGGCTCGGTCAATGAGTTTGGCAAAGAACCTGGTGTTTGAGATGAGGCGGTAGTTTTTGGGCTCGAGAGGGTGGGGGGAAGGTTTTTTTTGGTTTGACATGTACCGTTTTGAATGCGTCTGGAAAAATACCTGAGGAAAGGGAGTCATTTATGATGGATCTTTCGTGTTCTCCTGTGCAAGTGGAAGTGAAACATTTTTTGAGGGTTGTGGCCGGGCAAGGGTCTAGCAGAGAGCCGGATGTTTTGCGCACAGATAGAAGTTTGAGAAAATGGTCTGGTGATATTGGACTAAAGGATTCGAAGGTTGGTTGCATGGCGGTCGCAGGCGGTGGGTTGGCAGGTATGGGGGGAGGGTTGCCTGGTGGATGTAAGAGAGCCAGTTTGGTGGTTAGAGCATTTGTTCTTTTGAGAGCGGTGGCATAAAAGTGGAGAGAGAGAGAGTCACACAGTGAATGTGAGAGGGTCGGGACTATCGTAGTGCATGCTGGTTTGGTGAATTCTGAGATGATTTTGTGAAGTTCTTTGCTAGGGTTTTGCATTTTAGGATTCGGGAGTTGTAGTGGGCTTTTTTTGCTTTCCAGATTTCGGCCTTGTACTGATGAAGGTTGCGGGCCAAAATGGCTCTGCTCTCCTGGGTTTTGTCTTTCTGCCATTTGCATTCTAGGTATTTATATAGTTGTTTAGTGGTCTTCAACTCAGGTGTGAACCATTTAGAGAATGGGCCACAGCGGGCTGATGGTTTGCAAAAGGGTGTGAGCTGCATTAGTGAGGTGTTGAGCCATGAGTCAAAGGCGTCAGGGTTAGTTGTTAATCGAGTTTAGTTGAAGGGTGGCAACAGAGTCGCAGAGGTTGTTTGAGAATTGTCTATCATTGCCAGGGGGTCTGTAGATTATTAGGAAGCAGTGTGAGAACGACGGGGAGAGGGATAGTTTAACGAGGAGTGATTCGCAGGAAGGAATGGAAGGTTGGTTGTTGATGATTGAGGCGTGGAAGTGAGACTTGAAGACGAATGCTATTCCCCCACCTCTAGAGGGACGGTTCAGTGGGATGAGGGAGTAGTCGGGGGGAAGGCTTCATTGGCGATTGGGGCGAAGTCATCTGAGAACCAAGTTTCAGTGATGAAAACCAGGTCTGGTTTGTCAGAGGTGAGGAGGTCAAAGATGCAGTGTCTGTTTTTTGCTACGGATCGGGCATTAAATAGGATGCAGTTCACTTCGCTAGGTGTGGTTGGTGTCGGAGCTGGAGCGCAAGTGGGTGGGGGAGAGAGTGGAAACTGGAGAGGGAGAGGGGTAGGGTGGTTGATGATCGATGGTAAAAGTGGGCGAGCAGTTGGCGGGTTTCAAGTGGAAGTGGTTGAATGCATGTGTTAGGATGATTCGGTTTGGCCCGGGGGATTTGAAGGTGGGGTGTGGGCGGTTAGGAGTTTCAATTGCAGTTGGTGAGAAATCGAGGGAGAGGGGTTTCAGGAAGGGTGATGCGAGGGGAGAAGGTGGTGATTGGGGGAAAGCGGCGGTGGGTCGAGACAGGGGAGGCGAAGAGTGTTGAGAGATTGAGGGGACCAGGTACGTTTCCTCTTTAGTGTCTTTGTTGCGATTGGTGTGTGAGAGATGGTGGGTGGTTCAGAGGGGGAGATGGATGAGGCTTCTGTTCTTGCTAGGGCTAGGCATGCAGTTTTTAGGGAGGGGAAAGGGTGTGGTCGGGGGGGAAGGTGGTGTGGGTTTGTAGGAAAGGTGGGGGGTGGATGATTGCAGGGCGAGGTGTGCCCGGTATGATAGTGAGGGGAGCTGGCATGATCAACGTGGGCTGGTCGGTGGTGGGGTTCAGGGGAGCAGTGGTCTTAGGGTGGTTGGCTCACCATCGTGCACCTCTTGCTTGGTGTTTGGAAAGGGGAAGGGTAGGGGATGTGAAGGAGGGTGGGCTGATTTGGGAAAGGGGGGGCGGGAGGCAAGGCAGACCGGAGAGTGGAGGCAGTCCCCAGAGTTCGTTTCAGGCAAACCCTGGTGGAGTGGGTGCACTCATGGTTAGTATGAGCTATTAGGTGTAGTTTCAGGGGAGCTTACACTTTATTGGACTTTATAAATTCGGCTATATCACAGGGTGAGATTAGTCTTGGTTTCAGGGTTCCACTAAGCAGGGTGATATTATTCACTTATTCTAGGTTTTAGTGTATTAGTTGTACTAGGCTGCACATATTAGGCCATTTTGAAGTGTGGCTAGACCTTAGGATATGCTGATTAGGTGGCCTATTTAGTTACCACTACAGCACAGTTACGCTGTTGGATAGGCTTTCTTCTAGTAAGCTGGAATACAGGTAAGCTATTATGGAGAAATTGAATGTAGCAGCACCACAGGTATGGTTTTAGGTGGACTTTTAAGTGCCATTTAGGAGGGCTTTCTAATTGTAGTTCTAAATTCAATGGGTGCACGCTATTAGGCACACTTCGTAATTTGAGCGAGGGGCGCTATTAGGCCCACTTCTAATTTAGAGTTTTGAACAGATAGGATATTAGGGATGCTTTTACATTCAGCTATTAACTCAACACTACTGGACACACTATTGCATAGAGAGGGATATTATGTACACAGAGAGGATATTAGGCATACTTCCGAGTTCAACATACACAGGGAGTATATTAGGCACACTTCCAAGTTCAATTTGCACAGAGAGGGTATTTAGGGATATTTCTGAATTCAACTAGGGCAAGTTACTAGGCACGCTTTTAAATTCGGGCAAGGTGCGCTATTAGGTCCACTTCTAAATTTAGCTTTGCACAGAGGGGACACTTCTGAATTAAACTTTGGGAAGAGGGGATATTTAGGCACACTTTTAAATTCAGGTTTTGCACAGAGACGCTATTGGGCACACTTATAGAGTCAACTTTAAACAGAGATGATATTAGACTATTAGGTACACTTCTAAATTCAACTGTACATTCAACTTTATGCTGATAGGGTATTAGGCATAATTCTAAAATCAACTTTGCACAGCGAAGGTTATTAGGGAGATTAGTCGGTTCAACCAGGTACGCAATTAGGCACGGTTCTAAATTCAACTTTACACGGAGAGGCTATTAGGCACAATCCTATAGTCAACTTTGATCAGAGAGGCTATTAGATACAGTTCTAGATTCAACCAGGGCGGGCAATTAGAAATACTTCAGAGTTAAACTTTGCACAGTTCTAAGGTCAGCTTTGCACGGGGGGATATTGGGTATACTTTAGGTTCAGGTTAGCACAGGAAGGATGTTGGGCACACTTCTAAATTCAACTTTCACAGAGAGGCTATTGGGCGCACTTCTAAATTCAACTTTTCACAGAGAGGATATTAGGCACACTTCTAAGTTCAACTTTCACATAGAAGCTGTTGGGCACCTTTCTAAATTCAACTTTCACAGAGAGGCTATTGGGCACACTTCTAAATTCAAATTTCACTGAGAGGCTATTTGGGCACGCTTCTAAATTCATCTTTCACATAGAAGCTATTGGGCAATACTTCAAAATTCACCATTCACATAGAAGCTATTGGGCACACTTCTGAATTCAACTTTCACAGATAGGATATTGGGCAAAATTCTAAGTTCAACTTTCACAAAGAGGCTATTGGGCACACTTCTAAAATCAACTTTCACAGAGAGGATGTTGGGCACACTTCTAAGTTCAACTCTCATATAGAAGCTATTGGGCGCACTTCTAAATCCAACTTTTCACAAAGTGGATATTGGGCACACTTCTAGTTCCAACTTTCACTGAGAGGCTATTGGGCACACTTGTAGATCCAATTTTCACATAGGAGCTATTGGGCACACTTCAAAGTCCAACTTTTACAGAGAGGCTATTGGGTACACTTCTAAATTCAATTTTCACATAGAAGCTATTGGGCGCACTTCTTAAATTCAGCTTTCACAGAGAGGCTATTGGGCGCACTTCTAGATTCAACTTTCACATAGAAGCTTTTGGGCGAACTTCTTAAATTCAGCGATCACAGAGAGGCTATTGGGCGCACTTCTAGATTCAACTTTCACATAGAAGCTATTGGGCACATTTCTAATTTCAACTTTCACAGAGAGGTTATTGGCCACATTTCTAAATTCAACTTTCACATAGAAGCTATCGGGCATACTTCTAAATTCAACTTTCACTGAGATGCTATTTGGGCACACTTCTAGATCCAACTTTCACACAGAAGCTATTGGGCACACTTCTAAATTCAACTTTCACAGAGAGGTTATTGGGCGCACTTCAAGATTCAGCTTTTCACAGAGGATATTGGGCACACTTCTAAATTCAGTTTTTCACAGAGAGGATGTTGGACACATTTCTAGAATCAACTATGAGTGGAGAGGATATTATGCAAATATCCAAGGTGAACTACGGGACCCCGCTTGGCACAGTTCTAAAATCTGACTTTGCACAGGGAGGATATTAGGCACATTTCTTGCTTCAAAGGTTAGTTTTGTGTTTTATGAATGCAACTATACCACAGGCATGTTTGTAAATGCACACTTCTAAATGTAATGCTACCACAATATGAAGATTTTACAATGGTTTAGTTTCTAGGTTGAGTGGTAAGGTAGTATGGTGGGAAGTAATTGCTTCTGACCCTGCCCTTGCCACACGTACTTATTGTCGGCTTCTTGCTTCTCCTGCGGATACCTGCAGATACAATCCGGTGCCGTCACTTTGGAGCTGTCCTTTGCCTTGGGTCCTTAGCCGACGGGGCTGCTGGGCAGAGGGCTGCCCTGGGAGGGTCAGTTATGACTGGGGCATGTGGCCAATCAGGGCAGTGGGCGGGCACAGGGGAGGGCTGAAGGGAGAAACCAGGACGCGGCAAATATGGCAAGGGGAGCGGTTTACAGGGACGCTGCAAATGACTTTTGGGCAAATTTACAAATAATGAGGCTTAGATGCACTCACCAGGCATGGAAGGCAATGAAGGGGCTGGGGATGCCAATGGCTTGTTAGGTTCAGGGACGAGCGAGCAGGTGGCCAATCAGGGCAGTGGGCGGGCACAGGGGAGGGCTGAAGGGAGAAACCAGGAAGCGGCAAAGATGGCGAGGGGAGCGGTTTACAAGGACGCTGCACACGACTTTCAGGCAAATTTACAAATAATGGGGCTCAGATGCACTCACCAGGCACGGAAGGCAATGAAGGGGCTGGGGATGCCGACGGCTTGTTAGGTTCAGGGACGAGTGAGCAGGTGGCCAATGAGGGCAGGGGGCGGCCACAGGGGAGGGCTGAAGGGAGAAACCAAGAAGCGGCAAAGATGGCGAGGGGAGCAGGTTACAAGGACGCTGCACATGACTTTCGGGCAAATTTACAAATAATAGGGCTCAGATGCACTCACCAGGCACGGAAGGCAATGAAGGGGCTGGGGATGCCGACGGCTTGTTAGGTTCAGGGACGAGCGAGCAGGTGGCCAATCAGGGCAGTGGGCAGGCACAGGGGGAGGGCTGAAGGGAGAAACCAGGAAGCAGCACAGATGGCGAGGGGAGCGGGTTACAAGGACGCAGCACACGACTTTCGGGCAAATTTACAGATAATGGGGCTCAGATGCACTCACCAGGCACGGAAGGCAATGAAGGGTCTGGGGATGCCGACTGCTTGTTAGGTTCAGGGATGAGTGAGCAGGTGGCCAATCAGGGCATTGGGCGGGCACAGGGGAGGGCTGAAGGGAGAAACCAGGAAGCGGCAAAGATGGCGAGGGGAGCGGGTTACAAGGACGCTGCACATGACTTTCAGGCACATTTACAAATAATGGAGCTCAGATGCACTCAACAGGCACGGAAGGCAATGAAGGGGCTGGGGATGCTGACGACTTGTTAGGTTCAGGGACGAGTGAGCACGTGGCCAATCAGGGCAGTGGGCGGGCACAGGGGAGGGCTGAAGGGAGAAACCAGGAAGCGGCAAATATGGCGAGGGGAGCGGTTTACAGGGAGGCTGCACATGACTTTCAAGCAAATTTACAAATAATGGGGCTTAGATGCACTCACCAGGCATGGAAGGCAATGAAGGGGCTGGGGATGACGATGGCTTGTTAGGTTCAGGGACGAGCGAGCAGGTGGCCAAACAGAGCAGTGGGCGGGCACAGGGGAGGGCTGAAGGGAGAAACCAGGAAGCAGCAAAGATGGCGAGGGGAGCGGGTTACAAGGACGCAGCACATGACTTTCAGGCAAATTTACAAATAATGGGGCTCAGATGCACTCACCAGGCACGGAAGGCAATGAAGGGGCTGGGGATGCCGACGGCTTGTTAGGTTCAGGGATGAGCGAGCACGTGGCCAATCAGGGCAGTGGGCGGGCACAGGGGAGGGCTGAAGGGAGAAACCAGGAAGCAGCAAAGATGGCGAGGGGAGCGGGTTACAAGGATGCAGCACACGACTTTCGGGCAAATTTACAAATAATGGGGCTCAGATGCACTCACAAGGCACGGAAGGCAATGAAGGGGCTGGGGATGCCGACGGCTTGTTAGGTTCAGGAACGAGTGAGCAGGTGGCCAATCAGGGCAGTGGGCGGACACAGGGGAGGGCTGAAGGGAGAAACCAGGAAGTGGCAAAGATGGCGAGGGGAGCGGGTTACAAGGACACTGCACCCGACTTTCGGGCAAATTTACAAATAATGGGGCTCAGATGCACTCACCAGGCACGGAAGGCAATGAAGGGGCTGGGGATGCCGACGGCTTGTTAGGTTCAGGGACGAGCAAGCAGGTGGCCAAACAGGGCAGTGGGCGGGCACAGGGGAGGGCTGAAGGGAGAAACCAGGAAGCAGCACAGATGTCGAGGGGAGCGGTTTACAAGGACGCTGCACACGACTTTCGGGCAAATTTACAAATAATGGGGCTCAGATGCACTTACCAGGCACGGAAGGCAATGAAGGGGCTGGGGATGCCGACGGCTTGTTAGGTTCAGGGACGAGTGAGCAGGTGGCCAATGAGGGCAGAGGGCGGCCACAGGGGAGGGCTGAAGGGAGAAACCAAGAAGCGGCAAAGATGGCGAGGGGAGCAGGTTACAAGGACGCTACACATGACTTTCGGGCAAATTTACAAATAATAGGGCTCAGATGCACTCACCAGGCACGGAAGGCAATGAAGGGGCTGGGGATGCCGACTGCTTGTTAGGTTCAGGGACGAGCGAGCAGGTGGCCAATCAGGGCAGTGGGCAGGCACAGGGGGAGGGCTGAAGGGAGAAACCAGGAAGCAGCACAGATGGCGAGGGGAGCGGGTTACAAGGACGCAGCACACGACTTTTGGGCAAATTTACAGATAATGGGGCTCAGATGCACTCACAGGCACGGAAGGCAATGAAGGGTCTGGGGATGCCGACTGATGGTTAGGTTCAGGGGTGAGTGAACAGGTGGCCAATCAGGGCATTGGGCGGGCACAGGGGAGGGCTGAAGGGAGAAACCAGGAAGCGGCAAAGATGGCGAGGTTACAAGGACGCTGCACATGACTTTCAGGCACATTTACAAATAATGGAGCTCAGATGCACTCACCAAGCACGGAAAGCAATGAAGGGGCTGGGGATGCTGACGACTTGTTAGTTTCAGGGACGAGTGAGCAGGGGGCCAATCAGGGCAGTGGGCGGGCACAGGGGAGGGCTGAAGGGAGAAACCAGGAAGCGGCAAAGATGGCGAGGGGAGCGGTTTACAGGGACGCTGCACATGACTTTCAGGCAAATTTACAAATAATGGGGCTTAGATGCACTCACCAGGCATGGAAGGCAATGAAGGGGCTGGGGATGCCGATGGCTTGTTAGGTTCAGGGACGAGCAAGCAGGTGGCCAATCAGGGCATTGGGCGGGCATAGGGGAGGGCTGAAGGGAGAAACCAGGAAGCGGCAAAGATGGCGAGGGGAGCAGGTTACTAGGACGCTGCACATGACTTTCAGGCAAATTTACAAATAATGGGGCTCAGATGCACTCACCAGGCACGGAAGGCAATGAAGGGGCTGGGGATGCCGACGGCTTGTTAGGTTCAGGGACGAGCGAGCAGGTGGCCAATCAGGGCAGTGGGCGGGCACAGGGGAGGGCTGACGGGAGAAACCAGGAAGCAGCAAAGATGGCGAGGGGAGCAGGTTACAAGGATGCAGCACACGACTTTCGGGCAAATTTACAAATAATGGGGCTCAGATGCACTCACAAGGCACGGAAGGCAATGAAGGGGCTGGGGATGCCGACGGCTTGTTAGGTTCAGGGACGAGCGAGCAGTTGGCCAATCAGGGCAGTGGGCGGGCACAGGGGAGGGCTGAAGGGAGAAACCAGGAAGCGGCAAAGATGGCGAGGAGAGCGGGTTACAAGGACACTGCACATGACTGGCAAATTTACAAATAATGGGGCTCAGATGCACTCACCAGGCACGGAAGGCGATGAAGGGGCTGGCGATGCCGACTGCTTCTTAGGTTCACGGACGAGCAAGCAGGTGGCCAATCAGGGCAGTGGGCGGGCACAGGGGAGGGCTGAAGGGAGAAACCAGGAAGGGGCAAAGATGGCGAGGGGAGCGGGTTACAAGGACGCAGCACACGACTTTCGGGCAAATTTACAAATAATGGGGCTCAGATGCACTCACCAGGCACAGAAGGCAATGAAGGGGCTGGTGATGCTGACGGCTTGTTAGGTTCAGGGACAAGCGAGTAGGTGGCCAATCAGGGCAGTGGGCAGGCACACGGGAGGGCTGAGGGGAGAAACCAGGAAGCGGCAAAGATGGCGAGGGGAGCAGGTTACAAGGATGCTGCACACAACTTTCGGGCAAATTTACAAATAATGGGTCTCAGATGCACTCATCAGGCACGGAAGGCAATGAAGGGGCTGTGGATTATGATGGCTTGTTAGGTTCAGGGACGAGCGAGCAGGTGCCCAATCAGGGCAGTGAGCAGGCACAGGGGAGGGCTGAAGGGATAAACCAGGAAGCAGCAAAGTTGGCGAGGGGAGCAGGTTACAAGGACGCAGCACATGACTTTCGGGAAAATTTACAAATAATGGGGCTCAGATGCACTCACCAGGCATGGAAGGCAATGAAGGGGCTGGGGATGCCGACGGCTTGTTAGGTTCAGGGACGAGCAAGCAGTTGGCCAATCAGGGCAGTGGGCGGGCACAGGGGAGGGCTGAAGGGAGAAACCAGGAAGCGGCAAAGATGGCGAGGGGAGCGGGTTACAAGGACACTGCACATGACTTTCAGGCAAATTTACAAATAATGGGGCTCAGATGCACTCACCAGGCACGGAAGGCAATGAAGGGGCTGGCGATGCCGACTGCTTTTTAGGTTCACGGACGAGCAAGCAGGTGGCCAATCAGGGCAGTGGGCGGGCACAGGGGAGGGCTGAAGGGAGAAACCAGGAAGGGGCAAAGATGGCGAGGGGAGCGGGTTACAAGGACGCAGCACACGACTTTCGGGCAAATTTACAAATAATGGGGCTCAGATGCACTCACCAGGCACAGAAGGCAATGAAGGGGCTGGTGATGCTGACGGCTTGTTAGGTTCAGGGACAAGCGAGTAGGTGGCCAATCAGGGCAGTGGGCAGGCACACGGGAGGGCTGAGGGGAGAAACCAGGAAGCGGCAAAGATGGCGAGGGGAGCAGGTTACAAGGATGCTGCACACAACTTTCGGGCAAATTTACAAATAATGGGTCTCAGATGCACTCATCAGGCACGTAAGGCAATGAAGGGGCTGTGTATTATGATGGCTTGTTAGGTTCAGGGACGAGCGAGCAGGTGCCCAATCAGGGCAGTGAGCAGGCACAGGGGAGGGCTGAAGGGATAAACCAGGAAGCAGCAAAGTTGGCGAGGGGAGCAGGTTACAAGGACGCAGCACATGACTTTCGGGCAAATTTACAAATAATGGGGCTCAGATGCACTCACCAGGCATGGAAGGCAATGAAGGGGCTGGGGATGCTGACGGCTTGTTAGGTTCAGGGATGAGTGAGCAGGGGGCCAATCAGGGCAGTGGGCGGGCACAGGGGAGGGCTACCGGAAGAAACCAGGAAGCGGCAAAGATTGCCAGGGGAGCAGGTTGCAAGGACGCTGCACATGACTTTCAGGCACATTTACAAATAATGGAGCTCAGATGCACTCACCAGGCACGGAAGGCAATGAAAGGGCTGGGGATGCTGACGACTTGTTAGGTTCAGGGACGAGTGAGCAGGAGGCCAATCAGGGCAATGGGCGGGCACAGGGGAGGGCTGAAGGGAGAAACCAGGAAGCGGCAAAGATGGCAAGGGGAGCGGTTTACAGGGACGCTGCACATGACTTTCGGGCAAATTTACAAAGAATGGGGCTTAGATGCACTCACCAGGCATGGAAGGCAATGAAGGGGCTGGGGATGCCGATGGCTTGTTAGGTTCAGGGACGAGCAAGCAGGTGGCCAATCAGGGCAGTGGGCGGGCACAGGGGAGGGCTGAAGGGAGAAACCAGGAAGCGGCAAAGATGGCGAGGGGAGCGGGTTACAAGGACGCAGCACATGACTTTCCGGCAAATTTACAAATAATGGGGCTCAGATGCACTCACAAGGCACGGAAGGCAATGAAGGGGCTGGGGATGCCGACGGCTTGTTAGGTTCAGGGACGAGTGAGCAGGTGGCCAAACAGGGCAGTGGGCGGGCACAGGGGAGGGCTGAAGGGAGAAACCAGGAAGCAGCACAGATGGTGAGGGGAGCGGGTTACAAGGACGCAGCACACGACTTTCGGGCAAATTTACAAATAATGGGGCTCAGATGCACTCACCAGGCACGGAAGGCAATGAAGGGAATGGGGATGCCGACGGCTTGTTAGGTTCAGGGACGAGTGAGCAGGTGGCCAATCAGGGCAGTGGGCGGACACAGGGGAGGGCTGAAGAGAGAAACCAAGAAGCAGCAAAGATGGCGAGGGGAGCAGGTTACAAGGACGCTGTACATGACTTTCGGGCAAATTTACAAATAATAGGGCTCAGATGCACTTACCAGGCACGGAAGGCAATGAAGGGGCTGGGGATGCCGATGGCTTGTTAGGTTCAGGGACGAGCGAGCAGGTGGCCAATCAGGGCAGTGGGCAGGCACAGGGGGAGGGCTGAAGGGAGAAACGAGGAAGCAGCACAGATGGCGAGGGGAGCGGGTTTTAAGGACGCAGCACACGACTTTCCGGCAAATTTACAAATAATGGGGCTCAGATGCACTCACCAGGCACGGAATGCAATGAAGGGTCTGGGGATGCCGACTGCTTGTTAGGTTCAGGGATGAGTGAGCAGGTGGCCAATCAGGGCATTGGGCGGGCACAGGGGAGGGCTGAAGGGAGAAACCAGGAAGCGGCAAAGATGGCGAGGGGAGCGGGTTACAAGGACGCTGCACATGACTTTCAGGCACATTTACAAATAATGGATCTCAGATGCACTCACCAGGCACGGAAGGCAATGAAGGGGCTGGGGATGCTGACGACTTGTTAGGTTCAGGGACGAGTGAGCAGGTGGACAATCAGGGCAATGGGAGGGCACAGGGGAGGGCTGAAGGGAGAAACCAGGAAGCGGTAAAGATGGCGAGGGGAGCGGGTTACAAGGACGCAGCACAAAACTTTCGGGCACATTTACAAATAATGGGGCTTAGATGCACTCACCAGGCATGGAAGGCAATGAAGGGGCTGGGGATGCCGATGGCTTGTTAGGTTCAGGGACGAGCGAGCAGTTGGCCAATCAGGGCAGTGGGCGGGCACAGGGGAGGGCTGAAGGGAGAAACCAGGAAGCGGCAAAGATGGCGAGGGGAGCGGGTTACAAGGACACTGCACATGACTTTCAGGCAAATTTACAAATAATGGGGCTCAGATGCACTCACCAGGCACGGAAGGCAATGAAGGGGCTGGCGATGCCGACTGCTTCTTAGGTTCAGGGACGAGCAAGCAGGTGGCCATTCAGGGCAGTGGGTGGGCACAGGGGAGGGCTGAAGGGAGAAACCAGGAAGCGGCAAAGATGGCGAGGGGAGCGGGTTACAAGGACGCAGCACACGACTTTCGGGCAAATTTACAAATAATGGGGCTCAGATGCACTCACCAGGCACGAAAGGGCAATGAAGGGGCTGGGGATGACGACGGCTTTTTAGGTTCAGCAACAAGCGAGCAGGTGGCCAATCAGGGCAGTGGGCAGGCACACGGGAGGGCTGAGGGGAGAAACCAGGAAGCGGCAAAGATGGCGAGGGGAGCAGGTTACAAGGATGCTGCACACAATTTTCGGGCAAATTTACAAATAATGGGTCTCAGATGCACTCATCAGGCACGGAAGGCAATGAAGGGGCTGTGGATTATGACGGCTTGTTAGGTTCAGGGACGAGCGAGCAGGTGCCCAATCAGGGCAGTGAGCAGGCACAGGGGAGGGCTGAAGGGATAAACCAGGAAACAGCAAAGATGGCGAGGGGAGCAGGTTACAAGGACGCAGCACATGACTTTCGGGCAAATTTACAAATAATGGGGCTCAGATGCACTCACCAGGCATGGAAGGCAATGAAGGGGCTTGGGATGCTGACGGCTTGTTAGGTTCAGGGACGAGCGAGCATTTGGCCAATCAGGGCAGTGGACGGGCACAGGGGAGCACTAGAGGGAGAAACCAGGAAGCAGCAAAGATGGCGAGGGGAGTGCGTTACAAGGACACTGCACATGACTTTCGGGCAAATTTACAAATAATGGGGCTCAGATGCACTCACCAGGCACGGGAGGCAATGAAGATAGTGGCTAATATCAAGTCTTTAAGCATGAAAACCATGTATCAGAGTACACCAGGCAGGGATTTAGTCTGGGACAACTGTGTACTTATTTGACAAAGATGCTCCCAGCAAAGATGCATAGATTTATGGTGTATCTGCGATTTAACATACTCCCTATGCAAAAACGTACTGGGTGATGGTCTAAATTGGCTCAATCTCACAGACTGTGACGTTTATGTAACAAGCATATTGAAACTGCACGCCACCTTCTGACTCAGTGTAAGGTGTTGAGGCCCCAATATTGGGCTGGGCATAATGAATTTGTGCATGACATTGCATCAATAGCAGGGAATTAATTTTGGAGTGTGGTATTCAGTGCTGAGTCTATTCTTATGACATGTGCTGCTTATTATGTTTTGAAGGTGGCGGTGCAACAAATTTCTATTTCAATTTCAATTGTATAAGTATGTGTGTGTTATTAGTTATAACATTGAGGTGATTGATTTTTATTTGTTCTTCTTATTTTTTTTTAATCCTGTTTATGAATATGATTAATAATTGGCTAAAGGTTTGTAGATGGTAGTGAAATTAAACATTAAAAAAGAAGGCTGTCTATCCAAGAGATACTTGGCTGTGTTTGAAGCCTGTAAGATTACAGTTACCATCTGCATTGTACCTTAGAAACATTAGTATGACATATTGGCTATGTGAGTTTTTGTATGGTGGAACAATTGTCTGAATTGCAAAAGGGCATAATATACCATGATTTGCATTCTGCAGAAGTTGGTGAAATGGAATGAATTCTGAATTTGGTATGGATGCATATACAAATCGTTCATTAGGGATGTGGTCTTGTAAAACATGGTTGCAGAGAGTGCATGTTTGTTTCCACGTGTCTGAAATCTGGAAGATTAATTTATAGGGATGTTTTTTGTTTCAAGTACTTGTAGTAAGTACATTACCATTTTTTTGGATCTTCCTGTGTGTTTATGTAAATGTTGCCAAACCTACACAGTAGTCCAATTCTTGCCTTATACCTGGACATGCATTTAACTTTGTACTAGACAGGTTGTTGTTTTGTTTGATGCAGAAGGAGATGGTCGTTGTTTTTCTAGCTGTATTGTTGGGTGATCTGCTATAGCTTCTATTTGAATTACTTGTCTTTTTGAAGGTTTCCTTTTTTGCGGTACAGGGTAAATATCTAGATGGGGGTACATAGTGCCCATAGCCCGTTGTATTCCAGGATGCAAGGAATGTCAGTGGTGACTTTGTTTGCATCAAATCTAACTAGGAATAGACCATTGAGTGTACGCAGACGTAAAAGTGCTACGTAACTCATACCTTTTTTAAAGACTGCTGCCAATGTCAATCAATGCTTGATCTAGGGTTAGACCTTGTGATTTGTAATTAGTGAGAGCATATGCACGAGATAGAGAAACTTTCTCTCAGCGTAGGTATGTCTTTGAAAAGAAGGAAACATGCAATTGTCCAGCCAATTTATTTAACTTCTGCAAGTTTGTCAAAGTGGATGTTGACAAACTGAATGTTGTTGTCATGTGGATCTGTTTTGAAGCCAACAACTGTACTAATTGCTCCATTCACTAATCCTTGTTCTATGTCAAGGTTTTGTTTTAGAATTACTCTGCAGTTTAGACACAAAGTCAACATTTTCTCCAATCCAGCTGTGCTGGAAAAACATTTGTCTAAGTTATCTAGTTGTACTGTTACTTGTTGACACATAGGAAGTGTCATGTTGTGCAGTGCTAGATTGTCTGTGGAGATGATATGAAGTATGGGTTGCATTCTTTTTTACATTGTCTCGTTGAATTGACAACAACTTGCAAGGGTTGGAATTAAGGACATACATTTTAGATTTTGTTGAGTTAATTGTTCCATGACATCAGGAAAAGATGTGTTTCGTCCATATAGCTAATGGATTAGTCTACTATTTAAGATGGATTTTGTATTTCAGTAAGCAGACCAGTTTGAATGCTTTTTAAAATGTTAGCATAGGTGAGGTCTGCAGAGTGACACATTTTTTGAGTTAGCTCTCTATAGAGAAAATGTTGCCAGAGATTTACATTTCCATTACTGCCAAGGGTATTACGGCCTTGTTTGTGACCTATTGTTTTGAAAACAGGTTGACCTTTCACTGGTGTTAAGTGTAGGAGGTCTCCGAAAACAATAACATGTTTTCCTCCAAACAGTTCTTTGTAGGTTGGTTTTTAGGACTTCTTGTAATTCTGTGTACTTAAAGAGCATTTTCCGCTGATAATTTGTAGTATTATAATTTGTTTTGGTGTTCTACGAGCAGTAGTCGGTGTAAAGTTATACCTTCTAATGTTGTAGGCGGCTAAACCTGTGGGGGCTGTTACTACAGCCGAAAGGTTGTTGTTGGTTAAGTTTTCTAGAAATGTGCTGATTATTTTAATTAAGAATGTTTTACCAGAACCAGCTTCACCACTTACATACAGGAGCAGCGGTTTATAATTTTTACAGCTACAAGTTTTAGTTTCATGTTTAAAACCATGTTCAATTTCTTGAGTGACTTCTAGATAAATGGTGAGTTGTTCATCATTTAGCTGTGATTCAAGCACTGACAAGTCTTCCTCAGATTGTTTATATTGATAGATGGTATTTTCTACCTCAGTCATGGATCTTTCTGCTTCATTTAGAATGACTGTCTCTCCAAGTGGTTCTTGGCTTTCTGTAAGGGAAGGGTGACTGGCCTCAGGTGTGTTTTTGTCTAGTTGAGCTTCAATGTCTTCCTCTTGTTGGCGTTCATTGTCCAACCTTTATTTGTATTGTTGTTCATTGTCATTTGTCATACTGCTTTCATTTGCTTTACATGCAGTTTCAAATGAGTAATAGTCACCTAATAATTCTTTTTCTTTTCTCTGAGGGTTAAAACGTTGGAGTAGGGCCATGTAATACAGTTCTCTGTGTTATGGAGATTTAAATGATACATTTATATGATTAATTAGACTGGGCTTGGTGAGTTTCACTAGGCTTCCTTCACAAGTTGAGACTGAATATTTGCCAGTTGTGTCATTCAGTGTGACATTGTTTTTGTAGCTGTAATTTTGGGCAACATCGTACAGACACAGGTTTTTCAAAGCAGTACTTCTGTTTGGGTAGTATGTGTCAATTACATTGTTTTTTACAATGTCCTGGCTGTTGGGATCATTTTTGACTATGGTTTCTATCTCTTGGTAGGATTTTAGTACTCTTTTTTGGGATGAAGCTGGTCCAGGGTATAGACAGACAATGGGCCTTATTACACGTTATGCGGTAAACCATGGTGCTATTAGCACCATGGTTGCTGCCGGTACCATACCGGTACCACCATGGAGAAAAGGGGAATTACCACCCCATTCCAAGGTTGGCGGGGCGGTAATTCCCCCTTTCTCCATGGGCCTTCCCCATTCCCATTTTTGCCCCATAGGGCTCAATGGGAATGGGGAAGGAGCTAATTACGGTACCGCAAATTGCGGTACCGTAATTAGCACCAAGGTCCCTTTGCGGGTCCCAACTTTAACGGCTGGTCTACACCAGCCGTTAAGGTCGGGTCCCGCAAAGGGACCTCGTAGTAAGGCGGTAAGGGTTTACCAGTACTGGTGCGCTTACCAGTACCGGTAAACCCTTACCGCCTACCGTGTAATGAGGCCCAATGTGTTCAAATTTGCCATAGAAGGCTGTACCTGTTAAAAGGTCTGCTTCTTTGTAGCACCCACATTCTTTATGGGAGAAATGCTTATACCGAAGCTGTACAATTTTTGTGATAGTGTTGTGTCAGATTTTATATCATTGCAGACGTCTTTTACCTCTGTTTTCTCAGCTTTGTGACCTATCTTGCAATTTCAGTGGAATTGTCTGCAATGTATTGCATGTCTATGTTTGCTTTTCAAAAGAGGGCAATTATTGCTTTGTATTCATTGATGTACTTGTTAGATGCTTCGCCCCTTTTAATGTTGTATGTATTTTTAGGGGATTTGCCTTTTATGCTGTGTCTAACAGATGACATCAAGCTATTTACTTTTTTTGCAAACTGGTCTAGGGAAGCCAAAGCGACATTTGGTATAGTATTTGCCTTTGTTTTTATATCTACATTGGCAGTATTTGCCACACTTATGTTTTTGAAAGCATAAGACTTGTGTATGTAGGTCACTGCCTGTGGTTTCTGAAGGGATGTTGCAGATAATGTATTTGTCAATAAACTGTAAAACAGTGGCATCAATATCATGGCCAAATTTAGGAGCATCTTTTATCCACAAAAGCATGTGGATGTGTGGTGCTTCTCTGGACTGATATTGTTTTCTCCCAAAAAAGTATTGTACTTATCACAGTGGAGGGGCAGTTTTATTGCTGATACAGTGCACCATGGCAATGATGTGATGGTTAAAGTACCTTTAAAAATTGACAGGATAAAGAGAATAGAGATCTCCTGGTGTTTATCTATTACATCTTTATTTTGGTTTGCAGTGTGTAATAAGTTGTGCAAGTAATCCCATGCGTACTCTACACAACTTAAAGTAACAAACCATTTGGTTGGGCCTAGGTTCCTTAGGATACAATGCACATCAGTGTGACGTCGGAACCAGCGTTCTTTTGTTCTTGGCATGTTTGCCAAGACATTTGTTATACTTGACTGCAAAACTTCATCTTCATCTTTTATGTTTTTGAGCAGTTGATTAGCGGATATGTTTAAAAAGTTAGAGCCTGTTTTTTTTTTATGTTTGCAACTCCATAACATAGAGTTGCTAGTTCACTTTGGAAGAGGAGAAGGAATATTTTTTTCAACAAGTTGTCTGAATCTGGGTCTTCAGAATACATTCTTCAACAGCGATATTCTGATTTTTTCTTTTTGATCTTAATCACTGAATAAAACAAACATCTATCAATTACCAGCACGGTGGAATAATGTCTCAGCAGTTTGTTTGAGCGCAGTCAGTGAGGTCAGTACCTCCTAGACGGTGTATTAGGAGTTGTTGGGGAAGGTTGTGAGAGTAAGAGGTGTGATGGTGTTGGGTTAGTGAGTAAGGGAGTGGTGGTATGATAGAATCTGTAGGGTGATTTTGCTGTTTTGAGCAACAGAATTGATGTTGCAATGGTGATGTATAGTTGGGAATAGTAAGAGTGTGAATGGTGGAATATAATGGGCTAGAGTGAAAGAAATGTTGGTTAAGAAAGAGTAGTCTGGGTAATATATAATGGAACTGTGCTGCTGTAATTATATACGTATACATGGTACATTAATGCGCTTACTTTGTTGGATGAAAAGAGTATTCATTTTTCAGTTGTTTTCTTCGGTAATCAATCATATTTGTGATGTCATCTTTGATGTCATGGGTGTTATTCTTAGCAGTGCATGGTGGTTGCGCGAGTTATGGTTGCTTAGCTTACCATAACTGGTGAATTCCAGGGTTTTTTTGGTTTTACTTGTAACCATAACGTCCCTTTAACAAAGTTTTTTCATTGAATTTCATAGGTTTTTATTAGTGCAACTTAACCATAACGTCCCTTTAACAAAGTTTTTTCATTGAATTTCATAGGTTTTTATTAGTGCAACTTAACCATAACGTCCTTTTAACAAAGTTTTTTTCATTGAATTTTATAGGTTTTTATTAGTCCAAATGAACCATAACGCTCCTTTAATAAGGTTTTTTCAGGGAATTTCATAGTTTTTTTAACCAGTGCATGATATTTCCCTACAACTTACTAATATCATACTTACCCAATATAGCAATATTTCTGTCCCATTTACAAAATGTCACCTTACAACTCTGCCATTTCCCACCTTCTGGAATCAATTGTAACACTTATATACACTTTTTGCAACTAATTCAACTAGTTTTGCATCTGTAGCCGTCTACGAACATCTGACTTCATAGCGGACCTTCCGGACAGTGACTCATGACCATACCCTGGCGCGCAGCATGATGACTTGTCCAAGAACCCGTCCGCACTTCACGATAAGATCTTTGCTTCGCGGACAGTTCAGAACTGCATTTTCTACTGATCTAGGAACTTTCAACTTCAAAATTTTCCTTGCACAGCCCCAACACCTATTCCTACTCATTATCCATTAACGATCTAGTACACAGTACATATTTTTAGTAAAACTGCTATTTATCTTAAAATGGCATCAGCTAATGCCATCCCTCCTCCCCAAGAGCCACCACCACTGCTGTAATCAAGGAGCATGAGAAACACTGCCCCCTACCTTCGAAATAAGGCACGCGCAACATTTTCCCTTGTCCACATACCCCTCCATATTAATACCCCTTCATATTAGTGTTTGGTTCCTCTTTACTCATTTCCCTCCCCACCTTTCGTTCTCAGATCTCCTGCCGAGAAAAATACATCCAAAAACAACAAAAGACATATTCCTTTAGGAACCACCTTTCACAGTTGAAAAATAGAACTAAAAAAAAATGTATAGACTCCATATACTTTATATTTCTCCATAAAGTACATAGACTCAACAAGATTTTCCAACATTTACATTTGCATTTTGTGTTATGCTAATGGGAATATTGTGGCGTTCATCCAACATTTCAGGGACTGGAATGGTGGATACCGGCCCAGCAGCCCAAGTTATCAGCCCAAGCAAAGCGAGGGTGGATAACAAGGTCTCTGGACCATTATCCCCCCATCCCAGCCCTTTAAATGGGGGTTAAAGGCCATTAGCAACCTAGGTTCCCAAAGCAGTAACCCGGGGTGCTAAAAAAGAGGATTTTTCTTCCTACACCGGGACACCTTTGGCGTCCCGGTGTAGGACGGAAAATCCTTTTCCAAGATGGCCACCATGGAAAGGGAAGGCGAGGGTTCCATACAGGGCCCCTCTTTGCTTTCACGGGCAGCCTGCAGAATGCAAAAAGAGACCCCTATGACCATATTACCACAAGCACATTTTTCTTCCCTTTCAGATCTATCCTAATTTCGAATAACTTTACCACAAAGCCAGTCCCAGGTGGACATGGCCACTTTAATCCTATATTTTGTCCCTTGTGGTCATGGCCAGTAGCCAGATTGTCCGGATCATGACCTATTTTTTGTAGCTACATTATGACACTTGTTAAATAATAAAACACTGGCACATTTGCAAAACCATGCATGTAGGTCCTTGCCAATGCTCCTTATGCAAGTTTGCTGGAAATCCACCCATGTTTTATTTTTTCAAAAGTGTGAAATGTATGCACATACAATCGTCATATATCCTAGCCCCCACTTGACAAAATCCATTCAGACTTTACAAATACATATATATCTAGATCTATAATCTTTTTGCAAACCTTTGTGTAGATTTGTCAAATGGCACCACATTTATAAGCCTTTACAATATTTTGGGACCCCCCCTCTAATTTTGCTCCCTCTTGACAGAATCCCACCAAACTTCAAAAAAACATAAATAAATGTATTATCAGTTTTCCAAATTAAGTGTGGATTTGTCAAATGGCACCTCATTTATAAGCCTTTACATCATTTTGGGACCCCCCTCTAATTTTACCCCCTCATGAAAGAATCCCACCAAACTTTGCATATTCACTCAGAAACAGCTCAGAAATATACATGCAAAATATTTCATGCAGTTCCATTAAGTGGTGCCAAAGTTATAAGCCATCCAATAACTGCATTTCACCAACCCTGTAATGCTGAGGTGTCCACAAACTTTCACAGGACTGTTCGCGAACATCCGGACTGTTTGCAGAGTTTCGCAGCAAAAATCACCAATTTTTGTTGCTTCTTGCAGCCATATCCCATCCCATCATCATCACCTCCCCAGAGATTATTTGATACATTTGACAAGTGCAATCTTGTGTTTTTAATATGTTTTTACCGCGATGTCCGCAGACAGCGGCGAAGTCTGCGAATCTAAGATGGCGGGCCTTTCCAAAAATCTGACGCTCTTCACGCTCTATATATTACACGGCCCACAGTAGTTATAGGGGGGTCCCAAAATGTATTTTTTTCCCATAGACTGAATGGGGAAACAACTTTTCTCATGCCTACAGTCCAAACCGCTGGACGGGATTTCACTTAGTCCTGAAAGTGTGCTTTTGTAAATTTGGTGAAAATCCATCCAGGACTTTATTTTAAAACGACCAAAAAGTAGGTCACAAATAATTTGTGATATCTATGTTCACTCCACGGACACACTTCCCTGTTCGCTCCGCGGACATGACACCTGTTGGCTAATCGGCTTGCGTCAAGTCCGCGGACACGCAACCTGTTTGCTGATTGGCTGGAATGATGCATGAGGTGCGTCACATTGTTTTGATGCGCCCGCCATCTTCGATCCATGGACATCCACGGACAGCGCGGCGGCGGACAGGGGAAAAAATCAACTTTGGGGAGTGTATTAGTGTGTAAGAGTGCTTGGGGAGGGTGGGGAGTAAGAGATGGGTCAAATGCTGTATTTGTTTAGGTGGCAGGCACCCCTGATGTGTTTGTCATGTCCGCAGTCACCGCGGCTGTCCACGGACATAAAAAATGCAGTAGCCCATATAGCCAGTTAAAATGTTTGATTCTATGTGTGTGATTTATGGGTGTGATATTGTCGTAACTTGACTCGTCGTGAAGAATATATGGGCCTCTGTCCCCAAGTTCCACACAGAGAGAAAGAAAAACTACTCCCTGTGCGAGCCTTGAGGCCACAGGTGGTTGTTGTTGTTTTCGCAGGACCAGACGCCGCCGAGGACCCCAGAACTGTAGAATGAATTAGGTATTAGTACAAACAAGCACAGTACTGTCAACAATATAACTGTTATTGAAATAGGGCTTACCCAAGGGTTATATTCTAACTGCCAGGAACTCTGAGGCTGTGATGCAGGGAAGCGTCAGTAATCCTTCAAAGCCAAGGCGCCAGAAACTCAGCATTGGCTACCACCTGATGATTCTTGGAAGTATTCTTAAAATGTGGTAACGTAGCAGTTCGAGGAACTCTGGAGAGTGTAGAATACTTGACAAAGCAGAAGGGTAATCCAATCAATCCGTGAAACGTAAGCTAAAGTCCAAAAGGTCCGTAAATCCAAGCAGAAACCAAACGCCAAATCCAAGGAACAAGAAAAACCAGTTCGTAATCCGTAAGCTTGAGATCTGTAACCAAATGAATCCAACGTGAATCGAAAATGCCAAACAGTGTCGCGAAACAGCTGTGAAGCGATGAGTGATTCAAAGTGCGCCGCTTTTATACCTGCCGACTCCTGATCACGTGAGCGGAGCTCAGGGCACGTGACCGGGAGTTCGGCCGGGAACCGGGAAGTAGTTGTCGTCGATTACTCTTGCTCCAGCCCTCTCGCAATCTCCATGGCAGTTGCCAGCGGAAACGAGGGAACAAATAGTTTTGCCGTCTGACAGAGCCTGGAAGTTGGTGACGCTTCCCACGCACCACAGGTAGCGTGATCATGTGAAGGTCTGACTGTGACTTGGAGATTCTCGCTGTGTTATGTGTCAGGGAGTCCCGAGGGTAAGAGTGTTCTGTAAGGCGGTGTGCCTGGTGTGCCTGACCCTCCTACTGTGCATGGCTGTAGGCCATGCACCCAAGACTCTAGGCCTGGCCACAACCACCGCAGCATATCACACCCATAGATCACACCCATAGAATCGAACATCTATCAAATATTAGAAAATCTACAGTTTGTGTACTGTTTGATTTGTATAGTTTTGGCTATGTCATGTAATTAAGATTGTAGAGTTTGGTAACAAGCACTGCAGTATAACATAACCATGGAAGTAAACATTTTGTATTGTGGTGTATGGTTAGATGTTTGCTTCAATGGTTGTGTTATGGAGCAGTATTTGTGAATTGTATTATAATATACTTACTGTTTGATTTTTTGTGATTGGATTTACTGTTTTCATGACTTGGGTAACTGGAGCAGATATTCTTTTTCAATTTCTGTGATAAAAGAAAAGATCATGTTAGTGTAGGTAGTTTATAAAGACTTATTGCATTGCATAGTAGCCATGTCTGATTTATTTTGGCCCTCATATTTAGTAGTTTACAAACCAGTGTACTGTGCAATTTGCTCAGTTTCTGTGTTTGTTTCGTAAATCATTGGGTCTGTGGGAAAAAATCCATGTTGGATTAATAAAAACCTTGTTTTGTTATGGTACAGTACATTTCTGTCTTTGTTTTCAGTGTTTACTTGATGTTTCTGGCTAATGTTCTATCTGTTGGCTTGTTGCACATTGTTAGATACCTGTTGGCGAATTGTAACTGGTTATAGTTTTTTATTTATATGGTCAAGTTGCTCATCTATCTGTTGGGTTGTTGTAGATTTTTGGGGCAGTTAGATACCTGTTGGCGTATTCTAATTGCTTATTTCTTCTCATAATTTAGTGGTATTGATTTATCTGTTTGGTTGTTGCATAATCTTGGGGCAGTTAGATACCTGTTGGCGTATTCTAACTGTTTATAATTTTCTAGTTGAAGTTTTATTAATGTTTATGCCCAGATTAGTTATTAAATTTTGGTTTTAAGAATATTAACCCTTTAAGTGCCATGGGTATTTCTCCCCAGTGCCAGAGCCTTTTTTGGTGATTTTGGTATGTGGCCATTCAATGGCTTGTAACTTTTTTGTTACATGAGATATCTCGGCCAAATTTGGCTCCTTTTCTTCCCACATGTAGGCGGTCGTAACGCCACCCAGGAATCCCAGGTTGCTGTAGGGGGGTGAGAGAAAATAAGGAAAATGTGCGAAAATTTTGGGTTTTTTCAAAAAATGCCAATAAAATGATGCACAAAGAAGCCTGTGGTTTTTTCCTTGTAAGAGCTAGGAACAAATGGTTTGCTGTGCTGAGTTCCCCAATGTGTTGGCTTTCAGGAACAGGTTGAGTGGAAATGGAAAAAAATTATTTTGATGGGGATATCAACCGTTTTGTGAGAGGTAGGCGATTTTTGCCATTTTTGCCAATTGGACATGCATGGACGGAATGGAAGAAAAGGGCAGGAAAGCCAAATTGGAGGACAGAAAGGCATATATTTCTGAAAAGTAGACAAAATTCCAGGTTTAGGAAGGGGTGATTTGTATAGGTCAGGCAACAACTAGGTAGGGGAAACTGCCATCGAATGGGGGAAAAGCGGGAAAATGACTGAAAAAAAAGGTATGTGTTGGACATGGTTGGCTTGGTACGGCAATGGCTTCTATGAATTTTGAGAAAAGCAATGCTCCGCTACATTCCCCCGACTCTTGCAGTTAGGAGAGCATACCATTTTTGTAGTGTTTGTACAAAACAAGCAATACCACAAGCCAAACACTGAGCCATGGTACACAGGAGTTTTACGCTCACGGCCTGACCAGACGCACTTAGCATGTGTAAATTGGGAAAACCAATGTGGTGAGGAACGGCAGCCATACATTTTTTGAAAGAGCACAGGCAGACCTTTTCAAGGGTAGGTGACTTGTGCAGGTTACAAAAGTGTATGGTGGCTAAAGCAGCGACTAAATGTAGGTCACATTTGGGAAAAGAAAGGGTTGTGAGACAAAGGGCTCCAGCAAATGGGTCAAAACGTTATGAAAACCACACAAACACAACACATGGCCTACCGTCCCGCGTTCCCACAGGTGTCCCGATGAAAACGGTACCTCACATGTGTGGGTGCACCTACCTGGCCGCCAAGGGGAAAGCCCAAAACACAAGTAACCCCAAGTCTGTTTTCACACCGGAAATGTCACACTCTCCCATCATACAGATATGGGCCTCGGGTGTCCAAGCCACCGAGGAAAACAGGGAACCCCATGCATTTCCGAAAAGAGGACACCCGTGGGAATCCGCAGAGGTATGATATGCCCAAATTGCCCCAGAATTTATTACCCAGACACCCCTGCAAAGTCGGAAATGTGGGGAAAAAAACGCTTTTTCCGCACATTTTGCTCGACGCACCCATCGAAACACGCCCCCAACAACACATGGCCTACCGTCACGCGTTCCCACAGGTGTCCCGATGAAAAAGGTACCTCACATGTGTGGGTGCACCTACCTGGCCGCCAAGGGGAAAGCCTAAAACACAAGTAACCCCAAGTCTGTTTTCACACCGGAAATGTCACACTCTCACATCATACAGATATGGGCCTCGGGTGTCCAAGCCACCAAGGAAAACAGGGAACCCCATGCATTTCCGGAAAGAGGACACCCGTGGGAATCCGCAGAGGTATGATATGCCCAAATCGCCCCAGAATTTATTACCCAGACACCCCCGCAAAGTCCAAAATGTGGGAAAAAATACGCATTTTCCTCACATTTCGCTCGACTCACCCATCGAAACACGCCCCCAACAACACATGGCCTACCGTCCCGCGTTCCCACAGGTGTCCCGATGAAAATGGTACCTCACATGTGTGGGTGCACCTACCTGGCCGCCAAGGGGAAAGCCTAAAACACAAGTAACCCCAAGTCTGTTTTCAGAGGGAAAACTCAGACATTCTGCCGACCGGCACAAGGTACAGATATGGGCCTCGGGTGTCCAAGCCACCGAGGAAAACAGGGAACCCCATGCATTTCCGAAAAGAGGACACCCGTGGGAATCCGCAGAGGTATGATATGCCCAAATTGCCCCAGAATTTATTACCCAGACACCCCTGCAAAGTCCGAAATGTGGGGAAAAAAACGCTTTTTCCGCACATTTCGCTCGACGCACCCATCGAAACACGCCCCCCACAACACATGGCCTACCGTCACGCGTTCCCACAGGTGTCCCGATGAAAACGGTACCTCACATGTGTGGGTGCACCTACCTGGCCGCCAAGGGGAAAGCCTAAAACACAAGTAACCCCAAGTCTGTTTTCACACCGGAAATGTCACACTCTCACATCATACAGATATGGGCCTCGGGTGTCCAAGCCACCAAGGAAAACAGGGAACCCCATGCATTTCCGGAAAGAGGACACCCGTGGGAATCCGCAGAGGTATGATATGCCCAAATCGCCCCAGAATTTATTACCCAGACACCCCCGCAAAGTCCGAAATGTGGGAAAAAATACGCATTTTCCTCACATTTCGCTCGACTCACCCATCGAAACACGCCCCCAACAACACATGGCCTACCGTCCCGCGTTCCCACAGGTGTCCCGATGAAAATGGTACCTCACATGTGTGGGTGCACCTACCTGGCCGCCAAGGGGAAAGCCTAAAACACAAGTAACCCCAAGTCTGTTTTCAGAGGGAAAACTCAGACATTCTGCCGACCGGCACAAGGTACAGATATGGGCCTCGGGTGTCCAAGCCACCGAGGAAAACAGGGAACCCCATGCATTTCCGAAAAGAGGACACCCGTGGGAATCCGCAGAGGTATGATATGCCCAAATTGCCCCAGAATTTATTACCCAGACACCCCTGCAAAGTCCGAAATGTGGGGAAAAAAACGCTTTTTCCGCACATTTCGCTCGACGCACCCATCGAAACACGCCCCCCACAACACATGGCCTACCGTCACGCGTTCCCACAGGTGTCCCGATGAAAACGGTACCTCACATGTGTGGGTGCACCTACCTGGCCGCCAAGGGGAAAGCCTAAAACACAAGTAACCCCAAGTCTGTTTTCACACCGGAAATGTCACACTCTCACATCATACAGATATGGGCCTCGGGTGTCCAAGCCACCAAGGAAAACAGGGAACCCCATGCATTTCCGGAAAGAGGACACCCGTGGGAATCCGCAGAGGTATGATATGCCCAAATCGCCCCAGAATTTATTACCCAGACACCCCCGCAAAGTCCGAAATGTGGGAAAAAATACGCATTTTCCTCACATTTCGCTCGACTCACCCATCGAAACACGCCCCCAACAACACATGGCCTACCGTCCCGCGTTCCCACAGGTGTCCCGATGAAAACGGTACCTCACATGTGTGGGTGCACCTACCTGGCCGCCAAGGGGAAAGCCTAAAACACAAGTAACCCCAAGTCTGTTTTCAGAGGGAAAACTCAGACATTCTGCCGACCGGCACAATGTACAGATATGGGCCTCGGGTGTCCAAGCCACCGAGGAAAACAGGGAACCCCATGCATTTCCGAAAAGAGGACACCCGTGGGAATCCGCAGAGGTATGATATGCCCAAATTGCCCCAGAATTTATTACCCAGACACCCCTGCAAAGTCCGAAATGTGGGGAAAAAAACGCTTTTTCCGCACATTTCGCTCGACGCACCCATCGAAACACGCCCCCAACAACACATGGCCTACCGTCACGCGTTCCCACAGGTGTCCCGATGAAAACGGTACCTCACATGTGTGGGTGCACCTACCTGGCCGCCAAGGGGAAAGCCTAAAACACAAGTAACCCCAAGTCTGTTTTCACACCGGAAATGTCACACTCTCACATCATACAGATATGGGCCTTGGGTGTCCAAGCCAACAAGGAAAACAGGGAACCCCATGCATTTCCGGAAAGAGGACACCCGTGGGAATCCGCAGAGGTATGATATGCCCAAATCGCCCCAGAATTTATTACCCAGACACCCCCGCAAAGTCAGAAATGTGGGAAAAAATACGCATTTTCCTCACATTTCGCTCGACTCACCCATCGAAACACGCCCCCAACAACACATGGCCTACCGTCCCGCGTTCCCACAGGTGTCTCGATGAAAACGGTACCTCACATGTGTGGGTGCACCTACCTGGCCGCCAAGGGGAAAGCCTAAAACACAAGTAACCCCAAGTCTGTTTTCAGAGGGAAAACTCAGACATTCTGCCGACCGGCACAATGTACAGATATGGGCCTCGGGTGTCCAAGCCACCGAGGAAAACAGGGAACCCCATGCATTTCCGAAAAGAGGACACCCGTGGGAATCCGCAGAGGTATGATATGCCCAAATTGCCCCAGAATTTATTACCCAGACACCCCTGCAAAGTCCGAAATGTGGGGAAAAAAACGCTTTTTCCGCACATTTCGCTCGACGCACCCATCGAAACACGCCCCCAACAACACATGGCCTACCGTCACGCGTTCCCACAGGTGTCCCGATGAAAATGGTACCTCACATGTGTGGGTGCACCTACCTGGCCGCCAAGGGGAAAGCCTAAAACACAAGTAACCCCAAGTCTGTTTTCACACCGGAAATGTCACACTCTCACATCATACAGATATGGGCCTCGGGTGTCCAAGCCACCAAGGAAAACAGGGAACCCCATGCATTTCCGGAAAGAGGACACCCGTGGGAATCCGCAGAGGTATGATATGCCCAAATCGCCCCAGAATTTATTACCCAGACACCCCCGCAAAGTCCGAAATGTGGGAAAAAATACGCATTTTCCTCACATTTCGCTCGACTCACCCATCGAAACACGCCCCCAACAACACATGGCCTACCGTCCCGCGTTCCCACAGGTGTCCCGATGAAAACGGTACCTCACATGTGTGGGTGCACCTACCTGGCCGCCAAGGGGAAAGCCTAAAACACAAGTAACCCCAAGTCTGTTTTCAGAGGGAAAACTCAGACATTCTGCCGACCGGCACAATGTACAGATATGGGCCTCGGGTGTCCAAGCCACCGAGGAAAACAGGGAACCCCATGCATTTCCGAAAAGAGGACACCCGTGGGAATCCGCAGAGGTATGATATGCCCAAATTGCCCCAGAATTTATTACCCAGACACCCCTGCAAAGTCCGAAATGTGGGGAAAAAAACGCTTTTTCCGCACATTTCGCTCGACGCACCCATCGAAACACGCCCACAACAACACATGGCCTACCGTCACGCGTTCCCACAGGTGTCCCGATGAAAACGGTACCTCACATGTGTGGGTGCACCTACCTGGCCGCCAAGGGGAAAGCCTAAAACACAAGTAATCCCAAGTCTGTTTTCACACCGGAAATGTCACACTCTCACATCATACAGATATGGGCCTCGGGTGTCCAAGCCACCAAGGAAAACAGGGAACCCCATGCATTTCCGGAAAGAGGACACCCGTGGGAATCCGCAGAGGTATGATATGCCCAAATCGCCCCAGAATTTATTACCCAGACACCCCCGCAAAGTCCGAAATGTGGGAAAAAATACGCATTTTCCTCACATTTCGCTCGACTCACCCATCGAAACACGCCTCCAACAACACGTGGCCTACCGTCCCGCGTTCCCACAGGTGTCCCGATGAAAACGGTACCTCACATGTCTGGGTGCACCTACCTGGCCGCCAAGGGGAAAGCCTAAAACACAAGTAACCCCAAGTCTGTTTTCAGAGGGAAAACTCAGACATTCTGCCGACCGGCACAATGTACAGATATGGGCCTCGGGTGTCCAAGCCACCGAGGAAAACAGGGAACCCCATGCATTTCCGAAAAGAGGACACCCGTGGGAATCCGCAGAGGTATGATATGCCCAAATTGCCCCAGAATTTATTACCCAGACACCCCTGCAAAGTCCGAAATGTGGGAAAAAAAACGCTTTTTCCGCACATTTCGCTCGACGCACCCATCGAAACATGCCCCCAACAACACATGGCCTACCGTCACGCGTTCCCACAGGTGTCCCGATGTAAACGGTACCTCACATGTGTGGGTGCACCTACCTGGCCGCCAAGGGGAAAGCCTAAAACACAAGTAACCCCAAGTCTGTTTTCACACCGGAAATGTCACACTCTCACATCATACAGATATGGGCCTCGGGTGTCCAAGCCACCAAGGAAAACAGGGAACCCCATGCATTTCCGGAAAGAGGACACCCGTGGGAATCCGCAGAGGTATGATATGCCCAAATCGCCCCAGAATTTATTACCCAGACACCCCCGCAAAGTCCGAAATGTGGGAAAAAATATGCATTTTCCTCACATTTCGCTCGACTCACCCATCGAAACACGCCCCCCACAACACATGGCCTACCGTCCCGCGTTCCCACAGGTGTCCCGATGAAAACGGTACCTCACATGTGTGGGTGCACCTACCTGGCCGCCAAGGGGAAAGCCTAAAACACAAGTAACCCCAAGTCTGTTTTCAGAGGGAAAACTCAGACATTCTGCCGACCGGCACAATGTACAGATATGGGCCTCGGGTGTCCAAGCCACCGAGGAAAACAGGGAAACCCATGCATTTCCGAAAAGAGGACACCCGTGGGAATCCGCAGAGGTATGATATGCCCAAATCGCCCCAGAATTTATTACCCAGACACCCCCGCAAAGTCCGAAATGTGGGAAAAAATACGCATTTTCCTCACATTTCGCTCGACTCACCCATCGAAACACGCCCCCAACAACACATGGCCTACCGTCCCGCGTTCCCACAGGTGTCCCGATGAAAACGGTACCTCACATGTGTGGGTGCACCTACCTGGCCGCCAAGGGGAAAGCCTAAAACACAAGTAACCCCAAGTCTGTTTTCAGAGGGAAAACTCAGACATTCTGCCGACCGGCACAATGTACAGATATGGGCCTCGGGTGTCCAAGCCACCGAGGAAAACAGGGAACCCCATGCATTTCCGAAAAGAGGACACCCGTGGGAATCCGCAGAGGTATGATATGCCCAAATTGCCCCAGAATTTATTACCCAGACACCCCTGCAAAGTCTGAAATGTGGGGAAAAAAACGCTTTTTCCGCACATTTCGCTCGACGCACCCATCGAAACACGCCCCCAACAACACATGGCCTACCGTCACGCGTTCCCACAGGTGTCCCGATGAAAACGGTACCTCACATGTGTGGGTGCACCTACCTGGCCGCCAAGGGGAAAGCCTAAAACACAAGTAACCCCAAGTCTGTTTTCACACCGGAAATGTCACACTCTCACATCATACAGATATGGGCCTCGGGTGTCCAAGCCACCAAGGAAAACAGGGAACCCCATGCATTTCCGGAAAGAGGACACCCGTGGGAATGCGCAGAGGTATAATATGCCCAAATCGCCCCAGAATTTATTACCCAGACACCCCCGCAAAGTCCGAAATGTGGGAAAAAATACGCATTTTCCTCACATTTCGCTCGACTCACCCATCGAAACACGCCCCCAACAACACATGGCCTACCGTCCCGCGTTCCCACAGGTGTCCCGATGAAAACGGTACCTCACATGTGTGGGTGCACCTACCTGGCCGCCAAGGGGAAAGCCTAAAACACAAGTAACCCCAAGTCTGTTTTCAGAGGGAAAACTCAGACATTCTGCCGACCGGCGCAACTTACAGATATGGGCCTCGGGTGTCCAAGCCACCGAGGAAAACAGGGAACCACATGCATTTTCGAAAAGAGGACACCCGTGGGAATCCGCAGAGGTGTGATTTGCGCCCATCGCCCCAGATTTTTTTACCCAGACAGCCCTGCAAAGTCGGAAATGTGGGGAAAAAAACGCTTTTTCCGCACATTTCGCTCGCCGCACCCATCGAAACGCGCCCCCCACAACACATGGCCTACCGTCCCGCGTTCCCACAGGTGTCCCGATGAAAACGGTACCTCACATGTGTGGGTGCACCTACCTGGCCGCCAAGGGGAAAGCCTAAAACACAAGTAACCCCAAGTCTGTTGTCAGAGGGAAATCTCCGACATTCTGCCGACCGGCGCAACTTACAGATATGGGCCTCGGGTGTCCAAGCCACCGAGGAAAACAGGGAACCCCATGCATTTTCGAAAAGAGGACACCCGTGGGAATCCGCAGAGGTGTGATTTGCGCCCATCGCCCCAGATTTTTTTACCCAGACAGCCCTGCAAAGTCGGAAATGTGGGGAAAAAAACGCTTTTCCCGCACATTTCGCTCGCCGCACCCATCGAAACACGCCCCCCACAACACATGGCCTACCGTCCCGCGTTCCCACAGGTGTCCCGATAAAAACGGTACCTCACATGTGTGGGTGCACCTACCTGGCCGCCAAGGGGAAAGCCTAAAACACAAGTAACCCCAAGTCTGTTGTCCATTCTGCCGACCGGCGCAACTTACAGATATGGGCCTCGGGTGTCCAAGCCACCGAGGAAAACAGGGAACCCCATGCATTTTCGAAAAGAGGACACCCGTGGGAATCCGCAGAGGTGTGATTTGCGCCCATCGCCCCAGATTTTTTTACCCAGACAGCCCTGCAAAGTCGGAAATGTGGGGGAAAAAACGCTTTTTCCGCACATTTCGCTCGCCGCACCCATCGAAACGCGCCCCCCACAACACATGGCCTACCGTCCCGCGTTCCCACAGGTGTCCCGATGAAAACGGTACCTCACATGTGTGGGTGCACCTACCTGGCCGCCAAGGGGAAAGCCTAAAACACAAGTAACCCTAAGTCTGTTGTCAGAGGGAAATCTCCGACATTTTGCCGACCGGCGCAACTTACAGATATGGGCCTCGGGTGTCCAAGCCACCGAGGAAAACAGGGAACCCCATGCATTTTCGAAAAGAGGACACCCGTGGGAATCCGCAGAGGTGTGATTTGCGCCCATCGCCCCAGATTTTTTTACCCAGACAGCCCTGCAAAGTCGGAAATGTGGGGAAAAAAACGCTTTTTCCGCACATTTCGCTCGCCGCACCCATCGAAACGCACCCCCCACAACACATGGCCTACCGTCCCGCGTTCCCACAGGTGTCCCGATGAAAACGGTACCTCACATGTGTGGGTGCACCTACCTGGCCGCCAAGGGGAAAGCCTAAAACACAAGTAACCCCAAGTCTGTTGTCAGAGGGAAATCTCCGACATTCTGCCGACCGGCGCAACTTACAGATATGGGCCTCGGGTGTCCAAGCCACCGAGGAAAACAGGGAACCCCATGCATTTTCGAAAAGAGGACACCCGTGGGAATCCGCAGAGGTGTGATTTGCGCCCATCGCCCCAGATTTTTTTACCCAGACAGCCCTGCAAAGTCGGAAATGTGGGGAAAAAAACACTTTTCCCGCACATTTCGCTCGCCGCACCCATCGAAACACGCCCCCCACAACACATGGCCTACCGTCCCGCGTTCCCACAGGTGTCCCGATGAAAACGGTACCTCACATGTGTGGGTGCACCTACCTGGCCGCCAAGGGGAAAGCCTAAAACACAAGTAACCCCAAGTCTGTTGTCCATTCTGCCGACCGGCGCAACTTACAGATATGGGCCTCGGGTGTCCAAGCCACCGAGGAAAACAGGGAACCCCATGCATTTTCGAAAAGAGGACACCCGTGGGAATCCGCAGAGGTGTGATTTGCGCCCATCGCCCCAGATTTTTTTTCCCAGACAGCCCTGCAAAGTCGGAAATGTGGGGGAAAAAACGCTTTTTCCGCACATTTCGCTCGCCGCACCCATCGAAACGCGCCCCCCACAACACATGGCCTACCGTCCCGCGTTCCCACAGGTGTCCCGATGAAAACGGTACCTCACATGTGTGGGTGCACCTACCTGGCCGCCAAGGGGAAAGCCTAAAACACAAGTAACCCCAAGTCTGTTGTCAGAGGGAAATCTCCGACATTCTGCCGACCGGCGCAACTTACAGATATGGACCTCGGGTGTCCAAGCCACCGAGGAAAACAGGGAACCCCATGCATTTTCGAAAAGAGGACCCCCGTGGGAATCCGCAGAGGTGTGATTTGCACCCATCGCCCCAGATTTTTTTACCCAGACAGCCCTGCAAAGTCGGAAATGTGGGGAAAATAACGCTTTTTCCGCACATTTCGCTCGCCGCACCCATCGAAACACGCCCCCCACAACACATGGCCTACCGTCCCGCGTTCCCACAGGTGTCCCGATGAAAACGGTACCTCACATGTGTGGGTGCACCTACCTGGCCGCCAAGGGGAAAGCCTAAAACACAAGTAACCCCAAGTCTGTTGTCCATTCGGCCGACCGGCGCAACTTACAGATATGGGCCTCGGGTGTCCAAGCCACCGAGGAAAACAGGGAACCCCATGCATTTTCGAAAAGAGGACACCCGTGGGAATCCGCAGAGGTGTGATTTGCGCCCATCGCCCCAGATTTTTTTACCCAGACAGCCCTGCAAAGTCGGAAATGTGGGGAAAAAAACGCTTTTTCCGCACATTTCGCTCGCCGCACCCATCGAAACGCGCCCCCCACAACACATGGCCTACCGTCCCGCGTTCCCACAGGTGTCCCGATGAAAACGGTACCTCACATGTGTGGGTGCACCTACCTGGCCGCCAAGGGGAAAGCCTAAAACACAAGTAACCCCAAGTCTGTTGTCAGAGGGAAATCTCCGACATTCTGCCGACCGGCGCAACTTACAGATATGGGCCTCGGGTGTCCAAGCCACCGAGGAAAACAGGGAACCCCATGCATTTTCGAAAAGAGGACACCCGTGGGAATCCGCAGAGGTGTGATTTGCGCCCATCGCCCCAGATTTTTTTACCCAGACAGCCCTGCAAAGTCGGAAATGTGGGGAAAAAAACGCTTTTTCCGCACATTTCGCTCGCCGCACCCATCGAAACACGCCCCCCACAACACATGGCCTACCGTCCCGAGTTCCCACAGGTGTCCCGATGAAAACGGTACCTCACATGTGTGGGTGCACCTACCTGGCCGCCAAGGGGAAAGCCTAAAACACAAGTAACCCCAAGTCTGTTGTCCATTCTGCCGACCGGCGCAACTTACAGATATGGGCCTCGGGTGTCCAAGCCAGCGAGGAAAACAGGGAACCCCATGCATTTTCGAAAAGAGGACACCCGTGGGAATCCGCAGAGGTGTGATTTGCGCCCATCGCCCCAGATTTTTTTACCCAGACAGCCCTGCAAAGTCGGAAATGTGGGGAAAAAAACGCTTTTTCCGCACATTTCGCTCGCCGCACCCATCGAAACGCGCCCCCCACAACACATGGCCTACCGTCCCGCGTTCCCACAGGTGTCCCGATGAAAACGGTACCTCACATGTGTGGGTGCACCTACCTGGCCGCCAAGGGGAAAGCCTAAAACACAAGTAACCCCAAGTCTGTTGTCAGAGGGAAATCTCCGACATTCTGCCGACCGGCGCAACTTACAGATATGGGCCTCGGGTGTCCAAGCCACCGAGGAAAACAGGGAACCCCATGCATTTTCGAAAAGAGGACACCCGTGGGAATCCGCAGAGGTGTGATTTGCGCCCATCGCCCCAGATTTTTTTACCCAGACAGCCCTGCAAAGTCGGAAATGTGGGGAAAAAAACGCTTTTTCCGCACATTTCGCTCGCCGCACCCATCGAAACACGCCCCCCACAACACATGGCCTACCGTCCCGCGTTCCCACAGGTGTCCCGATGAAAACGGTACCTCATATGTGTGGGTGCACCTACCTGGCCGCCAAGGGGAAAGCCTAAAACACAAGTAACCCCAAGTCTGTTGTCAGAGGGAAATCTCAGACATTCTGCCGACCGGCGCAACTTACAGATATGGGCCTCGGGTGTCCAAGCCACCGAGGAAAACAGGGAACCCCATGCATTTTCGAAAAGAGGACACCCGTGGGAATCCGCAGAGGTGTGATTTGCGCCCATCGCCCCAGATTTTTTTACCCAGACAGCCCTGCAAAGTCGGAAATGTGGGGAAAAAAACGCTTTTTCCGCACATTTCGCTCGCCGCACCCATCGAAACACGCCCCCCACAACACATGGCCTACCGTCCCGCGTTCCCACAGGTGTCCCGATGAAAACGGTACCTCACATGTGTGGGTGCACCTACCTGGCCGCCAAGGGGAAAGCCTAAAACACAAGTAACCCCAAGTCTGTTGTCCATTCTGCCGACCGGCGCAACTTACAGATATGGGCCTCGGGTGTCCAAGCCACCGAGGAAAACAGGGAACCCCATGCATTTTCGAAAAGAGGACACCCGTGGGAATCCGCAGAGGTGTGATTTGCGCCCATCGCCCCAGATTTTTTTACCCAGACAGCCCTGCAAAGTCGGAAATGTGGGGAAAAAAACGCTTTTTCCGCACATTTCGCTCGCCGCACCCATCGAAACGCGCCCCCCACAACACATGGCCTACCGTCCCGCGTTCCCACAGGTGTCCCGATGAAAACGGTACCTCACATGTGTGGGTGCACCTACCTGGCCGCCAAGGGGAAAGCCTAAAACACAAGTAACCCCAAGTCTGTTGTCAGAGGGAAATCTCTGACATTCTGCCGACCGGCGCAACTTACAGATATGGGCCTCGGGTGTCCAAGCCACCGAGGAAAACAGGGAACCCCATGCATTTTCGAAAAGAGGACCCCCGTGGGAATCCGCAGAGGTGTGATTTGCACCCATCGCCCCAGATTTTTTTACCCAGACAGCCCTGCAAAGTCGGAAATGTGGGGAAAATAACGCTTTTTCCGCACATTTCGCTCGCCGCACCCATCGAAACACGCCCCCCACAACACATGGCCTACCGTCCCGCGTTCCCAGAGGTGTCCCGATGAAAACGGTACCTCACATGTGTGGGTGCACCTACCTGGCCGCCAAGGGGAAAGCCTAAAACACAAGTAACCCCAAGTCTGTTGTCCATTCTGCCGACCGGCGCAACTTACAGATATGGGCCTCGGGTGTCCAAGCCACCGAGGAAAACAGGGAACCCCATGCATTTTCGAAAAGAGGACACCCGTGGGAATCCGCAGAGGTGTGATTTGCGCCCATCGCCCCAGATTTTTTTACCCAGACAGCCCTGCAAAGTCGGAAATGTGGGGAAAAAAACGCTTTTTCCGCACATTTCGCTCGCCGCACCCATTGAAACGCGCCCCCCACAACACATGGCCTACCGTCCCGCGTTCCCACAGGTGTCCCGATGAAAACGGTACCTCACATGTGTGGGTGCACCTACCTGGCCGCCAAGGGGAAAGCCTGAAACACAAGTAACCCCAAGTCTGTTGTCAGAGGGAAATCTCCGACATTCTGCCGACCGGCGCAACTTACAGATATGGGCCTCGGGTGTCCAAGCCACCGAGGAAAACAGGGAACCCCATGCATTTTCGAAAAGAGGACACCCGTGGGAATCCGCAGAGGTGTGATTTGCGCCCATCGCCCCAGATTTTTTTACCCAGACAGCCCTGCAAAGTCGGAAATGTGGGGAAAAAAACGCTTTTTCCGCACATTTCGCTCGCCGCACCCATCGAAACACGCCCCCCACAACACATGGCCTACCGTCCCGCGTTCCCACAGGTGTCCCGATGAAAACGGTACCTCATATGTGTGGGTGCACCTACCTGGCCGCCAAGGGGAAAGCCTAAAACACAAGTAACCCCAAGTCTGTTGTCAGAGGGAAATCTCAGACATTCTGCCGACCGGCGCAACTTACAGATATGGGCCTCGGGTGTCCAAGCCACCGAGGAAAACAGGGAACCCCATGCATTTTCGAAAAGAGGACACCCGTGGGAATCCGCAGAGGTGTGATTTGCGCCCATCGCCCCAGATTTTTTTACCCAGACAGCCCTGCAAAGTCGGAAATGTGGGGAAAAAAACGCTTTTTCCGCACATTTCGCTCGCCGCACCCATCGAAACACGCCCCCCACAACACATGGCCTACCGTCCCGCGTTCCCACAGGTGTCCCGATGAAAACGGTACCTCACATGTGTGGGTGCACCTACCTGGCAGCCAAGGGGAAAGCCTAAAACACAAGTAACCCCAAGTCTGTTGTCCATTCTGCCGACCGGCGCAACTTACAGATATGGGCCTCGGGTGTCCAAGCCACCGAGGAAAACAGGGAACCCCATGCATTTTCGAAAAGAGGACACCCGTGGGAATCCGCAGAGGTGTGATTTGCGCCCATCGCCCCAGATTTTTTTACCCAGACAGCCCTGCAAAGTCGGAAATGTGGGGAAAAAAACGCTTTTTCCGCACATTTCGCTCGCCGCACCCATCGAAACGCGCCCCCCACAACACATGGCCTACCATCCCGCGTTCCCACAGGTGTCCCGATGAAAACGGTACCTCACATGTGTGGGTGCACCTACCTGGCCGCCAAGGGGAAAGCCTAAAACACAAGTAACCCCAAGTCTGTTGTCAGAGGGAAATCTCCGACATTCTGCCGACCGGCGCAACTTACAGATATGGGCCTCGGGTGTCCAAGCCACCGAGGAAAACAGGGAACCCCATGCATTTTCGAAAAGAGGACACCCGTGGGAATCCGCAGAGGTGTGATTTGCGCCCATCGCCCCAGATTTTTTTACCCAGACAGCCCTGCAAAGTCGGAAATGTGGGGAAAAAAACGCTTTTTCCGCACATTTCGCTCGCCGCACCCATCGAAACACGCCCCCCACAACACATGGCCTACCGTCCCGCGTTCCCACAGGTGTCCCGATGAAAACGGTACCTCACATGTGTGGGTGCACCTACCTGGCCGCCAAGGGGAAAGCCTAAAACACAAGTAACCCCAAGTCTGTTGTCAGAGGGAAATCTCCGACATTCTGCCGACCGGCGCAACTTACAGATATGGGCCTCGGGTGTCCAAGCCACCGAGGAAAACAGGGAACCCCATGCATTTTCGAAAAGAGGACACCCGTGGGAATCCGCAGAGGTGTGATTTGCGCCCATCGCCCCAGATTTTTTTACCCAGACAGCCCTGCAAAGTCGGAAATGTGGGGAAAAAAACGCTTTTTCCGCACATTTCGCTCGCCGCACCCATCGAAACACGCCCCCCACAACACATGGCCTACCGTCCCGCGTTCCCACAGGTGTCCCGATGAAAACGGTACCTCATATGTGTGGGTGCACCTACCTGGCCGCCAAGGGGAAAGCCTAAAACACAAGTAACCCCAAGTCTGTTGTCAGAGGGAAATCTCAGACATTCTGCCGACCGGCGCAACTTACAGATATGGGCCTCGGGTGTCCAAGCCACCGAGGAAAACAGGGAACCCCATGCATTTTCGAAAAGAGGACACCCGTGGGAATCCGCAGAGGTGTGATTTGCGCCCATCGCCCCAGATTTTTTTACCCAGACAGCCCTGCAAAGTCGGAAATGTGGGGAAAAAAACGCTTTTTCCGCACATTTCGCTCGCCGCACCCATCGAAACACGCCCCCCACAACACATGGCCTACCGTCCCACGTTCCCACAGGTGTCCCAATGAAAACGGTACCTCACATGTGTGGGTGCACCTACCTGGCCGCCAAGGGGAAAGCCTAAAACACAAGTAACCCCAAGTCTGTTGTCCATTCTGCCGACCGGCGCAACTTACAGATATGGGCCTCGGGTGTCCAAGCCACCGAGGAAAACAGGGAACCCCATGCATTTTCGAAAAGAGGACACCCGTGGGAATCCGCAGAGGTGTGATTTGCGCCCATCGCCCCAGATTTTTTTACCCAGACAGCCCTGCAAAGTCGGAAATGTGGGGAAAAAAACGCTTTTCCCGCACATTTCGCTCGCCGCACCCATCGAAACGCGCCCCCCACAACACATGGCCTACCGTCCCGCGTTCCCACAGGTGTCCCGATGAAAACGGTACCTCACATGTGTGGGTGCACCTACCTGGCCGCCAAGGGGAAAGCCTAAAACACAAGTAACCCCAAGTCTGTTGTCAGAGGGAAATCTCTGACATTCTGCCGACCGGCGCAACTTACAGATATGGGCCTCGGGTGTCCAAGCCACCGAGGAAAACAGGGAACCCCATGCATTTTCGAAAAGAGGACCCCCGTGGGAATCCGCAGAGGTGTGATTTGCACCCATCGCCCCAGATTTTTTTACCCAGACAGCCCTGCAAAGTCGGAAATGTGGGGAAAATAACGCTTTTTCCGCACATTTCGCTCGCCGCACCCATCGAAACACGCCCCCCACAACACATGGCCTACCGTCCCGCGTTCCCACAGGTGTCCCGATGAAAACGGTACCTCACATGTGTGGGTGCACCTACCTGGCCGCCAAGGGGAAAGCCTAAAACACAAGTAACCCCAAGTCTGTTGTCCATTCTGCCGACCGGCGCAACTTACAGATATGGGCCTCGGGTGTCCAAGCCACCGAGGAAAACAGGGAACCCCATGCATTTTCGAAAAGAGGACACCCGTGGGAATCCGCAGAGGTGTGATTTGCGCCCATCGCCCCAGATTTTTTTACCCAGACAGCCCTGCAAAGTCGGAAATGTGGGGAAAAAAACGCTTTTTCCGCACATTTCGCTCGCCGCACCCATCGAAACGCGCCCCCCACAACACATGGCCTACCGTCCCGCGTTCCCACAGCTGTCCCGATGAAAACGGTACCTCACATGTGTGGGTGCACCTACCTGGCCGCCAAGGGGAAAGCCTAAAACACAAGTAACCCCAAGTCTGTTGTCAGAGGGAAATCTCCGACATTCTGCCGACCGGCGCAACTTACAGATATGGGCCTCGGGTGTCCAAGCCACCGAGGAAAACAGGGAACCCCATGCATTTTCGAAAAGAGGACACCCGTGGGAATCCGCAGAGGTGTGATTTGCGCCCATCGCCCCAGATTTTTTTACCCAGACAGCCCTGCAAAGTCGGAAATGTGGGGAAAAAAACGCTTTTTCCGCACATTTCGCTCGCCGCACCCATCGAAACACGCCCCCCACAACACATGGCCTACCGTCCCGCGTTCCCACAGGTGTCCCGATGAAAACGGTACCTCATATGTGTGGGTGCACCTACCTGGCCGCCAAGGGGAAAGCCTAAAACACAAGTAACCCCAAGTCTGTTGTCAGAGGGAAATCTCAGACATTCTGCCGACCGGCGCAACTTACAGATATGGGCCTCGGGTGTCCAAGCCACCGAGGAAAACAGGGAACCCCATGCATTTTCGAAAAGAGGACACCCGTGGGAATCCGCAGAGGTGTGATTTGCGCCCATCGCCCCAGATTTTTTTACCCAGACAGCCCTGCAAAGTCGGAAATGTGGGGAAAAAAACGCTTTTTCCGCACATTTCGCTCGCCGCACCCATCGAAACACGCCCCCCACAACACATGGCCTACCGTCCCGCGTTCCCACAGGTGTCCCGATGAAAACGGTACCTCACATGTGTGGGTGCACCTACCTGGCAGCCAAGGGGAAAGCCTAAAACACAAGTAACCCCAAGTCTGTTGTCCATTCTGCCGACCGGCGCAACTTACAGATATGGGCCTCGGGTGTCCAAGCCACCGAGGAAAACAGGGAACCCCATGCATTTTCGAAAAGAGGACACCCGTGGGAATCCGCAGAGGTGTGATTTGCGCCCATCGCCCCAGATTTTTTTACCCAGACAGCCCTGCAAAGTCGGAAATGTGGGGAAAAAAACGCTTTTTCCGCACATTTCGCTCGCCGCACCCATCGAAACGCGCCCCCCACAACACATGGCCTACCGTCCCGCGTTCCCACAGGTGTCCCGATGAAAACGGTACCTCACATGTGTGGGTGCACCTACCTGGCCGCCAAGGGGAAAGCCTAAAACACAAGTAACCCCAAGTCTGTTGTCAGAGGGAAAACTCCGACATTCTGCCGACCGGCGCAACTTACAGATATGGGCCTCGGGTGTCCAAGCCACCGAGGAAAACAGGGAACCCCATGCATTTTCGAAAAGAGGACACCCGTGGGAATCCGCAGAGGTGTGATTTGCGCCCATCGCCCCAGATTTTTTTACCCAGACAGCCCTGCAAAGTCGGAAATGTGGGGAAAAAAACGCTTTTTCCGCACATTTCGCTCGCCGCACCCATCGAAACGCGCCCCCCACAACACATGGCCTACCGTCCCGCGTTCCCACAGGTGTCCCGATGAAAACGGTACCTCACATGTGTGGGTGCACCTACCTGGCCGCCAAGGGGAAAGCCTAAAACACAAGTAACCCCAAGTCTGTTGTCAGAGGGAAATCTCCGACATTCTGCCGACCGGCGCAACTTACAGATATGGGCCTCGGGTGTCCAAGCCACCGAGGAAAACAGGGAACCCCATGCATTTTCGAAAAGAGGACACCCGTGGGAATCCGCAGAGGTGTGATTTGCGCCCATCGCCCCAGATTTTTTTACCCAGACAGCCCTGCAAAGTCGGAAATGTGGGGAAAAAAACGCTTTTTCCGCACATTTCGCTCGCCGCACCCATCGAAACACGCCCCCCACAACACATGGCGTACCGTCCCGCGTTCCCACAGGTGTCCCGATGAAAACGGTATCTCACATGTGTGGGTGCACCTACCTGGCCGCCAAGGGGAAAGCCTAAAACACAAGTAACCCCAAGTCTGTTGTCCATTCTGCCGACCGGCGCAACTTACAGATATGGGCCTCGGGTGTCCAAGCCACCGAGGAAAACAGGGAACCCCATGCATTTTCGAAAAGAGGACACCCGTGGGAATCCGCAGAGGTGTGATTTGCGCCCATCGCCCCAGATTTTTTTACCCAGACAGCCCTGCAAAGTCGGAAATGTGGGGAAAAAAACGCTTTTTCCGCACATTTCGCTCGCCGCACCCATCGAAACGCGCCCCCCACAACACATGGCCTACCGTCCCGCGTTCCCACAGGTGTCCCGATGAAAACGGTACCTCACATGTGTGGGTGCACCTACCTGGCCGCCAAGGGGAAAGCCTAAAACACAAGTAACCCCAAGTCTGTTGTCAGAGGGAAATCTCCGACATTCTGCCGACCGGCGCAACTTACAGATATGGGCCTCGGGTGTCCAAGCCACCGAGGAAAACAGGGAACCCCATGCATTTTTGAAAAGAGGACACCCGTGGGAATCCGCAGAGGTGTGATTTGCGCCCATCGCTCCAGATTTTTTTACCCAGACAGCCCTGCAAAGTCGGAAATGTGGGGAAAAAAACGCTTTTTCCGCACATTTCGCTAGCCGCACCCATCGAAACACGCCCCCCACAACACATGGCCTACCGTCCCGCGTTCCCACAGGTGTCCCGATGAAAACGGTACCTCACATGTGTGGGTGCACCTACCTGGCCGCCAAGGGGAAAGCCTAAAACACAAGTAACCCCAAGTCTGTTGTCCATTCTGCCGACCGGCGCAACTTACAGATATGGGCCTCGGGTGTCCAAGCCACCGAGGAAAACAGGGAACCCCATGCATTTTCGAAAAGAGGACACCCGTGGGAATCCGCAGAGGTGTGATTTGCGCCCATCGCCCCAGATTTTTTTACCCAGACAGCTCTGCAAAGTCGGAAATGTGGGGAAAAAAACGCTTTTTCCGCACATTTCGCTCGCCGCACCCATCGAAACACGCCCCCCACAACACATGGCCTACCGTCCCGCGTTCCCACAGGTGTCCCGATGAAAACAGTACCTCACATGTGTGGGTGCACCTACCTGGCCGCCAAGGGGAAAGCCTAAAACACAAGTAACCCCAAGTCTGTTGTCAGAGGGAAATCTCCGACATTCTGCCGACCGGCGCAACTTACAGATATGGGCCTCGGGTGTCCAAGCCACCGAGGAAAACAGGGAACCCCATGCATTTTCGAAAAGAGGACACCCGTGGGAATCCGCAGAGGTGTGATTTGCGCCCATCGCCCCAGATTTTTTTACCCAGACAGCCCTGCAAAGTCGGAAATGTGGGGAAAAAAACGCTTTTTCCGCACATTTCGCTCGCCGCACCCATCGAAACGCACCCCCCACAACACATGGCCTACCGTCCCGCGTTCCCACAGGTGTCCCGATGAAAACGGTACCTCACATGTGTGGGTGCACCTACCTGGCCGCCAAGGGGAAAGCCTAAAACACAAGTAACCCCAAGTCTGTTGTCCGTTCTGCCGACCGGCGCAACTTACAGATATGGGCCTCGGGTGTCCAAGCCACCGAGGAAAACAGGGAACCCCATGCATTTTCGAAAAGAGGACACCCGTGGGAATCTGCAGAGGTGTGATTTGCGCCCATCGCCCCAGATTTTTTTACCCAGGCAGCCCTGCAAAGTCGGAAATGTGGGGAAAAAAACGCTTTTTCCGCACATTTTGCTCGACGCACCCATCGAAACACGCCCCCAACAACACATGGCCTACCGTCACGCGTTCCCACAGGTGTCCCGATGAAAAAGGTACCTCACATGTGTGGGTGCACCTACCTGGCCGCCAAGGGGAAAGCCTAAAACACAAGTAACCCCAAGTCTGTTTTCACACCGGAAATGTCACACTCTCACATCATACAGATATGGGCCTCGGGTGTCCAAGCCACCAAGGAAAACAGGGAACCCCATGCATTTCCGGAAAGAGGACACCCGTGGGAATCCGCAGAGGTATGATATGCCCAAATCGCCCCAGAATTTATTACCCAGACACCCCCGCAAAGTCCAAAATGTGGGAAAAAATACGCATTTTCCTCACATTTCACTCGACTCACCCATCGAAACACGCCCCCAACAACACATGGCCTACCGTCCCGCGTTCCCACAGGTGTCCCGATGAAAATGGTACCTCACATGTGTGGGTGCACCTACCTGGCCGCCAAGGGGAAAGCCTAAAACACAAGTAACCCCAAGTCTGTTTTCAGAGGGAAAACTCAGACATTCTGCCGACCGGCACAAGGTACAGATATGGGCCTCGGGTGTCCAAGCCACCGAGGAAAACAGGGAACCCCATGCATTTCCGAAAAGAGGACACCCGTGGGAATCCGCAGAGGTATGATATGCCCAAATTGCCCCAGAATTTATTACCCAGACACCCCTGCAAAGTCCGAAATGTGGGGAAAAAAACGCTTTTTCCGCACATTTCGCTCGACGCACCCATCGAAACACGCCCCCCACAACACATGGCCTACCGTCACGCGTTCCCACAGGTGTCCCGATGAAAACGGTACCTCACATGTGTGGGTGCACCTACCTGGCCGCCAAGGGGAAAGCCTAAAACACAAGTAACCCCAAGTCTGTTTTCACACCGGAAATGTCACACTCTCACATCATACAGATATGGGCCTCGGGTGTCCAAGCCACCAAGGAAAACAGGGAACCCCATGCATTTCCGGAAAGAGGACACCCGTGGGAATCCGCAGAGGTATGATATGCCCAAATCGCCCCAGAATTTATTACCCAGACACCCCCGCAAAGTCCGAAATGTGGGAAAAAATACGCATTTTCCTCACATTTCGCTCGACTCACCCATCGAAACACGCCCCCAACAACACATGGCCTACCGTCCCGCGTTCCCACAGGTGTCCCGATGAAAATGGTACCTCACATGTGTGGGTGCACCTACCTGGCCGCCAAGGGGAAAGCCTAAAACACAAGTAACCCCAAGTCTGTTTTCAGAGGGAAAACTCAGACATTCTGCCGACCGGCACAAGGTACAGATATGGGCCTCGGGTGTCCAAGCCACCGAGGAAAACAGGGAACCCCATGCATTTCCGAAAAGAGGACACCCGTGGGAATCCGCAGAGGTATGATATGCCCAAATTGCCCCAGAATTTATTACCCAGACACCCCTGCAAAGTCCGAAATGTGGGGAAAAAAACGCTTTTTCCGCACATTTCGCTCGACGCACCCATCGAAACACGCCCCCCACAACACATGGCCTACCGTCACGCGTTCCCACAGGTGTCCCGATGAAAACGGTACCTCACATGTGTGGGTGCACCTACCTGGCCGCCAAGGGGAAAGCCTAAAACACAAGTAACCCCAAGTCTGTTTTCACACCGGAAATGTCACACTCTCACATCATACAGATATGGGCCTCGGGTGTCCAAGCCACCAAGGAAAACAGGGAACCCCATGCATTTCCGGAAAGAGGACACCCGTGGGAATCCGCAGAGGTATGATATGCCCAAATCGCCCCAGAATTTATTACCCAGACACCCCCGCAAAGTCCGAAATGTGGGAAAAAATACGCATTTTCCTCACATTTCGCTCGACTCACCCATCGAAACACGCCCCCAACAACACATGGCCTACCGTCCCGCGTTCCCACAGGTGTCCCGATGAAAACGGTACCTCACATGTGTGGGTGCACCTACCTGGCCGCCAAGGGGAAAGCCTAAAACACAAGTAACCCCAAGTCTGTTTTCAGAGGGAAAACTCAGACATTCTGCCGACCGGCACAATGTACAGATATGGGCCTCGGGTGTCCAAGCCACCGAGGAAAACAGGGAACCCCATGCATTTCCGAAAAGAGGACACCCGTGGGAATCCGCAGAGGTATGATATGCCCAAATTGCCCCAGAATTTATTACCCAGACACCCCTGCAAAGTCCGAAATGTGGGGAAAAAAACGCTTTTTCCGCACATTTCGCTCGACGCACCCATCGAAACACGCCCCCAACAACACATGGCCTACCGTCACGCGTTCCCACAGGTGTCCCGATGAAAACGGTACCTCACATGTGTGGGTGCACCTACCTGGCCGCCAAGGGGAAAGCCTAAAACACAAGTAACCCCAAGTCTGTTTTCACACCGGAAATGTCACACTCTCACATCATACAGATATGGGCCTTGGGTGTCCAAGCCAACAAGGAAAACAGGGAACCCCATGCATTTCCGGAAAGAGGACACCCGTGGGAATCCGCAGAGGTATGATATGCCCAAATCGCCCCAGAATTTATTACCCAGACACCCCCGCAAAGTCCGAAATGTGGGAAAAAATACGCATTTTCCTCACATTTCGCTCGACTCACCCATCGAAACACGCCCCCAACAACACATGGCCTACCGTCCCGCGTTCCCACAGGTGTCTCGATGAAAACGGTACCTCACATGTGTGGGTGCACCTACCTGGCCGCCAAGGGGAAAGCCTAAAACACAAGTAACCCCAAGTCTGTTTTCAGAGGGAAAACTCAGACATTCTGCCGACCGGCACAATGTACAGATATGGGCCTCGGGTGTCCAAGCCACCGAGGAAAACAGGGAACCCCATGCATTTCCGAAAAGAGGACACCCGTGGGAATCCGCAGAGGTATGATATGCCCAAATTGCCCCAGAATTTATTACCCAGACACCCCTGCAAAGTCCGAAATGTGGGGAAAAAAACGCTTTTTCCGCACATTTCGCTCGACGCACCCATCGAAACACGCCCCCAACAACACATGGCCTACCGTCACGCGTTCCCACAGGTGTCCCGATGAAAATGGTACCTCACATGTGTGGGTGCACCTACCTGGCCGCCAAGGGGAAAGCCTAAAACACAAGTAACCCCAAGTCTGTTTTCACACCGGAAATGTCACACTCTCACATCATACAGATATGGGCCTCGGGTGTCCAAGCCACCAAGGAAAACAGGGAACCCCATGCATTTCCGGAAAGAGGACACCCGTGGGAATCCGCAGAGGTATGATATGCCCAAATCGCCCCAGAATTTATTACCCAGACACCCCCGCAAAGTCCGAAATGTGGGAAAAAATACGCATTTTCCTCACATTTCGCTCGACTCACCCATCGAAACACGCCCCCAACAACACATGGCCTACCGTCCCGCGTTCCCACAGGTGTCCCGATGAAAACGGTACCTCACATGTGTGGGTGCACCTACCTGGCCGCCAAGGGGAAAGCCTAAAACACAAGTAACCCCAAGTCTGTTTTCAGAGGGAAAACTCAGACATTCTGCCGACCGGCACAATGTACAGATATGGGCCTCGGGTGTCCAAGCCACCGAGGAAAACAGGGAACCCCATGCATTTCCGAAAAGAGGACACCCGTGGGAATCCGCAGAGGTATGATATGCCCAAATTGCCCCAGAATTTATTACCCAGACACCCCTGCAAAGTCCGAAATGTGGGGAAAAAAACGCTTTTTCCGCACATTTCGCTCGACGCACCCATCGAAACATGCCCCCAACAACACATGGCCTACCGTCACGCGTTCCCACAGGTGTCCCGATGTAAACGGTACCTCACATGTGTGGGTGCACCTACCTGGCCGCCAAGGGGAAAGCCTAAAACACAAGTAACCCCAAGTCTGTTTTCACACCGGAAATGTCACACTCTCACATCATACAGATATGGGCCTCGGGTGTCCAAGCCACCAAGGAAAACAGGGAACCCCATGCATTTCCGGAAAGAGGACACCCGTGGGAATCCGCAGAGGTATGATATGCCCAAATCGCCCCAGAATTTATTACCCAGACACCCCCGCAAAGTCCGAAATGTGGGAAAAAATATGCATTTTCCTCACATTTCGCTCGACTCACCCATCGAAACACGCCCCCCACAACACATGGCCTACCGTCCCGCGTTCCCACAGGTGTCCCGATGAAAACGGTACCTCACATGTGTGGGTGCACCTACCTGGCCGCCAAGGGGAAAGCCTAAAACACAAGTAACCCCAAGTCTGTTTTCAGAGGGAAAACTCAGACATTCTGCCGACCGGCACAATGTACAGATATGGGCCTCGGGTGTCCAAGCCACCGAGGAAAACAGGGAAACCCATGCATTTCCGAAAAGAGGACACCCGTGGGAATCCGCAGAGGTATGATATGCCCAAATCGCCCCAGAATTTATTACCCAGACACCCCCGCAAAGTCCGAAATGTGGGAAAAAATACGCATTTTCCTCACATTTCGCTCGACTCACCCATCGAAACACGCCCCCAACAACACATGGCCTACCGTCCCGCGTTCCCACAGGTGTCCCGATGAAAACGGTACCTCACATGTGTGGGTGCACCTACCTGGCCGCCAAGGGGAAAGCCTAAAACACAAGTAACCCCAAGTCTGTTTTCAGAGGGAAAACTCAGACATTCTGCCGACCGGCACAATGTACAGATATGGGCCTCGGGTGTCCAAGCCACCGAGGAAAACAGGGAACCCCATGCATTTCCGAAAAGAGGACACCCGTGGGAATCCGCAGAGGTATGATATGCCCAAATTGCCCCAGAATTTATTACCCAGACACCCCTGCAAAATCTGAAATGTGGGGAAAAAAACGCTTTTTCCGCACATTTCGCTCGACGCACCCATCGAAACACGCCCCCAACAACACATGGCCTACCGTCACGCGTTCCCACAGGTGTCCCGATGAAAACGGTACCTCACATGTGTGGGTGCACCTACCTGGCCGCCAAGGGGAAAGCCTAAAACACAAGTAACCCCAAGTCTGTTTTCACACCGGAAATGTCACACTCTCACATCATACAGATATGGGCCTCGGGTGTCCAAGCCACCAAGGAAAACAGGGAACCCCATGCATTTCCGGAAAGAGGACACCCGTGGGAATGCGCAGAGGTATAATATGCCCAAATCGCCCCAGAATTTATTACCCAGACACCCCCGCAAAGTCCGAAATGTGGGAAAAAATACGCATTTTCCTCACATTTCGCTCGACTCACCCATCGAAACACGCCCCCAACAACACATGGCCTACCGTCCCGCGTTCCCACAGGTGTCCCGATGAAAACGGTACCTCACATGTGTGGGTGCACCTACCTGGCCGCCAAGGGGAAAGCCTAAAACACAAGTAACCCCAAGTCTGTTTTCAGAGGGAAAACTCAGACATTCTGCCGACCGGCGCAACTTACAGATATGGGCCTCGGGTGTCCAAGCCACCGAGGAAAACAGGGAACCACATGCATTTTCGAAAAGAGGACACCCGTGGGAATCCGCAGAGGTGTGATTTGCGCCCATCGCCCCAGATTTTTTTACCCAGACAGCCCTGCAAAGTCGGAAATGTGGGGAAAAAAACGCTTTTTCCGCACATTTCGCTCGCCGCACCCATCGAAACGCGCCCCCCACAACACATGGCCTACCGTCCCGCGTTCCCACAGGTGTCCCGATGAAAACGGTACCTCACATGTGTGGGTGCACCTACCTGGCCGCCAAGGGGAAAGCCTAAAACACAAGTAACCCCAAGTCTGTTGTCAGAGGGAAATCTCCGACATTCTGCCGACCGGCGCAACTTACAGATATGGGCCTCGGGTGTCCAAGCCACCGAGGAAAACAGGGAACCCCATGCATTTTCGAAAAGAGGACACCCGTGGGAATCCGCAGAGGTGTGATTTGCGCCCATCGCCCCAGATTTTTTTACCCAGACAGCCCTGCAAAGTCGGAAATGTGGGGAAAAAAACGCTTTTCCCGCACATTTCGCTCGCCGCACCCATCGAAACACGCCCCCCACAACACATGGCCTACCGTCCCGCGTTCCCACAGGTGTCCCGATAAAAACGGTACCTCACATGTGTGGGTGCACCTACCTGGCCGCCAAGGGGAAAGCCTAAAACACAAGTAACCCCAAGTCTGTTGTCCATTCTGCCGACCGGCGCAACTTACAGATATGGGCCTCGGGTGTCCAAGCCACCGAGGAAAACAGGGAACCCCATGCATTTTCGAAAAGAGGACACCCGTGGGAATCCGCAGAGGTGTGATTTGCGCCCATCGCCCCAGATTTTTTTACCCAGACAGCCCTGCAAAGTCGGAAATGTGGGGGAAAAAACGCTTTTTCCGCACATTTCGCTCGCCGCACCCATCGAAACGCGCCCCCCACAACACATGGCCTACCGTCCCGCGTTCCCACAGGTGTCCCGATGAAAACGGTACCTCACATGTGTGGGTGCACCTACCTGGCCGCCAAGGGGAAAGCCTAAAACACAAGTAACCCTAAGTCTGTTGTCAGAGGGAAATCTCCGACATTCTGCCGACCGGCGCAACTTACAGATATGGGCCTCGGGTGTCCAAGCCACCGAGGAAAACAGGGAACCCCATGCATTTTCGAAAAGAGGACACCCGTGGGAATCCGCAGAGGTGTGATTTGCGCCCATCGCCCCAGATTTTTTTACCCAGACAGCCCTGCAAAGTCGGAAATGTGGGGAAAAAAACGCTTTTTCCGCACATTTCGCTCGCCGCACCCATCGAAACGCACCCCCCACAACACATGGCCTACCGTCCCGCGTTCCCACAGGTGTCCCGATGAAAACGGTACCTCACATGTGTGGGTGCACCTACCTGGCCGCCAAGGGGAAAGCCTAAAACACAAGTAACCCCAAGTCTGTTGTCAGAGGGAAATCTCCGACATTCTGCCGACCGGCGCAACTTACAGATATGGGCCTCGGGTGTCCAAGCCACCGAGGAAAACAGGGAACCCCATGCATTTTCGAAAAGAGGACACCCGTGGGAATCCGCAGAGGTGTGATTTGCGCCCATCGCCCCAGATTTTTTTACCCAGACAGCCCTGCAAAGTCGGAAATGTGGGGAAAAAAACACTTTTCCCGCACATTTCGCTCGCCGCACCCATCGAAACACGCCCCCCACAACACATGGCCTACCGTCCCGCGTTCCCACAGGTGTCCCGATGAAAACGGTACCTCACATGTGTGGGTGCACCTACCTGGCCGCCAAGGGGAAAGCCTAAAACACAAGTAACCCCAAGTCTGTTGTCCATTCTGCCGACCGGCGCAACTTACAGATATGGGCCTCGGGTGTCCAAGCCACCGAGGAAAACAGGGAACCCCATGCATTTTCGAAAAGAGGACAACCGTGGGAATCCGCAGAGGTGTGATTTGCGCCCATCGCCCCAGATTTTTTTTCCCAGACAGCCCTGCAAAGTCGGAAATGTGGGGGAAAAAACGCTTTTTCCGCACATTTCGCTCGCCGCACCCATCGAAACGCGCCCCCCACAACACATGGCCTACCGTCCCGCGTTCCCACAGGTGTCCCGATGAAAACGGTACCTCACATGTGTGGGTGCACCTACCTGGCCGCCAAGGGGAAAGCCTAAAACACAAGTAACCCCAAGTCTGTTGTCAGAGGGAAATCTCCGACATTCTGCCGACCGGCGCAACTTACAGATATGGACCTCGGGTGTCCAAGCCACCGAGGAAAACAGGGAACCCCATGCATTTTCGAAAAGAGGACACCCGTGGGAATCCGCAGAGGTGTGATTTGCGCCCATCGCCCCAGATTTTTTTACCCAGACAGCCCTGCAAAGTCGGAAATGTGGGGAAAAAAACGCTTTTTCCGCACATTTCGCTCGCCGCACCCATCGAAACACGCCCCCCACAACACATGGCCTACCGTCCCGCGTTCCCACAGGTGTCCCGATGAAAACGGTACCTCACATGTGTGGGTGCACCTACCTGGCCGCCAAGGGGAAAGCCTAAAACACAAGTAACCCCAAGTCTGTTGTCAGAGGGAAATCTCTGACATTCTGCCGACCGGCGCAACTTACAGATATGGGCCTCGGGTGTCCAAGCCACCGAGGAAAACAGGGAACCCCATGCATTTTCGAAAAGAGGACCCCCGTGGGAATCCGCAGAGGTGTGATTTGCACCCATCGCCCCAGATTTTTTTACCCAGACAGCCCTGCAAAGTCGGAAATGTGGGGAAAATAACGCTTTTTCCGCACATTTCGCTCGCCGCACCCATCGAAACACGCCCCCCACAACACATGGCCTACCGTCCCGCGTTCCCACAGGTGTCCCGATGAAAACGGTACCTCACATGTGTGGGTGCACCTACCTGGCCGCCAAGGGGAAAGCCTAAAACACAAGTAACCCCAAGTCTGTTGTCCATTCGGCCGACCGGCGCAACTTACAGATATGGGCCTCGGGTGTCCAAGCCACCGAGGAAAACAGGGAACCCCATGCATTTTCGAAAAGAGGACACCCGTGGGAATCCGCAGAGGTGTGATTTGCGCCCATCGCCCCAGATTTTTTTACCCAGACAGCCCTGCAAAGTCGGAAATGTGGGGAAAAAAACGCTTTTTCCGCACATTTCGCTCGCCGCACCCATCGAAACGCGCCCCCCACAACACATGGCCTACCGTCCCGCGTTCCCAAAGGTGTCCCGATGAAAACGGTACCTCACATGTGTGGGTGCACCTACCTGGCCGCCAAGGGGAAAGCCTAAAACACAAGTAACCCCAAGTCTGTTGTCAGAGGGAAATCTCCGACATTCTGCCGACCGGCGCAACTTACAGATATGGGCCTCGGGTGTCCAAGCCACCGAGGAAAACAGGGAACCCCATGCATTTTCGAAAAGAGGACACCCGTGGGAATCCGCAGAGGTGTGATTTGCGCCCATCGCCCCAGATTTTTTTACCCAGACAGCCCTGCAAAGTCGGAAATGTGGGGAAAAAAACGCTTTTTCCGCACATTTCGCTCGCCGCACCCATCGAAACACGCCCCCCACAACACATGGCCTACCGTCCCGAGTTCCCACAGGTGTCCCGATGAAAACGGTACCTCACATGTGTGGGTGCACCTACCTGGCCGCCAAGGGGAAAGCCTAAAACACAAGTAACCCCAAGTCTGTTGTCCATTCTGCCGACCGGCGCAACTTACAGATATGGGCCTCGGGTGTCCAAGCCAGCGAGGAAAACAGGGAACCCCATGCATTTTCGAAAAGAGGACACCCGTGGGAATCCGCAGAGGTGTGATTTGCGCCCATCGCCCCAGATTTTTTTACCCAGACAGCCCTGCAAAGTCGGAAATGTGGGGAAAAAAACGCTTTTTCCGCACATTTCGCTCGCCGCACCCATCGAAACGCGCCCCCCACAACACATGGCCTACCGTCCCGCGTTCCCACAGGTGTCCCGATGAAAACGGTACCTCACATGTGTGGGTGCACCTACCTGGCCGCCAAGGGGAAAGCCTAAAACACAAGTAACCCCAAGTCTGTTGTCAGAGGGAAATCTCCGACATTCTGCCGACCGGCGCAACTTACAGATATGGGCCTCGGGTGTCCAAGCCACCGAGGAAAACAGGGAACCCCATGCATTTTCGAAAAGAGGACACCCGTGGGAATCCGCAGAGGTGTGATTTGCGCCCATCGCCCCAGATTTTTTTACCCAGACAGCCCTGCAAAGTCGGAAATGTGGGGAAAAAAACGCTTTTTCCGCACATTTCGCTCGCCGCACCCATCGAAACACGCCCCCCACAACACATGGCCTACCGTCCCGCGTTCCCACAGGTGTCCCGATGAAAACGGTACCTCATATGTGTGGGTGCACCTACCTGGCCGCCAAGGGGAAAGCCTAAAACACAAGTAACCCCAAGTCTGTTGTCAGAGGGAAATCTCAGACATTCTGCCGACCGGCGCAACTTACAGATATGGGCCTCGGGTGTCCAAGCCACCGAGGAAAACAGGGAACCCCATGCATTTTCGAAAAGAGGACACCCGTGGGAATCCGCAGAGGTGTGATTTGCGCCCATCGCCCCAGATTTTTTTACCCAGACAGCCCTGCAAAGTCGGAAATGTGGGGAAAAAAACGCTTTTTCCGCACATTTCGCTCGCCGCACCCATCGAAACACGCCCCCCACAACACATGGCCTACCGTCCCGCGTTCCCACAGGTGTCCCGATGAAAACGGTACCTCACATGTGTGGGTGCACCTACCTGGCCGCCAAGGGGAAAGCCTAAAACACAAGTAACCCCAAGTCTGTTGTCCATTCTGCCGACCGGCGCAACTTACAGATATGGGCCTCGGGTGTCCAAGCCACCGAGGAAAACAGGGAACCCCATGCATTTTCGAAAAGAGGACACCCGTGGGAATCCGCAGAGGTGTGATTTGCGCCCATCGCCCCAGATTTTTTTACCCAGACAGCCCTGCAAAGTCGGAAATGTGGGGAAAAAAACGCTTTTTCCGCACATTTCGCTCGCCGCACCCATCGAAACGCGCCCCCCACAACACATGGCCTACCGTCCCGCGTTCCCACAGGTGTCCCGATGAAAACGGTACCTCACATGTGTGGGTGCACCTACCTGGCCGCCAAGGGGAAAGCCTAAAACACAAGTAACCCCAAGTCTGTTGTCAGAGGGAAATCTCTGACATTCTGCCGACCGGCGCAACTTACAGATATGGGCCTCGGGTGTCCAAGCCACCGAGGAAAACAGGGAACCCCATGCATTTTCGAAAAGAGGACCCCCGTGGGAATCCGCAGAGGTGTGATTTGCACCCATCGCCCCAGATTTTTTTACCCAGACAGCCCTGCAAAGTCGGAAATGTGGGGAAAATAACGCTTTTTCCGCACATTTCGCTCGCCGCACCCATCGAAACACGCCCCCCACAACACATGGCCTACCGTCCCGCGTTCCCAGAGGTGTCCCGATGAAAACGGTACCTCACATGTGTGGGTGCACCTACCTGGCCGCCAAGGGGAAAGCCTAAAACACAAGTAACCCCAAGTCTGTTGTCCATTCTGCCGACCGGCGCAACTTACAGATATGGGCCTCGGGTGTCCAAGCCACCGAGGAAAACAGGGAACCCCATGCATTTTCGAAAAGAGGACACCCGTGGGAATCCGCAGAGGTGTGATTTGCGCCCATCGCCCCAGATTTTTTTACCCAGACAGCCCTGCAAAGTCGGAAATGTGGGGAAAAAAACGCTTTTTCCGCACATTTCGCTCGCCGCACCCATCGAAACGCGCCCCCCACAACACATGGCCTACCGTCCCGCGTTCCCACAGGTGTCCCGATGAAAACGGTACCTCACATGTGTGGGTGCACCTACCTGGCCGCCAAGGGGAAAGCCTGAAACACAAGTAACCCCAAGTCTGTTGTCAGAGGGAAATCTCCGACATTCTGCCGACCGGCGCAACTTACAGATATGGGCCTCGGGTGTCCAAGCCACCGAGGAAAACAGGGAACCCCATGCATTTTCGAAAAGAGGACACCCGTGGGAATCCGCAGAGGTGTGATTTGCGCCCATCGCCCCAGATTTTTTTACCCAGACAGCCCTGCAAAGTCGGAAATGTGGGGAAAAAAACGCTTTTTCCGCACATTTCGCTCGCCGCACCCATCGAAACACGCCCCCCACAACACATGGCCTACCGTCCCGCGTTCCCACAGGTGTCCCGATGAAAACGGTACCTCATATGTGTGGGTGCACCTACCTGGCCGCCAAGGGGAAAGCCTAAAACACAAGTAACCCCAAGTCTGTTGTCAGAGGGAAATCTCAGACATTCTGCCGACCGGCGCAACTTACAGATATGGGCCTCGGGTGTCCAAGCCACCGAGGAAAACAGGGAACCCCATGCATTTTCGAAAAGAGGACACCCGTGGGAATCCGCAGAGGTGTGATTTGCGCCCATCGCCCCAGATTTTTTTACCCAGACAGCCCTGCAAAGTCGGAAATGTGGGGAAAAAAACGCTTTTTCCGCACATTTCGCTCGCCGCACCCATCGAAACACGCCCCCCACAACACATGGCCTACCGTCCCGCGTTCCCACAGGTGTCCCGATGAAAACGGTACCTCACATGTGTGGGTGCACCTACCTGGCAGCCAAGGGGAAAGCCTAAAACACAAGTAACCCCAAGTCTGTTGTCCATTCTGCCGACCGGCGCAACTTACAGATATGGGCCTCGGGTGTCCAAGCCACCGAGGAAAACAGGGAACCCCATGCATTTTCGAAAAGAGGACACCCGTGGGAATCCGCAGAGGTGTGATTTGCGCCCATCGCCCCAGATTTTTTTACCCAGACAGCCCTGCAAAGTCGGAAATGTGGGGAAAAAAACGCTTTTTCCGCACATTTCGCTCGCCGCACCCATCGAAACGCGCCCCCCACAACACATGGCCTACCATCCCGCGTTCCCACCGGTGTCCCGATGAAAACGGTACCTCACATGTGTGGGTGCACCTACCTGGCCGCCAAGGGGAAAGCCTAAAACACAAGTAACCCCAAGTCTGTTGTCAGAGGGAAATCTCCGACATTCTGCCGACCGGCGCAACTTACAGATATGGGCCTCGGGTGTCCAAGCCACCGAGGAAAACAGGGAACCCCATGCATTTTCGAAAAGAGGACACCCGTGGGAATCCGCAGAGGTGTGATTTGCGCCCATCGCCCCAGATTTTTTTACCCAGACAGCCCTGCAAAGTCGGAAATGTGGGGAAAAAAACGCTTTTTCCGCACATTTCACTCGCCGCACCCATCGAAACACGCCCCCCACAACACATGGCCTACCGTCCCGCGTTCCCACAGGTGTCCCGATGAAAACGGTACCTCACATGTGTGGGTGCACCTACCTGGCCGCCAAGGGGAAAGCCTAAAACACAAGTAACCCCAAGTCTGTTGTCAGAGGGAAATCTCCGACATTCTGCCGACCGGCGCAACTTACAGATATGGGCCTCGGGTGTCCAAGCCACCGAGGAAAACAGGGAACCCCATGCATTTTCGAAAAGAGGACACCCGTGGGAATCCGCAGAGGTGTGATTTGCGCCCATCGCCCCAGATTTTTTTACCCAGACAGCCCTGCAAAGTCGGAAATGTGGGGAAAAAAACGCTTTTTCCGCACATTTCGCTCGCCGCACCCATCGAAACACGCCCCCCACAACACATGGCCTACCGTCCCGCGTTCCCACAGGTGTCCCGATGAAAACGGTACCTCATATGTGTGGGTGCACCTACCTGGCCGCCAAGGGGAAAGCCTAAAACACAAGTAACCCCAAGTCTGTTGTCAGAGGGAAATCTCAGACATTCTGCCGACCGGCGCAACTTACAGATATGGGCCTCGGGTGTCCAAGCCACCGAGGAAAACAGGGAACCCCATGCATTTTCGAAAAGAGGACACCCGTGGGAATCCGCAGAGGTGTGATTTGCGCCCATCGCCCCAGATTTTTTTACCCAGACAGCCCTGCAAAGTCGGAAATGTGGGGAAAAAAACGCTTTTTCCGCACATTTCGCTCGCCGCACCCATCGAAACACGCCCCCCACAACACATGGCCTACCGTCCCGCGTTCCCACAGGTGTCCCGATGAAAACGGTACCTCACATGTGTGGGTGCACCTACCTGGCCGCCAAGGGGAAAGCCTAAAACACAAGTAACCCCAAGTCTGTTGTCCATTCTGCCGACCGGTGCAACTTACAGATATGGGCCTCGGGTGTCCAAGCCACCGAGGAAAACAGGGAACCCCATGCATTTTCGAAAAGAGGACACCCGTGGGAATCCGCAGAGGTATGATTTGCGCCCATCGCCCCAGATTTTTTTACCCAGACAGCCCTGCAAAGTCGGAAATGTGGGGAAAAAAACGCTTTTTCCGCACATTTCGCTCGCCGCACCCAACGAAACGCGCCCCCCACAACACATGGCCTACCGTCCCGCGTTCCCACAGGTGTCCCGATGAAAACGGTACCTCACATGTGTGGGTGCACCTACCTGGCCGCCAAGGGGAAAGCCTAAAACACAAGTAACCCCAAGTCTGTTGTCAGAGGGAAATCTCTGACATTCTGCCGACCGGCGCAACTTACAGATATGGGCCTCGGGTGTCCAAGCCACCGAGGAAAACAGGGAACCCCATGCATTTTCGAAAAGAGGACCCCCGTGGGAATCCGCAGAGGTGTGATTTGCACCCATCGCCCCAGATTTTTTTACCCAGACAGCCCTGCAAAGTCGGAAATGTGGGGAAAATAACGCTTTTTCCGCACATTTCGCTCGCCGCACCCATCGAAACACGCCCCCCACAACACATGGCCTACCGTCCCGCGTTCCCACAGGTGTCCCGATGAAAACGGTACCTCACATGTGTGGGTGCACCTACCTGGCCGCCAAGGGGAAAGCCTAAAACACAAGTAACCCCAAGTCTGTTGTCCATTCTGCCGACCGGCGCAACTTACAGATATGGGCCTCGGGTGTCCAAGCCACCGAGGAAAACAGGGAACCCCATGCATTTTCGAAAAGAGGACACCCGTGGGAATCCGCAGAGGTGTGATTTGCGCCCATCGCCCCAGATTTTTTTACCCAGACAGCCCTGCAAAGTCGGAAATGTGGGGAAAAAAACGCTTTTTCCGCACATTTCGCTCGCCGCACCCATCGAAACGCGCCCCCCACAACACATGGCCTACCGTCCCGCGTTCCCACAGGTGTCCCGATGAAAACGGTACCTCACATGTGTGGGTGCACCTACCTGGCCGCCAAGGGGAAAGCCTAAAACACAAGTAACCCCAAGTCTGTTGTCAGAGGGAAATCTCCGACATTCTGCCGACCGGCGCAACTTACAGATATGGGCCTCGGGTGTCCAAGCCACCGAGGAAAACAGGGAACCCCATGCATTTTCGAAAAGAGGACACCCGTGGGAATCCGCAGAGGTGTGATTTGCGCCCATCGCCCCAGATTTTTTTACCCAGACAGCCCTGCAAAGTCGGAAATGTGGGGAAAAAAACGCTTTTTCCGCACATTTCGCTCGCCGCACCCATCGAAACACGCCCCCCACAACACATGGCCTACCGTCCCGCGTTCCCACAGGTGTCCCGATGAAAACGGTACCTCATATGTGTGGGTGCACCTACCTGGCCGCCAAGGGGAAAGCCTAAAACACAAGTAACCCCAAGTCTGTTGTCAGAGGGAAATCTCAGACATTCTGCCGACCGGCGCAACTTACAGATATGGGCCTCGGGTGTCCAAGCCACCGAGGAAAACAGGGAACCCCATGCATTTTCGAAAAGAGGACACCCGTGGGAATCCGCAGAGGTGAGATTTGCGCCCATCGCCCCAGATTTTTTTACCCAGACAGCCCTGCAAAGTCGGAAATGTGGGGAAAAAAACGCTTTTTCCGCACATTTCGCTCGCCGCACCCATCGAAACACGCCCCCCACAACACATGGCCTACCGTCCCGCGTTCCCACAGGTGTCCCGATGAAAACGGTACCTCACATGTGTGGGTGCACCTACCTGGCAGCCAAGGGGAAAGCCTAAAACACAAGTAACCCCAAGTCTGTTGTCCATTCTGCCGACCGGCGCAACTTACAGATATGGGCCTCGGGTGTCCAAGCCACCGAGGAAAACAGGGAACCCCATGCATTTTCGAAAAGAGGACACCCGTGGGAATCCGCAGAGGTGTGATTTGCGCCCATCGCCCCAGATTTTTTTACCCAGACAGCCCTGCAAAGTCGGAAATGTGGGGAAAAAAACGCTTTTTCCGCACATTTCGCTCGCCGCACCCATCGAAACGCGCCCCCCCACAACACATGGCCTACCGTCCCGCGTTCCCACAGGTGTCCCGATGAAAACGGTACCTCACATGTGTGGGTGCACCTACCTGGCCGCCAAGGGGAAAGCCTAAAACACAAGTAACCCCAAGTCTGTTGTCAGAGGGAAAACTCTGACATTCTGCCGACCGGCGCAACTTACAGATATGGGCCTCGGGTGTCCAAGCCACCGAGGAAAACAGGGAACCCCATGCATTTTCGAAAAGAGGACACCCGTGGGAATCCGCAGAGGTGTGATTTGCGCCCATCGGCCCAGATTTTTTTACCCAGACAGCCCTGCAAAGTCGGAAATGTGGGGAAAAAAACGCTTTTTCCGCACATTTCGCTCGCCGCACCCATCGAAACGCGCCCCCCACAACACATGGCCTACCGTCCCGCGTTCCCACAGGTGTCCCGATGAAAACGGTACCTCACATGTGTGGGTGCACCTACCTGGCCGCCAAGGGGAAAGCCTAAAACACAAGTAACCCCAAGTCTGTTGTCAGAGGGAAATCTCCGACATTCTGCCGACCGGCGCAACTTACAGATATGGGCCTCGGGTGTCCAAGCCACCGAGGAAAACAGGGAACCCCATGCATTTTCGAAAAGAGGACACCCGTGGGAATCCGCAGAGGTGTGATTTGCGCCCATCGCCCCAGATTTTTTTACCCAGACAGCCCTGCAAAGTCGGAAATGTGGGGAAAAAAACGCTTTTTCCGCACATTTCGCTCGCCGCACCCATCGAAACACGCCCCCCACAACACATGGCGTACCGTCCCGCGTTCCCACAGGTGTCCCGATGAAAACGGTATCTCACATGTGTGGGTGCACCTACCTGGCCGCCAAGGGGAAAGCCTAAAACACAAGTAACCCCAAGTCTGTTGTCCATTCTGCCGACCGGCGCAACTTACAGATATGGGCCTCGGGTGTCCAAGCCACCGAGGAAAACAGGGAACCCCATGCATTTTCGAAAAGAGGACACCCGTGGGAATCCGCAGAGGTGTGATTTGCGCCCATCGCCCCAGATTTTTTTACCCAGACAGCCCTGCAAAGTCGGAAATGTGGGGAAAAAAACGCTTTTTCCGCACATTTCGCTCGCCGCACCCATCGAAACGCGCCCCCCACAACACATGGCCTACCGTCCCGCGTTCCCACAGGTGTCCCGATGAAAACGGTACCTCACATGTGTGGGTGCACCTACCTGGCCGCCAAGGGGAAAGCCTAAAACACAAGTAACCCCAAGTCTGTTGTCAGAGGGAAATCTCCGACATTCTGCCGACCGGCGCAACTTACAGATATGGGCCTCGGGTGTCCAAGCCACCGAGGAAAACAGGGAACCCCATGCATTTTTGAAAAGAGGACACCCGTGGGAATCCGCAGAGGTGTGATTTGCGCCCATCGCTCCAGATTTTTTTACCCAGACAGCCCTGCAAAGTCGGAAATGTGGGGAAAAAAACGCTTTTTCCGCACATTTCGCTAGCCGCACCCATCGAAACACGCCCCCCACAACACATGGCCTACCGTCCCGCGTTCCCACAGGTGTCCCGATGAAAACGGTACCTCACATGTGTGGGTGCACCTACCTGGCCGCCAAGGGGAAAGCCTAAAACACAAGTAACCCCAAGTCTGTTGTCCATTCTGCCGACCGGCGCAACTTACAGATATGGGCCTCGGGTGTCCAAGCCACCGAGGAAAACAGGGAACCCCATGCATTTTCGAAAAGAGGACACCCGTGGGAATCCGCAGAGGTGTGATTTGCGCCCATCGCCCCAGATTTTTTTACCCAGACAGCTCTGCAAAGTCGGAAATGTGGGGAAAAAAACGCTTTTTCCGCACATTTCGCTCGCCGCACCCATCGAAACACGCCCCCCACAACACATGGCCTACCGTCCCGCGTTCCCACAGGTGTCCCGATGAAAACAGTACCTCACATGTGTGGGTGCACCTACCTGGCCGCCAAGGGGAAAGCCTAAAACACAAGTAACCCCAAGTCTGTTGTCAGAGGGAAATCTCCGACATTCTGCCGACCGGCGCAACTTACAGATATGGGCCTCGGGTGTCCAAGCCACCGAGGAAAACAGGGAACCCCATGCATTTTCGAAAAGAGGACACCCGTGGGAATCCGCAGAGGTGTGATTTGCGCCCATCGCCCCAGATTTTTTTACCCAGACAGCCCTGCAAAGTCGGAAATGTGGGGAAAAAAACGCTTTTTCCGCACATTTCGCTCGCCGCACCCATCGAAACGCACCCCCCACAACACATGGCCTACCGTCCCGCGTTCCCACAGGTGTCCCGATGAAAACGGTACCTCACATGTGTGGGTGCACCTACCTGGCCGCCAAGGGGAAAGCCTAAAACACAAGTAACCCCAAGTCTGTTGTCCGTTCTGCCGACCGGCGCAACTTACAGATATGGGCCTCGGGTGTCCAAGCCACCGAGGAAAACAGGGAACCCCATGCATTTTCGAAAAGAGGACACCAGTGGGAATCTGCAGAGGTGTGATTTGCGCCCATCGCCCCAGATTTTTTTACCCAGACAGCCCTGCAAAGTCGGAAATGTGGGGAAAAAAACGCTTTTTCCGCACATTTCGCTCGCCGCACCCATCGAAACACGCCCCCCACAACACATGGCCTACCATCCCGCGTTCCCACAGGTGTCCCGATGAAAACGGTACCTCACATGTGTGGGTGCACCTACCTGGCCGCCAAGGGGAAAGCCTAAAACACAAGTAACCCCAAGCCTGTTGTCAGAGGGAAATCTCCGACATTCTGCCGACCGGCGCAACTTACAGATATGGGCCTCGGGTGTCCAAGCCACCGAGGAAAACAGGGAACCCCATGCATTTTCGAAAAGAGGACACCCGTGGGAATCCGCAGAGGTGTGATTTGCGCCCATCGCCCCAGATTTTTTTACCCAGACAGCCCTGCAAAGTCGGAAATGTGGGGAAAAAAACGCTTTTTCCGCACATTTCGCTCGCCGCACCCATCGAAACACGCCCCCCACAACACATGGCCTACCGTCCCGCGTTCCCACAGGTGTCCTGATGAAAACGGTACCTCACATGTGTGGGTGCACCTACCTGGCCGCCAAGGGGAAAGCCTAAAACACAAGTAACCCCAAGTCTGTTGTCCATTCTGCCGACCGGCGCAACTTACAGATATGGGCCTCGGGTGTCCAAGCCACCGAGGAAAACAGGGAACCCCATGCATTTTCGAAAAGAGGACACCCGTGGGAATCCGCAGAGGTGTGATTTGCGCCCATCGCCCCAGATTTTTTTACCCAGACAGCCCTGCAAAGTCGGAAATGTGGGGAAAAAAACGCTTTTTCCGCACATTTCGCTCGCCGCACCCATCGAAACACGCCCCCCACAACACATGGCCTACCGTCCCGCGTTCCCACAGGTGTCCCGATGAAAACGGTACCTCATATGTGTGGGTGCACCTACCTGGCCGCCAAGGGGAAAGCCTAAAACACAAGTAACCCCAAGTCTGTTGTCAGAGGGAAATCTCAGACATTCTGCCGACCGGCGCAACTTACAGATATGGGCCTCGGGTGTCCAAGCCACCGAGGAAAACAGGGAACCCCATGCATTTTCGAAAAGAGGACACACGTGGGAATCCGCAGAGGTGTGATTTGCGCCCATCGCCCCAGATTTTTTTACCCAGACAGCCCTGCAAAGTCGGAAATGTGGGGAAAAAAACGCTTTTTCCGCACATTTCGCTCGCCGCACCCATCGAAACACGCCCCCCACAACACATGGCCTACCGTCCCGCGTTCCCACAGGTGTCCCGATGAAAACGGTACCTCACATGTGTGGGTGCACCTACCTGGCCGCCAAGGGGAAAGCCTAAAACACAAGTAACCCCAAGTCTGTTGTCCATTCTGCCGACCGGCGCAACTTACAGATATGGGCCTCGGGTGTCCAAGCCACCGAGGAAAACAGGGAACCCCATGCATTTTCGAAAAGAGGACACCCGTGGGAATCCGCAGAGGTGTGATTTGCGCCCATCGCCCCAGATTTTTTTACCCAGACAGCCCTGCAAAGTCGGAAATGTGGGGAAAAAAACGCTTTTTCCGCACATTTCGCTCGCCGCACCCATCGAAACGCACCCCCCACAACACATGGCCTACCATCCCGCGTTCCCACAGGTGTCCCGATGAAAACGGTACCTCACATGTGTGGGTGCACCTACCTGGCCGCCAAGGGGAAAGCCTAAAACACAAGTAACCCCAAGTCTGTTGTCAGAGGGAAATCTCCGACATTCTGCCGACCGGCGCAACTTACAGATATGGGCCTCGGGTGTCCAAGCCACCGAGGAAAACAGGGAACCCCATGCATTTTCGAAAAGAGGACACCCGTGGGAATCCGCAGAGGTGTGATTTGCGCCCATCGCCCCAGATTATTTTACCCAGACAGCCCTGCAAAGTCGGAAATGTGGGGAAAAAAACGCTTTTTCCGCACATTTCGCTCGCCGCACCCATCGAAACACGCCCCCCACAACACATGGCCTACCGTCCCGCGTTCCCACAGGTGTCCCGATGAAAACGGTACCTCACATGTGTGGGTGCACCTACCTGGCCGCCAAGGGGAAAGCCTAAAACACAAGTAACCCCAAGTATGTTGTCAGAGGGAAATCTCAGACATTCTGCCGACCGGCGCAACTTACAGATATGGGCCTCGGGTGTCCAAGCCAGCGAGGAAAACAGGGAACCCCATGCATTTTCGAAAAGAGGACACCCGTGGGAATCCGCAGAGGTGTGATTTGCGCCCATCGCCCCAGATTTTTTTACCCAGACAGCCCTGCAAAGTCGGAAATGTGGGGAAAAAAACGCTTTTTCCGCACATTTCGCTCGCCGCACCCATCGAAACGCGCCCCCCACAACACATGGCCTACCGTCCCGCGTTCCCACAGGTGTCCCGATGAAAACGGTACCTCACATGTGTGGGTGCACCTACCTGGCCGCCAAGGGGAAAGCCTAAAACACAAGTAACCCCAAGTCTGTTGTCAGAGGGAAATCTCCGACATTCTGCCGACCGGCGCAACTTACAGATATGGGCCTCGGGTGTCCAAGCCACCGAGGAAAACAGGGAACCCCATGCATTTTCGAAAAGAGGACACCCGTGGGAATCCGCAGAGGTGTGATTTGCGCCCATCGCCCCAGATTTTTTTACCCAGACAGCCCTGCAAAGTCGGAAATGTGGGGAAAAAAACGCTTTTTCCGCACATTTCGCTCGCCGCACCCATCGAAACACGCCCCCCACAACACATGGCCTACCGTCCCGCGTTCCCACAGGTGTCCCGATGAAAACGGTACCTCACATGTGTGGGTGCACCTACCTGGCCGCCAAGGGGAAAGCCTAAAACACAAGTAACCCCAAGTCTGTTGTCCATTCTGCCGACCGGCGCAACTTACAGATATGGGCCTCGGGTGTCCAAGCCACCGAGGAAAACAGGGAACCCCATGCATTTTCGAAAAGAGGACACCCGTGGGAATCCGCAGAGGTGTGATTTGCGCCCATCGCCCCAGATTTTTTTACCCAGACAGCCCTGCAAAGTCGGAAATGTGGGGAAAAAAATGCTTTTTCCGCACATTTCGCTCGCCGCACCCATCGAAACGCGCCCCCCACAACACATGGCCTACCGTCCCGCGTTCCCACAGGTGTCCCGATGAAAACGGTACCTCACATGTGTGGGTGCACCTACCTGGCCGCCAAGGGGAAAGCCTAAAACACAAGTAACCCCAAGTCTGTTGTCAGAGGGAAATCTCCGACATTCTGCCGACCGGCGCAACTTACAGATATGGGCCTCGGGTGTCCAAGCCACCGAGGGAAACAGGGAACCCCATGCATTTTCGAAAAGAGGACACCCGTGGGAATCCGCAGAGGTGTGATTTGCGCCCATCGCCCCAGATTTTTTTACCCAGACAGCCCTGCAAAGTCGGAAATGTGGGGGAAAAAACGCTTTTCCCGCACATTTCGCTCGCCGCACCCATCGAAACGCGCCCCCCACAACACATGGCCTACCGTCCCGCGTTCCCACAGGTGTCCCGATGAAAACGGTACCTCACATGTGTGGGTGCACCTACCTGGCCGCCAAGGGGAAAGCCTAAAACACAAGTAACCCCAAGTCTGTTGTCAGAGGGAAATCTCCGACAATCTGCCGACCGGCGCAACTTACAGATATGGGCCTCGGGTGTCCAAGCCACCGAGGAAAACAGGGAACCCCATGCATTTTCGAAAAGAGGACACCCGTGGGAATCCGCAGAGGTGTGATTTGCGCCCATCGCCCCAGATTTTTTTACCCAGACAGCCCTGCAAAGTCGGAAATGTGGGGGAAAAAACGCTTTTTCCGCACATTTCACTCGCCGCACCCATCGAAACACGCCCCCCACAACACATGGCCTACCGTCCCGTGTTCCCACAGGTGTACCGATGAAAACGGTACCTCACATGTGTGGGTGCACCTACCTGGCCGCCAAGGGGAAAGCCTAAAACACAAGTAACCCCAAGTCTGTTGTCCATTCTGCCGACCGGCGCAACTTACAGATATGGGCCTCGGGTGTCCAAGCCACCGAGGAAAACAGGGAACCCCATGCATTTTCGAAAAGAGGACACCCGTGGGAATCCGCAGAGGTGTGATTTGCGCCCATCGCCCCAGATTTTTTTACCCAGACAGCCCTGCAAAGTCGGAAATGTGGGGAAAAAAACGCTTTTTCCGCACATTTCGCTCGCCGCACCCATCGAAACACGCCCCCCACAACACATGGCCTACCGTCCCGCGTTCCCACAGGTGTCCCGATGAAAACGGTACCTCACATGTGTGGGTGCACCTACCTGGCCGCCAAGGGGAAAGCCTAAAACACAAGTAACCCCAAGTCTGTTGTCAGAGGGAAATCTCCGACATTTTGCCGACCGGCGCAACTTACAGATATGGGCCTCGGGTGTCCAAGCCAGCGAGGAAAACAGGGAACCCCATGCATTTTCGAAAAGAGGACACCCGTGGGAATCCGCAGAGGTGTGATTTGCGCCCATCGCCCCAGATTTTTTTACCCAGACAGCCCTGCAAAGTCGGAAATGTGGGGAAAAAACCGCTTTTTCCGCACATTTCGCTCGCCGCACCCATCGAAACACGCCCCCCACAACACATGGCCTACCGTCCCGCGTTCCCACAGGTGTCCCGATGAAAACGGTACCTCACATGTGTGGGTGCACCTACCTGGCCGCCAAGGGGAAAGCCTAAAACACAAGTAACCCCAAGTCTGTTGTCAGAAGGAAATCTCCGACATTCTGCCGACCGGCGCAACTTACAGATATGGGCCTCGGGTGTCCAAGCCACCGAGGAAAACAGGGAACCCCATGCATTTTCGAAAAGAGGACACCCATGGGAATCCGCAGAGGTGTGATTTGCGCCCATCGCCCCAGATTTCTTTACCCAGACAGCCCTGCAAAGTCGGAAATGTGGGGAAAAAAACGCTTTTTCCGCACATTTCGCTCGCCGCACCCATCGAAACACGCCCCCCACAACACATGGCCTACCGTCCCGCGTTCCCACAGGTGTCCCGATGAAAATGGTACCTCACATGTGTGGGTGCACCTACCTGGCCGCCAAGGGGAAAGCCTAAAACACAAGTAACCCCAAGTCTGTTGTCCATTCTGCCGACCGGCGCAACTTACAGATATGGGCCTCAGGTGTCCAAGCCACCGAGGAAAACAGGGAACCCCATGCATTTTCGAAAAGAGGACACCCGTGGGAATCCGCAGAGGTGTGATTTGCGACCATCGCCCCAGATTTTTTTACCCAGACAGCCCTGCAAAGTCGGAAATGTGGGGAAAAAAACGCTTTTTCCGCACATTTCGCTCGCCGCACCCATCGAAACGCGCCCCCCACAACACATGGCCTACCGTCCCACGTTCCCACAGGTGTCCCGATGAAAACGGTACCTCACATGTGTGGGTGCACCTACCTGGCCGCCAAGGGGAAAGCCTAAAACACAAGTAACCCCAAGTCTGTTGTCAGAGGGAAATCTCCGACATTCTGCCGACCGGCGCAACTTACAGATATGGGCCTCGGGTGTCCAAGCCACCGAGGAAAACAGGGAACCCCATGCATTTTCGAAAAGAGGACACCCGTGGGAATCCGCAGAGGTGTGATTTGCGCCCATCGCCCCAGATTTTTTTACCCAGACAGCCCTGCAAAGTCGGAAATGTGGGGGAAAAAACGCTTTTTCCGCACATTTCACTCGCCGCACCCATCGAAACACGCCCCCCACAACACATGGCCTACCGTCCCGCGTTCCCACAGGTGTCCCGATGAAAATGGTACCTCACATGTGTGGGTGCACCTACCTGGCCGCCAAGGGGAAAGCCTAAAACACAAGTAACCCCAAGTCTGTTGTCCATTCTGCCGACCGGCGCAACTTACAGATATGGGCCTCGGGTGTCCAAGCCACCGAGGAAAACAGGGAACCCCATGCATTTTCGAAAAGAGGACACCCGTGGGAATCCGCAGAGGTGTGATTTGCGCCCATCGCCCCAGATTTTTTTACCCAGACAGCCCTGCAAAGTCGGAAATGTGGGGAAAAAGACGCTTTTTCCGCACATTTCGCTCGCCGCACCCATCGAAACACGCCCCCCACAACACATGGCCTACTGTCCCGCGTTCCCACAGGTGTCCCGATGAAAACGGTACCTCACATGTGTGGGTGCACCTACCTGGCCGCCAAGGGGAAAGCCTAAAACACAAGTAACCCCAAGTCTGTTGTCCATTCTGCCGACCGGCGCAACTTACAGATATGGGCCTCGGGTGTCCAAGCCACCGAGGAAAACAGGGAACCCCATGCATTTTCGAAAAGAGGACACCCGTGGGAATCCGCAGAGGTGTGATTTGCGCCCATCGCCCCAGATTTTTTTACCCAGACAGCCCTGCAAAGTCGGAAATGTGGGGAAAAAAACGCTTTTTCCGCACATTTCGCTCGCCGCACCCATCGAAACACGCCCCCCACAACACATGGCCTACCGTCCCGCGTTCCCACAGGTGTCCCGATGAAAACGGTACCTCACATGTGTGGGTGCACCTACCTGGCCGCCAAGGGGAAAGCCTAAAACACAAGTAACCCCAAGTCTGTTGTCAGAGGGAAATCTCTGACATTCTGCCGACCGGCGCAACTTACAGATATGGGCCTCGGGTGTCCAAGCCACCGAGGAAAACAGGGAACCCCATGCATTTTCGAAAAGAGGACACCCGTGGGAATCCGCAGAGGTGTGATTTGCGCCCATCGCCCCAGATTTTTTTACCCAGACAGCCCTGCAAAGTCGGAAATGTGGGGAAAAAAACGCTTTTTGCGCACATTTCGCTCGCCGCACCCATCGAAACGCACCCCCCACAACACATGGCCTACCGTCCCGCGTTCCCACAGGTGTCCCGATGAAAACGGTACCTCACATGTGTGGGTGCACCTACCTGGCCGCCAAGGGGAAAGCCTAAAACACAAGTAACCCCAAGTCTGTTGTCCATTCTGCCGACCGGCGCAACTTACAGATATGGGCCTCGGGTGTCCAAGCCACCGAGGAAAACAGGGAACCCCATGCATTTTCGAAAAGAGGACACCCGTGGGACTCCCAAGGGTGTGATTTGCGCCCATCGCCCCAGATTTTTTTACCCAGACAGCCCTGCAAAGTCGGAAATGTGGGGAAAAAAACGCTTTTTCCGCACATTTCGCTCGCCGCACCCATCGAAACACGCCCCCCACAACACATGGCCTACCGTCCCGCGTTCCCACAGGTGTCCCGATGAAAACGGTACCTCACATGTGTGGGTGCACCTACCTGGCCGCCAAGGGGAAAGCCTAAAACACAAGTAACCCCAAGTCTGTTGTCAGAGGGAAATCTCCGACATTCTGCCGACCGGCGCAACTTACAGATATGGGCCTCGGGTGTCCAAGCCACCGAGGAAAACAGGGAACCCCATGCATTTTCGAAAAGAGGACACCCGTGGGAATCCGCAGAGGTGTGATTTGCGCCCATCGCCCCAGATTTTTTTACCCAGACAGCCCTGCAAAGTCGGAAATGTGGGGAAAAAACACTTTTTCCGCACATTTCGCTCGCCGCACCCATCGAAACACGCCCCCCACAACACATGGCCTACCGTCCCGCGTTCCCACAGGTGTCCCGATGAAAACGGTACCTCACATGTGTGGGTGCACCTACCTGGCCGCCAAGGGGAAAGCCTAAAACACAAGTAACCCCAAGTCTGTTGTCCATTCTGCCGACCGGCGCAACTTACAGATATGGGCCTTGGGTGTCCAAGCCACCGAGGAAAACAGGGAACCCCATGCATTTTCGAAAAGAGGACACCCGTGGGAATCCGCAGAGGTGTGATTTGCGCCCATCGCCCCAGATTTTTTTACCCAGACAGCCCTGCAAAGTCGGAAATGTGGGGAAAAAAACGCTTTTTCCGCACATTTCGCTCGCCGCACCCATCGAAACGCGCCCCCCACAACACATGGCCTACCGTCCCGTGTTCCCACAGGTGTCCCGATGAAAACGGTACCTCACATGTGTGGGTGCACCTACCTGGCCGCCAAGGGGAAAGCCTAAAACACAAGTAACCCCAAGTCTGTTGTCAGAGGGAACTCTCTGACATTCTGACGACCGGCGCAACTTACAGATATGGGCCTCGGGTGTCCAAGCCACCGAGGAAAACAGGGAACCCCATGCATTTTCGAAAAGAGGACACCCGTGGGAATCCGCAGAGGTGTGATTTGCGCCCATCGCCCCAGATTTTTTTACCCAGACAGCCCTGCAAAGTCGGAAATGTGGGGAAAAAAACGCTTTTTCCGCACATTTCGCTCGCCGCACCCATCGAAACACGCCCCCCACAACACATGGCCTACCGTCCCGCGTTCCCACAGGTGTCCCGATGAAAACGGTACCTCACATGTGTGGGTGCACCTACCTGGCCGCCAAGGGGAAAGCCTAAAACACAAGTAACCCCAAGTCTGTTGTCAGAGGGAAATCTCCGACATTCTGCCGACCGGCGCAACTTACAGATATGGGCCTCGGGTGTCCAAGCCACCGAGGGAAACAGGGAACCCCATGCATTTTCGAAAAGAGGACACCCGTGGGAATCCGCAGAGGTGTGATTTGCGCCCATCGCCCCAGATTTTTTTACCCAGACAGCCCTGCAAAGTCGGAAATGTGGGGGAAAAAACGCTTTTCCCGCACATTTCGCTCGCCGCACCCATCGAAACGCGCCCCCCACAACACATGGCCTACCGTCCCGCGTTCCCACAGGTGTCCCGATGAAAACGGTACCTCACATGTGTGGGTGCACCTACCTGGCCGCCAAGGGGAAAGCCTAAAACACAAGTAACCCCAAGTCTGTTGTCAGAGGGAAATCTCCGACAATCTGCCGACCGGCGCAACTTACAGATATGGGCCTCGGGTGTCCAAGCCACCGAGGAAAACAGGGAACCCCATGCATTTTCGAAAAGAGGACACCCGTGGGAATCCGCAGAGGTGTGATTTGCGCCCATCGCCCCAGATTTTTTTACCCAGACAGCCCTGCAAAGTCGGAAATGTGGGGGAAAAAACGCTTTTTCCGCACATTTCACTCGCCGCACCCATCGAAACACGCCCCCCACAACACATGGCCTACCGTCCCGCGTTCCCACAGGTGTACCGATGAAAACGGTACCTCACATGTGTGGGTGCACCTACCTGGCCGCCAAGGGGAAAGCCTAAAACACAAGTAACCCCAAGTCTGTTGTCCATTCTGCCGACCGGCGCAACTTACAGATATGGGCCTCGGGTGTCCAAGCCACCGAGGAAAACAGGGAACCCCATGCATTTTCGAAAAGAGGACACCCGTGGGAATCCGCAGAGGTGTGATTTGCGCCCATCGCCCCAGATTTTTTTACCCAGACAGCCCTGCAAAGTCGGAAATGTGGGGAAAAAAACGCTTTTTCCGCACATTTCGCTCGCCGCACCCATCGAAACACGCCCCCCACAACACATGGCCTACCGTCCCGCGTTCCCACAGGTGTCCCGATGAAAACGGTACCTCACATGTGTGGGTGCACCTACCTGGCCGCCAAGGGGAAAGCCTAAAACACAAGTAACCCCAAGTCTGTTGTCAGAAGGAAATCTCCGACATTCTGCCGACCGGCGCAACTTACAGATATGGGCCTCGGGTGTCCAAGCCACCGAGGAAAACAGGGAACCCCATGCATTTTCGAAAAGAGGACACCCGTGGGAATCCGCAGAGGTGTGATTTGCGCCCATCGCCCCAGATTTTTTTACCCAGACAGCCCTGCAAAGTCGGAAATGTGGGGAAAAAAACGCTTTTTCCGCACATTTCGCTCGCCGCACCCATCGAAACACGCCCCCCACAACACATGGCCTACCGTCCCGCGTTCCCACAGGTGTCCCGATGAAAACGGTACCTCACATGTGTGGGTGCACCTACCTGGCCGCCAAGGGGAAAGCCTAAAACACAAGTAACCCCAAGTCTGTTGTCCATTCTGCCGACCGGCGCAACTTACAGATATGGGCCTCGGGTGTCCAAGCCACCGAGGAAAACAGGGAACCCCATGCATTTTCGAAAAGAGGACACCCGTGGGAATCCGCAGAGGTGTGATTTGCGCCCATCGCCCCAGATTTTTTTACCCAGACAGCCCTGCAAAGTCGGAAATGTGGGGAAAAAAACGCTTTTTCCGCACATTTCGCTCGCCGCACCCATCGAAACGCGCCCCCCACAACACATGGCCTACCGTCCCGCGTTCCCACAGGTGTCCCGATGAAAACGGTACCTCACATGTGTGGGTGCACCTACCTGGCCGCCAAGGGGAAAGCCTAAAACACAAGTAACCCCAAGTCTGTTGTCAGAGGGAAATCTCTGACATTCTGCCGACCGGCGCAACTTACAGATATGGGCCTCGGGTGTCCAAGCCACCGAGGAAAACAGGGAACCCCATGCATTTTCGAAAAGAGGACACCCGTGGGAATCCGCAGAGGTGTGATTTGCGCCCATCGCCCCAGATTTTTTTACCCAGACAGCCCTGCAAAGTCGGAAATGTGGGGGAAAAAACGCTTTTTCCGCACATTTCACTCGCCGCACCCATCGAAACACGCCCCCCACAACACATGGCCTACCGTCCCGCGTTCCCACAGGTGTCCCGATGAAAATGGTACCTCACATGTGTGGGTGCACCTACCTGGCCGCCAAGGGGAAAGCCTAAAACACAAGTAACCCCAAGTCTGTTGTCCATTCTGCCGACCGGCGCAACTTACAGATATGGGCCTCGGGTGTCCAAGCCACCGAGGAAAACAGGGAACCCCATGCATTTTCGAAAAGAGGACACCCGTGGGAATCCGCAGAGGTGTGATTTGCGCCCATCGCCCCAGATTTTTTTACCCAGACAGCCCTGCAAAGTCGGAAATGTGGGGAAAAAGAGGCTTTTTCCGCACATTTCGCTCGCCGCACCCATCGAAACACGCCCCCCACAACACATGGCCTACTGTCCCGCGTTCCCACAGGTGTCCCGATGAAAACGGTACCTCACATGTGTGGGTGCACCTACCTGGCCGCCAAGGGGAAAGCCTAAAACACAAGTAACCCCAAGTCTGTTGTCCATTCTGCCGACCGGCGCAACTTACAGATATGGGCCTCGGGTGTCCAAGCCACCGAGGAAAACAGGGAACCCCATGCATTTTCGAAAAGAGGACACCCGTGGGAATCCGCAGAGGTGTGATTTGCGCCCATCGCCCCAGATTTTTTTACCCAGACAGCCCTGCAAAGTCGGAAATGTGGGGAAAAAAACGCTTTTTCCGCACATTGCGCTCGCCGCACCCATCGAAACACGCCCCCCACAACACATGGCCTACCGTCCCGCGTTCCCACAGGTGTCCCGATGAAAACGGTACCTCACATGTGTGGGTGCACCTACCTGGCCGCCAAGGGGAAAGCCTAAAACACAAGTAACCCCAAGTCTGTTGTCAGAGGGAAATCTCCGACATTCTGCCGACCGGCGCAACTTACAGATATGGGCCTCGGGTGTCCAAGCCACCGAGGAAAACAGGGAACCCCATGCATTTTCGAAAAGAGGACACCCGTGGGAATCCGCAGAGGTGTGATTTGCGCCCATCGCCCCAGATTTTTTTACCCAGACAGCCCTGCAAAGTCGGAAATGTGGGGAAAAAAACGCTTTTTCCGCACATTTCGCTCGCCGCACCCATCGAAACACGCCCCCCACAACACATGGCCTACCGTCCCGCGTTCCCACAGGTGTCCCGATGAAAACGGTACCTCACATGTGTGGGTGCACCTACCTGGCCGCCAAGGGGAAAGCCTAAAACACAAGTAACCCCAAGTCTGTTGTCAGAGGGAAATCTCCGACATTCTGCCGACCGGCGCAACTTACAGATATGGGCCTCGGGTGTCCAAGACACCGAGGAAAACAGGGAACCCCATGCATTTTCGAAAAGAGGACACCCGTGGGAATCCGCAGAGGTGTGATTTGCGCCCATCGCCCCAGATTTTTTTACCCAGACAGCCCTGCAAAGTCGGAAATGTGGGGAAAAAAACGCTTTTTCCGCACATTTCGCTCGCCGCACCCATCGAAACACGCCCCCCACAACACATGGCCTACCGTCCCGCGTTCCCACAGGTGTCCCGATGAAAACGGTACCTCACATGTGTGGGTGCACCTACCTGGCCACCAAGGGGAAAGCCTAAAACACAAGTAACCCCAAGTCTGTTGTCCATTCTGCCGACCGGCGCAACTTACAGATATGGGCCTCGGGTGTCCAAGCCACCGAGGAAAACAGGGAACCCCATGCATTTTCGTAAAGAGGACACCCGTGGGAATCCGCAGAGGTGTGATTTGCGCCCATCGCCCCAGATTTTTTTACCCAGACAGCCCTGCAAAGTCGGAAATGTGGTGAAAAAAACGCTTTTTCCGCACATTTCGCTCGCCGCACCCATCGAAACGCGCCCCCCACAACACATGGCCTACCGTCCCGTGTTCCCACAGGTGTCCCGATGAAAACGGTACCTCACATGTGTGGGTGCACCTACCTGGCCGCCAAGGGGAAAGCCTAAAACACAAGTAACCCCAAGTCTGTTGTCAGAGGGAACTCTCTGACATTCTGCCGACCGGCGCAACTTACAGATATGGGCCTCGGGTGTCCAAGCCACCGAGGAAAACAGGGAACCCCATGCATTTTCGAAAAGAGGACACCCGTGGGAATCCGCAGAGGTGTGATTTGCGCCCATCGCCCCAGATTTTTTTACCCAGACAGCCCTGCAAAGTCGGAAATGTGGGGAAAAAAACGCTTTTTCCGCACATTTCGCTCGCCGCACCCATCGAAACACGCCCCCCACAACACATGGCCTACCGTCCCGCGTTCCCACAGGTGTCCCGATGAAAACGGTACCTCATATGTGTGGGTGCACCTACCTGGCCGCCAAGGGGAAAGCCTAAAACACAAGTAACCCCAAGTCTGTTGTCAGAGGGAAATCTCAGACATTCTGCCGACCGGTGCAACTTACAGATATGGGCCTCGGGTGTCCAAGCCACCGAGGAAAACAGGGAACCCCATGCATTTTCGAAAAGAGGACACCCGTGGGAATCCGCAGAGGTGTGATTTGCGCCCATCGCCCCAGATTTTTTTACCCAGACAGCCCTGCAAAGTCGGAAATGTGGGGAAAAAAACGCTTTTTCCGCACATTTCGCTCGCCGCACCCATCGAAACACGCCCCCCACAACACATGGCCTTCCGTCCCGCTTTCCCACAGGTGTCCCGATGAAAACGGTACCTCACATGTGTGGGTGCACCTACCTGGCCGCCAAGGGGAAAGCCTAAAACACAAGTAACCCCAAGTCTGTTGTCCATTCTGCCGACCGGCGCAACTTACAGATATGGGCCTCGGGTGTCCAAGCCACCGAGGAAAACAGGGAACCCCATGCATTTTCGAAAAGAGGACACCCGTGGGAATCCGCAGAGGTGTGATTTGCGCCCATCGCCCCAGATTTTTTTACCCAGACAGCCCTGCAAAGTCGGAAATGTGGGGAAAAAAACGCTTTTTCCGCACATTTCGCTCGCCGCACCCATCGAAACGCGCCCCCCACAACACATGGCCTACCGTCCCGCGTTCCCACAGGTGTCCCGATGAAAACGGTACCTCACATGTGTGGGTGCACCTACCTGGCCGCCAAGGGGAAAGCCTAAAACACAAGTAACCCCAAGTCTGTTGTCAGAGGGAAATCTCCGACATTCTGCCGACCGGCGCAACTTACAGATATGGGCCTCGGGTGTCCAAGCCACCGAGGAAAACAGGGAACCCCATGCATTTTCGAAAAGAGGACACCCGTGGGAATCCGCAGAGGTGTGATTTGCGCCCATCGCCCCAGATTTTTTTACCCAGACAGCCCTGCAAAGTCGGAAATGTGGGGAAAAAAACGCTTTTTCCGCACATTTCGCTCGCCGCACCCATCGAAACACGCCCCCCACAACACATGGCCTACCGTCCCGAGTTCCCACAGGTGTCCCGATGAAAACGGTACCTCACATGTGTGGGTGCACCTACCTGGCCGCCAAGGGGAAAGCCTAAAACACAAGTAACCCCAAGTCTGTTGTCCATTCTGCCGACCGGCGCAACTTACAGATATGGGCCTCGGGTGTCCAAGCCACCGAGGAAAACAGGGAACCCCATGCATTTTCGAAAAGAGGACACCCGTGGGAATCCGCAGAGGTGTGATTTGCGCCCATCGCCCCAGATTTTTTTACCCAGACAGCCCTGCAAAGTCGGAAATGTGGGGAAAAAAACGCTTTTTCCGCACATTTCGCTCGCCGCACCCATCGAAACGCGCCCCCCACAACACATGGCCTACCGTCCCGCGTTCCCACAGGTGTCCCGATGAAAACGGTACCTCACATGTGTGGGTGCACCTACCTGGCCGCCAAGGGGAAAGCCTAAAACACAAGTAACCCCAAGTCTGTTGTCAGAGGGAAATCTCCGACATTCTGCCGACCGGCGCAACTTACAGATATGGGCCTCGGGTGTCCAAGCCACCGAGGAAAACAGGGAACCCCATGCATTTTCGAAAAGAGGACACCCGTGGGAATCCGCAGAGGTGTGATTTGCGCCCATCGCCCCAGATTATTTTACCCAGACAGCCCTGCAAAGTCGGAAATGTGGGGAAAAAAACGCTTTTTCCGCACATTTCGCTCGCCGCACCCATCGAAACACGCCCCCCACAACACATGGCCTACCGTCCCGCGTTCCCACAGGTGTCCCGATGAAAACGGTACCTCACATGTGTGGGTGCACCTACCTGGCCGCCAAGGGGAAAGCCTAAAACACAAGTAACCCCAAGTCTGTTGTCAGAGGGAAATCTCAGACATTCTGCCGACCGGCGCAACTTACAGATATGGGCCTCGGGTGTCCAAGCCAGCGAGGAAAACAGGGAACCCCATGCATTTTCGAAAAGAGGACACCCGTGGGAATCCGCAGAGGTGTGATTTGCGCCCATCGCCCCAGATTTTTTTACCCAGACAGCCCTGCAAAGTCGGAAATGTGGGGAAAAAAACGCTTTTTCCGCACATTTCGCTCGCCGCACCCATCGAAACGCGCCCCCCACAACACATGGCCTACCGTCCCGCGTTCCCACAGGTCTCCCGATGAAAACGGTACCTCACATGTGTGGGTGCACCTACCTGGCCGCCAAGGGGAAAGCCTAAAACACAAGTAACCCCAAGTCTGTTGTCAGAGGGAAATCTCCGACATTCTGCCGACCGGCGCAACTTACAGATATGGGCCTCGGGTGTCCAAGCCACCGAGGAAAACAGGGAACCCCATGCATTTTCGAAAAGAGGACACCCGTGGGAATCCGCAGAGGTGTGATTTGCGCCCATCGCCCCAGATTTTTTTACCCAGACAGCCCTGCAAAGTCGGAAATGTGGGGAAAAAAACGCTTTTTCCGCACATTTCGCTCGCCGCACCCATCGAAACACGCCCCCCACAACACATGGCCTACCGTCCCGCGTTCCCACAGGTGTCCCGATGAAAACGGTACCTCACATGTGTGGGTGCACCTACCTGGCCGCCAAGGGGAAAGCCTAAAACACAAGTAACCCCAAGTCTGTTGTCCATTCTGCCGACCGGCGCAACTTACAGATATGGGCCTCGGGTGTCCAAGCCACCGAGGAAAACAGGGAACCCCATGCATTTTCGAAAAGAGGACACCCGTGGGAATCTGCAGAGGTGTGATTTGCGCCCATCGCCCCAGATTTTTTTACCCAGACAGCCCTGCAAAGTCGGAAATGTGGGGAAAAAAACGCTTTTTCCGCACATTTCGCTCGCCGCACCCATCGAAACACGCCCCCCACAACACATGGCCTACCGTCCCGCGTTCCCACAGGTGTCCCGATGAAAACGGTACCTCACATGTGTGGGTGCACCTACCTGGCCGCCAAGGGGAAAGCCTAAAACACAAGTAACCCCAAGTATGTTGTCAGAGGGAAATCTCAGACATTCTGCCGACCGGCGCAACTTACAGATATGGGCCTCGGGTGTCCAAGCCAGCGAGGAAAACAGGGAACCCCATGCATTTTCGAAAAGAGGACACCCGTGGGAATCCGCAGAGGTGTGATTTGCGCCCATCGCCCCAGATTTTTTTACCCAGACAGCCCTGCAAAGTCGGAAATGTGGGGAAAAAAACGCTTTTTCCGCACATTTCGCTCGCCGCACCCATCGAAACGCGCCCCCCACAACACATGGCCTACCGTCCCGCGTTCCCACAGGTGTCCCGATGAAAACGGTACCTCACATGTGTGGGTGCACCTACCTGGCCGCCAAGGGGAAAGCCTAAAACACAAGTAACCCCAAGTCTGTTGTCAGAGGGAAATCTCCGACATTCTGCCGACCGGCGCAACTTACAGATATGGGCCTCGGGTGTCCAAGCCACCGAGGAAAACAGGGAACCCCATGCATTTTCGAAAAGAGGACACCCGTGGGAATCCGCAGAGGTGTGATTTGCGCCCATCGCCCCAGATTTTTTTACCCAGACAGCCCTGCAAAGTCGGAAATGTGGGGAAAAAAACGCTTTTTCCGCACATTTCGCTCGCCGCACCCATCGAAACACGCCCCCCACAACACATGGCCTACCGTCCCGCGTTCCCACAGGTGTCCCGATGAAAACGGTACCTCACATGTGTGGGTGCACCTACCTGGCCGCCAAGGGGAAAGCCTAAAACACAAGTAACCCCAAGTCTGTTGTCCATTCTGCCGACCGGCGCAACTTACAGATATGGGCCTCGGGTGTCCAAGCCACCGAGGAAAACAGGGAACCCCATGCATTTTCGAAAAGAGGACACCCGTGGGAATCCGCAGAGGTGTGATTTGCGCCCATCGCCCCAGATTTTTTTACCCAGACAGCCCTGCAAAGTCGGAAATGTGGGGAAAAAAATGCTTTTTCCGCACATTTCGCTCGCCGCACCCATCGAAACGCGCCCCCCACAACACATGGCCTACCGTCCCGCGTTCCCACAGGTGTCCCGATGAAAACGGTACCTCACATGTGTGGGTGCACCTACCTGGCCGCCAAGGGGAAAGCCTAAAACACAAGTAACCCCAAGTCTGTTGTCAGAGGGAAATCTCCGACATTCTGCCGACCGGCGCAACTTACAGATATGGGCCTCGGGTGTCCAAGCCACCGAGGGAAACAGGGAACCCCATGCATTTTCGAAAAGAGGACACCCGTGGGAATCCGCAGAGGTGTGATTTGCGCCCATCGCCCCAGATTTTTTTACCCAGACAGCCCTGCAAAGTCGGAAATGTGGGGGAAAAAACGCTTTTCCCGCACATTTCGCTCGCCGCACCCATCGAAACGCGCCCCCCACAACACATGGCCTACCGTCCCGCGTTCCCACAGGTGTCCCGATGAAAACGGTACCTCACATGTGTGGGTGCACCTACCTGGCCGCCAAGGGGAAAGCCTAAAACACAAGTAACCCCAAGTCTGTTGTCAGAGGGAAATCTCCGACAATCTGCCGACCGGCGCAACTTACAGATATGGGCCTCGGGTGTCCAAGCCACCGAGGAAAACAGGGAACCCCATGCATTTTCGAAAAGAGGACACCCGTGGGAATCCGCAGAGGTGTGATTTGCGCCCATCGCCCCAGATTTTTTTACCCAGACAGCCCTGCAAAGTCGGAAATGTGGGGGAAAAAACGCTTTTTCCGCACATTTCACTCGCCGCACCCATCGAAACACGCCCCCCACAACACATGGCCTACCGTCCCGTGTTCCCACAGGTGTACCGATGAAAACGGTACCTCACATGTGTGGGTGCACCTACCTGGCCGCCAAGGGGAAAGCCTAAAACACAAGTAACCCCAAGTCTGTTGTCCATTCTGCCGACCGGCGCAACTTACAGATATGGGCCTCGGGTGTCCAAGCCACCGAGGAAAACAGGGAACCCCATGCATTTTCGAAAAGAGGACACCCGTGGGAATCCGCAGAGGTGTGATTTGCGCCCATCGCCCCAGATTTTTTTACCCAGACAGCCCTGCAAAGTCGGAAATGTGGGGAAAAAAACGCTTTTTCCGCACATTTCGCTCGCCGCACCCATCGAAACACGCCCCCCACAACACATGGCCTACCGTCCCGCGTTCCCACAGGTGTCCCGATGAAAACGGTACCTCACATGTGTGGGTGCACCTACCTGGCCGCCAAGGGGAAAGCCTAAAACACAAGTAACCCCAAGTCTGTTGTCAGAGGGAAATCTCCGACATTTTGCCGACCGGCGCAACTTACAGATATGGGCCTCGGGTGTCCAAGCCAGCGAGGAAAACAGGGAACCCCATGCATTTTCGAAAAGAGGACACCCGTGGGAATCCGCAGAGGTGTGATTTGCGCCCATCGCCCCAGATTTTTTTACCCAGACAGCCCTGCAAAGTCGGAAATGTGGGGAAAAAACCGCTTTTTCCGCACATTTCGCTCGCCGCACCCATCGAAACACGCCCCCCACAACACATGGCCTACCGTCCCGCGTTCCCACAGGTGTCCCGATGAAAACGGTACCTCACATGTGTGGGTGCACCTACCTGGCCGCCAAGGGGAAAGCCTAAAACACAAGTAACCCCAAGTCTGTTGTCAGAAGGAAATCTCCGACATTCTGCCGACCGGCGCAACTTACAGATATGGGCCTCGGGTGTCCAAGCCACCGAGGAAAACAGGGAACCCCATGCATTTTCGAAAAGAGGACACCCATGGGAATCCGCAGAGGTGTGATTTGCGCCCATCGCCCCAGATTTCTTTACCCAGACAGCCCTGCAAAGTCGGAAATGTGGGGAAAAAAACGCTTTTTCCGCACATTTCGCTCGCCGCACCCATCGAAACACGCCCCCCACAACACATGGCCTACCGTCCCGCGTTCCCACAGGTGTCCCGATGAAAATGGTACCTCACATGTGTGGGTGCACCTACCTGGCCGCCAAGGGGAAAGCCTAAAACACAAGTAACCCCAAGTCTGTTGTCCATTCTGCCGACCGGCGCAACTTACAGATATGGGCCTCAGGTGTCCAAGCCACCGAGGAAAACAGGGAACCCCATGCATTTTCGAAAAGAGGACACCCGTGGGAATCCGCAGAGGTGTGATTTGCGACCATCGCCCCAGATTTTTTTACCCAGACAGCCCTGCAAAGTCGGAAATGTGGGGAAAAAAACGCTTTTTCCGCACATTTCGCTCGCCGCACCCATCGAAACGCGCCCCCCACAACACATGGCCTACCGTCCCACGTTCCCACAGGTGTCCCGATGAAAACGGTACCTCACATGTGTGGGTGCACCTACCTGGCCGCCAAGGGGAAAGCCTAAAACACAAGTAACCCCAAGTCTGTTGTCAGAGGGAAATCTCCGACATTCTGCCGACCGGCGCAACTTACAGATATGGGCCTCGGGTGTCCAAGCCACCGAGGAAAACAGGGAACCCCATGCATTTTCGAAAAGAGGACACCCGTGGGAATCCGCAGAGGTGTGATTTGCGCCCATCGCCCCAGATTTTTTTACCCAGACAGCCCTGCAAAGTCGGAAATGTGGGGGAAAAAACGCTTTTTCCGCACATTTCACTCGCCGCACCCATCGAAACACGCCCCCCACAACACATGGCCTACCGTCCCGCGTTCCCACAGGTGTCCCGATGAAAATGGTACCTCACATGTGTGGGTGCACCTACCTGGCCGCCAAGGGGAAAGCCTAAAACACAAGTAACCCCAAGTCTGTTGTCCATTCTGCCGACCGGCGCAACTTACAGATATGGGCCTCGGGTGTCCAAGCCACCGAGGAAAACAGGGAACCCCATGCATTTTCGAAAAGAGGACACCCGTGGGAATCCGCAGAGGTGTGATTTGCGCCCATCGCCCCAGATTTTTTTACCCAGACAGCCCTGCAAAGTCGGAAATGTGGGGAAAAAGACGCTTTTTCCGCACATTTCGCTCGCCGCACCCATCGAAACACGCCCCCCACAACACATGGCCTACTGTCCCGCGTTCCCACAGGTGTCCCGATGAAAACGGTACCTCACATGTGTGGGTGCACCTACCTGGCCGCCAAGGGGAAAGCCTAAAACACAAGTAACCCCAAGTCTGTTGTCCATTCTGCCGACCGGCGCAACTTACAGATATGGGCCTCGGGTGTCCAAGCCACCGAGGAAAACAGGGAACCCCATGCATTTTCGAAAAGAGGACACCCGTGGGAATCCGCAGAGGTGTGATTTGCGCCCATCGCCCCAGATTTTTTTACCCAGACAGCCCTGCAAAGTCGGAAATGTGGGGAAAAAAACGCTTTTTCCGCACATTTCGCTCGCCGCACCCATCGAAACACGCCCCCCACAACACATGGCCTACCGTCCCGCGTTCCCACAGGTGTCCCGATGAAAACGGTACCTCACATGTGTGGGTGCACCTACCTGGCCGCCAAGGGGAAAGCCTAAAACACAAGTAACCCCAAGTCTGTTGTCAGAGGGAAATCTCTGACATTCTGCCGACCGGCGCAACTTACAGATATGGGCCTCGGGTGTCCAAGCCACCGAGGAAAACAGGGAACCCCATGCATTTTCGAAAAGAGGACACCCGTGGGAATCCGCAGAGGTGTGATTTGCGCCCATCGCCCCAGATTTTTTTACCCAGACAGCCCTGCAAAGTCGGAAATGTGGGGAAAAAAACGCTTTTTGCGCACATTTCGCTCGCCGCACCCATCGAAACGCACCCCCCACAACACATGGCCTACCGTCCCGCGTTCCCACAGGTGTCCCGATGAAAACGGTACCTCACATGTGTGGGTGCACCTACCTGGCCGCCAAGGGGAAAGCCTAAAACACAAGTAACCCCAAGTCTGTTGTCCATTCTGCCGACCGGCGCAACTTACAGATATGGGCCTCGGGTGTCCAAGCCACCGAGGAAAACAGGGAACCCCATGCATTTTCGAAAAGAGGACACCCGTGGGACTCCCAAGGGTGTGATTTGCGCCCATCGCCCCAGATTTTTTTACCCAGACAGCCCTGCAAAGTCGGAAATGTGGGGAAAAAAACGCTTTTTCCGCACATTTCGCTCGCCGCACCCATCGAAACACGCCCCCCACAACACATGGCCTACCGTCCCGCGTTCCCACAGGTGTCCCGATGAAAACGGTACCTCACATGTGTGGGTGCACCTACCTGGCCGCCAAGGGGAAAGCCTAAAACACAAGTAACCCCAAGTCTGTTGTCAGAGGGAAATCTCCGACATTCTGCCGACCGGCGCAACTTACAGATATGGGCCTCGGGTGTCCAAGCCACCGAGGAAAACAGGGAACCCCATGCATTTTCGAAAAGAGGACACCCGTGGGAATCCGCAGAGGTGTGATTTGCGCCCATCGCCCCAGATTTTTTTACCCAGACAGCCCTGCAAAGTCGGAAATGTGGGGAAAAAACACTTTTTCCGCACATTTCGCTCGCCGCACCCATCGAAACACGCCCCCCACAACACATGGCCTACCGTCCCGCGTTCCCACAGGTGTCCCGATGAAAACGGTACCTCACATGTGTGGGTGCACCTACCTGGCCGCCAAGGGGAAAGCCTAAAACACAAGTAACCCCAAGTCTGTTGTCCATTCTGCCGACCGGCGCAACTTACAGATATGGGCCTTGGGTGTCCAAGCCACCGAGGAAAACAGGGAACCCCATGCATTTTCGAAAAGAGGACACCCGTGGGAATCCGCAGAGGTGTGATTTGCGCCCATCGCCCCAGATTTTTTTACCCAGACAGCCCTGCAAAGTCGGAAATGTGGGGAAAAAAACGCTTTTTCCGCACATTTCGCTCGCCGCACCCATCGAAACGCGCCCCCCACAACACATGGCCTACCGTCCCGTGTTCCCACAGGTGTCCCGATGAAAACGGTACCTCACATGTGTGGGTGCACCTACCTGGCCGCCAAGGGGAAAGCCTAAAACACAAGTAACCCCAAGTCTGTTGTCAGAGGGAACTCTCTGACATTCTGACGACCGGCGCAACTTACAGATATGGGCCTCGGGTGTCCAAGCCACCGAGGAAAACAGGGAACCCCATGCATTTTCGAAAAGAGGACACCCGTGGGAATCCGCAGAGGTGTGATTTGCGCCCATCGCCCCAGATTTTTTTACCCAGACAGCCCTGCAAAGTCGGAAATGTGGGGAAAAAAACGCTTTTTCCGCACATTTCGCTCGCCGCACCCATCGAAACACGCCCCCCACAACACATGGCCTACCGTCCCGCGTTCCCACAGGTGTCCCGATGAAAACGGTACCTCACATGTGTGGGTGCACCTACCTGGCCGCCAAGGGGAAAGCCTAAAACACAAGTAACCCCAAGTCTGTTGTCAGAGGGAAATCTCCGACATTCTGCCGACCGGCGCAACTTACAGATATGGGCCTCGGGTGTCCAAGCCACCGAGGGAAACAGGGAACCCCATGCATTTTCGAAAAGAGGACACCCGTGGGAATCCGCAGAGGTGTGATTTGCGCCCATCGCCCCAGATTTTTTTACCCAGACAGCCCTGCAAAGTCGGAAATGTGGGGGAAAAAACGCTTTTCCCGCACATTTCGCTCGCCGCACCCATCGAAACGCGCCCCCCACAACACATGGCCTACCGTCCCGCGTTCCCACAGGTGTCCCGATGAAAACGGTACCTCACATGTGTGGGTGCACCTACCTGGCCGCCAAGGGGAAAGCCTAAAACACAAGTAACCCCAAGTCTGTTGTCAGAGGGAAATCTCCGACAATCTGCCGACCGGCGCAACTTACAGATATGGGCCTCGGGTGTCCAAGCCACCGAGGAAAACAGGGAACCCCATGCATTTTCGAAAAGAGGACACCCGTGGGAATCCGCAGAGGTGTGATTTGCGCCCATCGCCCCAGATTTTTTTACCCAGACAGCCCTGCAAAGTCGGAAATGTGGGGGAAAAAACGCTTTTTCCGCACATTTCACTCGCCGCACCCATCGAAACACGCCCCCCACAACACATGGCCTACCGTCCCGCGTTCCCACAGGTGTACCGATGAAAACGGTACCTCACATGTGTGGGTGCACCTACCTGGCCGCCAAGGGGAAAGCCTAAAACACAAGTAACCCCAAGTCTGTTGTCCATTCTGCCGACCGGCGCAACTTACAGATATGGGCCTCGGGTGTCCAAGCCACCGAGGAAAACAGGGAACCCCATGCATTTTCGAAAAGAGGACACCCGTGGGAATCCGCAGAGGTGTGATTTGCGCCCATCGCCCCAGATTTTTTTACCCAGACAGCCCTGCAAAGTCGGAAATGTGGGGAAAAAAACGCTTTTTCCGCACATTTCGCTCGCCGCACCCATCGAAACACGCCCCCCACAACACATGGCCTACCGTCCCGCGTTCCCACAGGTGTCCCGATGAAAACGGTACCTCACATGTGTGGGTGCACCTACCTGGCCGCCAAGGGGAAAGCCTAAAACACAAGTAACCCCAAGTCTGTTGTCAGAAGGAAATCTCCGACATTCTGCCGACCGGCGCAACTTACAGATATGGGCCTCGGGTGTCCAAGCCACCGAGGAAAACAGGGAACCCCATGCATTTTCGAAAAGAGGACACCCGTGGGAATCCGCAGAGGTGTGATTTGCGCCCATCGCCCCAGATTTTTTTACCCAGACAGCCCTGCAAAGTCGGAAATGTGGGGAAAAAAACGCTTTTTCCGCACATTTCGCTCGCCGCACCCATCGAAACACGCCCCCCACAACACATGGCCTACCGTCCCGCGTTCCCACAGGTGTCCCGATGAAAACGGTACCTCACATGTGTGGGTGCACCTACCTGGCCGCCAAGGGGAAAGCCTAAAACACAAGTAACCCCAAGTCTGTTGTCCATTCTGCCGACCGGCGCAACTTACAGATATGGGCCTCGGGTGTCCAAGCCACCGAGGAAAACAGGGAACCCCATGCATTTTCGAAAAGAGGACACCCGTGGGAATCCGCAGAGGTGTGATTTGCGCCCATCGCCCCAGATTTTTTTACCCAGACAGCCCTGCAAAGTCGGAAATGTGGGGAAAAAAACGCTTTTTCCGCACATTTCGCTCGCCGCACCCATCGAAACGCGCCCCCCACAACACATGGCCTACCGTCCCGCGTTCCCACAGGTGTCCCGATGAAAACGGTACCTCACATGTGTGGGTGCACCTACCTGGCCGCCAAGGGGAAAGCCTAAAACACAAGTAACCCCAAGTCTGTTGTCAGAGGGAAATCTCTGACATTCTGCCGACCGGCGCAACTTACAGATATGGGCCTCGGGTGTCCAAGCCACCGAGGAAAACAGGGAACCCCATGCATTTTCGAAAAGAGGACACCCGTGGGAATCCGCAGAGGTGTGATTTGCGCCCATCGCCCCAGATTTTTTTACCCAGACAGCCCTGCAAAGTCGGAAATGTGGGGGAAAAAACGCTTTTTCCGCACATTTCACTCGCCGCACCCATCGAAACACGCCCCCCACAACACATGGCCTACCGTCCCGCGTTCCCACAGGTGTCCCGATGAAAATGGTACCTCACATGTGTGGGTGCACCTACCTGGCCGCCAAGGGGAAAGCCTAAAACACAAGTAACCCCAAGTCTGTTGTCCATTCTGCCGACCGGCGCAACTTACAGATATGGGCCTCGGGTGTCCAAGCCACCGAGGAAAACAGGGAACCCCATGCATTTTCGAAAAGAGGACACCCGTGGGAATCCGCAGAGGTGTGATTTGCGCCCATCGCCCCAGATTTTTTTACCCAGACAGCCCTGCAAAGTCGGAAATGTGGGGAAAAAGAGGCTTTTTCCGCACATTTCGCTCGCCGCACCCATCGAAACACGCCCCCCACAACACATGGCCTACTGTCCCGCGTTCCCACAGGTGTCCCGATGAAAACGGTACCTCACATGTGTGGGTGCACCTACCTGGCCGCCAAGGGGAAAGCCTAAAACACAAGTAACCCCAAGTCTGTTGTCCATTCTGCCGACCGGCGCAACTTACAGATATGGGCCTCGGGTGTCCAAGCCACCGAGGAAAACAGGGAACCCCATGCATTTTCGAAAAGAGGACACCCGTGGGAATCCGCAGAGGTGTGATTTGCGCCCATCGCCCCAGATTTTTTTACCCAGACAGCCCTGCAAAGTCGGAAATGTGGGGAAAAAAACGCTTTTTCCGCACATTGCGCTCGCCGCACCCATCGAAACACGCCCCCCACAACACATGGCCTACCGTCCCGCGTTCCCACAGGTGTCCCGATGAAAACGGTACCTCACATGTGTGGGTGCACCTACCTGGCCGCCAAGGGGAAAGCCTAAAACACAAGTAACCCCAAGTCTGTTGTCAGAGGGAAATCTCCGACATTCTGCCGACCGGCGCAACTTACAGATATGGGCCTCGGGTGTCCAAGCCACCGAGGAAAACAGGGAACCCCATGCATTTTCGAAAAGAGGACACCCGTGGGAATCCGCAGAGGTGTGATTTGCGCCCATCGCCCCAGATTTTTTTACCCAGACAGCCCTGCAAAGTCGGAAATGTGGGGAAAAAAACGCTTTTTCCGCACATTTCGCTCGCCGCACCCATCGAAACGCACCCCCCACAACACATGGCCTACCGTCCCGCGTTCCCACAGGTGTCCCGATGAAAACGGTACCTCACATGTGTGGGTGCACCTACCTGGCCGCCAAGGGGAAAGCCTAAAACACAAGTAACCCCAAGTCTGTTGTCCATTCTGCCGACCGGCGCAACTTACAGATATGGGCCTCGGGTGTCCAAGCCACCGAGGAAAACAGGGAACCCCATGCATTTTCGAAAAGAGGACACCCGTGGGAATCCGCAGAGGTGTGATTTGCGCCCATCGCCCCAGATTTTTTTACCCAGACAGCCCTGCAAAGTCGGAAATGTGGGGAAAAAAACGCTTTTTCCGCACATTTCGCTCGCCGCACCCATCGAAACACGCCCCCCACAACACATGGCCTACCGTCCCGCGTTCCCACAGGTGTCCCGATGAAAACGGTACCTCACATGTGTGGGTGCACCTACCTGGCCGCCAAGGGGAAAGCCTAAAACACAAGTAACCCCAAGTCTGTTGTCAGAGGGAAATCTCCGACATTCTGCCGACCGGCGCAACTTACAGATATGGGCCTCGGGTGTCCAAGACACCGAGGAAAACAGGGAACCCCATGCATTTTCGAAAAGAGGACACCCGTGGGAATCCGCAGAGGTGTGATTTGCGCCCATCGCCCCAGATTTTTTTACCCAGACAGCCCTGCAAAGTCGGAAATGTGGGGAAAAAAACGCTTTTTCCGCACATTTCGCTCGCCGCACCCATCGAAACACGCCCCCCACAACACATGGCCTACCGTCCCGCGTTCCCACAGGTGTCCCGATGAAAACGGTACCTCACATGTGTGGGTGCACCTACCTGGCCACCAAGGGGAAAGCCTAAAACACAAGTAACCCCAAGTCTGTTGTCCATTCTGCCGACCGGCGCAACTTACAGATATGGGCCTCGGGTGTCCAAGCCACCGAGGAAAACAGGGAACCCCATGCATTTTCGTAAAGAGGACACCCGTGGGAATCCGCAGAGGTGTGATTTGCGCCCATCGCCCCAGATTTTTTTACCCAGACAGCCCTGCAAAGTCGGAAATGTGGTGAAAAAAACGCTTTTTCCGCACATTTCGCTCGCCGCACCCATCGAAACGCGCCCCCCACAACACATGGCCTACCGTCCCGTGTTCCCACAGGTGTCCCGATGAAAACGGTACCTCACATGTGTGGGTGCACCTACCTGGCCGCCAAGGGGAAAGCCTAAAACACAAGTAACCCCAAGTCTGTTGTCAGAGGGAACTCTCTGACATTCTGCCGACCGGCGCAACTTACAGATATGGGCCTCGGGTGTCCAAGCCACCGAGGAAAACAGGGAACCCCATGCATTTTCGAAAAGAGGACACCCGTGGGAATCCGCAGAGGTGTGATTTGCGCCCATCGCCCCAGATTTTTTTACCCAGACAGCCCTGCAAAGTCGGAAATGTGGGGAAAAAAACGCTTTTTCCGCACATTTCGCTCGCCGCACCCATCGAAACACGCCCCCCACAACACATGGCCTACCGTCCCGCGTTCCCACAGGTGTCCCGATGAAAACGGTACCTCATATGTGTGGGTGCACCTACCTGGCCGCCAAGGGGAAAGCCTAAAACACAAGTAACCCCAAGTCTGTTGTCAGAGGGAAATCTCAGACATTCTGCCGACCGGTGCAACTTACAGATATGGGCCTCGGGTGTCCAAGCCACCGAGGAAAACAGGGAACCCCATGCATTTTCGAAAAGAGGACACCCGTGGGAATCCGCAGAGGTGTGATTTGCGCCCATCGCCCCAGATTTTTTTACCCAGACAGCCCTGCAAAGTCGGAAATGTGGGGAAAAAAACGCTTTTTCCGCACATTTCGCTCGCCGCACCCATCGAAACACGCCCCCCACAACACATGGCCTTCCGTCCCGCTTTCCCACAGGTGTCCCGATGAAAACGGTACCTCACATGTGTGGGTGCACCTACCTGGCCGCCAAGGGGAAAGCCTAAAACACAAGTAACCCCAAGTCTGTTGTCCATTCTGCCGACCGGCGCAACTTACAGATATGGGCCTCGGGTGTCCAAGCCACCGAGGAAAACAGGGAACCCCATGCATTTTCGAAAAGAGGACACCCGTGGGAATCCGCAGAGGTGTGATTTGCGCCCATCGCCCCAGATTTTTTTACCCAGACAGCCCTGCAAAGTCGGAAATGTGGGGAAAAAAACGCTTTTTCCGCACATTTCGCTCGCCGCACCCATCGAAACGCGCCCCCCACAACACATGGCCTACCGTCCCGCGTTCCCACAGGTGTCCCGATGAAAACGGTACCTCACATGTGTGGGTGCACCTACCTGGCCGCCAAGGGGAAAGCCTAAAACACAAGTAACCCCAAGTCTGTTGTCAGAGGGAAATCTCCGACATTCTGCCGACCGGCGCAACTTACAGATATGGGCCTCGGGTGTCCAAGCCACCGAGGAAAACAGGGAACCCCATGCATTTTCGAAAAGAGGACACCCGTGGGAATCCGCAGAGGTGTGATTTGCGCCCATCGCCCCAGATTTTTTTACCCAGACAGCCCTGCAAAGTCGGAAATGTGGGGAAAAAAACGCTTTTTCCGCACATTTCGCTCGCCGCACCCATCGAAACACGCCCCCCACAACACATGGCCTACCGTCCCGAGTTCCCACAGGTGTCCCGATGAAAACGGTACCTCACATGTGTGGGTGCACCTACCTGGCCGCCAAGGGGAAAGCCTAAAACACAAGTAACCCCAAGTCTGTTGTCCATTCTGCCGACCGGCGCAACTTACAGATATGGGCCTCGGGTGTCCAAGCCACCGAGGAAAACAGGGAACCCCATGCATTTTCGAAAAGAGGACACCCGTGGGAATCCGCAGAGGTGTGATTTGCGCCCATCGCCCCAGATTTTTTTACCCAGACAGCCCTGCAAAGTCGGAAATGTGGGGAAAAAAACGCTTTTTCCGCACATTTCGCTCGCCGCACCCATCGAAACGCGCCCCCCACAACACATGGCCTACCGTCCCGCGTTCCCACAGGTGTCCCGATGAAAACGGTACCTCACATGTGTGGGTGCACCTACCTGGCCGCCAAGGGGAAAGCCTAAAACACAAGTAACCCCAAGTCTGTTGTCAGAGGGAAATCTCCGACATTCTGCCGACCGGCGCAACTTACAGATATGGGCCTCGGGTGTCCAAGCCACCGAGGAAAACAGGGAACCCCATGCATTTTCGAAAAGAGGACACCCGTGGGAATCCGCAGAGGTGTGATTTGCGCCCATCGCCCCAGATTATTTTACCCAGACAGCCCTGCAAAGTCGGAAATGTGGGGAAAAAAACGCTTTTTCCGCACATTTCGCTCGCCGCACCCATCGAAACACGCCCCCCACAACACATGGCCTACCGTCCCGCGTTCCCACAGGTGTCCCGATGAAAACGGTACCTCACATGTGTGGGTGCACCTACCTGGCCGCCAAGGGGAAAGCCTAAAACACAAGTAACCCCAAGTCTGTTGTCAGAGGGAAATCTCAGACATTCTGCCGACCGGCGCAACTTACAGATATGGGCCTCGGGTGTCCAAGCCAGCGAGGAAAACAGGGAACCCCATGCATTTTCGAAAAGAGGACACCCGTGGGAATCCGCAGAGGTGTGATTTGCGCCCATCGCCCCAGATTTTTTTACCCAGACAGCCCTGCAAAGTCGGAAATGTGGGGAAAAAAACGCTTTTTCCGCACATTTCGCTCGCCGCACCCATCGAAACGCGCCCCCCACAACACATGGCCTACCGTCCCGCGTTCCCACAGGTCTCCCGATGAAAACGGTACCTCACATGTGTGGGTGCACCTACCTGGCCGCCAAGGGGAAAGCCTAAAACACAAGTAACCCCAAGTCTGTTGTCAGAGGGAAATCTCCGACATTCTGCCGACCGGCGCAACTTACAGATATGGGCCTCGGGTGTCCAAGCCACCGAGGAAAACAGGGAACCCCATGCATTTTCGAAAAGAGGACACCCGTGGGAATCCGCAGAGGTGTGATTTGCGCCCATCGCCCCAGATTTTTTTACCCAGACAGCCCTGCAAAGTCGGAAATGTGGGGAAAAAAACGCTTTTTCCGCACATTTCGCTCGCCGCACCCATCGAAACACGCCCCCCACAACACATGGCCTACCGTCCCGCGTTCCCACAGGTGTCCCGATGAAAACGGTACCTCACATGTGTGGGTGCACCTACCTGGCCGCCAAGGGGAAAGCCTAAAACACAAGTAACCCCAAGTCTGTTGTCCATTCTGCCGACCGGCGCAACTTACAGATATGGGCCTCGGGTGTCCAAGCCACCGAGGAAAACAGGGAACCCCATGCATTTTCGAAAAGAGGACACCCGTGGGAATCTGCAGAGGTGTGATTTGCGCCCATCGCCCCAGATTTTTTTACCCAGACAGCCCTGCAAAGTCGGAAATGTGGGGAAAAAAACGCTTTTTCCGCACATTTCGCTCGCCGCACCCATCGAAACGCGCCCCCCACAACACATGGCCTACCGTCCCGCGTTCCCACAGGTGTCCCGATGAAAACGGTACCTCACATGTGTGGGTGCACCTACCTGGCCGCCAAGGGGAAAGCCTAAAACACAAGTAACCCCAAGTCTGTTGTCAGAGGGAAATCTCCGACATTCTGCCGACCGGCGCAACTTACAGATATGGGCCTCGGGTGTCCAAGCCACCGAGGGAAACAGGGAACCCCATGCATTTTCGAAAAGAGGACACCCGTGGGAATCCGCAGAGGTGTGATTTGCGCCCATCGCCCCAGATTTTTTTACCCAGACAGCCCTGCAAAGTCGGAAATGTGGGGGAAAAAACGCTTTTCCCGCACATTTCGCTCGCCGCACCCATCGAAACGCGCCCCCCACAACACATGGCCTACCGTCCCGCGTTCCCACAGGTGTCCCGATGAAAACGGTACCTCACATGTGTGGGTGCACCTACCTGGCCGCCAAGGGGAAAGCCTAAAACACAAGTAACCCCAAGTCTGTTGTCAGAGGGAAATCTCCGACAATCTGCCGACCGGCGCAACTTACAGATATGGGCCTCGGGTGTCCAAGCCACCGAGGAAAACAGGGAACCCCATGCATTTTCGAAAAGAGGACACCCGTGGGAATCCGCAGAGGTGTGATTTGCGCCCATCGCCCCAGATTTTTTTACCCAGACAGCCCTGCAAAGTCGGAAATGTGGGGGAAAAAACGCTTTTTCCGCACATTTCACTCGCCGCACCCATCGAAACACGCCCCCCACAACACATGGCCTACCGTCCCGCGTTCCCACAGGTGTACCGATGAAAACGGTACCTCACATGTGTGGGTGCACCTACCTGGCCGCCAAGGGGAAAGCCTAAAACACAAGTAACCCCAAGTCTGTTGTCCATTCTGCCGACCGGCGCAACTTACAGATATGGGCCTCGGGTGTCCAAGCCACCGAGGAAAACAGGGAACCCCATGCATTTTCGAAAAGAGGACACCCGTGGGAATCCGCGGAGGTGTGATTTGCGCCCATCGCCCCAGATTTTTTTACCCAGACAGCCCTGCAAAGTCGGAAATGTGGGGAAAAAAACGCTTTTTCCGCACATTTTGCTCGCCGCACCCATCGAAACACGCCCCCCACAACACATGGCCTACCGTCCCGCGTTCCCACAGGTGTCCCGATGAAAACGGTACCTCACATGTGTGGGTGCACCTACCTGGCCGCCAAGGGGAAAGCCTAAAACACAAGTAACCCCAAGTCTGTTGTCAGAGGGAAATCTCCGACATTTTGCCGACCGGCGCAACTTACAGATATGGGCCTCGGGTGTCCAAGCCAGCGAGGAAAACAGGGAACCCCATGCATTTTCGAAAAGAGGACACCCGTGGGAATCCGCAGAGGTGTGATTTGCGCCCATCGCCCCAGATTTTTTTACCCAGACAGCCCTGCAAAGTCGGAAATGTGGGGAAAAAACCGCTTTTTCCGCACATTTCGCTCGCCGCACCCATCGAAACACGCCCCCCACAACACATGGCCTACCGTCCCGCGTTCCCACAGGTGTCCCGATGAAAACGGTACCTCACATGTGTGGGTGCACCTACCTGGCCGCCAAGGGGAAAGCCTAAAACACAAGTAACCCCAAGTCTGTTGTCAGAAGGAAATCTCCGACATTCTGCCGACCGGCGCAACTTACAGATATGGGCCTCGGGTGTCCAAGCCACCGAGGAAAACAGGGAACCCCATGCATTTTCGAAAAGAGGACACCCGTGGGAATCCGCAGAGGTGTGATTTGCGCCCATCGCCCCAGATTTTTTTACCCAGACAGCCCTGCAAAGTCGGAAATGTGGGGAAAAAAACGCTTTTTCCGCACATTTCGCTCGCCGCACCCATCGAAACACGCCCCCTACAACACATGGCCTACCGTCCCGCGTTCCCACAGGTGTCCCGATGAAAACGGTACCTCACATGTGTGGGTGCACCTACCTGGCCGCCAAGGGGAAAGCCTAAAACACAAGTAACCCCAAGTCTGTTGTCCATTCTGCCGACCGGCGCAACTTACAGATATGGGCCTCGGGTGTCCAAGCCACCGAGGAAAACAGGGAACCCCATGCATTTTCGAAAAGAGGACACCCGTGGGAATCCGCAGAGGTGTGATTTGCGCCCATCGCCCCAGATTTTTTTACCCAGACAGCCCTGCAAAGTCGGAAATGTGGGGGAAAAAACGCTTTTTCCGCACATTTCACTCGCCGCACCCATCGAAACACGCCCCCCACAACACATGGCCTACCGTCCCGCGTTCCCACAGGTGTCCCGATGAAAATGGTACCTCACATGTGTGGGTGCACCTACCTGGCCGCCAAGGGGAAAGCCTAAAACACAAGTAACCCCAAGTCTGTTGTCCATTCTGCCGACCGGCGCAACTTACAGATATGGGCCTCGGGTGTCCAAGCCACCGAGGAAAACAGGGAACCCCATGCATTTTCGAAAAGAGGACACCCGTGGGAATCCGCAGAGGTGTGATTTGCGCCCATCGCCCCAGATTTTTTTACCCAGACAGCCCTGCAAAGTCGGAAATGTGGGGAAAAAGACGCTTTTTCCGCACATTTCGCTCGCCGCACCCATCGAAACACGCCCCCCACAACACATGGCCTACCGTCCCGCGTTCCCACAGGTGTCCCGATGAAAACGGTACCTCACATGTGTGGGTGCACCTACCTGGCCGCCAAGGGGAAAGCCTAAAACACAAGTAACCCCAAGTCTGTTGTCAGAGGGAAATCTCCGACATTCTGCCGACCGGCGCAACTTACAGATATGGGCCTCGGGTGTCCAAGCCAGCGAGGAAAACAGGGAACCCCATGCATTTTCGAAAAGAGGACACCCGTGGGAATCCGCAGAGGTGTGATTTGCGCCCATCGCCCCAGATTTTTTTACCCAGACAGCCCTGCAAAGTCGGAAATGTGGGGAAAAAACCGCTTTTTCCGCACATTTCGCTCGCCGCACCCATCGAAACACGCCCCCCACAACACATGGCCTACCGTCCCGCGTTCCCACAGGTGTCGCGATGAAAACGGTACCTCACATGTGTGGGTGCACCTACCTGGCCGCCAAGGGGAAAGCCTAAAACACAAGTAACCCCAAGTCTGTTGTCCATTCTGCCGACCGGCGCAACTTACAGATATGGGCCTCGGGTGTCCAAGCCACCGAGGGAAACAGGGAACCCCATGCATTTTCGAAAAGAGGACACCCGTGGGAATCCGCAGAGGTGTGATTTGCGCCCATCGCCCCAGATTTTTTTACCCAGACAGCCCTGCAAAGTCGGAAATGTGGGGGAAAAAACGCTTTTCCCGCACATTTCGCTCGCCGCACCCATCGAAACGCGCCCCCCACAACACATGGCCTACCGTCCCGCGTTCCCACAGGTGTCCCGATGAAAACGGTACCTCACATGTGTGGGTGCACCTACCTGGGCGCCAAGGGGAAAGCCTAAAACACAAGTAACCCCAAGTCTGTTGTCCATTCTGCCGACCGGCGCAACTTACAGATATGGGCCTCGGGTGTCCAAGCCACCGAGGAAAACAGGGAACCCCATGCATTTTCGAAAAGAGGACACCCGTGGGAATCCGCAGAGGTGTGATTTGCGCCCATCGCCCCAGATTTTTTTACCCAGACAGCCCTGCAAAGTCGGAAATGTGGGGAAAAAGACGCTTTTTCCGCACATTTCGCTCGCCGCACCCATCGAAACACGCCCCCCACAACACATGGCCTACCGTCCCGCGTTCCCACAGGTGTCCCGATGAAAACGGTACCTCACATGTGTGGGTGCACCTACCTGGCCGCCAAGGGGAAAGCCTAAAACACAAGTAACCCCAAGTCTGTTGTCAGAGGGAAATCTCCGACATTCTGCCGACCGGCGCAACTTACAGATATGGGCCTCGGGTGTCCAAGCCAGCGAGGAAAACAGGGAACCCCATGCATTTTCGAAAAGAGGACACCCGTGGGAATCCGCAGAGGTGTGATTTGCGCCCATCGCCCCAGATTTTTTTACCCAGACAGCCCTGCAAAGACGGAAATGTGGGGAAAAAACCGCTTTTTCCGCACATTTCGCTCGCCGCACCCATCGAAACACGCCCCCCACAACACATGGCCTACCGTCCCGCGTTCCCACAGGTGTCGCGATGAAAACGGTACCTCACATGTGTGGGTGCACCTACCTGGCCGCCAAGGGGAAAGCCTAAAACACAAGTAACCCCAAGTCTGTTGTCCATTCTGCCGACCGGCGCAACTTACAGATATGGGCCTCGGGTGTCCAAGCCACCGAGGGAAACAGGGAACCCCATGCATTTTCGAAAAGAGGACACCCGTGGGAATCCGCAGAGGTGTGATTTGCGCCCATCGCCCCAGATTTTTTTACCCAGACAGCCCTGCAAAGTCGGAAATGTGGGGGAAAAAACGCTTTTCCCGCACATTTCGCTCGCCGCACCCATCGAAACGCGCCCCCCACAACACATGGCCTACCGTCCCGCGTTCCCACAGGTGTCCCGATGAAAACGGTACCTCACATGTGTGGGTGCACCTACCTGGGCGCCAAGGGGAAAGCCTAAAACACAAGTAACCCCAAGTCTGTTGTCAGAGGGAAATCTCCGACATTCTGCCGACCGGCGCAACTTACAGATATGGGCCTCGGGTGTCCAAGCCACCGAGGAAAACAGGGAACCCCATGCATTTTCGAAAAGAGGACACCCGTGGGAATCCGCAGAGGTGTGATTTGCGCCCATCGCCCCAGATTTTTTTACCCAGACAGCCCTGCAAAGTCGGAAATGTGGGGGAAAAAACGCTTTTTCCGCACATTTCACTCGCCGCACCCATCGAAACACGCCCCCCACAACACATGGCCTACCGTCCCGCGTTCCCACAGGTGTCCCGATGAAAACGGTACCTCACATGTGTGGGTGCACCTACCTGGCCGCCAAGGGGAAAGCCTAAAACACAAGTAACCCCAAGTCTGTTGTCAGAGGGAAATCTCCGACATTCTGCCGACCGGCGCAACTTACAGATATGGGCCTCGGGTGTCCAAGCCACCGAGGAAAACAGGGAACCCCATGCATTTTCGAAAAGAGGACACCCGTGGGAATCCGCAGAGGTGTGATTTGCGCCCATCGCCCCAGATTTTTTTACCCAGACAGCCCTGCAAAGTCGGAAATGTGGGGAAAAAAACGCTTTTTCCGCACATTTCGCTCGCCGCACCCATCGAAACACGCCCCCCACAACACATGGCCTACCGTCCCGCGTTCCCACAGGTGTCCCGATGAAAACGGTACCTCACATGTGTGGGTGCACCTACCTGGCCGCCAAGGGGAAAGCCTAAAACACAAGTAACCCCAAGTCTGTTGTCCATTCTGCCGACCGGCGCAACTTACAGATATGGGCCTCGGGTGTCCAAGCCACCGAGGAAAACAGGGAACCCCATGCATTTTCGAAAAGAGGACACCAGTGGGAATCCGCAGAGGTGTGATTTGCGCCCATCGCCCCAGATTTTTTCACCCAGACAGCCCTGCAAAGTCGGAAATGTGGGGAAAAAAACGCTTTTTCCGCACATTTCGCTCGCCGCACCCATCGAAACGCGCCCCCCACAACACATGGCCTACCGTCCCGCGTTCCCACAGGTGTCCCGATGAAAACGGTACCTCACATGTGTGGGTGCACCTACCTGGCCGCCAAGGGGAAAGCCTAAAACACAAGTAACCCCAAGTCTGTTGTCAGAGGGAAATCTCTGACATTCTGCCGACCGGCGCAACTTACAGATATGGGCCTCGGGTGTCCAAGCCACCGAGGGAAACAGGGAACCCCATGCATTTTCGAAAAGAGGACACCCGTGGGAATCCGCAGAGGTGTGATTTGCGCCCATCGCCCCAGATTTTTTTACCCAGACAGCCCTGCAAAGTCGGAAATGTGGGGGAAAAAACGCTTTTCCCGCACATTTCGCTCGCCGCACCCATCGAAACGCGTCCCCCACAACACATGGCCTACCGTCCCGCGTTCCCACAGGTGTCCCGATGAAAACGGTACCTCACATGTGTGGGTGCACCTACCTGGCCGCCAAGGGGAAAGCCTAAAACACAAGTAACCCCAAGTCTGTTGTCAGAGGGAAATCTCTGACATTCTGCCGACCGGCGCAACTTACAGATATGGGCCTCGGGTGTCCAAGCCACCGAGGAAAACAGGGAACCCCATGCATTTTCGAAAAGTGGACACCCGTGGGAATCCGCAGAGGTGTGATTTGCGCCCATCGCCCCAGATTTTTTTACCCAGACAGCCCTGCAAAGTCGGAAATGTGGGGGAAAAAACGCTTTTTCCGCACATTTCACTCGCCGCACCCATCGAAACACGCCCCCCACAACACATGGCCTACCGTCCCGCGTTCCCACAGGTGTACCGATGAAAACGGTACCTCACATGTGTGGGTGCACCTACCTGGCCGCCAAGGGGAAAGCCTAAAACACAAGTAACCCCAAGTCTGTTGTCCATTCTGCCGACCGGCGCAACTTACAGATATGGGCCTCGGGTGTCCAAGCCACCGAGGAAAACAGGGAACCCCATGCATTTTCGAAAAGAGGACACCCGTGGGAATCCGCAGAGGTGTGATTTGCGCCCATCGCCCCAGATTTTTTTACAAAGACAGCCCTGCAAAGTCGGAAATGTGGGGAAAAAAACGCTTTTTCCGCACATTTCGCTCGCCGCACCCATCGAAACACGCCCCCCACAACACATGGCCTACCGTCCCGCGTTCCCACAGGTGTCCCGATGAAAACGGTACCTCACATGTGTGGGTGCACCTACCTGGCCGCCAAGGGGAAAGCCTAAAACACAAGTAACCCCAAGTCTGTTGTCAGAGGGAAATCTCCGACATTTTGCCGACCGGCGCAACTTACAGATATGGGCCTCGGGTGTCCAAGCCAGCGAGGAAAACAGGGAACCCCATGCTTTTTCGAAAAGAGGACACCCGTGGGAATCCGCAGAGGTGTGATTTGCGCCCATCGCCCCAGATTTTTTTACCCAGACAGCCCTGCAAAGTCGGAAATGTGGGGAAAAAACCGCTTTTTCCGCACATTTCGCTCGCCGCACCCATCGAAACACGCCCCCCACAACACATGGCCTACCGTCCCGCGTTCCCACAGGTGTCCCGATGAAAACGGTACCTCACATGTGTGGGTGCACCTACCTGGCCGCCAAGGGGAAAGCCTAAAACACAAGTAACCCCAAGTCTGTTGTCAGAAGGAAATCTCCGACATTCTGCCGACCGGCGCAACTTACAGATATGGGCCTCGGGTGTCCAAGCCACCGAGGAAAACAGGGAACCCCATGCATTTTCGAAAAGAGGACACCCGTGGGAATCCGCAGAGGTGTGATTTGCGCCCATCGCCCCAGATTTTTTTACCCAGACAGCCCTGCAAAGTCGGAAATGTGGGGAAAAAAATGCTTTTTCCGCACATTTCGCTCGCCGCACCCATCGAAACACGCCCCCCACAACACATGGCCTACCGTCCCGCGTTCCCACAGGTGTCCCGATGAAAACGGTACCTCACATGTGTGGGTGCACCTACCTGGCCGCCAAGGGGAAAGCCTAAAACACAAGTAACCCCAAGTCTGTTGTCCATTCTGCCGACCGGCGCAACTTACAGATATGGGCCTCGGGTGTCCAAGCCACCGAGGAAAACAGGGAACCCCATGCATTTTCGAAAAGAGGACACCCGTGGGAATCCGCAGAGGTGTGATTTGCGCCCATCGCCCCAGATTTTTTTACCCAGACAGCCCTGCAAAGTCAGAAATGTGGGGAAAAAAACGCTTTTTCCGCACATTTCGCTCGCCGCACCCATCGAAACGCGCCCCCCACAACACATGGCCTACCGTCCCGCGTTCCCACAGGTGTCCCGATGAAAACGGTACCTCACATGTGTGGGTGCACCTACCTGGCCGCCAAGGGGAAAGCCTAAAACACAAGTAACCCCAAGTCTGTTGTCAGAGGGAAATCTCCGACATTCTGCCGACCGGCGCAACTTACAGATATGGGCCTCGGGTGTCCAAGCCACCGAGGAAAACAGGGAACCCCATGCATTTTCGAAAAGAGGACACCCGTGGGAATCCGCAGAGGTGTGATTTGCGCCCATCGCCCCAGATTTTTTTACCCAGACAGCCCTGCAAAGTCGGAAATGTGGGGGAAAAAACGCTTTTTCCGCACATTTCACTCGCCGCACCCATCGAAACACGCCCCCCACAACACATGGCCTACCGTCCCGCGTTCCCACAGGTGTCCCGATGAAAACGGTACCTCACATGTGTGGGTGCACCTACCTGGCCGCCAAGGGGAAAGCCTAAAACACAAGTAACCCCAAGTCTGTTGTCCATTCTGCCGACCGGCGCAACTTACAGATATGGGCCTCGGGTGTCCAAGCCACCGAGGAAAACAGGGAACCCCATGCATTTTCGAAAAGAGGACACCCGTGGGAATCCGCAGAGGTGTGATTTGCGCCCATCGCCCCAGATTTTTTTACCCAGACAGCCCTGCAAAGTCGGAAATGTGGGGAAAAAAACGCTTTTTCCGCACATTTCGCTCGCCGCACCCATCGAAACGCGCCCCCCACAACACATGGCCTACCGTCCCGCGTTCCCACAGGTGTCCCGATGAAAACGGTACCTCACATGTGTGGGTGCACCTACCGGGGGCGCAAAAGGAAAAGGGTAACCAACTGGGAACCCCAAGCCATTCGCCACTGCCCATTTTGTTCATGTGGGCAACCTACAGATTTGGGCCTAGGGTGTCGCAGCCAGCAAGGGAAACAGGGAACCCCATGCATTTCCCAAAAGAGGACACCCGTGGGAATCCACAGAGGTCTGACTTACGCAAATCGGCCCAGAATGTAATACCCAGAACCACCAGCAAAGACCCACATGGGAGAAGGGTGCCCAAGGCCAGGGATATTACCGCCGACTTTGCTGGAGCCCTGGCTGCCCTGCGTTACAGCTTCTCCCCACCAAGGAGTCTCGGCAGTGTGCCAATACCTCCCCGAAGGGAAAAGCTGTAATGCAGCCAAGCCGCAACTCCAGGACAGTTGGAGGTGATCTGCCCAGACGGGCCATTCCCACCCACACCACCAACAATCCAGCCCCAGTCTCACCCACCCCACTGACAGTGGGCCCTAACCATAGAATAATAAAAAACAGTACTCACATAACGTTGCAGCTGCTCGGGTAGAAAAAGCTGTAAACAAAACAAAGAACATGTGTTACCTATGGTCACACCAGCAAAATGTAGCCCTCCCCGGGGGCAGATAGGGGGGGGGGTTGTCCTGCACTCCTCCCTGGGCTGAGGCGGCCGTTCCTAGGAGCAGATATCTGGTCCCAGGAAGGGCTGCATGACTTGGCACCCACTCCATTGCGGGTGGGGGGGGGTCAACGCCCCATCCCATTAGAAAATTCCCTGACCCATTGGGGTGCCCCACCGCCCCCCCTAAAAAGCGTACCACCATTTTCATTTTTTTCCTTTGGTAACCCAACTCCCCTTGGTGCAGAGGGTCACATTGGTGTGCCAATCTGGCGCCGGGGTGCCCAAACCTTACTGCCCCACCCACTGGGGGGGCCTGACCCACCATTTTTGGGGGCCCTCTCCCCCCTCACCCCAAATGGCTGGGGGACACACCTCATGCAGGCCTCCCTGGGCCTCCTCCAAACGGCTGCGTGAGGTACACCCCACCTCCATTTGGGGTGAGGGGGGAGAGGGCCACCCCAAAAGGTGGGGCAGGACCCCCAATAGATGGGGCAGTAGGGTTTGGGCACCCTGGGGGCAGATAGCCACACTAATGTGGCCATCTGCACCAAGCAAAGTTGGGTAAACAAAAACAAAATATACAAAACCACAGGCTGCTTTTTAGGGGGGGCTGAGGGCCACCCTAAATTGGCAGCGCATGATGTACCGCAACGGGGGGTGGCCCTCAACCCCCCCACCCCAAATGGAGGGCCCCACCTCATGCAACCCTCCCTGGGGGCAGATATCTGCTCCTAGGAAGGGGCATCTGACCCCAGGGAGGGATGCATGAGGTGAGGCCCCCCCTATCTGCGCCCAGGGAGGGTTGCATGAGGTGGGGCCCTCCATTTGGGGTGGGGGGGGTTGAGGGCCACCCCCCGTTGCGGTACATCATGCGCTGCCAATTCAGGGTGGCCCTCAGCCCCCCCTAAAAAGCAGCCTGTTATTTTGTATATTTTTTTTTGTTTACCCAACTTGGCTTGGTGCAGATGGGCCCATTAGTGTGGCTATCTGCCCCCAGGGTGCCCAAACCCTACTGCCCCATCTATTGGGGGTCCTGCCCCACCTTTTGGGGTGCCCCCCCCACCCCACCCCCAATGGCTGGGGGACACACCTCATGCAGGCCTCCCTGGGCCTCCTCCAAACGGCTGCGTGAGGTACACCCCACCTCCATTTGGGGTGAGGGGGGAGAGGGCCACCCCAAAAGGTGGGGCAGGACCCCCAATAGATGGGGCAGTAGGGTTTGGGCACCCTGGGGGCAGATAGCCACACTAATGTGGCCATCTGCACCAAGCAAAGTTGGGTAAACAAAAAAAAAATATACAAAACCACAGGCTGCTTTTTAGGGGGGGCTGAGGGCCACCCTAAATTGGCAGCGCATGATGTACCGCAACGGGGGGTGGCCCTCAACCCCCCCCACCCCAAATGGAGGGCCCCACCTCATGCAACCCTCCCTGGGGGCAGATATCTGCTCCTAGGAAGGGGCATCTGACCCCAGGGAGGGATGCATGAGGTGAGGCCCCCCTATCTGCGCCCAGGGAGGGTTGCATGAGGTGGGGCCCTCCATTTGGGGTGGGGGGGGGTTGAGGGCCACCCCCCGTTGCGGTACATCATGCGCTGCCAATTCAGGGTGGCCCTCAGCCCCCCCTAAAAAGCAGCCTGTGATTTTGTATATTTTTTTTTGTTTACCCAACTTGGCTTGGTGCAGATGGGCCCATTAGTGTGGCTATCTGCCCCCAGGGTGCCCAAACCCTACTGCCCCATCTATTGGGGGTCCTGCCCCACCTTTTGGGGTGCCCCCCCCCACCCCACCCCCAATGGCTGGGGGACACACCTCATGCAGGCCTCCCTGGGCCTCCTCCAAACGGCTGCGTGAGGTACACCCCACCTCCATTTGGGGTGGGGGGGGAGAGGGCCACCCCAAAAGGTGGGGCAGGACCCCCAATAGATGGGGCAGTAGGGTTTGGGCACCCTGGGGGCAGATAGCCACACTAATGTGGCCATCTGCACCAAGCAAAGTTGGGTAAACAAAAAAAAATATACAAAACCACAGGCTGCTTTTTAGGGGGGGCTGAGGGCCACCCTAAATTGGCAGCGCATGATGTACCGCAACGGGGGGTGGCCCTCAACCCCCCCCACCCCAAATGGAGGGCCCCACCTCATGCAACCCTCCCTGGGGGCAGATATCTGCTCCTAGGAAGGGGCATCTGACCCCAGGGAGGGATGCATGAGGTGAGGCCCCCCTATCTGCGCCCAGGGAGGGTTGCATGAGGTGGGGCCCTCCATTTGGGGTGGGGGGGGGTTGAGGGCCACCCCCCGTTGTGGTACATCATGCGCTGCCAATTCAGGGTGGCCCTCAGCCCCCCCTAAAAAGCAGCCTGTGATTTTGTATATTTTTTTTTGTTTACCCAACTTGGCTTGGTGCAGATGGGCCCATTAGTGTGGCTATCTGCCCCCAGGGTGCCCAAACCCTACTGCCCCATCTATTGGGGGTCCTGCCCCACCTTTTGGGGTGCCCCCCCCACCCCACCCCCAATGGCTGGGGGACACACCTCATGCAGGCCTCCCTGGGCCTCCTCCAAACGGCTGCGTGAGGTACACCCCACGTCCATTTGGAGTGAGGGGGGAGAGGGCCACCCCAAAAGGTGGGGCAGGACCCCCAATAGATGGGGCAGTAGGGTTTGGGCACCCTGGGGGCAGATAGCCACACTAATGTGGCCATCTGCACCAAGCAAAGTTGGGTAAACAAAAAAAAATATACAAAACCACAGGCTGCTTTTTAGGGGGGGCTGAGGGCCACCCTAAATTGGCAGCGCATGATGTACCGCAACGGGGGGTGGCCCTCAACCCCCCCCCCACCCCAAATGGAGGGCCCCACCTCATGCAACCCTCCCTGGGGGCAGATATCTGCTCCTAGGAAGGGGCATCTGACCCCAGGGAGGGATGCATGAGGTGAGGCCCCCCCCTATCTGCGCCCAGGGAGGGTTGCATGAGGTGGGGCCCTCCATTTGGGGTGGGGGGGGTTGAGGGCCACCCCCCGTTGCGGTACATCATGCGCTGCCAATTCAGGGTGGCCCTCAGCCCCCCCTAAAAAGCAGCCTGTGATTTTGTATATTTTTTTTTTGTTTACCCAACTTGGCTTGGTGCAGATGGGCCCATTAGTGTGGCTATCTGCCCCCAGGGTGCCCAAACCCTACTGCCCCATCTATTGGGGGTCCTGCCCCACCTTTTGGGGTGCCCCCCCCACCCCACCCCCAATGGCTGGGGGACACACCTCATGCAGGCCTCCCTGGGCCTCCTCCAAACGGCTGCGTGAGGTACACCCCACCTCCATTTGGGGTGAGGGGGGAGAGGGCCACCCCAAAAGGTGGGGCAGGACCCCCAATAGATGGGGCAGTAGGGTTTGGGCACCCTGGGGGCAGATAGCCACACTAATGTGGCCATCTGCACCAAGCAAAGTTGGGTAAACAAAAAAAAATATACAAAACCACAGGCTGCTTTTTAGGGGGGGCTGAGGGCCACCCTAAATTGGCAGCGCATGATGTACCGCAACGGGGGGTGGCCCTCAACCCCCCCCACCCCAAATGGAGGGCCCCACCTCATGCAACCCTCCCTGGGGGCAGATATCTGCTCCTAGGAAGGGGCATCTGACCCCAGGGAGGGATGCATGAGGTGAGGCCCCCCCTATCTGCGCCCAGGGAGGGTTGCATGAGGTGGGGCCCTCCATTTGGGGTGGGGGGGGTTGAGGGCCACCCCCCGTTGCGGTACATCATGCGCTGCCAATTCAGGGTGGCCCTCAGCCCCCCCTAAAAAGCAGCCTGTGATTTTGTATATTTTTTTTTGTTTACCCAACTTGGCTTGGTGCAGATGGGCCCATTAGTGTGGCTATCTGCCCCCAGGGTGCCCAAACCCTACTGCCCCATCTATTGGGGGTCCTGCCCCACCTTTTGGGGTGCCCCCCCCACCCCACCCCCAATGGCTGGGGGACACACCTCATGCAGGCCTCCCTGGGCCTCCTCCAAACGGCTGCGTGAGGTACACCCCACCTCCATTTGGGGTGAGGGGGGAGAGGGCCACCCCAAAAGGTGGGGCAGGACCCCCAATAGATGGGGCAGTAGGGTTTGGGCACCCTGGGGGCAGATAGCCACACTAATGTGGCCATCTGCACCAAGCAAAGTTGGGTAAACAAAAAAAAATATACAAAACCACAGGCTGCTTTTTAGGGGGGGCTGAGGGCCACCCTAAATTGGCAGCGCATGATGTACCGCAACGGGGGGTGGCCCTCAACCCCCCCCACCCCAAATGGAGGGCCCCACCTCATGCAACCCTCCCTGGGGGCAGATATCTGCTCCTAGGAAGGGGCATCTGACCCCAGGGAGGGATGCATGAGGTGAGGCCCCCCCTATCTGCGCCCAGGGAGGGTTGCATGAGGTGGGGCCCTCCATTTGGGGTGGGGGGGGGTTGAGGGCCACCCCCCGTTGCGGTACATCATGCGCTGCCAATTCAGGGTGGCCCTCAGCCCCCCCTAAAAAGCAGCCTGTGATTTTGTATATTTTTTTTTGTTTACCCAACTTGGCTTGGTGCAGATGGGCCCATTAGTGTGGCTATCTGCCCCCAGGGTGCCCAAACCCTACTGCCCCATCTATTGGGGGTCCTGCCCCACCTTTTGGGGTGCCCTCCCCCCACCCCACCCCCAATGGCTGGGGGACACACCTCATGCAGGCCTCCCTGGGCCTCCTCCAAACGGCTGCGTGAGGTACACCCCACCTCCATTTGGGGTGAGGGGGGAGAGGGCCACCCCAAAAGGTGGGGCTGGACCCCCAATAGATGGGGCAGTAGGGTTTGGGCACCCTGGGGGCAGATAGCCCCACTAATGTGGCCATCTGCACCAAGCAAAGTTGGGTAAACAAAAAAAAAATTACAAAACCACAGGCTGCTTTTTAGGGGGGGGCTGAGGGCCACCCTAAATTGGCAGCGCATGATGTACCGCAACGGGGGGTGGCCCTCAACCCCCCCCCACCCCAAATGGAGGGCCCCACCTCATGCAACCCTCCCTGGGGGCAGATATCTGCTCCTAGGAAGGGGCATCTGACCCCAGGGAGGGATGCATGAGGTGAGGCCCCCCCTATCTGCGCCCAGGGAGGGTTGCATGAGGTGGGGCCCTCCATTTGGGGTGGGGGGGGTTGAGGGCCACCCCCCGTTGCGGTACATCATGCGCTGCCAATTTAGGGTGGCCCTCAGCCCCCCCTAAAAAGCAGCCTGTTTTTTTGTATATTTTTTTTTGTTTACCCAACTTGGCTTGGTGCAGATGGGCCCATTAGTGTGGCTATCTGCCCCCAGGGTGCCCAAACCTTACTGCCTCATCTATTGGGGGTCCTGCCCCAGCTTTTGGGGTGCCCCCCCCCACCCCACCCCCAATGGCTGGGGGACACACCTCATGCAGGCCTCCCTGGGCCTCCTCCAAACGGCTGCGTGAGGTACACCCCACCTCCATTTGGGGTGAGGGGGGAGAGGGCCACCCCAAAAGGTGGGGCTGGACCCCCAATAGATGGGGCAGTAGGGTTTGGGCACCCTGGGGGCAGATAGCCACACTAATGTGGCCATCTGCACCAAGCAAAGTTGGGTAAACAAAAAAAAAATTACAAAACCACAGGCTGCTTTTTAGGGGGGGCTGAGGGCCACCCTAAATTGGCAGCGCATGATGTACCGCAACGGGGGGTGGCCCTCAACCCCCCCCCCACCCCAAATGGAGGGCCCCACCTCATGCAACCCTCCCTGGGGGCAGATAGGGGGGGCCCCACCTCATGCATCCCTCCCTGGGGTCAGATGGCCCTCCCTAGGAACAGATATCTGCCCCCAGGGAGGGTTACAAGGGGTGCCCCCTTTCTACTTTGGTTGGGGGGGCACCCACCCTATGGGGGGACACCCCCTCCCTTTCATTCAGTAAAAAATCCATGGTGGCTAGTGGCCCCCACCCCTTCCCCCAACCCTGTTTCCCATCATTTCATTTTTGTTTTTTATTTTACATTCCCTTGGGGCAGATGGTCAGCCATCTGCCCCAGGGTTCACATACACGTGCCCCCATGCTTTGGGGTCGGGAGGGGGGAGAGGGCTGCTTACTTGAAGCAGCCCCCTTCCCACCCCCCACCTCACAAAGAGATCCATGGTGGTCTAGTGGGTTGCTGGTCACGGATCGAGCGCTCTGCGCCGATCCGTGACCAGCAATGCCTCATATGTGGTGTCCTTGGAAAGGGGAGAAAGTCCCCTTTCCAGGGACACCACTTTCTGTTCAATCCCTGGTGGCCTAGTGGGCCCCAGGACCCCAAACCCCCTCCCACCTCCCCCCATCCCTCAGATTATTATTATTTTTTTTATATATATTTCCCTGGGGGCAGATGGCCAACCATCTGCCCCCAGGGTACATTTTCATGTGTCCCCATGCTTTGGGGGCCGGGGGGGGGGGAGAGGGCTGCTTACCTGAAGCAGCCCCCCTCCCCCCCAACTCGCAAACAGATCCATGGTGGTTCAGTGGGTTGCTGGTCACGGATCAGCGCTCTGCGCTGATCCGTGACCAGCAATGCGGCATATGAGTGGTGTCCCTGGAAAGGGGAGAAAGTCCCCTTTCCAGGGACACCACTTTTAGGTCAATCGCTGGTGGCCCAGTGGGCCCCAGGGCCCAAAACCCCCTCCCACCTCCCTCCTTCCCTCGATTTTTTTTTTTTTTTTTTTTTTCCCCCCACCCCCGGGGGCAGTGATCATCTGCCCCCAGGGGTCCCTGGCGCTGTGGCCCCATGCTTTGGGGCCACGGGGGAAGGGGGCCGCTTACCTAGTAAGCAGCCCCCCCTCCCCCACGCGTCACAAAAGGATCTTCGTTTGATCCGTGACGTTGCTGCCCGCGGATCGAGGCGCCCTGCGCCCGATCCGCGGGCAGCAAAGTCACACAATGGGTACCGTTGGAAAGGGGAGAATCTCCCCTTTCCAACGATACCCGCCTCGATCTCCGGCTTGAAATACAGCCGGAGATCGAGGCGGAACAAGAAGGGCACTCACCTTCTCTCTCCAACGCAGCAGCCGAAAATGGCTGCTGCGGTGGAATTGCTTTCCGTTTCACGCCGACGTGCGTCACGCACGTCGGCGTGAAACTGAAGGAAATCCAACCCCCGGGCAGTGAGGGGGGACCTCCCCCTCACATAGCCCGGGGGTTGGATTACAGTTTTGAGCGATCCCTGCTTTGCAGGGATCGCTCAAAACAAGGTGCCGAAAAGGACGAGCTATCTCGTCCTTGGCACTGCGTGTGCACTTCCAAGGACGAGATACCTCGTCCTTGGCACTTAAAGGGTTAAATAAGCATTTATAAGATTTGCTGGTAATCTCTGCTTTAGAGTAATGGTGCTATCATTACATTTGGACCTTCCACAATTTTATTTTTATATATGCAGTGTAGTGACCTGCATTGGTTGTGGCTCCTGTGTGGTAGATTATACCTATTGTTGTGAAGGTTTTCTTACCAAGTAATACTTGACCATGTCTGAATCCAGTCAGCTTGCAGTTGTTTTTGGTACCATCTGCATTGTAACGTAGAAGCATTAGTATTACGTATTTACTATGTGTTTGTATTTGTAAGGTGAAGTGATTATCTGAATTGCAGGTAGTACATAATCTGCCATGGTTTTCATTTTGTACAAGTTGCTGAAATGGAACGGATTCACAGTTAGGTATGGATACATAACCAAAGCGTTCATTAGGGATTTGTTCCTGTGCCAAATTGTTGCAGAGAGTGCACGTATGTTTCCACATGTATTAAATCTGGAAGATTTCATTTATAGGTATATTTTTGTTTTCCAGTACTTGTAGTAAGTACATTAGATATTCTTGTGGATCTTCTTGTGAGATTATAGTGAATGTCACCATTCGAGCACATTAGTCATATTTTTGTTTTATTCCATGAACACTGTATGCGTTGTCAGGATTGTTGCTTGCATTTCTATGAAGGACTAACATTTGCAAACACAATTGGTCTGTATTGTGTAGGTAAATGTTGTCAACAATTGGTGGCAATTGGAATTGAATATTTATTGCTACATTTGCGTAGCAATTTACACCAGTTATAGTTGAAAATTTGAATGGACCAGATAGTTCTGTGTCCAAGTCATTTCTTCGGAGTGTGTGTTGCTTCTTTGAAGAAGTACCTGGGTTACTTTGCGTAGTAGATTCTTCTTTGGTTGTAGTAATTGATGAAGTATTAGCTTATTTTACTCTCTTTGGGGTATTTGGAGTGAGATCCTGTTGCATTTCTGTTTGAAGTAGTTTTCTTTTATAACGTTTTGCTTTTTGTGGAACATGATAGGTTTTTAGATGGGGTATACAGTGAACGTAGTCTATTGTATTCTAAAATGCAAGGAATATCAGTGTTTACTTTACTTGCATCAAAGTTGATTAGAAATAGACCGTCAAGTGTACGTAAGCGTGATAGTGCTACTTAGCTCATGCCTTCTTTAAAGACTGTGTTCCCAATATCTGTTAATGCTTTATCTAGGGTAAGACCTTGTGAATTGTGAATGGTGACTGTGTATCCTAGAGTTGGAGAAAATTGTTCTCTGAGTACATACATGTCTTTGAAAAGAAGGAATCGAGCTTTTGAGCGTCCTATCTTTTTTACTTTTGATAGTGTGTCAAAGAGAATATTGCCAAACTGAATGTTGTTGTCACGTGGGTATGTTTGAAAGCCAACAACTGTACCAAGTGCTCCATTTACTAGTCCTTGCTCCACGTCAAGGTTACGTTTAAGCATTACTCTACAGTTTAAAGATAATTTTAATATTTTCTCCAAACCAACTGTGTTGGAGAAATAGTTTTCTAAGGCATTTATTCTTGTGGTTTGTTAACACATGGGTATTGTCAAACCATGTACGTCCAGCCTGTCTGTGAAGCAAATTTCAATTATTGGTTGCATTTCTTTTTTCAACATTGTTTCATTGGATTTTGAACAGCTTGCAAGATTTGGCATCAAGGACATACAAGCGACATTTTTGTGTGCTAATTTTTCCATGACCTCAGTAGCACATGAATTATCGCCATACAGTGCATGGATGTGCCAGGTTTTTAATATTGATTGTGCTTCTTGAGGTAGTACACCAACTCTAATACATTTTCAAATGTTGGCTAATGTGAGGTCGGCAGACTGGCGCATGTTTTCTGTTAATTCTCTGTATTGAAAATGTTGCCAAAGGTTGACATTTCCTATGCTGCCAACAGTTTTAAGGCAGATTTTGCGTGCTATGTTTTTAAAAATAGGTTCACCTTTCACTGGTGTCCATTGAAAAAGATCTCAGAAAACAATAATGTGTTTTCCTCCAAAGAGTTCTTTGTAGTTTGTTTTGAGTACTTCTTGTAATCTGAGGTGAATCAAGGCCAACATTAGGTTGGAGACCATGCTCACTTCATCTATTAGTTGCATTTTTATTTATTTTAACACTCTGCTTCTGTAGAAAGTTTGTAATATTCTAATTTGTTTTGGTGTTATACTAGAAGGAGTAGTAATCAGTGTAAAGTGACACTGCCTATGTTATAGGCAGCTGACCCTGTGGGGGCAGTTACAACAGATGACAGTTTATTGTTTGTCAATTGTTGAAGGAACTTGCTGATGATTTTGATTAAGAATGTTTTGCCTGAACCAGCTTGACCACTGACAAATAGTAGTATAGGTTTGTAATTTTGGCTGGTCCATTCTTTATTTTCATGTTGTACACAATGTGCAATTTCTTTTGTTACTTCTTGAAAAATGCTACGCTGCTCATTGTTCATTTGTGATTGCAGTACAGTTAAGTCTTCTGTATCTTCTTCATAGTGACACCTAGTGTGTTCTACTTCTGTCATAGCTAATTCTGCCTCATTTGCTATTAGTGGCTGTCCCAGGGGTTCTTGGCTTCCTGGTATAGAAGGTTGACTACTGTCGGGAGTGTCTTTAACTAGTTGGGCCTGGAGTTCTTCTTTGTGTTGCTGTTCATTGTGCACCATTGTTTTGTACTGTGTAAAGTTTAAATCGGTTATAGTGCTTTCATTTGCTTTGAAAGCATCTTCTTAGGAGTCATAGATATCTAGTAACTCTTCTTCCTTTCTCCGTGGTTTAAAACATTGTAGCAGGGACATGTAATATAGTTATTTATGTTGAGTTTTAATGACAATTTGATATGAGGAATTAAGCTTCGTTTGGTAAGTTTCACTAAGCTGCCTTCACAATTTGTCACTCTGTATCTACCTTAATTTTCATCTTGTTTTATATAATTGTTGTATATTAAGTTTTGGGCTATGTGGTATAGACAAATGATTTCTAAAGTGGTACTCCTGTTTGAGTAGTATGTGTCTAGTAATTTTTTTTTTTCAAAATGTCTTGGCTGTGGGACATTTTTGGCTATTGTTTCTATGTCGTCGTATGATTTGAGAACTCTTTTTCTAGATTTAGCAGGACCAAGACTTAGCCATACTATATTTTCAGATTTTCCATGCAAAGCAGTACCGGTTAAACAATCTGCAGCTTCATAGCAGCCACATTCTCTATGAGAGAGCATTTTTATGCCTAAACTGTACCATTTCTGAGACAGTCTTTTGTCCGATGATACGTCATCCCAGAGGTCTTGAAGCTCTGTTTTTTCTTCTTTGGTTAGGTAGGTTGTTACATATTGTGCAACTGCAGTGGAATTGTCTGCAATGTACTGCACATCTATGTTTGCATTCCACAAGAGGGCAATGATTGCATTGTAATCATTGATATATTTTGATTCTTCTGTTCTTTTTATGTAATATGTGTTCTTAGGTGATTTACCTTTAACACTATGTCTAACTGAAGACATGAAGTTGTTTACTTGACCTGTTGCTGTAACTGGTCTAGGGAAACCAAAGCGGCATTTGGTGTAATATTTCCCTTTGTTTTTGCATTTGCGACGACAATATTTCCAACATTTGTGTCTTTGAAATTGTAAAAAGTGTGCATGAAGATCACTATTTGCTGCTCTGATGGAATTTCACAAGTGACATATTTTTCGATAAACTGTAAAACAGTGGCATCACTGTCTTGACCAAAATTAGGAGCATCGTTAATCCGTAAAAGCATGTGGATATGTGGTGCTCCTCTGGATTGGTATACTTTTCTCCAAAAGAACTGTTGCACTTCTCCAAGTGGAGGAACAGTTCTATTACAAATAAAGTGTAGCATAGCAATGAAGCAATGATGGAAATATCTTGAAACATTAACAGGATCTAGAGAGCAAAGTTCTCCAGGTGTTAGTATATCTATGTTGGTTTTGTTTTGTTTGATATGCAAAGGAAATCATGTAAATCTTCCCATGCATATTCTGGACAACTTAATGTAAGAAACCAAGTGGGTGGACCAAGGTTTCTTATCATACAACGTACATCTCTGTGACATTGGAACCAGTACTCTTTAGAACCACGCATGTTTGCTAACAGATTTGTACAGCTTAATTGTAAAACCTCATCTTTTTCTTGCAAATTTTGTAGTAATTGCATAGCTTACATATTTTGAAAGTGGGTACCTGATTTCAATGTGTATGCAACTCCATAGCATAGAGATGCTAGTTCACTTTCAAAGAGTAGGTGGAATATGTATTCCACATTGTGTCTAAATCTGGGATCTTCAGAATACATTTGTAACGAGCAGTATTCTGATGCTGTTATTTCTGTGGGTCTATCATCGTACCTTCCTCCTTTCACAGTAGGAAAGAGTAGAGGAAAAGCATGTGCTTCTATACTTTTTTCCCATATGCTGATTGGTGATCCTTTGGTTTGTTGCATTTGGTACGTTTCTAGTGCACCATCTATGGTGTCTTTAGTGTGTGATGCATGAATCGTATAATGGTCTGAAATATTGGATACTGTAGCACGATCTAGAAGTTCAAATTGACCAGTTTCTAGTGACTCTTGAATTATTTCAGTTGTTTCCTTCAGGTTTTCTTCAATATTAATTTCTTTGTAGTATTCATTATTGTCTTTTAGATATTGCAAGGCTTGTCTAACTTTATGTAAGTCTACCATTTGTTGCCAAATTTCTTTGTCTTTTGTAGGTAGACCATTTACTAAGACAATTAAAGATTGCTCTATTGGACGTTGCACTCCTATAGTGTGTACATTTTCTTTCAGATCTAAGGGTAAATAAACTATTTTGCCGCAAATGCTTTTCACTAATTCTGAGGGAGGTAATTTTGCTGTTTTTGGTTGAAGGTCTATTATTGCTTGAAATGGATGCACTGTTTTAATTATGATGCTCTCATATAAATTGAGTTGTTGCAAGGGTTTTCATAGTGGGAATAGTTCTGAGGTATTTGTGAAAGCACGTGAAGGAGTTTGGTTGTTGTCAAGTTTTGCAGGGCAGTAACTGCAAAGTATTAAGGGGTCATTTATTTCATATTTGTTTTCTGCTATAAGGTAGAGAGCTAATTCAAACCATTTGGAATCTTCATTGTCTTCTATTTTGTATGTTATGTGTACAGTTTTTGTGCTACTTTTATAAAAAGGTCTGCGCCAACACACACACACATGGTTTGGTACTTCAGTGGATGTACTTTTAAATTTTAGTATTTCTTTTTTGTATGTGTGTAGTAGAAGGTTGCCATTTGTACAATTGTTCCTAGTCTGTTGTAAAGCTACTTAATTTTATACGTGGCTTTCACTTCCAAAATATTTTCTCTGGATATGCTCTATTTCTTCGAGTAGATCTTTGGCTATACCATGTAGAAGATTGTTATTTAAATAGTCTAATGCGCTAAAGCTGGACTTTTAGCATAGTAGTTTATGGACTAGATTTCTTCTAGTTGAATGATGTATTGATATCATTTTGATATGATGGAAGGTGCTTTTACAATTAGGTCCTGAAATGCAGGCTAATGAATGTCCTTGTAGTCCTGTGTGTTTGCGAAATGGACATGTATCCATATTTTGTAGACTTTTTTTTTTATTTGTCTTTGCCTTTTACATATTGATTGAGGAACTGGCATAAAGATTTGAAAGATTTTTTGTCAATGTTACACATTGACGTGCACAGCATTTGTATACTGGACGTTTTGGTTCAGTCTGATGGAGTGGTGATACTGAGTTTTCTGGGGATATTTTTGTGAGCAGCGTTTCTTGTTCCATAATGGTATTATACGTTTTTCATACCCTCGTCCACTGCTATGTATGCAATTGTGTTTGTTTGCTTTTGTTTGTATACTTCTTCATTGAAATATGGTTCTGTGTTTGTCGTGTGACTCCATTCACCTCCACAGATATTTTAGAAGTTATTTTTGTTGACATTCCGTTTATTGAGAAGTCTGTTTTGTAATTTAGTAGTTAGTCTTGTTAGTGGTTTCATTCTGTTTAACACTAAAATAAATAACTTCCTTTGAGAAGGATTGCACTGTTTATGAGAGCTTCTAAGATTAATTTTCTACAGTAGGTTTTAAGGGTTGTGCATGATTTCTCTCCTGTTTTTATAAGATTCTGAAGGACTTTATGGCGGATCATTTTTTGTAAAATACTTTTTTTAGTATGGTTACTTGCACTACATCAAGATTTATAGGAGCAGTGTTAGCAGTAGTGGTAGCTGCATTCTTGTTAATCACTTTCTGTTTCATTTTACATTTTGAAAGAGGAGGCAAAGTTTTTGTACTGGAAGCTTGTTCTGTTTCGCTTAATGACTCTATTAGATCTTTTGTTTGAACTTTTTGTACAAATTCTGCTAGAGATGGATGTGTATTTTGGACACTTTTATTTTCATTTGCTCTACTTCTGCGTTGCTTTCTACGGACTTGCTTTTTGGTAGGCATTCTTTGGGGTCTGTTGAAAAAAAAAGAATGTATGGGTTGTGCTGTTCTGCAATGTATTTGTGCTGTGTGCATGAGTGTTTGAGTATGATGGTAAGGATGTATGTGGTGGTGTGTGATTGTGCATTGGGCAGCTACAACCAGTTGGGAAGGCTATTCTTGTATTTGTGTGTTAGTATACTGGGGTTCAGATGACAGTAGAAAGTAAGCTAGTGGTGAGGAGGAGCACTAATACTAAATCTAATGGTATAGAATTAAAACAGTTCTTTGTTCTGCAATACTGACATTGTAGGGGCTGAGTTATGTAATTTGTGCACCGAAAAACGGGGATTTGTGCACCATTCTGCCTGCAAATCCTTGTTTATCAAATGGGGATTTGTGGGCAGAATGGTGCACAAATCTCTGTTATTCGGTGTACAAATTCCATGAATCAACCCGACAGTGGCCCTCATTACGACCCTGGCGGAAAGCGACTGACCGGAGCGCCACAGCGTAAATAGCGTTTCCGCCATTGTACGAAGGAGCAAAGTGCGGCCCATTCCGACCCATCGGGCACGAGCACCACGCCACGGCGGAAGTGCAAAGTCCGCGATGGCGGAAATGACCCCAAAACGGCCCACACCGCCGCCGTACGGCGCCCTAGGTGCAATACCGCCACCCCTCTTAGCGGTCACCGCAGTGTGCGCCTACCGGAAAGTACGGTGCCCGGAAATATACGGAAACGGAAGTTAAAACATGGGCCCGGAACGGGAAACATCCCGGCGTACACCTATAAAAACACTAAAACCACACAACCACTAAAATCACTACCCTGAAACACACCCCAACCCGTCAACCACCCTAGCGAAACCAAGAAAAATGGGAAAAGTAGCGAAGAAAGCGTGCGACCGCAAGCGGCAGGTCCACTTCTCCCGTGAGGAACTCACCGTGCTAACAGAGACCCTCCAGGAGAATGCTGCCGTCGTCTTCTCCACGCAAATGACCAGGACGGCACTTGCAAACAAGAAGGCCATATGGGCTCTGGTGGCACAGCGGGTAAGTGCGGTGGGGACCGCACCCCGCACCCCACAGCAATGCCGCAAGCGATGGGACGACCTGCGGATACGCGTCCGCAGCATACTCTCTGCCAACCGCAACATTGCCACAGCCACCGGGGGAGGTCCTGAATCACCCATCAAGTTGACCCCCTGGGAAGAAATCTGTGCCTCCACCATCGGAATGGAGAGCATACAGGGAGTCGGAGGGATGGAGAAAGGAGTGCAGACATCCGAAGATTCAGGTAGGTGGGCCAGATAAAACAATGCCAAATCCACACAGTCCATCCATGTGAAGTACCATGCGTCCACATAGTGCAACAGAAACACATGTCCAGGAGAACGTCCACACACATCGGCCTGAAAGCGCACGTCAAAACCCACAATAAATACATAAATAATTAAAAACCCCTAATACACGCACTACACGTGCAGCAGGCACACGTTAACTGCAGGCTGCCAAACAACTGCACCCTCACTCCACACACAAATCAAAGCACCTCCAAGACCCCGACCCAAATCACCCTCAGGTACCACCCCAATGCATGTGATACAATGCCATTCCAATTCCCACTGACCCATCAATAACCCTCGCCCTCCTTTACTCCACCACAGGGTCCGATCCAAACGACGAGCTACAGGACACCCCTACCAGCACACCTGCAAAGAGGGCCAAGACCAACGGCCAGAGACCCTCCACCTCAGCTGCACGCATCAAGACACGGCAGCAGCACAAATCAGGTGGCAGCACAGAGGAGGGAACATCAACAGGCACCCCAGCAGCCAGCATGCCCACAACACCACCACCACAGGTCCCCCCAATGGATGCCACAGAAGGCACTGCCTCTGGTGGCAGCAGCACCATAGGTGACACCCCATTGATGGCAGCATGCTCGGACACAGAAAACGGGGATGCCGAAGTCAGATCCATCCATGACCTGTCCCAATCCCCCTGTCTGTCCCATCCCGTACAACATGAGGATACCACGCAGGGGCACCCACAAGACGACGACTGGCCATCCCCCACAAGCCCTGTGGCAAGGCAACATGAGGACAACAGCCCCTCTGTGACACCCCCGCAAATGGCCATGGCCCAGCAGAGGCAACAGTCCCTCGACCAGTTGATCGAACAACAGCAGCAACTGGCCACACTCCTCAAGGACCATGCCGATGAATGTGGGGGCACTAAGGCAGACATAGAAACATCAACTGAGACACTTAGGGCAGAAATGGAGAGAGGTACAGAGACGCTAAGGGCACAAATTGAGAGAAGCACCGAGAGCCTGAGGGGGGAACTGCATGCGACGTCCAAAGACGTATGTGCCGAACTTGCCGCAGTGCGCCGTGTGCTCACTGAGCTCTCGCAAACCCTTAGGGACATGCATGGACGTGAGCAGGCAGACACATCATCCGTTGCAAGTTCCGTCCAGGGCAGCCCCCAACGTAGATCTGGAAGGAACCTGCGCTCCACAGGCAGGGGTGCCCCTGATACCCGCAGAGGGGGCATGCAATAGCGACAGCCCACTGACAATGAGCATCTTTGGACACTGGTGTTCGGGGGGGAGGTAGGAGGGTGGAGGGGGTGTGTTGGGCTCACTTGGGTGGCGGGTCGATAGGGTGTTCAACATTATATCACATATGCCATAAAAAGTGCACGATCAACCAATGAGAAGTGTGGACATTGATCTTTGTGTACTAGGCCATCATAGGCGTACAGTCCATATTGTGCATGTCCCAGACACACGCAGTGCCACGAGTCCCGTGTCCATGTATCAGCCACCAGGCGTGAGTGCTAGAAGCATACATCAATGAGATGCTGACGAATGTCACGGGCCTCCGGTGCCTCGCAGACTCCATGAGGTGCTGCCACATCCCCACCCTCATCATGACCATCATCAGGTGCTTGCAGTTCAGCGTCAGGGGGCATGGGCACATTTCTACGTACGCACATGTTGTGGAGCATGACACATGCCATCACCATCTTTGCAACCTTCTCATGGCGGTACAGGAGTGCCCCGCCAGACCTGCTGAGGCAGCGGAAACGGGTCTTCAGTAGGCCGAATGCCTGTTCAATGACTACACGGGTACGTGAGTGGGCATGGTTGTAGTCCTCCTCATGCTGGTCCCGTGGGTTCCGGACTGGTGTGAGGAGCCATCTCTTCAGTGGATATCCAGCATCACCTGTATGTGGACGAGAAACGTATGATGTGGAATGCCATTGATACGTACGCACACCCCCCCCCCCTTCCTGGCAGGTCATTGCCAATTCACATACCCCACATCATCATGCATGTAATGAGACTCACCGAGTAGCCAGGATCTGTTCCCTGCGTGTCGCTCCATGTAGCGTGGTATTGTAGAGTTCCTCAAGACCATAGAATCATGGGTTGATCCAGGGAATCGGGCACAACAATGTGTAATGATCCTGTTGGAGTCACACACCATCTGTACATTCAGGGAATGAAATTGTTTTCGGTTGCGGTACTGGGCCTCCATGGCATGTGGGACGACCAATTCAACATGGGTGCAGTCGATGGCACCAATGCAACCCGGTATGCCGGCAAGTGCATGGAATCCCACTTTTGTGTTGGTTATTTCCTGCTCCGAGCGTGGTAGAGAGATGTAGTCGTCTGCGTGCTTCAGGAGGGCATCGAGCACTTGCAATAGTGTCCGTGAGAACAGTGGCTGAGAAATGCCATGCAACTGTCCGACTGTGTGCTGGTAGGTGCCTGTGGCCAGGAAGTGGAGTACAGACACCACCTTCAGTGGGGGTGGGATGGCGGTTGGGCTATCTATCATGCTGACAAGGTCAGCCTGTGTCATGTCCACAATGGCGGCTATGGTGTCCCGGTCCAGACGGTAGAGGGTGTGGATCTGCTCATCAGTGAGGTTGAACGGATGTGCTCGGAGGCGTGGAATTGCGGGCTGCCTGCGTGGTGGTAGTGGCTGTGCTGGTGGGCCTTGCTGGCCCTGCCTTAGCCTCCTCCTCCTCCTGCGTCTCCTCCGTGCGGCTGGTTGTAGTTGGTGTTCGTCTACTTCTTGGAGTCGGAGCACTTGCAGTGCTATCAGGTCCCCCAGGGCCAACATCGCGAGTCCTGCCGGTAGCATTTCGGTGTGGTTGTGGGAGGAGACTGGCTGTGCAATTTATGTGTTTTCAGGCTGTATGGCCTCCACCTGTGGTGATTGATTCCACCTGTGCAAACTGCTCTCCCCTTTGGCCGAGCACGTCCCGCGCACAACGCTGCAATTCGGGGAATTGTATCTTGCTATTGCAATCATGTATTTGTACCCGATGGCCGTGTAAGATTGGTTGATATGTTCATTCTGCTGTGGTCCCATTGTTTCACATACTATCTGTGCAGTCGCGAACAGACTTGTGAGGGGTCAGTGGGACGTAGTACTCGAGTAACGGTGGGCCCTCATGCATCACTGTACCGAGTTGCAACGACGGGCGGGGCGTCCCATTCGTGGGTGAAGGCAGTTGCCATTTTCACACACAGCCGCACTCGATGGAATAATTAGTGATTTCAAACGGCCACAGATGCCTTTTCGACGTGATGTTGCAAATGAGGAATTCGAAGGGCGGCGCTTTCGGTTTCCAGCTAGCGGCGAGGAGATGCCCACAGGTCTGACTGCAAATGTAACGTTCTATTGTTCTATGTCCTTGAGACAGGGCCCATGGCGAGGGAGCAATGATTGATATGAATAGTTTGGGATGCGCAATAGCTACGTGGGCGATGAGGCCGTCCGTTCCCAAATACATGTTACTTCACAACACTGGAATTACGGGCTGGGGCACTGTGGATTTAGCAGGCTGCATAACGCACAGACTCAATGGATGTTTCTAATGTTATGTGAGTAATTATTCAGGCATTTTGATCCCGGGATGAGGGAATGATGGATGGATGCATGGGCAGGTGATTTGATACAGAGTTTGCCATGTACAGGGCTTCTTGGGATCTATCCGCCTCCCCTACGCTATGTGATGCAGGGCTGCCATAGTGGGACCATCGTCCATCTGGCCTTGTTGAGCCCTCCCTGTCTCGAGGCGCCCTCAGACACTCGTTTGTGATGGTGTTTGCACCTCGATATAGATGGTTATGAGTCGCAAGTGGTTTTGGGGTGGTGATGTTCCTTTGGAGTGGGCTAGCATGCATATGGCTGTGGATTTCGTGTGATCATTGAAGTGAGTTGTTGGTATGTAGTTCTGATGGCCATTCTGTTCTTTTTCTTTTCTTTTGGTTGACAGGTATCTCCTCCCCTTTTGCCACTGCCATCTGTATGCCACTCCTGCAGATGGATTTTACTCCCGACACCTGCTGCTTCGTGTTAATCAGTGGAGCAGCATTACGATCTTATGGGACGATCGCCAATGGGCCACATGCCCTTACGCAGTACTGGTGGCTCGGAGCAACATTTCGGCCTTTCAGCTGGACTAGTGCCTCCCCATTGGGACGGCCCTGCGGTTCTGTGCGCTTCCATGTTGCCTTTTCGTACGTGAATGTGGCTCTGTGTACCATGGGGGAACAGGGCGACACACAGGTAGTGGCTGGTCATTTCTTGCGGAAGCAGCCCACAATGGTGATTAGTGTTTTGGAGTTCATGGCCTGATGGCTGTATGGGCTTGGTGATTTTGATGTGCATAAAATTTCTATTCTGATTTGGCCCGTGTAGCGTTTTTCTTTGCAAGTGATGTGGCATATGCCTATTTGGGGGGCGATGTATTGTGAGGAGATCTGCATTGGGTTCCAGCTTCGGGGTTTAGTTGCGTGGTACTGTGCTGTGCGCGTTTGCATACGAAGCCCAGTGAGGTCAGGGATGGGGGCTGCCAATATGCCAGTTTGAATGTTGTCATGCTCAGGGGCGGGGGATTGGGTTTTGTGTAACTGATGCCGGTCAGCCAGGTGGACTGGTGGAATGATGTGGTTTTCGGAATATTGCTGGTCACAGGTGCCTGTGTTTGCGTGCGTTTCTTGGTGGGGGACTGTGGTCATGTCCATTGGGATGGCTTCTGTATTCGTGCCATCTGTGCCCTGCAGCTCCCATTGGCCCCTCTTGTGTTTCTTTTGTTCGTTGGCATGCATGGGTGACTTGTACATTTCAATGGTTGCATTGTGGCTTCATTGCACCTACGGGGAGTTGTACTTTGTGGGCAGGGAGCGGTGTACAGGCACTCAGTGGGGCCGTTTACGGTTGATTCGCGATGCCGTACTTCTCGCCATGGCGGAATGGTACATTACGCCGTGCCTGATGGCGTTAGGTACATGTCCGCTAGGGTCGGAATTGGCGTACCGTTGCACCATGGTGGTGTTTGCGGTTTGGCATGGCGCGCGCGCGCGTGCTTGGTGCAGTTAGCGTTGGCGTTCACTACGGTGTCGCTAATGGCTTCGTACTTTGCGGTGACGGGTCATAGTCGCACCGAGCGCTATTCGATGGCGGTATTGCATTTCCGCCATCGTTTTTCGATTTCCGCCAGGGTCGTAATGAGGGCCAGTGTGTTTGAGTAACAGTACGAATATTATGGTGTATTGTACTTACTTTTTTTGTTTGGAATGAGCAGGTTTCTTCTGAGTTGTTGTTTGTACTTCAGATGCTGCTGCTTTTTAGGAGAGTTGTGTTCACTGCAATCGTAAAAGAAAGAAGTTAGTCATTTTGTGTGTTTATAGTACTGATGTTAATTTAGACGTTGATTTTTATGTTTTTGTAGTAGTATTCTTGTTTGATAACTGAACAAAGTGTGTGCATGCAGTTTCCTTTGACTATGTGCACCCTTTATATTTTACTTACAATATGTTAGTTCAACATGCTTTACAAATGAGTAGAATACTGGTGTTTTAGGGCTGTTGTATTGCTTGTTAGGAGATAGAAGAAATAATGATGTACTTGTTTTGCAATTTTTGTAAGGTAAATGGCAGAATCTGCATAGAAAAGCATAGAATGTATGCGTTTTGAAGGCATGGGTAATAAAGCAGAAGGATGTGATGTACAAGGAGTGGTGCTATTTTTGCTGTGAGCTTTTCAATGGTAGTGTCTATCTGTGTGAGTGTATAAAGATGCATGAACATATATTGGCTGTGTGTAATTTTATAAAACACTACTAAGTGTTTTCCTACAATTAAACTGTTATTTCTCCCATCCAATCTTTTAATATTATAATGTTTTAGATAGTTGTGTGTGTAAAAAAAGAATGTAGATAGCAGACAGGTTTGGAAGTGACAGTTGATTATAGTAGATGGGAAAAATAATAGTATGTTCATTTTATAGGTTATACAGGTTAAGTGGTAGTTACCACGTTTATATGCATTTATAAGAGTTGTACATGTACTGTGCATAAAATATGCATACCTGTGGTTTGTATTCATGCATGTGGATATGCATGCAGCTGCAAGTAGAAATCTTGGACACATGTACTGTAGTTTTTGTAGTAGGTGCTTTCCAATGCTATGAGACTTGTACTCAGAGTGATCAACAGTCGATTTGAAGTGTTGAACTCTGATGATGGAGTTAGATGTAGAGGTCTTGGATGTGATTGGTGGATGGTTGTGTGACTGCTTAGCTGTATTCGATGAGGGAATGGCACAGAGAGTGAAGTGGAAAGGGTAGAAGGGCTGTCTAAGAGTTACACGCTCCACGGACACCGTGGCTGTCTGCGGACAGGGCGTGCCACATCCGGGGTTTTCCAGCAAATCCAGCATGGAGAGGGGACTGTAGGGATTGGTGGAGAAAGTCAGGGTGTTGGTGCTTGGAGATCTGTTTGTGCATGGTATACAGCACAAACATAAACATGGTGCATGGCTTACAGCAGTATGCTCAATGCAGGAATGTGGCAAACAATTTTGATGTTAAAGGAGGGGAGGTGGTGTGGAGCACTGTGCCTGATTGCAATGTACAGGGAATTGTACAAGTTTGTGAAGATATGGGCAGGATGAACAGTCCTCATGTGGTAGTTTTGCACTGTGGTGCTTTCCATTTGGGCTATGTCAGTGTCCCTACTTTGTTGGCAGATTTGGAACACTTGGCTCAAGCAGTAATGAACATCCTTCCAAATGCCAAAGTTATTTTTTCTGGATTAGTACATAGGGAAATATTGGACAATAGTTCTGGTATTTGTCCTCAGGAAAATATTGCTAGGTGTGCAATCAACCGAGGCATGTGTGCTTTCATCCTTAGAGCTGGTATGTTCTTCTGTAATAATGAGAATATTGATTCCAGTAATGCTGTTTATTTTAAAGAAGATGGCATTTCTTTATCTTTTATGGGAAATGCCTTGCTGTTCTGGAATGTAATGGTTGCTTTGGAGAAGGTTATTTGAAGATTTTAGGAGTAAAGTAAAAAAAAAGAAAAGAAAATATAAAATAACAGGTGTCTGTCAAGCATCTGCAAAAACCCCAAAAGACGGCTCTTTTCAGAGCCAACATCAAAGGGGAAATGGGGCAAACTATTTAAATTTAAATTCACCAAGCTCAGATTATCGATATGTCCGCGGACATGGCAGTAGTCCGTGGACATCGCTTATTACATACAGGGATTTTGGGGTGGAGAGGCATGCAAATGAGAATGAGTAGAGCAAGGGATTGGTCAATAAAGTTTACTGGTTGTGTTGTGTAAGGAGAGAGTTTATCATAACATCTTTTTTCTCAGAGAAGAACAGATAGCTATGGCTGTGTGTTTCAGAAAACAGATTATCTGGATTTTGGGAGACTCATGGATGCATTTGTTGGAGGTGCATGCAGAACGCTGTGGAGTAGCTGCAGATCTTGGATTCCCTCATGTGGAAGTGCATTGGCATGGAGTGCGTGGAATGAAGTGGCTGGAATTGGTACCTCTGTGTGCTACTTTGGAGACACAGCATCATCCAGACATAATTATAATTCATTGTGGAGGGAACAGTTTAGGATATGTGTCTGGAATTTCTTTGCAATTTTCAATGAAAGAAGGACTTGGGGATGTCATGGACATGTTTTCACATTCTGAAGTAATTTTTTCTCGTATTGCGCAGAGACAAATGTGGCTGTCTTCTTCTTCATTTGGTCCACAAATGGGGAAAGTGAGGCACAATATCCATAAGGCTGTTTGTGCCTTTTTAGGCGATGTTGGCATGTCCTCTTTTCACCATGAAAATATTATGTTTTGTAACACATACATTTTTCGTAGAGATGGAGTCCATCTTACTTATGCTGGCAATCAGATTTTTCTGAGAAATTTACAAAATGCATTGCAACCTTTTTTGGAATTACAGCCATCCATTTTGCAGTACGTGTTGACCATTTGAAGTTTCAAACACAAACAAACACCACCACTTCCTCCCAGAGAAAAGTGCAATGGTTATGATAGGGCAGCACCCCAAACTTTTATATGTCCGCGAACTGTCAGCGTACTTCTAAAAAATGCACAGGGACCTGCTCCATTTATTTGCCACTTCTATTTTTAAACTGTGAAAGGTGGCTCTGAAAATAGCCTTTTTTTGGGGGGTTTTGTTGTTTTATATTTGTTTGGGTTTTTTACAGATGACACACTAGGAGATGAAGGGAAAGGAGGGTAAGGAAGGGACACCAACCACGCGGATAAGAAAGGGCAGGTGGAGAGAGGAAGATGTAGGGTGGGCCTTATTTAGGCAGGTAGCAGACCTTCTCATGCTCCCTCACCGCAGTCTTGAAAGCACTCCAAAGACTCTCCCCCCTGCAGCGTACTGCGTTGCAGTACATACACAATATTGTGACCCTCGAAAGGTAAGTGTCAACAGCATCAGGGATGGCCTGTGAGACAGGTGGAGGGATGCACTGTCCCACAGGAGTGTCTCTTGTGGTGACAGGAGCAGAAACAGAGGATGTTGTAGAGGAACTCAACCTACTACGTTTATCACAAGGTACAACCTTGCGAACGGCCCAACTGTGGAACGACCTTAGGGGTCGCTTCATGGATGTCGTACCAAAGCTGTATGAACCAGGCCTCCCACAACTCAGCACCATTTTGCACTGGTTTCAGGTGACCTTGTTTGCACATGCTTTCGGCACGTCACCATGAATGGTAAACAACCGCCACACCCAAGACTCACGGCGAGTACTGGTAGTGGGGACTTCCACTACCTCATCCTCTTCATCCTCTTCATCCTCCTTCTCTACATCCTCATGCCTGTTTCCCTCTGCATGCCCTTGGGGAGGTGTTGGTGGTGGAGGGGGTGGGAGTGGTGTTCAGGCACTAGAAGCACCAGCTGGAGCAGCAGCAACCATAGATGCTATCAGGTCTGATGATGGGAAGCAGCAAGAACAGCAAGATCAGAAAACGCTAATATAGACAATGCTCTGTCAGGTAGCCAGAAGCACAATGAGGATGAGCTTTGGGGTGTGGCCTTTTATAGGGGTGCTGGTGCATGCTCCATGGACAGCTGCGCTGTCCGCGGACAGATCAAAAAGGCTCAAAAAGTTCCAAAAAGTATTTAGAAAGCCTGGGTCATTGTCTGGGACATGTGCAATTGTGAATTTTTACTGTAAAATATTTTGGATTGTCCAAAAAATACTTTTAAAATGTTCGGGGACCCGGACAGTGTCCGCAAATCAGGACACACGCTCAGCATGGGTGCCATCACATGGTGACATCGCAAACACGTCCGTGAATGGGACGGGTGTCCGCAGGACACCAAATGTGTAGGAACGGTCGTGCGCATGCACGCGGGTGTTCTACGGACAGTGTTCGGGTCCTCAAAATAATTGAAAGTGCGACACACGTGAGACTGACAGTTATGGACTGGCGCAAAGTTCGTAGGACTTATGGCAGTGGTGCGCATGTGCGTAGATGTACTACCGACAGTACGGACAGGTATAGTGCCCTTAGGACACCTCCATTTTTGTTAATTGCAGATATTCCGGACACAGAGTGTGTTCTAAGAACAGTTCCATGTTGCTTGCGGACAGTAAGGACAGGTATACTGTCCTTAGTACACCTCCATTTTGTTAATTGCAAACATTTCGGACACCAAATGTGTTCTAAGAAAAGTTACATCTTGCTTGCGGACAGTACGGACAGGTATAGTGTCCGTAGGACACCTCCATTTTGGTTAATTGCGGACATTCCAGATACCAAGTGTGTTCTAAGAACAGTTCCATGTTGCTTGCGAACAGTACAGACAGGTATAGTGTCCTTAGGACACCTCCATTTTGGTTAATTGTGGACATTCTGGACACTGAGTGTGTTCTAAGAACAGTTTTGTCCTGCCTGCGGACAGTACGGACAGGTATAGGGTCCTTAGAACACCTCCATTTTGGTTAATTACGGACATTCTGGACACCGAGTGTGTTCTAAGAACAGTTTCGACTTGATTGCAGACAGTACGGACGGGTATAGTGTCCTTAGGACACTCCCATTTTGGTTAATTCCGGAAATTCCGGACACCCGCTGTCCACGGACACCTTAACTTTTTATTATATACAGATGTGAAATGTATGAAAGAGACGGGGAAGCAGAAACTGACACAATACAGGGAAATTAGGGGTTTGGAGAGGATGGTTGGGAGGGGATGAAGGAATAGAAGTCTCATCATAACATTTTTCTTGGTGGTGAGGGTTTGGGGATAGTTGACTGGGGCATGGAGAGGGGGAATAAGGTCCATGTGGGACAATGATATTTATTTTTTTCTTTTATGTGGTCCTCCAAAAATGTTTTCAAAAATTGAAATGTTCCAAAAGCATATCCATTTTTTGTTCCATGCGCGGCAGAGAATTTTATAATGTCTCTTTTGCTATATTATTTTCAATGTTTGTATGGTCTGTTAAAAAAATATATATATATGTTAATTACACATAAAGTAATGATTATTAATTTGCTTACATAGAGAAGTGTCTACCATTAGTATCACTGTCTACAGTCATTTCCTCATGTGGCAAATTTTCTTCAAGCCATTCCAAAGTACTGGACATTTCTGTGTAAAAAAAAAATATATTACTTTTAGTGTACCTAATACAGAAAGTTTAGAAATATATAAGAAAAATGAAGTTTACTTACTAGTTTCTGGTAAATTGTGTTCTTACTGTTGTGTAGGTCTGTTGTTGCTCCTAGCTGTGCAGTTTCTGTGAGGTAATTATGTTGGAAGCATATCTTTTTTGTTTTGGTATATTCCATTTTAGTACAATTGGTATTTAAATGGACGGTTGATGTGTTACATACATAGGTTCCACTTCTTATTTATTATTACATATAATGTGTTTATGTGCTGCTTTTTGAACTTGTTCTGTGTTTATATGGCATGATAGAACAATTTATGATACCCTGTGAGTTTTTGGGTAGTGTTGATGTTGTCCACATCCATCCGCGGACATACGCACAGTCCGCAGACATCAAAATCACTAGCTGGGGGGTTCACTATGTTCTATGTTACATGTATATAAAGTAAGGGAATCCTAGTAAACATCTATCAAATTCACACTATGAATATGTATATTCAGTAAAATAAAATTTGATAAAGGGAGGTTGTGGTTAAGTTCCGCTATTAAACACGGCCCGATGTCCGCGGACTACCAAGCTTTCTGCAGACTCTATAGCTGCCACATTGGGGGGGGGCATAATATAAGGAACTTGTTGCAAATTAAAGGTGCACTAGTAAAAACCTATGAAATTCACAAAAAAATCTTTGTTAAAAGGACGTTATGGTTATAAAAAACCTGGAAAACCCATGAAATTTGCCAGCTATGGTATGCTAAGCAACCATAACTCGCACCACCTCCGTGCACTGCTAAGACTAACACCTAAGACTGTGTGCACTACATCTTTAAGAAAGTAAATTAGTGAAAAGTGAAAAAAGAATGTGCTCCCTGTCAGTGCATTTCTGCAATCTTAAAAAGGGTTAACAAATTAATGGTATTATATAGTGAAAAACACAGAAAGGTAACCTTTAAGTTCATATAAAATCCAATTGACAATTTACATGCACCGTATAAAATACTTATTGCCCCACGTTCATGTCAAATAGCGGGTGCGTTGTTTACCTTTGCCGGTGACTTTGTACTTTCATTGCTGCTGGAGTATCTGACATTACTACAAGAACTCCATGTCTTTGGACACATGGCAATGCAGATTCACATTTCTGTTAGGTTTAAAATGCCCTAACATCAGATTGGTTTAAAGTGCACAGTGCTTTTAAAACTGGGTTTTTCAACCCCATGTGCCTTTGTAAATGTGCATATTACTGCAATTTAATGGTTTGTATATATCCCTATTAATAAGGTTGTATGCAGTTCAGTACATCACATTTGCTTCAAGTGCATAGTACATTTACACAACTGATTACAACGCTGTATACTTAGCATGCTCTATACGTTTCTACAATATTAATGAGCTATATGTGTCCATGATAGCGTAGTTACAAATGGCTTCAAGGACCTAAGTCATAATTGTGTACCAGGCCTGTTTTTGACATTGCTTCACACATTCGGACATCACTTTAGTAATTAGGAATCAAACCTTGAAATCGCCTGATGCAGATATCTACTGTTTGCTTATTGGCGGATCCGGTGCCTCGACCAATTAGCCCATATAGTAATGAGGGTGATCAATTGATCTGGTTCCCATATTTGCTATGTACTTATGAACACCCACCATATTAGAGGAAAACAGTTTAAGCTTTAAATGGTCAAGAGTCTACTGCACTGACTTACAAAGCTCCAATGCATGGTAGGGTCTAAGTGTTGAGATTATAATCTGTTAGTAGACCATACTCCTAATGGTTAAAAGTGTCAGGTACATAACTTCAAGATGACTAGTGCCATTGACTGCTCATCCTATATATTGAAACAGGTCGCCAGTCTGACCACATAGAAAGCCTGATATGGTTTAATAAGACACACAGGCCGATTCATGGAATAATTAGCGCAGCGCAAGTGGGCAAAAACGTGCGAATCGCAGTGGAATAGCGAAAATCGCAGTGCAAGTGCGAAAATCGCACGAAAAGCAGCGCACGTCGATTCATGGAAGGCCGTGCGCGAGAAAACCAGCGGATGTGCGATAAAAAAGTGCGCGGCGCACGTTGGCGCACGTTGGCGCACAGGCCATCTAACAGCGTGCGCCAGGTCACAGCGAAAATCGCACAGGCCACAGCGAAATTCGCACATAGCGCAGCGCACGCAATAAAAGTAGGCGGAACACGGGCGTAACACTCGGAATGGGGAACAACTTGCCAAAACGTGGGCGTCACGGGGGAAGTACAGGGCACAAGTGCGCGGAACGCCCACACGCTCGCCTACAACACGTATTCATGGAATAGAATAGGGGAAAAAAGCGCACGCTCAAACCAGCGCACAGGCACAAACACGACCGCCACAAGAAAGGAGGCGGTAGCGTCTCTGCGGCTGTAAGAAATGTGCGCCAAAAGGTGCTCCAACAAATAGCACCTATATACTGCCATGATGAATGTCCCATACTGTGGCCCTCCAGGAAAAATGACGTGCAAAGGGGTACCCACAAACACGGACACCCGCTGACAAAAAATACGTGTGCATGTATACCGGGGTGCGCGGGAAGTGTCACACGCGATTTGCAGGGTACGTGCATCACAGGGGTTCGCGTGAAGTTATTCACGCGATCGGGCCTGGGGGAGCGGGCTACGTGTATTACAGGGGTTCGCGTGAAGTTCCTCACGCGATCGGGCCTGGGGGAGCGGGCTACGTGTATTACAGGGGTTCGCGTGAAGTACCTCACGCGATCGGGCCTGGGGGAGCGGGCTACGTGTATTACAGGGGTTCGCGTGAAGTTCCTCACGCGATCGGGCCTGGGGGAGCGGGCTACGTGTATTACAGGGGTTCGCGTGAAGTTCCTCACGCGATCGGGCCTGGGGGAGCGGGCTACGTGTATTACAGGGGTTCGCGTGAAGTTCCACACGCGATCGGGCCTGGGGGAGCGGGCTACGTGTATTACAGGGGTTCGCGTGAAGTTCCTCACGCGATCGGGCCTGGGGGAGCGTGCTACGTGTATTTCAGGGGTTCGCGTGAAGTTTCACACGCGAATAGCCTGGGGACGTGAATTTGAGGGGTGCGCGGGAAGTTCCACACGCGATCGGGCCTGGGGGAGCGGGCTACGTGTATTACAGGGGTTCGCGTGAAGTTCCTCACGCGAACGGGCCTGGGGGAGCGGGCTACGTGTATTTCAGGGGTTCGCGTGAAGTTCCTCACGCGATCGGGCCTGGGGGAGCGTGCTACGTGTATTTCAGGGGTTCGCGTGAAGTTTCACACGCGAATAGCCTGGGCGCGTGAATTTGAGGGGTGCGCGGGAAGTTCCACACGCGATCGGGCCTGGGGGAGCGGGCTACGTGTATTACAGGGGTTCGCGTGAAGTTCCTCACGCGATCGGGCCTGGGGGAGCGTGCTACGTGTATTTCAGGGGTTCACGTGAAGTTTCACACGCGAATAGCCTGGGCGCGTGAATTTGAGGGGTGCGCGGGAAGTTCCTCACGCGATCGGGCCTGGGGGAGCGGGCTACGTGTATTACAGGGGTTCGCGTGAAGTTCCTCACGCGATCGGGCCTGGGGGAGCGTGCTACGTGTATTTCAGGGGTTCACGTGAAGTTTCACACGCGAATAGCCTGGGCGCGTGAATTTGAGGGGTGCGCGGGAAGTTCCTCACGCGATCGGGCCTGGGGGAGCGGGCTACGTGTATTACAGGGGTTCGCGGGAAGTTCCACACGCGAATAGCCTGGGCGCATGTATTTCAGGGGTTCGCGGGAAGTTCCACACGCGAATAGCCTGGGCGCGTGTATTTCAGGGGTTCGCGGGAAGTTCCACACGCGAATAGCCTGGGCGCGTGAATTTGAGGGGTGCGCGGGAAGTTCCACACGCGAATAGCCTGGGCGCGTGTATTTCAGGGGTGCGCGGGAAGTTCCACACGCGAATAGCCTGGGCGCGTGTATTTCAGGGGTGCGCGGGAAGTTCCACACGTGAATAGCCTGGGCGCGTGTATTTCAGGGGTGCGCGGGGAGTTCCACACGCGAATAGCCTGGGCCCGTGCATTTCAGGGGTGCGCGGGAAGTTCCACACGCGAATAGCCTGGGCGCGTGTATTTCAGGGGTGCGCGGGAAGTTCCACACGCGAATAGCCTGGGCGCGTGTATTTCAGGGGTGCGCGGGGAGTTCCACACGCGAATAGCCTGGGCCCGTGCATTTCAGGGGTGCACGGGAAGTTCCACACGCGAATAGCCTGGGCGCGTGTATTTCAGGGGTGCGCGGGAAGTTTTACACGCGAATAGCCTGGGCGCGTGTATTTCAGGGGTGCGCGGGAAGTTTTACACGCGAATAGCCTGGGCGCGTGTATTTCAGGGGTGCGCGGGAAGTTTTACACGCGATTTCTGCACGGTACGTCTATTTCAGGGGTGCCGGGGAGTCCCACATGTGATTTGACAGTGTGGGTCCTCCCAGGTGTACCCTGTACACCCTCCACGGCCCCTGCAGGCAGCCCACACCACAGGGGACTACCCTGCATCCCTGGTCATGTCCCGCAGGCAGCCCACCCAACATGGGCATGCCCCCCAGCAAAGGCACATGTCTCCTTGAACTAATGAACACCAACACATGTCCCCTTGCACCCCCACCCCCCAGCACTGTGGGGCACATGCCAGCAGTCCCCCACCCATGTCCAACTCATGTCCCCCACCACCCCCACCCCCCAGCACTGTGGGGCACCTGCCAGTAGGCCCCCACCCATGTCCAACTCATGTCTCCCACCACCCCCACCCCCCAGCCACCAGGGTCACCCTCCACCAGGGCCCCACTCATGTCTCCCACCACCCCCACCCCCCAGCACTGTGGGGCACCTGCCAGCAGGCCCCCACCCATGTCCAACTCATGTCTCCCACCACCCCCACCCCCCAGCACTGTGGGGCACCTGCCAGTAGGCCCCCACCCATGTCCAACTCATGTCTCCCACCACCCCCACCCCCCAGCCACCAGGGTCACCCTCCACCAGGGCCCCACTCATGTCTCCCACCACCCCCACCCCCCAGCACTGTGGGGCACCTGCCAGCAGGCCCCCACCCATGTCCAACTCATGTCTCCCACCACCCCCACCCCCCAGCACTGTGGGGCACCTGCCAGTAGGCCCCCACCCATGTCCAACTCATGTCTCCCACCACCCCCACCCCCCAGCACTGTGGGGCACCTGCCAGTAGGCCCCCACCCATGTCCAACTCATGTCTCCCACCACCCGCACCCCCCAGCCACCAGGGTCACCCTCCACCAGGCCCCCGCTCAGGTCACCCACCACCCCCACCCCCCAGCCACCAGGGTCACCCTCCACCAGGCCCCCACTCATGTCTCCCACCACCCCCACCCCCCAGCACTGTGGGGCACCTGCCAGCAGTCCCCCACCCATGTCTACCACCACCCCCATCCCCCAGCCACCAGGGTCACCCTCCACCAGGCCCCCACTCATGTCCCCTATCACCCCCACCCCCCTGCCACCATGTGCAGCCCCCACCAGGTCCTCACAATCCCCAATTATGTGCGTAATGGTCAGCCTCCACAGCCAAAAAGCCCTACCAAGTAACCCATTCACCCACATGGAAATGGAAATCACATGTTACACCCCCAATGTACATGAAGCAAATGAACCCATGTCCGTCACACACATATTTTCAAATTGAATGGGAAAACACACAACATGACATGCATGAAACCAATGAGATGAAACCACACAGTGAACAATGGAAAAAAAAATGTATTGAAAAAAATACAAATGCCAAAGAAAGAAAACTAACTACAATGTAAATGTTAAAAAATAAGCTGCATGTCCGCATAATAACAAAAAACTAGAAAATCAAATCAAAAAAATTATGTCCAAAGTGAAATGTAAAAACTCTCCATGCAACAAAGAACTATGTACAAAAATAACAAGGGTCCATCATCACAACTGAACTAAGGAAACCTCCTAAAAAACCTACCTAAATATCAACTATATACAAAAAGTGGAGCAGTGTCCGTCGACTCCAAATAATAATAAGAACGAAAGGAAACCTAAAACTAAAGAACTATATACAAAGGCGGCGGGCAAGTCCAGCGGCTCACTCTGTGGTGTTCCGGGCCAGGGCATCATCGAACTCCTGTTCGATGTCCCGGAGGCGGTCCAGTTCCATGGCCCCGAGGGTCCGCAGGGACGACGCCGTGTCCTCCTCCAACCCCCTGCGGATTGCCTCGAGGCACTCGGCCCGCCTCAGGGCCCTCCGCATGGAGTTCTCCGCCCTGACCATTGTGAGCCGCGCCTCTTCCGCCCGCCGCCGCTCCGCACCTATGGCGTGGCCCAACCACTGCCACACGGAAGACACTCTCTGTCCTGGGTCCTCCTGCCCTCCGGCCGATGCCTGCCCCTCCGATGTCGAAGGCCCCGAGCCTTCATGGCTCCCACCATCTTGCTGCTGCTGCTGCTCTGCCACTGCCCGTGCACTGCCTGCTGCTGCCTGCACATCCTCCGCCGGCTGGGGTGCACCTGTTGATGTGGCCACCCCTGCTGGACGTCCGACTCCCGACTGTGGCAGGGATGCCTCCTCCACCAGCCTGGCCGCACTGTCAGAGGCAGCTCCACAGGGCACCCAGGTGACTGATGGGTGGGAAGATGGCACAGAGGACGACTGGCGCGTAGGGGGTCCAGTTGAGGAGGGGGTCGGAGCAAGCCCCATCAGACAGCGGAATCCGGCCTGGGTGACCTGTCCCAGCAGGCTGACGTGGTCAACGAGCCATTCGAGATGACGTGCAGTCTCTCCATGAAAAGACTGCAGGTCACCTCGCATGGCCCGTTGACGCAACGCCACACCAGCCAGGACAGGCTCAACCCGGACCTGGATGGCCACGTCCGCAGGCAGAGGAAGGCCAGTTGACGTCAGCTCATCCCCTGCCTGAAAACGGGTCTGGACGTAGGCATCCCTGCTGGTGCAAGATGATGCAGGGACAGGATCGGGGACAGGATTGCACACAGGCACCTCCGCGGCCGCCTGTGCTGCCTCCTGTCCCTGGTCCTGCACTGCACCACTAGCACCAGTGGGATCCCCACCTCCAGACCCTGTCTCTGGTGCTTGCGCGGCCCCCTCCTCCACCAAACCCCCCACCAACCTGGATGACTCCGTGCCATCTTCCCCTGTTGGGCCCTGTGGGGTCCCAGCTGCCCCTTCTGCTGCCGAGGAGTCCAACTGCAACCTCCGCCTCTTGGACCTCCCCCCGGCAGCTGCGGCCTGGGACGCGGCACCGGACTCCTCACTCCCCGACGAGATGACAACACGGGAGGGGAGCCGGGCCTTGCGTCTCCGGCTGGCGGTCGGATCCCCGCCGCTGTGCTCCACAGCACCTTCTCCGCCCTCTTCATCAGTTGACGCTGCAGACAGGGAGAAACAAAACACAGGCATCAGGGCACTGTACAATGGACACATACACGCACGACAGTTGCACATGAGTGGCATTGGCAAACCTCAGACATGTCATCACAATCCCCAACACACATGTCATTGCAACTGGCACACATGAGCCATACCACAGCCATATCGCAACTGCCACCACCATCCCTACACATACAACAGCATCAGCAGCCAAAGGGGAGCCATACATCACATGCAACACAGGAAGTGCACCACACATGTACACACACCACCACACTTGCATGCATGTCTACACCTCTGCCAAGTGTCGCACTGTTCAGACGGGCATCCATGTCACATCTGCCAATCAGGCTTCCACATACCGCTGTCACATGCATCCATGTAGCATCACTGTTGCACCTTTGACAAATACACACACATGCACATGTACACAGTGCTCATACATGCAGCCGAAAACAACATACATGCCTGACATCACGGACATGTCTACTTACATACACATTCATCCAAACATGTGTGCACGCACAACTGCATTTGCCATGCAAGCCCACACACACAAGCACCATCCATGTCTCACACATTACAGCCCTCGCATGTGTCAGCCCCACGGCCCTGTACACCCCCACCCATACTCCACCCCATACAAACAGATGTGCAACCGGCACAATGGGGAATGATCACCACACGCCCTGCTCACAACCAGGATGCATGTACACTCACCGCTCGACTCCAGACGGCTCTGCTTCTCTAGGACCTGGACGTGGAGCGCTGGGGATATGCGTTCCAGGACCCCCATCTGTTCTTCCGACAAGTGGCCCCGGCGCCCCTTGGCATCCGCTGCCTTCAAGAGGCGCCGGGCCTTGTTCAGGGTCCTGGACCTGAAGTCCTCCCAGCGCTTCCTGACATGTTGTAAATCCCGGACTGCCACCCCCTCCGCGTTGATGGCAGTCACGATGTCAGTCCAGATCCGAGTCCGTCCTTCCTTGTCGGCGCGGGAACTTCCAAAGAGGGCATCATACTGCCCCAGGACTTGCTCCACCAGGACACCAACTTCGGTGGCACTGAAGCTGGTGCCCCTCTGCCTCTCTGGCCGGGGGTTGTCAGTGGTCACAGATGGTGTTAGCCCCGACATGACAACCCCAGAGGCAGGAGTGGGTGGGCAACTGGGTCCTGGGGCTGGGCTGTGGAGCGATGGAATTCCAGTCGGGAGTCTTCTGTTCCAGCAGGGGTGGTCACAGCAACAGCACCCCTGGCTGATGTGCAGGCAGCAAATGGCAGTGCACGTGGGCAGCAGGCAGTCAGGCAGCAGCAGATAGCAGGTGGGAGCGTGCTCGGGGCTCTGGGGGGCAGTAATTCGGCCTTCTGGGCAGGAGCGTGGTCTCCCGTGTGCTCACGCGTGGCCAGCTTGGTACGGAGTGAATTGGCACGTGAAAATCCTGCACGTCAGCGTGAAAACCGAGGAAAGGCCCTTAGCGCGTAAGCGCGTCAGCACGCATACGCGATTCCATTGGACCAAAGGCCCTCAGCGCGTAGGCGCGTCTGTGACGTGACCCGCACGGGTGTTTCCCACACAGCACGTGATGACAGAGCACACGTGGAAAGACTGCACGTCAGAGTCTCATCGCGTGTAATTGGACAAAAGTGCGTGTACACGCGATTGGCCTATGTACGTGTATATGAGGTGTGCGCGGACACTTACACACGCAAGTACGTCAGCGCACCTGTATCCCGGTGTACGGCCATTTCCACCAATCACACGCAATGAGACTCTGACGTGCAGTCTTTCCACGTGTGCTGTCATCACGTGCTGTGTGGGAAACACCCGTGCGGGTCACGTCACAGACGCGCCTACGCGCTGAGGGCCTTTGGTCCAATGGAATCGCGTATGCGTGCTGACGCGCTTTCGCGCTAAGGGCCTTTCCTCGGTTTTCACGCTGACGTGCAGGATTTTCACGTGCCAATTCACTCCGTACCAAGCTGGCCACGCGTGAGCACACGGGAGACCACGCTCCTGCCCAGAAGGCCGAATTACTGCCCCCCAGAGCCCCGAGCACGCTCCCACCTGCTATCTGCTGCTGCCTGACTGCCTGCTGCCCACGTGCACTGCCATTTGCTGCCTGCACATCAGCCAGGGGTGCTGTTGCTGTGACCACCCCTGCTGGAACAGAAGACTCCCGACTGGAATTCCATCGCTCCACAGCCCAGCCCCAGGACCCAGTTGCCCACCCACTCCTGCCTCTGGGGTTGTCATGTCGGGGCTAACACCATCTGCGACCACTGACAACCCCCGGCCAGAGAGGCAGAGGGGCACCAGCTTCAGTGCCACCGAAGTTGGTGTCCTGGTGGAGCAAGTCCTGGGGCAGTATGATGCCCTCTTTGGAAGTTCCCGCGCCGACAAGGAAGGACGGACTCGGATCTGGACTGACATCGTGACTGCCATCAACGCGGAGGGGGTGGCAGTCCGGGACTTACAACATGTCAGGAAGCGCTGGGAGGACTTCAGGTCCAGGACCCTGAACAAGGCCCGGCGCCTCTTGAAGGCAGCGGATGCCAAGGGGCGCCGGGGCCACTTGTCGGAAGAACAGATGGGGGTCCTGGAACGCATATCCCCAGCGCTCCACGTCCAGGTCCTAGAGAAGCAGAGCCGTCTGGAGTCGAGCGGTGAGTGTACATGCATCCTGGTTGTGAGCAGGGCGTGTGGTGATCATTCCCCATTGTGCCGGTTGCACATCTGTTTGTATGGGGTGGAGTATGGGTGGGGGTGTACAGGGCCGTGGGGCTGACACATGCGAGGGCTGTAATGTGTGAGACATGGATGGTGCTTGTGTGTGTGGGCTTGCATGGCAAATGCAGTTGTGCGTGCACACATGTTTGGATGAATGTGTATGTAAGTAGACATGTCCGTGATGTCAGGCATGTATGTTGTTTTCGGCTGCATGTATGAGCACTGTGTACATGTGCATGTGTGTGTATTTGTCAAAGGTGCAACAGTGATGCTACATGGATGCATGTGACAGCGGTATGTGGAAGCCTGATTGGCAGATGTGACATGGATGCCCGTCTGAACAGTGCGACACTTGGCAGAGGTGTAGACATGCATGCAAGTGTGGTGGTGTGTGTACATGTGTGGTGCACTTCCTGTGTTGCATGTGATGTATGGCTCCCCTTTGGCTGCTGATGCTGTTGTATGTGTAGGGATGGTGGTGGCAGTTGCGATATGGCTGTGGTATGGCTCATGTGTGCCAGTTGCAATGACATGTGTGTTGGGGATTGTGATGACATGTCTGAGGTTTGCCAATGCCACTCATGTGCAACTGTCATGCGTGTATGTGTCCATTGTACAGTGCCCTGATGCCTGTGTTTTGTTTCTCCCTGTCTGCAGCGTCAACTGATGAAGAGGGCGGAGAAGGTGCTGTGGAGCACAGCGGCGGGGATCCGACCGCCAGCCGGAGACGCAAGGCCCGGCTCCCCTCCCGTGTTGTCATCTCGTCGGGGAGTGAGGAGTCCGGTGCCGCGTCCCAGGCCGCAGCTGCCGGGGGGAGGTCCAAGAGGCGGAGGTTGCAGTTGGACTCCTCGGCAGCAGAAGGGGCAGCTGGGACCCCACAGGGCCCAACAGGGGAAGATGGCACGGAGTCATCCAGGTTGGTGGGGGGTCTGGTGGAGGAGGAGGCCGTGCAAGCACCAGAGACGGGGTCTGGAGGTGGGGATCCCACTGGTGCTAGTGGTGCAGTCCAGGACCAGGGACAGGAGGCAGCACAGGCGGCCGCGGAGGTGCCTGTGTGCAATCCTGTCCCCGATCCTGTCCCTGCATCATCTTGCACCAGCAGGGATGCCTACGTCCAGACCCGTTTTCAGGCAGGGGATGAGCTGACGTCAACTGGCCTTCCTCTGCCTGCGGACGTGGCTATCCAGGTCCGGGTTGAGCCTGTCCTGGCTGGTGTGGCGTTGCGTCAACGGGCCATGCGAGGTGACCTGCAGTCTTTTCATGGAGAGACTGCACGTCATCTCGAATGGCTCGTTGACCACGTCAGCCTGCTGGGACAGGTCACCCAGGCCGGATTCCTCCGTCTGATGGGGCTTGTTCCGACCCCCTCCTCAACTGGACCCCCTACGCGCCAGTCGTCCTCTGTGCCATCTTCCCACCCATCAGTCACCTGGGTGCCCTGTGGAGCTGCCTCTGACAGTGCGGCCAGGCTGGTGGAGGAGGCATCCCTGCCACAGTCGGGAGTCGGACTTCCAGCAGGGGTGGCCACATCAACAGGTGCACCCCAGCCGGCGGAGGATGTGCAGGCAGCAGGAGGCAGTGCACGGGCAGAGGCAGAGCAGCAGCAGCAGCAAGATGGTGGGAGCCATGAAGGCTCGGGGCCTTCGACATCGGAGGGGCAGGCATCGGCCGGAGGGCAGGAGGACCCAGGACAGAGAGTGTCTTCCGTGTGGCAGCGGTTGGGCCACGCCATAGGTGCGGAGCGGCGGCGGGCGGAAGAGGCGCGGCTCACAATGGTCAGGGCGGAGAACTCCATGCGGAGGGCCCTGAGGCGGGCCGAGTGCCTCGAGGCTATCCGCAGGGGGTTGGAGGAGGACACGGCGTCGTCCCTGCGGACCCTCGGGGCCATGGAACTGGACCGCCTCCGGGACATCGAACAGGAGTTCGATGATGCCCTGGCCCGGAACACCACAGAGTGAGCCGCTGGACTTGCCCGCCGCCTTTGTATATAGTTCTTTAGTTTTAGGTTTCCTTTGTTTTTTCTTATGATTTGGAGTCGACGGACACTGCTCCACTTTTTGTATATAGTTGATATTTAGGTAGGTTTTTTAGGAGGTTTCCTTAGTTCAGTTGTGATGATGGACCCTTGTTATTTTTGTACATAGTTCTTTGTTGCACGGAGAGTTTTGACATTTGACTTTGGACAAAAATTTTTGGATTAGATTTTCTAGTTTTGTGTTTTTATGCGGACATGCAGCTTCTTTTTTCACATTTACATTGTAGTTAGTTTTCTTTCTTTAGCATTCGTATTTTTTTCTAATACATTTTTTTTCCATTGTTCACTGTGTGGTTTCATCTCATTGGTTTCATGCATGTCATGTTGTGTGTTTTCCCATTCAATTGGAAAATATGTGTGTGACGGACATGGGTTCATTTGCTTCATGAACATTGGGGGTGTAACATGTGATTTCCATTTCCATGTGGGTGAATGGGTTACTTGGTAGGGCTTTTTGGCTGTGGAGGCTGACCATTACGCACATTGTGAGGACCTGGTGGGGGCTGCACATGGTGGCAGGGGGGTGGGGGTGGTGGGAGACATGAGTGGGGGCCTGGTGGAGGGTGCCCCTGGTGGCTGGGGGGTGGGGGTGGTGGGTGACATGAGTGGGGGCCTGGTGGAGGGTGACCCTGGTGGCTGGGGGGTGGGGGTGGTGGGAGACATGAGTGGGGGCCTGGTGGAGGGTGACCCTGGTGGCTGGGGGGTGGGGGTGGTGGGTGACATGAGTGGGGGCCTGGTGGAGGCTGCCCCTGCACTGCTGGGGGGTGGGGGTGGTGGGAGACATGAGTGGGGGCCTGGTGGAGGGTGCCCCTGCACTGCTGGGGGGTGGGGGTGGTGGGAGACATGAGTGGGGGCCTGGTGGAGGGTGACCCTGGTGGCTGGGGGGTGGGGGTGGTGGGAGACATGAGTGGGGGCCTGGTGGAGGGTGACCCTGGTGGCTGGGGGGTGGGGGTGGTGGGAGACATGAGTGGGGGCCTGGTGGAGGGTGACCCTGGTGGCTGGGGGGTGGGGGTGGTGGGAGACATGAGTGGGGGCCTGGTGGAGGGTGACCCTGGTGGCTGGGGGGTGGGGGTGGTGGGAGACATGAGTGGGGGCCTGGTGGAGGGTGACCCTGGTGGCTGGGGGGTGGGGGTGGTGGGAGACATGAGTGGGGGCCTGGTGGAGGGTGACCCTGGTGGCTGGGGGGTGGGGGTGGTGGGTGACATGAGTGGGGGCCTGGTGGAGGGTGACCCTGGTGGCTGGGGGGTGGGGGTGGTGGGAGACATGAGTGGGGGCCTGGTGGAGGCTGCCCCTGCACTGCTGGGGGGTGGGGGTGGTGGGAGACATGAGTGGGGGCCTGGTGGAGGGTGACCCTGGTGGCTGGGGGGTGGGGGTGGTGGGTGACCTGAGCGGGGGCCTGGTGGAGGGTGACCCTGGTGGCTGGGGGGTGGGGGTGGTGGGAGACATGAGTGGGGGCCTGGTGGAGGGTGACCCTGGTGGCTGGGGGGTGGGGGTGGTGGGAGACATGAGTGGGGGCCTGGTGGAGGGTGACCCTGGTGGCTGGGGGGTGGGGGTGGTGGGTGACATGAGTGGGGGCCTGGTGGAGGCTGCCCCTGCACTGCTGGGGGGTGGGGGTGGTGGGAGACATGAGTGGGGGCCTGGTGGAGGGTGCCCCTGGTGGCGGGGGGGTGGGGGTGATAGGGGACATGAGTGGGGGCCTGGTGGAGGCTGCCCCTGCACTGCTGGGGGGTGGGGGTGGTGGGAGACATGAGTGGGGGCCTGGTGGAGGCTGCCCCTGCACTGCTGGGGGGTGGGGGTGGTGGGAGACATGAGTGGGGGCCTGGTGGAGGGTGACCCTGGTGGCTGGGGGGTGGGGGTGGTGGGTGACCTGAGCGGGGGCCTGGTGGAGGGTGACCCTGGTGGCTGGGGGGTGGGGGTGGTGGGAGACATGAGTGGGGGCCTGGTGGAGGGTGACCCTGGTGGCTGGGGGGTGGGGGTGGTGGGAGACATGAGTGGGGGCCTGGTGGAGGGTGACCCTGGTGGCTGGGGGGTGGGGGTGGTGGGAGACATGAGTGGGGGCCTGGTGGAGGGTGACCCTGGTGGCTGGGGGGTGGGGGTGGTGGGTGACATGAGTGGGGGCCTGGTGGAGGGTGACCCTGGTGGCTGGGGGGTGGGGGTGGTGGGAGACATGAGTGGGGGCCTGGTGGAGGGTGACCCTGGTGGCTGGGGGGTGGGGGTGGTGGGTGACATGAGTGGGGGCCTGGTGGAGGCTGCCCCTGCACTGCTGGGGGGTGGGGGTGGTGGGAGACATGAGTGGGGGCCTGGTGGAGGGTGCCCCTGGTGGCGGGGGGGGTGGGGGTGATAGGGGACATGAGTGGGGGCCTGGTGGAGGCTGCCCCTGCACTGCTGGGGGGTGGGGGTGGTGGGAGACATGAGTGGGGGCCTGGTGGAGGCTGCCCCTGCACTGCTGGGGGGTGGGGGTGGTGGGAGACATGAGTGGGGGCCTGGTGGAGGGTGACCCTGGTGGCTGGGGGGTGGGGGTGGTGGGTGACCTGAGCGGGGGCCTGGTGGAGGGTGACCCTGGTGGCTGGGGGGTGGGGGTGGTGGGAGACATGAGTGGGGGCCTGGTGGAGGGTGACCCTGGTGGCTGGGGGGTGGGGGTGGTGGGAGACATGAGTGGGGGCCTGGTGGAGGGTGACCCTGGTGGCTGGGGGGTGGGGGTGGTGGGAGACATGAGAGGGGGCCTGGTGGAGGGTGACCCTGGTGGCTGGGGGGTGGGGGTGGTGGGAGACATGAGTGGGGGCCTGGTGGAGGGTGCCCCTGGTGGCGGGGGGGTGGGGGTGATAGGGGACATGAGTGGGGGCCTGGTGGAGGCTGCCCCTGCACTGCTGGGGGGTGGGGGTGGTGGGAGACATGAGTGGGGGCCTGGTGGAGGGTGACCCTGGTGGCTGGGGGGTGGGGGTGGTGGGTGACATGAGTGGGGGCCTGGTGGAGGCTGCCCCTGCACTGCTGGGGGGTGGGGGTGGTGGGAGACATGAGTGGGGGCCTGGTGGAGGGTGACCCTGGTGGCTGGGGGGTGGGGGTGGTGGGTGACATGAGTGGGGGCCTGGTGGAGGGTGACCCTGGTGGCTGGGGGGTGGGGGTGGTGGGAGACATGAGTGGGGGCCTGGTGGAGGCTGCCCCTGCACTGCTGGGGGGTGGGGGTGGTGGGAGACATGAGTGGGGGCCTGGTGGAGGGTGACCCTGGTGGCTGGGGGGTGGGGGTGGTGGGTGACCTGAGCGGGGGCCTGGTGGAGGGTGACCCTGGTGGCTGGGGGGTGGGGGTGGTGGGAGACATGAGAGGGGGCCTGGTGGAGGGTGACCCTGGTGGCTGGGGGGTGGGGGTGGTGGGAGACATGAGTGGGGGCCTGGTGGAGGGTGCCCCTGGTGGCGGGGGGGTGGGGGTGATAGGGGACATGAGTGGGGGCCTGGTGGAGGCTGCCCCTGCACTGCTGGGGGGTGGGGGTGGTGGGAGACATGAGTGGGGGCCTGGTGGAGGGTGACCCTGGTGGCTGGGGGGTGGGGGTGGTGGGTGACATGAGTGGGGGCCTGGTGGAGGCTGCCCCTGCACTGCTGGGGGGTGGGGGTGGTGGGAGACATGAGTGGGGGCCTGGTGGAGGGTGACCCTGGTGGCTGGGGGGTGGGGGTGGTGGGTGACCTGAGCGGGGGCCTGGTGGAGGGTGACCCTGGTGGCTGGGGGGTGGGGGTGGTGGGAGACATGAGTGGGGGCCTGGTGGAGGGTGCCCCTGGTGGCGGGGGGGTGGGGGTGATAGGGGACATGAGTGGGGGCCTGGTGGAGGCTGCCCCTGCACTGCTGGGGGGTGGGGGTGGTGGGAGACATGAGTGGGGGCCTGGTGGAGGGTGCCCCTGGTGGCGGGGGGGTGGGGGTGATAGGGGACATGAGTGGGGGCCTGGTGGAGGCTGCCCCTGCACTGCTGGGGGGTGGGGGTGGTGGGAGACATGAGTGGGGGCCTGGTGGAGGGTGCCCCTGGTGGCGGGGGGGTGGGGGTGATAGGGGACATGAGTGGGGGCCTGGTGGAGGCTGCCCCTGCACTGCTGGGGGGTGGGGGTGGTGGTTGACATGAGTGGGGGCCTGGTGGAGGGTGACCCTGGTGGCTGGGGGGTGGGGGTGGTGGGAGACATGAGTGGGGGCCTGGTGGAGGGTGACCCTGGTGGCTGGGGGGTGGGGGTGGTGGGAGACATGAGTGGGGGCCTGGTGGAGGGTGACCCTGGTGGCTGGGGGGTGGGGGTGGTGGGAGACATGAGAGGGGGCCTGGTGGAGGGTGACCCTGGTGGCTGGGGGGTGGGGGTGGTGGGAGACATGAGTGGGGGCCTGGTGGAGGGTGCCCCTGGTGGCGGGGGGGTGGGGGTGATAGGGGACATGAGTGGGGGCCTGGTGGAGGCTGCCCCTGCACTGCTGGGGGGTGGGGGTGGTGGGAGACATGAGTGGGGGCCTGGTGGAGGGTGACCCTGGTGGCTGGGGGGTGGGGGTGGTGGGTGACATGAGTGGGGGCCTGGTGGAGGCTGCCCCTGCACTGCTGGGGGGTGGGGGTGGTGGGAGACATGAGTGGGGGCCTGGTGGAGGGTGACCCTGGTGGCTGGGGGGTGGGGGTGGTGGGTGACATGAGTGGGGGCCTGGTGGAGGGTGACCCTGGTGGCTGGGGGGTGGGGGTGGTGGGAGAAATGAGTGGGGGCCTGGTGGAGGCTGCCCCTGCACTGCTGGGGGGTGGGGGTGGTGGGAGACATGAGTGGGGGCCTGGTGGAGGGTGACCCTGGTGGCTGGGGGGTGGGGGTGGTGGGTGACATGAGTGGGGGCCTGGTGGAGGCTGCCCCTGCACTGCTGGGGGGTGGGGGTGGTGGGAGACATGAGTGGGGGCCTGGTGGAGGCTGCCCCTGCACTGCTGGGGGGTGGGGGTGGTGGGAGACATGAGTGGGGGCCTGGTGGAGGGTGACCCTGCACTGCTGGGGTGTGGGGGTGGTGGGAGACATGAGTGGGGGCCTGGTGGAGGGTGACCCTGGTGGCTGGGGGGTGGGGGTGGTGGGAGACATGAGTGGGGGCCTGGTGGAGGGTGCCCCTGGTGGCGGGGGGGTGGGGGTGGTGGTAGACATGAGTGGGGGCCTGGTGGAGGGTGCCCCTGCACTGCTGGGGGGTGGAGGTGGTGGGAGACATGAGTGGGGGCCTGGTGGAGGCTGCCCCTGGTGGCTGGGGGGTGGGGGTGGTGGGTGACATGAGTGGGGGCCTGGTGGAGGGTGACCCTGGTGGCTGGGGGGTGGGGGTGGTGGGTGACATGAGTGGGGGCCTGGTGGAGGCTGCCCCTGCACTGCTGGGGGGTGGGGGTGGTGGGAGACATGAGTGGGGGCCTGGTGGAGGGTGACCCTGGTGGCTGGGGGGTGGGGGTGGTGGGTGACATGAGTGGGGGCCTGGTGGAGGGTGACCCTGGTGGCTGGGGGGTGGGGGTGCAGGGGGACATGAGCAGGTGTGCAGGGTAGTCCCCTGTTTTGTGGGCTGCCTGCAGGGGCTGTGGAGGGTGTACAGGGAACACCTGTGAGGACCCACCCAGCCTAATTGCGTGTGATAATTCCCGCACACCCCTGTAATACACGTACCTGGCCAAATCGCATGTGAGAATTCCCGCGCACCCCTGTAATACACGTACCCAGCCGAATCGCGTGTAGAACTTCCCGTGTACCCCTGTAATACACGTACCCAGCCAAATCGCGTGTGATCATTCCCACATACCCCTGTAATACACGTACCCTGGCCAATCGCGTGTACAACTTCCCACGCTCCCCTGTAATACACGTACCAAGCCAAATCGCGTGTGATAATTCCCACGCACCCCTGTAATACACGTACCTGGCCAAATCGCATGTGAGAATTCCCGCGCACCCCTGTAATACACGTACCCAGCCGAATCGCGTGTAGAACTTCCCGTGTACCCCTGTAATACACCTACCCAGCCAAATCGCGTGTGATAATTCCCGCGCACCCCTGGAATACACGTACCCAGCCAAATCGCGTGTGATAATTCCCGCGCACCCCTGGAATACACGTACCCAGCCAAATCGCGTGTGATAATTCCCGCGCACCCCTGTAATATACGTACCCAGCCAAATCGCGTGTGATAATTCCTGCGTACCCCTGTGATACACGTGCCCTGGCTAATCGCGTGTAAAACTTCACGCGTACCCCTGATATGCACGTTACCCGCTTTGCGTTCCTTGTTTGGCAGCCCTGTGGACTGGTCCAGGGTTAGCGCTGCCCTTTGCGATGATTTAGCGATTTTGATGGCTTTTCCTTGCGCGAGGGCGTTCTTGGGGGCGTTACTGGCGCTGCTGCAGGGTCGCTGCGATACTCTGCGCCACGGCTGGTTTGGGAGCCTGAAATCCATAAATACGCTGTGCGCGGAAATCGGTTTTAGCGCACGTGCCTGGCGCAGTCAATCGCACGCGGACACTCTGCGCCAGCCGCTTGCGACACTTTTCTGCGAAATTCTATGAATTACCCTGACAGTGTCCTCTCACCATAATCATAAAATGCACAGCATAACTGTTAATTCTATGTTCAATGTATTCACTACCAAGCAGTCTATGAATCGTATTTCAAACTGGACAATGTCATCACAACTGCATAAATTGTCATATCACACGACAGTAGGCAGGATGACTATTAAAGTGCAAGTATGCCTTGTCCCTAACTATTCCAGTTGAGGTTAGTGTGCAAATAGACAAATAAGAGATAGAGGAAAAGAGGAAATGAGGAAAAGACCCAATGGAACCCTGAAAGTATGACTGTTCTTTGATTCTAGAAAATCATTTATGCAGTCTTATTCCAACATTTGGGAACATACGGACTGATAGAAGATTGACAATTCATAATGTAAAGCAACACAATTTGGAAGTTGGTGAAGAAAACAAATAGCAGCAAATGGATTTGTCCCATTGCAGCATCTGATCCAGGAGATAGTCATGCTCACAATTGTCCATTTCAAGGATAGAATAAATCAATAACTAATTCCATTCCCATAAATGTGTACAATTCTTCATCTAAATTGTACCCCCTTGGGTTTTTACTCTCAAAATTTATAATAGATCTTGTCTCTTCCTGTCGTAGCAGGTGTTTGTTGTCTCCTCCTCTTGGTCCTACATAAACTTTATATATCCCAAAGAAGGTTAGCTCAGTAGGATCGCCTATATGTAATTCAGAAAAATGTTTAGCCATGGCATAGGCACCATCATTCTGCTTGATTGCCCTCACATGTTGCAATATACGAATTTTCAATTTGCATTGCGTGCTCCCCACATACCATTTTTGACACGGGCATGAAAGGACATAGACTACAAATTCGGATTTGCATGTGATTTTCCCTTTGATGTTAGTAGGATACCCTAATACTGGATGGTTGTAGGTATTGCAATTGCAGGCATACTTTCACATTTTGCAACAGGTACATTTAAAAAAGTATTCTCTACTGTCAGCCAGTATTTTCCTGCCCTCGGATTTTCTGATTTCATGTAGCTGTTTACCAGAGTGTCTTTAATGGTCCTACTTTTCCTAAAAGTGATGTCTGGGTGTTCCTTGAGTATCACACCTAGATCTTTGTCTGCTCTTAGTATTTTCCAATATTAATTGAGAATAGGTGGTATGGGTTGTACAAGGGTTCCACAAGTAAGAATTAGTTGTGCAATGTCTTCATCGATTTTACTGATGGTATTATATGCCTGATTTGATCGCAAAGCATGTCTGTTTAGTGACCGTGCTTTCATATAGGTCTGTTTAATGATCTTTTTAGGATATTGCTGTTTTAGGAAACCCCAAGCAGTGATCTTACTGGCTGTATCAAAGTCTTCAATGTTGGTAAAGATTCTTCATATTCTAATAACTTCCCCATAGGGTATACTCCATATAAGATTTCTTGGATGGCCCATTCTGGCATGGAGAGGGGTATTAGAACCTGAAGATTTTCTCTGTAGCTTGCAAATGACATATCGGTCCACTATTTTAACTGTAACATCCAGAACTATGGGTTTCTGTACATTTCAGGTTACAATTGTTTGTATTTATATTTTGATATACTCAATTCAACCTTTTTTACTGCCTTTCCAGATAATGAAGAGATTGTCCATGTAGTGCAGCCATAGCATTATATTCTCTGTATGAGCCTAATTTTTGTCTGCCCACACTACACATTTTTCCCTGTACCTCATGGTCAAGTTGACATATGCAAGGGCAAATGTAGTGCCCATGGCAGTACCTTGGATTTGCAGGAGAAATGTGTTGTTCAAAAGAAATGTATTGTTGTTCAGACAAAGATCGATCATGCCCAGAATCATGTTGGTGTGTTTCAGGTAATACAATGACCTTGTTTTGAGAAAAAAATCACATGCTTTCATCCCATGTTCATGTTGTATGGAGGTATACAAGGATACCACATCCATGGTCGCCCAGATGTAAGTAGGCTCCAATGGAAGTTTGTCTATTTTAGACAGGAAGTCAGTAGTGTGTCTTAAGTGCGATGGTAAAGATGAGACAAACGGAAATAAGACTTGGTCCATAAATGTGGACATATATTCCAAAAGTGACCCAGTCAGTGTCACAATGGGTCTTCCCAGTGGTCTAGTCAGATTCTTTTGGATCTTGGGGAGGAAATATGTGGTCGATGTGATCGAGTGCTTAATGTAAAGAAACTTGACCTTGTCCTCATCCAAGATACCTAACTGTTCCATTCATGAAGGAAGGTCTGCACTTTGGCTTCAAATTCTTTGATGGGATTGGTTTTAAGTCTTCATAACATTTTGCATCATGTAGTTGTTTGTAGGCCTCCTTTATGAAGTTTTTTTGTTATTCATTGTGACAATATTGCAGCCTTTATCAGCAGGTTTGATGATACAATTAGGTAGTTGGCTCAGTTCTATGAGTACCGTTTTATGTTTTTTGATAGGTTATCTTTATATTGGAATCTACTGTTTTTTCTCATGGTCTTTAGTTCATCTATCACTACATTCTGAAAGGCTTCAATGTTACTTCCTGTGGCACTAGTGGGATTAAACTTAGATGTACATTTTAGTTTGCTTGTGGATGGACATTCTACATTGATACCCAATTCCTCAAAGTTGACCACCTCTTCGATGGTTTCCATTTGGCATTCCTTTTCCAAATGTATTAATGTGGAGAGGGTGATGAGTTCTCCCATGGTAATATCTGTACGACCTTCGTATGCTGGTATGTTTTTTTAGTTATGTATTAGTAGCAACTAATTATTTGAGATGTAACTTATGCATACATCTATCCAAGTCAATTCTAGTTTGCACATAACCCTACCTCGCTAAAGGGCAAAAGCTGAGCCCCAGATTTTGCACTTTAATGTGTTTATCTGTTAAGATATGTTCAGATAAGTTGAAGACTTGTTGTTGACTAGCTTCTTCTATTATGGTACTGCCCATTTGCCACAGGACAGAGATCTCCCTGGGGGATTGTTGGTTGTACTTACTGCCCCTCTGCCCCTCCTCATTTTTTTTCCTCCCTCTCCCTTGGCCTCTTGAAGTGAAATGTCCTCCTCATAAGTTTTTGTTTGCCCTGCCATCTTGACAGAGTAGCCTAATTTCTTCTAAAAAAAAAATAAGGCATACACATGGTTCATCATTTTTACTCTCTGTAATATCTGATTCTGATGTGGACGCTATGGGATCAAAGGTACTTTCATTGTTGCTTGAAGCTGTTACAGTCAATATTTTAGCTTTTTTGCCTCCGATGGTCGAAACTCCATACAAAAGTATAAACACAGCCATTTTCATAATCCTCTTTATCACGTAGGAATTTGCGTTGTTTCTTAACTTGATTTCATCCTCATACATTTTTAAACTGTTCTCCATATTGCTTCTCGATTTCTTGCCTTCTTCACCTTCTTTAACCAATTCAATTTTATGTTCAATTTCAGTCATTTGTGTCAAAATCTTTGCCCGAACACTTCCGGCATTAATATAAGTCAGGTAGGGCAGAACAGTTGAACACAGAAAGATTGATCAGTCTGTGAGAACAATAATGTTTTTACCACATTGCTAGAAATAACATTTTTGGGATGAATGCATTTCCAATACTGTCTTCATTGTAAAAATATTGCAGGTAAGAACTTAATAATCATTAACATTTACATAGGTGTTCATCTGAGGAATTGAAAACAATGAGTGACATATTGTGATGATTCCAAATGTGTTTCTCATCCTCCACCCGACATCCAACATGGCCGCCGATTCTGTAGCCAGAAATCGCCCACTCCGTGATCCTGAGGAAACCAATTCCAAGATGGCCGCCGCAGCGGTAACCATCGCAAACGCACAGCACAGGCTAGTTGTTCTCTCCCAGGAAGCCTCTCAATCTTCCACCTTAACTTCCTGTTTACCTCCTTATAACCCAGCAACTTCAGAAGGAAGAGGCGTTGCTACTCTCACAGGAGCCGGCACACGCTTCGTAAGTCCGCTTGCTAGAATTACGAAAAGCTCTCTCTTCCAAACAATTCCTCTACTCCATACTCACGTTCTTGTTTTCCTCTCCTCCCTTTGATTTCAGAAGGTATTACGGAACCCTTCTTTTTCATTTCCGGGATCGGATTTTCATCTAAGCACGCTTAGAACCGGAATCCTCTTCATACCTCCTTCTAGTGAGTTCCTAGGTACAATCTGTGGTCCATCTTGTTTTCGGTGATCAGACTTCGGATCTTCATTCTTCATCCTTCCTTTCTAGCGATATCCTGTTGGAATTCTTTGGACGCTTCTTTTCTACTCAGGCTGGCTCAAAAAAGACTTGAAAGAGAAAGGGTAGGGTTACCTCCTTATCCATCCCGCTATTTCAGGACTATATTCATTTATCCTAATCTTATGGGTTCTCTCTTTCTACCATTATAGAATCACTTACCTTTTACTTTCCAACGGAGATCCTTTACCTCTCCGCACTCTTCCTGTTAGACGCATGGTAAGCTTCTAAAACCTTTCTATAGGTATTCCTTTTTTCACCAGACTATCAGGATTAACTGTGTTTCTTTTACTTACTACATGTAGCCCAGTAACTAAAACAACTCGCCTAAATCAGCAGGAAATCAGCCAGAAGAATACCCAGATCAACTTTCCTCGCCTGGTCTTCACAGGGAAACAACGTACCCCAGCAGCTCTTCAAGGGTTTTATTCCCCACGAGGGTTTCCCTCAGGGTTTCACTGAGGACAAGCTCTTGCAGGTCCTTTGAGAAATCCTCAGGAGAATTTCTCTTATTCTTCAAAGGATCACACCTATTCGTAGAAACACCAGGGGTTCTTCGGGTACCTGTTCATCCTGCAAGATCCCAGGTAGGTGGTCTTTGCTTCTTTTCCAGAGTATTTTGGAACAAATTTGTTGTCGATTCTTAAACAACCATAATAGTCATAACAGTTAGCAACGCCCGAGTGTACATTTGTTCCTTTTACGCTGGGCAAGAGGCATAAGAATCACAAATCATGGATTCACAACAGCAGCAACAGCAACAGCAAATCCAACAGCTGATTGCTGCCGTTCAATCCTTAACTACTGAAGTACAGCAGTTAAAACATGAGAATAATTCCTTAAGACAACTCCAACAGCAAACGGCCCAACAGGCTGCAGCCCCTCGTACCCCACACTGCTCAGAAGTTCCTCCAGGACCCTTACCTGGAGGACAGTTTGATGGTAACCCGCATAAGGTTAAGGAGTTCTTAGACTCCTGTACTGTGCAATTTGCCTTTAAAGCAGCGTATTTTCATACCGATAGAGATCGTGTGGGATATATGGTCGCACAAATGACTGGACCAGCACTGGCTTGGGCCACACCATTAATCACTAACAATAATCCCATTTTAGATTCTCATACTGCATTTTGCAATAGCATCCGTACCATGTTTGGCCGTCAAGAGATTCGTGTGGCTTCACAGGAACACCTCCTAGATCTAAAACAAGGAAGTTTAGACATTTTGGCTTATATAACCAAATTCAAGCAGATGGCAAGTGAAACCACATGGTCAGATGACGCTCAAGTCACACTCTTCAGAAGGGGATTATCTGAAGACCTCAAAGACGAGGTGTCTCGGGTCCCACGCCCCACTACACTATCTGAATTCATTGCATTGGTAATGCAAATTGATTACCGCATGAAGGAAAGAGTACTAGAGAGAAAGAAGGGAAGGAATACACGAATTACGTTCGCTCCTTCTTCCCGTTCACAGTCTAACGATGAACCTATGCAATTGGGTACAACAGCTCGAGGTCCTTTGACTCCCGAAGAAAGAAACCGTAGGAGGACCTTGGGTTTATGTATGTACTGCGGTTCGAATAACCACATGGTACAGGATTGCCCAATTACACCACCTAGGCGTTCGGGAAACGCCAGCTCCCGGCCGTAAGAGGAACCACGGTACGGGAACCAGCATGTAAACAAGGTTCCTCTCCAACATCCTTCTCATCCTTCTGTACCAGTCAGAGTAATTCTCAGATGGTGGTACTCATGGTATCCTTCTCTTTTGGTAATCGTCTGCTTCAAAACATACCAGCTCTAGTGGACAGTGGAGCAGCCGGAAATTTTATTGATGATCAATGGGCCATTTCACACGGTATTCCTAGGTCCTCAAAGGTAGAGCCCATTCCAGTGGAAAGTGTGGATGGTAGTCCCTTGATTTCCGGGCCCATCAAGGATCATACCAACCCCTTCATGATGATCATCTCAACTCATCAAGAGATTCTTACATTGGACATTATTCGAACAGCCCATCATCCGGTAATTCTAGGATTACCGTGGTTAAAGAAACATAACCCGTTTATTAACTGGACAGCTGGATCTTTCTTTCTGGGATCTGAATACTGTATCACCCATTGTGTCAAGAATCAGCAAACGGTGAGGGTTGATTCGGCTCCAGTACCCTTGAACAACCAATGGGTAACCTCTCTTAACCAGGTTTCTGGTCTTCCAGAATGTTATCATAAATTCCAGGAAGTTTTCTCTGTCTCAGAATACACTCAACTACCCCCTCACCGTAGGGATGACTGTTCAATTGAGCTGGTTCCTGACCAGCCATTACCTTTTGGACGAATGTACATCTTGTCTGAGAACGAAAAGGAGGTTCTTCGTGAATATCTCAGAACCCATCTAAAAAATGGACTGATTACCGAATCCACTTCACCTGCTGCTGCCTCTCTGTTTTTCGTTTCTAAAAGAAACTCCAAGGAACTCCGTCCGTGCATAGATTTCCGTGGACTGAACAAAATCACAGTTCCAGATAAATACCCTATGCCATTAATACCCGACATCCTTGAAGCAGTCAAAGGGGCCAACATCTATACCAAATTAGATCTCAAGGGTGCATATCATCTCATCCGGATAAAACCGGGTGACGAATGGAAGACGGCATTTCGAACTCCGTTTGGACATTTTCAATACAGAGTAATGCCTTTTGGTTTGTCCAACGCCCCGGCTATTTTCCAGAGGTTTATGGATCATATCTTTGCAGACCTGTTACTCCACAATATGGTCGTCTATCTAGATGATATCTTGATATTCTCTTTCAATGTCCAAGAACATCAGAAACATGTTGAAGAGGTGTTACGGCGGCTCCAACAAAATCATTTGTATTGCAAGATAGAGAAATGCTCCTTCCATCAAACTCAGGTTACCTACCTAGGATATGTTCTTTCGGCCAGAGGAATGGAAATGGACCCTGAAAAGGTTTCTGCAGTTCAAAACTGGCCCACTCCCTCTTCCGGCAAAGACATCCAACGCTTTGTTGGATTCGCAAATTTTTATCGAAGGTTTATTCCCGAATTTTCAAGGCTCACCCAACCTTTGACAAATCTGCTCAAAAAGGGAATAAAGTTTTCATGGTCCCCTACTACAGATCAAGCATTCAACAAACTTAAGGAGTTGTTTACTTCAGCCCCTATCCTGTTGACACCGGATCAATCCCGCAGGTTCATTGTTGAAACTGATGCCTCTCAGTACGCCCTAGGTGCTGTTCTGCTTCAACTTGATAATTCTAATCAAGAACGCCCTGTAGCGTATTTATCCAAGACACTTGCCCCTGCTGAACTGAACTATACAGTTCTGGAAAAAGAACTCCTTGCCATCAAGCGAGCCTTTGAAGAATGGCGCCATTTACTCTTAGGGGCCAAACATCCAGTTGAAGTCAGGACGGATCATCATAACCTTCGGATCCTTCAATATGCACAAACCTGCAATAGCCGCCAGGCTCGTTGGGCTCATTTCTTTTCTCCATACAGAATTACTTTTTCATTTATCCCTGGAAGGGACAATTCAAAAGCTGATGCTCTTTCACGCAAGGAACACCTTCCCAACGAACCATTTAAAGCAGAACCCATCTTTCCCCTTACGGCTTCAGGGCTACAAACCACATCAGATTTTTTGTCACGACTCAAGATTCAATCTAGACACATTACCAAGGACCAATTATCACGTGCCAATAGAATGACCTTGACCAAGGTTGATGATTGCTATTTTCATGGAAATAAAGCTTTCATCCCCACTCGACCCCTCCAAAAAGAAGTCTTGGACATGTGTCACTCTTCATTGACAGCGGGACACCGTGGGTTCCTATCAACTCTGGAATTGATGTCACGTTATTTCTGGTGGCCGACATTCCGGAAGGATGTCAAAGAATATGTTGGATCCTGCCCTGTCTGCTTACAAACCAAGGTTCCTCGAAAAGCACCTCTTGGAGAATTGGTAAAGATGCCATTACCCTCTCGCCCTTGGCAGATAATATCAACGGATTTTATCGTTGACCTCCCACCTTCCGGGGGTTGCTCCACTATAATGGTAACCATCGATACCCTGACTAAGATGGCTCACTTCACTCCACTTGTAGGATTACCATCGGCAGCACGGATGGCTCGCATCTTTATCAGTAACATCTTCACGTTACATGGTTTACCCGAAACTATCATCTCTGACAGAGGGTCACAGTATACCTCACGATATTGGAAGCTTATCTGTTCCCATCTTGGTATTTCTCGGGCTCTCAGTTCCGGCTATCACCCCCAATCCAATGGCCAGACCGAGAGACTTAATCAAACACTGGAAGGATATCTCCGAAGTTATGTATCAGCAGCTCAAGACAACTGGAAAGAACTTCTACCCATGGCCGAGTTCACATATAATAACTCATACCATTCTGCCATTAAAACAACTCCTTTTAATTGTACTTATGGATTCAACCCCACATCTTTCCCCACTATGAAGAAATCTGAAACCAAATTTCCAGATGTGGACTCTCTAATGCTTCAGATACGTCACGGGCATAGTTCAGCCTTGACAGCACTACAAAATTCTCAAAACAAAAGAAAGTATTTTGCAGATCGACACAGAACCCCAGCTCCAGTGATTAAAAAAGGAGATTGGGTATGGCTATCCTCTAGGTTCCTTCCTCGCCATCTAGTACCATCCAAACTCTCTCCACGATTCTTTGGTCCATTTCGGGTCATTTCAACTATTGGTACAGCTGCCTTTAAACTCCGACTTCCGGTCTCCTGGTTCCGGATTCATCCGGTCTTTCACGTCTCACAATTAAAACCTGACAATCGAAGTACTTTTCATCCTGTGGTCTCGGTTCGCCCTCCCCCAGAAATGTGTAAAACCGGACCAGAATATGAAGTTAAAGAAATTTGTGACTCCAGATATCATCGGGGTCGGCTACAGTACCTTGTGGACTGGAAGGGATATTCTCCTGCCGACCGCACATGGGAACCTGAAGCTGCAATTCATGCTCCTCGCCTCGTTAAGAAATTTCACCTCAAACACCCGTCTAAACCGGGAGGAAGCAGGTCTAAAAAGGGGCATACTGTGATGATTCCAAATGTGTTTCTCATCCTCCACCCGACATCCAACATGGCCGCCGATTCTGTAGCCAGAAATCGCCCACTCCGTGATCCTGAGGAAACCAATTCCAAGATGGCCGCCGCAGCGGTAACCATCGCAAACGCACAGCACAGGCTAGTTGTTCTCTCCCAGGAAGCCTCTCAATCTTCCACCTTAACTTCCTGTTTACCTCCTTATAACCCAGCAACTTCAGAAGGAAGAGGCGTTGCTACTCTCACAGGAGCCGGCACACGCTTCGTAAGTCCGCTTGCTAGAATTACGAAAAGCTCTCTCTTCCAAACAATTCCTCTACTCCATACTCACGTTCTTGTTTTCCTCTCCTCCCTTTGATTTCAGAAGGTATTACGGAACCCTTCTTTTTCATTTCCGGGATCGGATTTTCATCTAAGCACGCTTAGAACCGGAATCCTCTTCATACCTCCTTCTAGTGAGTTCCTAGGTACAATCTGTGGTCCATCTTGTTTTCGGTGATCAGACTTCGGATCTTCATTCTTCATCCTTCCTTTCTAGCGATATCCTGTTGGAATTCTTTGGACGCTTCTTTTCTACTCAGGCTGGCTCAAAAAAGACTTGAAAGAGAAAGGGTAGGGTTACCTCCTTATCCATCCCGCTATTTCAGGACTATATTCATTTATCCTAATCTTATGGGTTCTCTCTTTCTACCATTATAGAATCACTTACCTTTTACTTTCCAACGGAGATCCTTTACCTCTCCGCACTCTTCCTGTTAGACGCATGGTAAGCTTCTAAAACCTTTCTATAGGTATTCCTTTTTTCACCAGACTATCAGGATTAACTGTGTTTCTTTTACTTACTACATGTAGCCCAGTAACTAAAACAACTCGCCTAAATCAGCAGGAAATCAGCCAGAAGAATACCCAGATCAACTTTCCTTGCCTGGTCTTCACAGGGAAACAACGTACCCCAGCAGCTCTTCAAGGGTTTTATTCCCCACGAGGGTTTCCCTCAGGGTTTCACTGAGGACAAGCTCTTGCAGGTCCTTTGAGAAATCCTCAGGAGAATTTCTCTTATTCTTCAAAGGATCACACCTATTCGTAGAAACACCAGGGGTTCTTCGGGTACCTGTTCATCCTGCAAGATCCCAGGTAGGTGGTCTTTGCTTCTTTTCCAGAGTATTTTGGAACAAATTTGTTGTCGATTCTTAAACAACCATAATAGTCATAACACATATCAAAGCTGAAGGACCGCTTTTCAATGTGAAAAAAGAAAATTACCTCTCCTCTACTGACCCCTTAAATGTAGTTGAGACCATGCTTATGGTTTAGCAGCAAATTGACTCAGCCAGGAGCAATGAAGAAGGAAGACAAGATGGAAGAAGGAAGGTGTAATGGAGGCATGAAGGAGCAAGAAACATGCCCACTAGCAGGCTAGGTGATACAAAAACAGCATGGCAGGACTTATGGTCACCATTGGATGTGGTGATTCGGCGTGTGAAGGGTGACTTTAGCCCCACCGGTACACCATTAAAATAAAAGTTACAATACATCAATGTTAAAAAAAGCACTTTTAATACAAACATACTACTTTAATCAAACCATCTACAGTTATTCCAATATCTAGCATCATGCCATTATGTATCCTACAATATTAATTTCAACAGAAATAGTGCACTCAGTCAGGAAAAGGCTGCTCATGGTGCTGTATGGAAGGACAGGTGAGACCAGCAGAGTATCATTTGGAGTGGCTACTTCAGGTGCAACCTCAAAACACAGTGCCCTGTACGACTGACAAGCACATAATGTGAAAGAGAGGCAGAAAATGTGCAGAATAGCTCAATGTGTTCTTTTTGACCACTTGATTAGTCCCTTGATGACAAAACTACATTGTGTGTGGCAATATTGTTATAGATTTTCCGCAGGAGGGAAAGTTGGTACCAGGCCGATTGTGTCTTCCTGGCTTTGTACTGTTTGAACTTGAGTTTTATTTTGATGTTCAGCCCAAGGAACTTGGCACAGGGGGCCAGCTGGGTTGTGAATCCCTCAAGCTTCATAACAGAGTACCAGGTCTGGGTGTCTGGGTGTTCGTTGTTGTTGGTTAGCAATAGGAATTCAGTCTTGGAGGGGTTTAGCTTCAGGTAAGCACTGGACATCAGGACTGGATCAATGTGGGGCATACCTTGAGCCTGTGCATGTCTTTGGTGGAGGATATATTGAGGTAGATCCATGTGTCATCTAAGTATTGGTGAATGTGGATGTGTGGAGAGAGGAGGGTTCCGAGAAGTTCCATATAAAGATTGAAGATCATGGGAGATGGGATGGATCCTTGCAGGACTCCACAGGTGATGCTTAGAGTTGGTGATCTGGAAGAATCCATTTGTACGAACTGTTGGCAGCCTGCAAGGTAAGACTTTAGCCAGCTGAGATCAATCTTGCTGATCCCCATGTGGTGATGTAGTTTGTCAGTGAGTGTTTGGTAGTGTACTGTGTCAAATGATGCTGAGAGGTCAAGGAGAACTCGGAGGCATGGATGGCCATCATCAAGAAATTCAAGGGCATCATCGGTCACCTTGATGGAAGCAGTTTCTGTGCTGCATTTGGGTCTTAACAAGATTGGTAGAACCAAAGGAAGTTATTGGCTTCGATGTGTTGGAGGAGTTGTGTGGCTATTGCTTTCTGAAGGATCTTACCTAGAAAGGGAAGATGGGGAATGGGGAAGTAGTTGCTGAGCTCCTCAGTGTCCAGTGTTGGTTCCTTAAGCAGCAATAGGATTTGTCCAGTCTTGAGGGTTGAGTAGAAGGTGCCTTAAGTTAGGGAGATGTTCATGATTGTCAGGTAAGGGAGGAGTGCTTCCGTTGGAAGGGTCTTGAGTAAGGAGGCAGGGAGGATGTCCTCTGATTACAATGTGGCCTGGAGGGATGCTAAGGTGGCAGTGAGGTCTTCCATAGTTAAAGTCTTAAGAGTTGTCCAGGTAGTTATGGTTTTGCAAGATGGAATGAGTAGTGTGGTGTTAGTTGAGGCGTTGGTGTCTATGGGTTGGCGAATCATGTTGAACTTGGTAATGAAGAAATAGTTGATGGTATTTGCTTTTTCGATGGAGTGTGCTACGGGTGGGTCAGACAGAGGGTTGTTGCAGTGCTTGATGGCTTTGAAGAGGTCTCTGCTTTCATTGTTGGCTTTGCTATGGTGTAGTTGGCCTTTGCAGTGTTGATCAGTCACCTGTGTGTAGCACAGATTTGCTTGAGCAGGGCGAGGTCAGATGCATTGCAGGATTTTTGTCGATTATTTTCTTGTGTTCTGATGATTCATTTGCTGAGGTTGAGTTCTTGAGTGTACCAGGGTGCTGAAGGTTTAGGCTTGAGGGTGCATGGTGCTTTATGTTGTTTGTGAGGGTAGTGTTTAATTTCTGGAGAAGTGAGTTGCAGTCCTGGTTTGTCAGAGGTACATCAGACCATGTGAGTTGGAGTTTGGTGAATTCTTCTGTGAGAGCCTTCACTGGGAAGTTCTTGAAGGCTCTGAAGGCTTTATTGGGTGATTTCCAATGGGTTTGCTAGAGAGGTCTGGTGTGACTAATCACAAGGGGGATTGCCATATGGTCAGACCAGTTGAGCGGAAAAGGAGAGCTGTGATGAAGGGTGGGCAATATGGTGATGATGAGGTTGAGGATATTACCTTTACTTTAAGTTGGTTCCTTTGTGTGCTGTTTGAGGTCCAGTTTGTTGAGTAGGCAGTTTGAGATCTTTCTTTATTGATTTGGTTGCTATGTTGCTAGGGATTTTGAAGTCGCTCAGGAAGACATTTTTGGCATGCATGAGAAACATTGTGGGGACCAAGTGCGTGAAGTCTTTGATGAAGGAGGTGATAGGCTTCGGTGGCCTGTAGATGCAATGAAAAGTGACTGTGTCCTTTGGAGAGATCAGGAAGTGGCAGAATAGGCATTTTGAAAAAAGCCAATGGTGGTGACGTCCTGTTTGGTGCATGTCCATGATGCCTCTTGAATAATTGTGAGGTCTTCACCGATCCTGTTTTGGCAGTCACGTTCCAGAATTCTGTAGACTTTGTGGGTGAGAACATCTAGAATGTGGGTGCAGGTGGATGTCTTCCAGGTCTCTGTAATGAAGATGGCATCCAAGTAATGTGTGCTGATAAGGTCAGCGATGTCAGCTGGATAGATGATTGCTGACCGGACATCAGCGAGTATCAATATTTGCATAATGGTGGATGATAGAATGATGATAAGGTGCATGGTGACATGGGTGTAGTTGCTGCAGTGCAGTGTCCATGATGTTGCTGGGTGAGCTGTGTGGTTGGCAATCAGTGGTGATAGTAGAAATGGGCTTTTGGGAGAGAGAAGTGAAAAACATAATCAAGGGAGCTCACCTGAGGTCCTCCCAGTACGAACAGTTCCAAACAGGAATCCCCCTTATATTTGTTTGCCCTTCAATTCAGACGCCCGGGCAAGAGATGTCCTTGATCTAAGAGTTAAAGAGCAGAAAGGAAGAGGCAGGTCTAAGAAGATGAGTTGGGCTTAGGCCAATGACTTAGATCTACTTGCACCTGCTCACCAGCTGCAAACAAAAAGAGACTGGATGGCTGCTTAAGTAGGGAAAAGGGTGGCAAAACAAGAAGGCACCAACAGATTAGCAGTGATTGACATGTGGGTGGGGCTTGGGCCACGTGACCTAAATCCACTTTCACAATCTCACCAACTGCAAATGAAAAGATGCTGGAGGGCTGCTTAAGTAGGGAGAATGAACATTAAAACAAGAAGGCACCAACAGATTAGCAGTGATTTACAGTTGGGCAGCTTAGCTCACATGACCTACATCCACTTGCATCTGCTCACCAACTGCAAACGAAAGGCGGCTTGAGGGGTGCCTATGTATGAAAAAGGGTGACAAAACAAGAAGGCACCAACTGATTAGCAGTGATTGACAGGTGGTAGGGGCTTGGGCCACGTGACATAGATCCACTTTCACAAGATCACCAACTGTGAATGAAAAGAGGCTGGAGGGTTGCTTAAGTAGGGAGAATGAGCATCAAAACAAGAAGGCACCAACAGATGAGCAGTGATTTACAGGTGGGCGGTTTAGGCCACATGACCTAGATCCACTTGCATATGCTCACCAACTGCAAACGAAAAGTGGCTAGAGGGGTGCTTATGTAGGGAAAACAGGTGGCAAAAGAAGGAGGCACCAAAGGATTAGCATTGATTGACAGGTGGGTGTGGCTCAAGCCACATGACCTAGATCAACATGAACCTGCTTACCAACTGTAAATGAAAATAGGCTGGAGGGCTGCTCAAGTAGGGAAACAGTGCTGCAAAATAAGTAGGCAACAACAGATTTGCAGTAATCGACAGGTGGGTGGGGGTTATGCCATGTCACCTAGATCCACCCTCACCTGCTCACCAACTGCAAATTGAAAAGAGGGTGGAGGGCTGCTTGCGTAGGGAAAAAGGGCGACAAAACAATATGGCAGCAACAGATTAGCAGTGATTGACAGGTTGGTGGGGCGCAGGCCACGTGACCTGGATTTACTTGCACAACTGCAAATGAAAAGAGGCTGGAGGGCTGATTAACTAGAGAAAAAGGGCAGCAAAACAAGGAGGCATCTACAGATTAGAAGTGATTGAAAGGTAGGTGTGGATTAGGTCATGTGATATAGATCCACTTGCATGTGCTCAACACTACAAACAAAAACAGGCTACAGGGTTGATTAAGTAATGAAAAAGGGCAGCAAAATAAGAAGGCACCAACAGATCAGCAGTGATTGACAGGTGGGTGGGGCTTAGGCCACGTGACCTAGGTCTACTTGCACCTGCTCACCAACTGCAAACGAAAAGAGGCTTGAGGGCTGGCTCTGTATGGAAAAAGGCTGGCAGAACAAGAAGGCATCAACATGCACCCAAAACCCTAGACCTTGCCCACAACCACTGCAAATCAATGGAGGCATGCATGGGAACATGGCGCCAAATAAAATACTTGACAAACATACCACAGCCAATGACACTCCTACCCACTGCCACAACCCAATGGGAACCCACAACGTTGTACGGCCTCCGCCCATGCACCCAAATGGCTAGTTCTTGGACACAACCAGTAGAAGGCAATAGAGACATGCATGGGAACATGTGGCTACGTAGCTTTCCTGACTACTGGTATGTATGGATATAGTAACGGACCCAAACAAGGCAACATTCTCAAACCTACTTCCAACCAGTGGCCAGACTGTTAGCTCCAGGGGCCCTAGCCAAGCACACAAGGCAGTAGGGGCGTTGCAGGCACAACAAAACATAGTACACAAACTAGAAATATCCTCATATTGTCTTCAATGCACTCCCCATCCTCACTGGAGTCTGCCTGCACTCGCCAAAGAATGATAGTCGCCTGTGCAGCTACCCGCCAATGAAGTATATGTGAGTAGCTGCGTGAATAGTCCATATTGCAAAACTGTGATTGTAGAAAATCCTTCCATGTGGCAATGTCTTACTGCCCTCCCTGAAGCAAGGCTGTCCCCAAGAGCTAGCCTCTTGGTACATGCGCAGGCCTACGGCCTCTGCCCATGCACCCAAAATCCTAGCCCTTGTCCACAACCACTACAGGGCAATGGAGGCATGCATGGGATCATTTGGCCATGTACCATACTTGCCAAACCTGCCACTGACACCCCTACCCACTGCCACAACACAATGGAAACCCACAAAGACAACATAATCACTGACAACCCTAGCCAACAGCATTACACATTGTCAATTTCTTCACATCCTCTGCAATGCAGTCCCCGTTCCCAATGAAGCATCCATGCAGTTGCCACAGAAAGTTGTCACCTGAGGAGCTACCCGCAAATTGCTCCATTGCTCGCATACAGCCCTCGCACACCACCATCTTCTTTGACCTAAACAAATATAATATATTTTCTGCTTTTCTCTCCCCAACCTTTTCATCCCCTCTTTCCCCCACCCGATCCTGCAAACCATGTTTTGCAACCCCTTTTGGTGCGGCATTATTGTTGCAGTGCTCGTGTACACCACTCGCACACCACCGTCTTCTTCGACCTAAACAAATGTATCATATTTTCCCCTTTTCACTCTCCCAAACTTCTCATCCCCTCTTTCACCCATCCGATCATGCAAACCATGTTTTACAACCCCTTACGGAGTGCCACTATCCTCTGATACACCATGGTAGCTTTCCCCAAAAACTTTGATGCACAGCACGCTTCCCTCCAGCCAAACACCAGCCGCCTCCAATGTACACTGACATCACAGCGTACTGCAAGCCAATGATCCTTCTGTCCGTGGAGCGAACAGGGAAATGGGTCCGCGGAGCATAGCCAGATATCATAAATTTTTTGAGAGGTACATTTCAGTTCTTTGCAACAAAAGTACCGGTCTGATTTCCACCAAACACACAAAAGCACACTTTCTGAACGACTCCTGCCGCAAATTTGGATAAAATCCGTCCAGCCGCTCGGCCTGTAGCTGTGCATAAACTTTATTTCCCATTCAATCTATGGAAAAAAAATGTGAGACCCCCTCTATAACTCCCACCCCTCCCTGCACGAAACCTCACCTCATCAGAACGGCCCATATACTTTTTTTGTAAAGTTTGGTGAAGATTCCTCCAGGGGGAGCGAAATTATAAGCCGCTAAAAAAGAGATCTTCAGATGGGTTTAGCAACTTAACCATAACTTCACAGCCGCTACAGTGGGCCATGTATATATACATATATATATACATATATATATATATATATATATATATATATATATATATATATATATATATATGGCCACAGTAAAGTATATAGCCCACTCTGAATTATTTTGCAAAGTTTGGTAAGGATTCGTCCGGGGGGGGCAAAGTTATAAGGGGGGTCCCAAAACTTTGTTTTTCCCATAGACTGAATGTGGAAAAAACTTTGCTTGAGTCTACAGCCCAAACCGCTGGATGGATTTTCACCAAATTTGGACCAGGAGTAGCGGCTTGGTCCCGAAAGTGTGCTTTTGCAAATTTGGTGAGAATACGTCCAGTTTAAATGACCAAAAAGTAGGTCAAAAGAAATTAGTGATATCTGTGGTCGGTCCGTGGACACACGTCCCTGTTTGCTCCGCGGACAGTGTCCTGTTTGGCCAATCGGCTTACGTCATGTCCACGGACATGCAACGTGTTCGCTGATTGGACGGCATAGAGCGTGAAGCGCGTCAGATTTTCGGTAGCACCCGCCATCTTGATTCACGGACGTCCGCGGACAGCGCAGTGAAACTTGGTTGAAAAATTGTATTTAGTAGAGTGTATTGGTGTGTAAGAGTGTTTGGGGAGAGTGGAAGAGTATGAGATGGGTTAAATGTTGTATTTATTTATGTGGTATACCCTCTTGTTGTGTTCGATTTGTCTGCGGACAACACGGCTGTTCTGAAATGTTCTAAATAAACTAAATGGGGGTGTTTTGAGGACGCAATATGTGTCTGTGTTGTTTGCAAGCAAGGTGAAACTGTTCTAAGAACACTCGCCGGATCCTGAAATGTTCGTAAATAAACAAAATGAGGGTATCCTGAGGACACTGTCTGTATTGTTCGCTGGCAAGTTGAAAGTGTTCTGAGAACACTCGCGGTGTCTGAAATGTTCGTAAATAAACAAAATGGGGGTGCCATGAGGCCGCTGTCCGTATTGTTCGCTGGCAACTTGAAAGTGTTCTAAGAGCATTTGCGGTGTCCTTAAATGTTCGTAAATAAACAAAATGGGGGTGTCATGAGGACGTTGTCCGTATTGTTCGCTGGCAAGTTGAAAGTGTTCTAAGAAAAATCGCGTTATACTGAAATGTTCGTAAATAAACAAAATGGGGGTGTCCTGGCGACGCTGTCGGTATTGTTAGATGGCAAGTTGAAAGTGTTCTAAGAACACTCGCGGTGTCCTGAAATGTTCGTAAATAAACAAAATGGGGGTGTCCTGAGGACGCTGTCCGTATTGTTCGCTGGCAAGTTAAACGTGTTCTAAGAACACTCGCGGTGTCCTCAAATGTTCGTAAATAAACAAAAGAGGGGTGTCCTGAGGACAAAGTCCGTATTGTTCGCTAGCAAGTTGAATGTGTTCTAAGAGCACTCGCGGTGTCCTGAAATGTTCGTAAATAAACAAAATGGGGGTGTCCTGAGGACGCTGTCCGTATTGTTCGCTGGCAAGTTGAAAGTGTTCTAAGAACACTCGCGGTGTCCTGAAATGTTCGTAAATAAACAAAATGGGGGTGTCCTGAGGACGCTGTTCGTATTGTTTGCTGGTAACTTGAAAGTGTTTTAAGAACACTCGCGGTGTCCTGAAATGTTTGTAAATAAACAAAATGGGGGTGTCCTGAGGACGCTGTCCGTATTGTTCGCTGGCAAGTTGAAAGTGTTCAAAGAACACTTGCGGTGCCCTGAAATGTTTGTAAATAAAAAAAAATGAGGGTGTCCTGAGGACGCTGTCCGTATTGTTCACTGGCAACTTGAAAGTGTTCTAAAAACACTCGCAGTGTCCTGAAATGTTCGTAAATAAACAAAATAGGGGTGTCCTGAGGCCGCTGTCCGTATTGTTTGCTGAGAACTTGACAGTGTTCTATGTACACTCGTGGTGTCCTGAAATGTTCGTAAATAAACAAAATGGGGGTGTCCTGAGGACGCTGTCCGTATTGTTCGCTAGCAACTTGAAAGTGTTCTAAGAACACTCGCGGTGTCCTGAAATGTTCGTAAATAAACAAAATGGGGGTGTCCTGTGACCGCTGTCCGTATTGTTTGCTGAGAACTTGAAAGTCTTCTAGGAACACTCGCAGTGTCCTGAAATGTTCCTAAATAAACAAAATGGTGGTGTCCTGAGGCTGCTGTCCGTATTGTTCGCTGGCAACATGAAAGTGTTTTAAGAACACTCGCGGTGTCTGAAATGTTCGTAAATAAACAAAATGGGGGTGCCCTGAGGCCGCTGTCCGTATTGTTCGCTGGCAACTTGAAAGTGTTCTAAGAGCAGTCGCGGTGTCCTGAAATGTTCGTAAATAAACAAAATGGGGGTGTCCTGAGGACGCTGTCCGTATTGTTCGCTGGCAAGTTGAAAGTGTTCTAAGAAAAATCGCGGTATACTGAAATGTTCGTAAATAAACAAAATGGGGGTGTCCTGGCGACGCTGTCGGTATTGTTAGATGGCAAGTTGAAAGTGTTTTAAGAACACTCGCGGTCTCCTGAAATGTTCGTAAATAAACAAAATGGGGGTGTCCTGAGGACGCTGTCCGTATTGTTCCTTGGCAAGTTGAACGTGTTCTAAGAACACTCGCGGTGTCCTGAAATGTTCGTAAATAAACAAAAGAGGGGTGTCCTGAGGACAAGTCCGTATTGTTCGCTGGCAAGTTGAATGTGTTCTAAGAGCACTCGCGGTGTCCTGAAATGTTCGTAAATAAAAAAAATGTGGGTGTCCTGAGGACGCTGTCCGTATTGTTCGCTGGCAAATTGAAAGTGTTCTAAGAACACTCGCGGTGTCCTGAAATGTTCTTAAATAAACAAAATGGGGGTGTCCTGAGGACGCTGTCCATATTGTTCGCTGGCAAGTTGAAAGTGTTTTAAGAACACTCGCGGTGTCCTGAAATGTTCATAAATAAACAAAATGGGGGTGTCCTGAGGACGCTGTTCGTATTGTTTGCTGGTAACTTGAAAGGATTCTAAGAACACTCGCGGTGTCCTGAAATGTTTGTAAATAAACAAAATGGGGGTGTCCTGAGGACGCTGTCCGTATTGTTCGCTGGCAAGTTGAAAGTGTTCAAAGAACACTTGTGGTGCCCTGAAATGTTTGTAAATAAAAATAAATGGGGGTGTCCTGAGGACACTGTCCATATTGTTCACTGGCAACTTGAAAGTGTTCTAAGAACACTCGCAGTGTCCTGAAATGTTCGTAAATAAACAAAATGGGGGTGTCCTGAGGCCACTGTCCGTATTGTTCGCTGAGAACTTGAAAGTGTTCTAAGAACACTTGCGGTGTCTTGAAATGTTCATAAATAAACAAAATGGGGGTGTCCTGAGGCCGCTGTCCGTATTGTTCGCTGGCAAGTTGAAAGTGTTCTATGTACACTCGTGGTGTCCTGAAATCTTCGTAAATAAACAAAATGGGGGTGTCCTGAGGACGCTGTCCGTATTGTTCGCTGGCAACTTGAAAGTGTTCTAAGAACACTCGCGGTGTCCTTAAATGTACGTAAATAAACAAAATGGGGGTGTCCTGTGACCGCTTTCCGTATTGTTTGCTGAGAACTTGAAAGTCTTCTAGGAACACTTGCAGTGTCCTGAAATGTTCCTAAATAAACAAAATGGGGGTGTCCTGAGGCTGCTGTCCGTATTGTTCGCTGGCAACTTGAAAGTGTTCTAAGAACACTCGTGGTGTCCTGAAATGTTCGTAAACAAACAAAATGGGGGTGTCCTGAGGACACTGTCCATATTGTTCGCGGCAAGTTGTAAGTGTTCTAAGAACACTCGCATTGTCCTGAAATGTTCGTAAATAAAAAAAAATGGGGTGTCCTGAGGACGCTGCCCGTATTATTCGCTGACAACTTGAAAGTGTTTTAAGAACACTCGTGGTGTCCTGAAATGTTCGTAAATAAACAAAATGGGGGTGTCCTGAGGATGCTGTCCGTATTGTTCGCTGGTAACTTGAAAGGTTTCTAGGAACACTCGCAGTGTCCTGAAATGTTTGTAAATAAACAAAATGAGGGTGTCCTGAGAACACTGTCCATATTTTTCGCTGGCAAGTTGAAAGTGTTCAAAGAACACTCGCGGTGTCCTGAAATGTTCGTAAATAAAGAAAATGGAGGTGTCCTGAGGACGCTGTCCGTATTGTTCACTGGCAACTTGAAAGTGTTCCAAGAACACTCGCAGTGTCCTGAAATGTTCGTAAATAAACAAAATGGGGGTGTCCTGAGGCCGCTGTCCGTATTGTTCGCTGAGAACTTGAACGTGTTCTAAGAACAATCGTGGTGTCCTGAAATGTTCATAAATAAACAAAATGGGGGTGTCCTGAGGACACTCTCCGTATTGTTCTCGGCAAGTTGAAAGTGTTCTAAGAACACTCGCAGTGTCCTGAAATGTTCGTAAATGAAAAAAAAAATGGGGGTGTCCTGAGGACGCTGTCCGTATTGTTCGCTGGCAACTTGAAAGTGTTCTAAGAACACTTGTGGTGTCCTGAAATGTTCGTAAATAAACAAAATGGGCGTGTCCTGAGGACGCTGTCCGTATTGTTCGCTGGCAAGTTGAAAGTGTTCTAAGAACAATCGCGGTGTCCTGAAATGTTCATAAATAAAAAAAATGGGGGTGTCCTGAGGACGCTGTCCGTATTGTTCGCTGGCAACTTGAAAGTGTTCTAAGAACACTCGCGGTGTCCTGAAATGTTCGTAAATAAATAAAATGGGGCTATCCTGAGGCCGCTGTCCGTATTGTTTGCTGAGAACTTGAAAGTCTTCTAGGAACACTCGCAGTGTCCTGAAATGTTCCTTAATAAACAAAATGGGGTGTCCTGAGGCCGCTGTCTGTATTGTTCGCTGGCAACTTGAAAGTGTTCTAAGAACAATCGCGGTGTCCTGAAATGTTCATAAATAAAAAAAATGGGGGTGTCCTGAGGACGCTGTCCGTATTGTTCGCTGGCAACTTGAAAGTGTTCTAAGAACACTCGTGGTGTCCTGAAATGTTCGTAAATAAACAAAATGGGGGTTTCCTGAGGACACTGTCCGTATTGTTGGCGGCAAGTTGTAAGTGTTCTAAGAACACTCGCATTGTCCTGAAATGTTTGTAAATAAAAAAAAATGATGTGTCCTGAGAACGCTGTCCGTATTGTTCGCTGGCAACTTGAAAGGGTTCTAGGAACACTCGCGGTGTCCTGAAATGTTTGTAAATAAACAAAATGGGGGTGTCCTGAGGATGCTGTCCGTATTGTTCGCTGGCAAGTTGAAAGTGTTCTAAGAACACTCGCGGTGTCCTGAAATGTTCGTAAATAAACAAAATGGGGGTATCCTGTGACCGCTGTCCGTATTGTTTGCTGAGAACTTGAAAGTCTTCTAGGAACACTCGCAGTGTCCTGAAATGTTCCTAAATAAACAAAATGGGGGTGTCCTGGGGCTGCTGTCCGTATTGTTCGCTGGCAACTTGAAAGTGTTCCAAGAACACTCGCAGTGTCCCGAAATGTTCGTAAATAAACAAAATGGGGGTGTCCTGAGGCCGCTGTCCGTATTGTTCGCTGAAAACTTGAACGTGTTCTAAGAACACTCGCGTGTCCTGAAATGTTCGTAAATAAAAAAAAAAAGGGGGTGTCCTGAGGACGCTGTCCGTATTGTTCGCTGGCAACTTGAAAGTGTTCTAAGAACACTCGCGGTGTCCTGAAATGTTCGTAAATAAACAAAATGGGGGTATCCTGTGACCGCTGTCCGTATTGTTTGCTGAGAACTTGAAAGTCTTCTAGGAACACTCGCAGTGTCCTGAAATGTTCCTAAATAAACAAAATGGGGGTGTCCTGAGGCTGCTGTCCGTATTGTTCGCTGGCAACTTGAAAGTGTTCCAAGAACACTCGCAGTGTCCCGAAATGTTCGTAAATAAACAAAATGGGGGTGTCCTGAGGCCGCTGTCCGTATTGTTCGCTGAAAACTTGAACGTGTTCTAAGAACACTCGCGGTGTCCTGAAATGTTCGTAAATAAAAAAAATGGGGGTGTCCTGAGGACGCTGTCCTTATTGTTCGCTGGCAACTTGAAAGTGTTCTAAGAACACTCGCGGTGTCCTGAAATGTTCGTAAATAAACAAAATGGGGCTATCCTGAGGCCGCTGTCCGTATTGTTTGCTGAGAACTTGAAAGTCTTCTAGGAACACTGGCAGTGTCCTGAAATGTTCCTAAATAAACAAAATGGGGGTGCCCTGAGGCCGCTGTCCGTATTGTTCGCTGGCAACTTGAAAGTGTTCTAAGAGCAGTCGCGGTGTCCTGAAATGTTCGTAAATAAACAAAATGGGGGTTTCCTGAGGACACTGTCCGTATTGTTCGCGGCAAGTTGTAAGTGTTCTAAGAACACTCGCATTGTCCTGAAATGTTTGTAAATAAAAAAAAATGGTGTGTCCTGAGAACGCTGTCCGTATTGTTCGCTGGCAACTTGAAAGGGTTCTAGGAACTCTCGCGGTGTCCTGAAATGTTTGTAAATAAACAAAATGGGGGTGTCCTGAGGACGCTGTCCGTATTGTTCGCTGGCAAGTTGAAAGTGTTCTAAGAACACTCGCGGTGTCCTGAAATGTTCGTAAATAAAAAAAATGGGGGTGTCCTGAGGACGCTGTCCGTATTGTTCGCTGGAAACTTGAAAGTGTTCCAAGAACACTCGCGGTGTCCTGAAATGTTCGTAAATAAACAAAATGGGGGTGTCCTGTGACCGCTGTCCGTATTGTTTGCTGAGAACTTGAAAGTCTTCTAGGAACACTCGCAGTGTCCTGAAATGTTCCTAAATAAACAAAATGGGGGTGTCCTGAGGCTGCTGTCCGTATTGTTCGCTGGCAACTTGAAAGTGTTCCAAGAACACTCGCAGTGTCCTGAAATGTTCGTAAATAAACAAAATGGGGGTGTCCTGAGGCCGCTGTCCGTATTGTTCGCTGAGAACTTGAACGTGTTCTAAGAACACTCGCGGTGTCCTGAAATGTTCGTAAATGAAGAAAATGGGGGTGTCCTGATGCCGCTGTCCGTATTGTTCGCTGGCAAGTTGAAGGTGTTCTAAGAACACTCGCTGTGTCCTGAAATGTTCGTAAAAAAACAAAATGGGGGTGTCCTGAGGCCGCTGTCCGTATTGTTCGCTGGCAAGTTGAAAGTGTTCTAAGAACACTTGCTGTGTCCTGAAATGTTCATAAATAAACAAAATGGGGGTGTCCTGAGGACACTGTCCGTATTGTTCGTGGCAAGTTGAAAGTGTTCTAAGAACACTCGCGGTGTCCTGAAATGTTCGTAAATAAACAAAATGGGGGTGTCCTGAGGACGCTGTCCGTATTGTTCGCTGGCAAGTTGAACGTGTTCTAAGAACACTCGCTGTGTCCTGAAATGTTCGTAAATAAACAAACGAGGGTTGTCCTGAGGACAAAGTCCGTATTGTTCGCTGGCAAGTTGAATGTGTTCTAAGAGCACTCGCGGTGTCCTGAAATGTTCATAAATAAACAAAATGGGGGTGTCCTGAGGACGCTGTTCGTATTGTTTGCTGGTAACTTGAAAGGATTTTAAGAACACTCGCGGTGTCCTGAAATGTTTGTAAATAAACAAAATGGGGGTGTCCTGAGGACGCTGTCCGTATTGTTCGCTGGCAAGTTGAAAGTGTTCAAAGAACACTTGCAGTGCCCTGAAATGTTTGTAAATAAAAAAAATGGGGGTGTCCTGAGGACGCTGTCCGTATTGTTCACTGGCAACTTGAAAGTGTTCTAAGAACACTCGCAGTGTCCTGAAATGTTCGTAAATAAACAAAATGGGGGTGTCCTGAGGCCGCTGTCCGTATTGTTCGCTGAGAACTTGAAAGTGTTCTAAGAACACTTGCGGTGTCCTGAAATGTTCATAAATAAACAAAATGGGGGTGTCCTGAGGCCGCTGTCCGTATTGTTCGCTGGCAAGTTGAAAGTGTTCTATGTACACTCGTGGTGTCCTGAAATGTTCGTAAATAAACAAAATGGGGGTGTCCTGAGGACGCTGTCCGTATTGTTCGCTGGCAACTTGAAAGTGTTCTAAGAACACTCCCGGTGTCCTGAAATGTTCGTAAATAAACCAAATGGGGGTGTCCTGTGACCGCTGTCCGTATTGTTTGCTGAGAACTTGAAAGTCTTCTAGGAACACTTGCAGTGTCCTGAAATGTTCCTAAATAAACAAAATTGGGGTGTCCTGAGGCTGCTGTCCGTATTGTTCGCTGGCAACTTGAAAGTGTTCTAAGAACACTCGTGGTGTCCTGAAATGTTCGTAAACAAACAAAATGGGGGTGTCCTGAGGACACTGTCCATATTGTTTGCGGCAAGTTGTAAGTGTTCTAAGAACACTCGCATTGTCCGGAAATGTTCGTAAATAAAAAAAAATGGGGTGTCCTGAGGACGCTGTCCGTATTGTTCGCTGGCAACTTGAAAGTGTTTTAAGAACACTCGTGGTGTCCTGAAATGTTCGTAAATAAACAAAATGGGGGTGTCCTGAGGATGCTGTCCGTATTGTTCGCTGGTAACTTGAAAGGGTTCTAGGAACACTCGCAGTGTCCTGAAATGTTTGTAAATAAGCAAAATGGGGGTGTCCTGAGGACGCTGTCCGTATTGTTCGCTGGCAAGTTGAAAGTGTTCAAAGAACACTCGCGGTGTCCTGAAATGTTCGTAAATAAAAAAAATGGAGCTGTCCTGAGGACGCTGTCCGTATTGTTCACTGGCAACTTGAAAGTGTTCCAAGAACACTCGCAGTGTCCTGAAATGTTCGTAAATGAACAAAATGGGGGTGTCCTGAGGCCGCTGTCCGTATTGTTCGCTGGCAAGTTGAAAGTGTTCTAAGAACACTCGCTGTGTCCTGAAATGTTCATAAATAAACAAAATGGGGGTGTCCTGAGGCCGCTGTCCGTATTGTTCGCGGCAAGTTGAAAGTGTTCTAAGAACACTCGCAGTGTCCTGAAATGTTCGTAAATTTAAAAAAAATGGGGGTGTCCTGAGGACGCTGTCCGTATTGTTCGCTGGCAACTTGAAAGTGTTCTAAGAACACTTGTGGTGTCCTGAAATGTTCGTAAATAAACAAAATGGGCGTGTCCTGAGGACGCTGTCCGTATTGTTCGCTGGCAAGTTGAAAGTGTTCTAAGAACAATCGCGGTGTCCTGAAATGTTCATAAATAAAAAAATGGGGGTGTCCTGAGGACGCTGTCCGTATTGTTCGCTGGCAACTTGAAAGTGTTCTAAGAACACTTGCGGTGTCCTGAAATGTTCGTAAATAAACACAATGGGGGTGTCCTTTGACCGCTGTCCGTATTGTTTGCTGAGAACTTGAAAGTCTTCTAGGAACACTCGCAGTGTCCTGAAATGTTCCTAAATAAACAAAATGAGGGTGTCCTGAGGCTGCTGTCTGTATTGTTCGCTGGCAACTTGAAAGTGTTCTAAGAACACTCGTGGTGCCCTGAAATGTTCGTAAATAAACAAAATGGGGGTGTCCTGAGGACGCTGTCCGTATTGTTCGCTGGCAAGTTGAAAGTGTTCAAAGAACACTCGCGGTGTCCTGAAATGTTTGTAAATAAAAAAAATGGACGTGTCCTGAGGACGCTGTCCGTATTGTTCACTGGCAACTTGAAAGTGTTCCAAGAACACTTGCGGTGTCCTGAAATGTTCGTAAATGAACAAAATGGGGGTGTCTTGAGGCCGCTGTCCGTATTGTTCGCTGGCAAGTTAAAAGTGTTCTAAGAACACTCGCTGTGTCCTGAAATGTTTGTAGATAAACAAAATGGGGGTGTCCTGAGGACACTGTCCGTATTGTTCGCTGGCAAGTTGAAAGTGTTCAAAGAACACTTGCGGTGCCCTGAAATGTTTGTAAATAAAAAAATGGGGGTTTCCTGAGGACGCTGTCCGTATTGTTCACTGGCAACTTGAAAGTGTTCTAAGAACACTCGCAGTGTCCTGAAATGTTCGTAAATAAACAAAATGGGGGGTGTCCTGAGGCCGCTGTCCGTATTGTTCGCTGAGAACTTGAAAGTGTTCTAAGAACACTTGCTGTGTCCTGAAATGTTCATAAATAAACAAAATGGGGGTGTCCTGAGGACACTGTCCGTATTGTTCGTGGCAAGTTGAAAGTGTTCTAAGAACACTCGCGGTGTCCTGAAATGTTCGTAAATAAACAAAATGGGGGTGTCCTGAGGACGCTGTCCGTATTGTTCGCTGGCAAGTTGAACGTGTTCTAAGAACACTCGCTGTGTCCTGAAATGTTCGTAAATAAACAAACGAGGGTTGTCCTGAGGACAAAGTCCGTATTGTTCGCTGGCAAGTTGAATGTGTTCTAAGAGCACTCGCGGTGTCCTGAAATGTTCATAAATAAACAAAATGGGGGTGTCCTGAGGCCGCTGTCCGTATTGTTCACTGGCAACTTGAAAGTGTTCTAAGAACACTCGCAGTGTCCTGAAATGTTCGTAAATAAACAAAATGGGGGTGTCCTGAGGCCGCTGTCCGTATTGTTCGCTGAGAACTTGAAAGTGTTCTAAGAACACTTGCGGTGTCCTGAAATGTTCATAAATAAACAAAATGGGGGTGTCCTGAGGCCGCTGTCCGTATTGTTCGCTGGCAAGTTGAAAGTGTTCTATGTACACTCGTGGTGTCCTGAAATGTTCGTAAATAAACAAAATGGGGGTGTCCTGAGGACGCTGTCCGTATTGTTCGCTGGCAAGTTGAAAGTGTTCTAAGAACAATCGCGGTGTCCTGAAATGTTCATAAATAAAAAAATGGGGGTGTCCTGAGGACGCTGTCCGTATTGTTCGCTGGCAACTTGAAAGTGTTCTAAGAACACTTGCGGTGTCCTGAAATGTTCGTAAATAAACACAATGGGGGTGTCCTTTGACCGCTGTCCGTATTGTTTGCTGAGAACTTGAAAGTCTTCTAGGAACACTCGCAGTGTCCTGAAATGTTCCTAAATAAACAAAATGAGGGTGTCCTGAGGCTGCTGTCTGTATTGTTCGCTGGCAACTTGAAAGTGTTCTAAGAACACTCGTGGTGCCCTGAAATGTTCGTAAATAAACAAAATGGGGGTGTCCTGAGGACGCTGTCCGTATTGTTCGCTGGCAAGTTGAAAGTGTTCAAAGAACACTCGCGGTGTCCTGAAATGTTTGTAAATAAAAAAAATGGACGTGTCCTGAGGACGCTGTCCGTATTGTTCACTGGCAACTTGAAAGTGTTCCAAGAACACTTGCGGTGTCCTGAAATGTTCGTAAATGAACAAAATGGGGGTGTCTTGAGGCCGCTGTCCGTATTGTTCGCTGGCAAGTTAAAAGTGTTCTAAGAACACTCGCTGTGTCCTGAAATGTTTGTAGATAAACAAAATGGGGGTGTCCTGAGGACACTGTCCGTATTGTTCGCTGGCAAGTTGAAAGTGTTCAAAGAACACTTGCGGTGCCCTGAAATGTTTGTAAATAAAAAAATGGGGGTTTCCTGAGGACGCTGTCCGTATTGTTCACTGGCAACTTGAAAGTGTTCTAAGAACACTCGCAGTATCCTGAAATGTTCGTAAATAAACAAAATGGGGGGTGTCCTGAGGCCGCTGTCCGTATTGTTCGCTGAGAACTTGAAAGTGTTCTAAGAACACTTGTGGTGTCCTGAAATGTTCGTAAAAAAACAAAATGGGGGTGTCCTGAGGCCGCTGTCCGTATTGTTCGCTGGCAAGTTGAAAGTGTTCTAAGAACACTTGCTGTGTCCTGAAATGTTCATAAATAAACAAAATGGGGGTGTCCTGAGGACACTGTCCGTATTGTTCGTGGCAAGTTGAAAGTGTTCTAAGAACACTCGCGGTGTCCTGAAATGTTCGTAAATAAACAAAATGGGGGTGTCCTGAGGACGCTGTCCGTATTGTTCGCTGGCAAGTTGAACGTGTTCTAAGAACACTCGCTGTGTCCTGAAATGTTCGTAAATAAACAAACGAGGGTTGTCCTGAGGACAAAGTCCGTATTGTTCGCTGGCAAGTTGAATGTGTTCTAAGAGCACTCGCGGTGTCCTGAAATGTTCATAAATAAACAAAATGGGGGTGTCCTGAGGACGCTGTTCGTATTGTTTGCTGGTAACTTGAAAGGATTTTAAGAACACTCGCGGTGTCCTGAAATGTTTGTAAATAAACAAAATGGGGGTGTCCTGAGGACGCTGTCCGTATTGTTCGCTGGCAAGTTGAAAGTGTTCAAAGAACACTTGCAGTGCCCTGAAATGTTTGTAAATAAAAAAAATGGGGGTGTCCTGAGGACGCTGTCCGTATTGTTCACTGGCAACTTGAAAGTGTTCTAAGAACACTCGCAGTGTCCTGAAATGTTCGTAAATAAACAAAATGGGGGTGTCCTGAGGCCGCTGTCCGTATTGTTCGCTGAGAACTTGAAAGTGTTCTAAGAACACTTGCGGTGTCCTGAAATGTTCATAAATAAACAAAATGGGGGTGTCCTGAGGCCGCTGTCCGTATTGTTCGCTGGCAAGTTGAAAGTGTTCTATGTACACTCGTGGTGTCCTGAAATGTTCGTAAATAAACAAAATGGGGGTGTCCTGAGGACGCTTTCCGTATTGTTCGCTGGCAACTTGAAAGTGTTCTAAGAACACTCCCGGTGTCCTGAAATGTTCGTAAATAAACCAAATGGGGGTGTCCTGTGACCGCTGTCCGTATTGTTTGCTGAGAACTTGAAAGTCTTCTAGGAACACTTGCAGTGTCCTGAAATGTTCCTAAATAAACAAAATTGGGGTGTCCTGAGGCTGCTGTCCGTATTGTTCGCTGGCAACTTGAAAGTGTTCTAAGAACACTCGTGGTGTCCTGAAATGTTCGTAAACAAACAAAATGGGGGTGTCCTGAGGACACTGTCCATATTGTTTGCGGCAAGTTGTAAGTGTTCTAAGAACACTCGCATTGTCCGGAAATGTTCGTAAATAAAAAAAAATGGGGTGTCCTGAGGACGCTGTCCGTATTGTTCGCTGGCAACTTGAAAGTGTTTTAAGAACACTCGTGGTGTCCTGAAATGTTCGTAAATAAACAAAATGGGGGTGTCCTGAGGATGCTGTCCGTATTGTTCGCTGGTAACTTGAAAGGGTTCTAGGAACACTCGCAGTGTCCTGAAATGTTTGTAAATAAGCAAAATGGGGGTGTCCTGAGGACGCTGTCCGTATTGTTCGCTGGCAAGTTGAAAGTGTTCAAAGAACACTCGCGGTGTCCTGAAATGTTCGTAAATAAAAGAAATGGAGCTGTCCTGAGGACGCTGTCCGTATTGTTCACTAGCAACTTGAAAGTGTTCCAAGAACACTCGCAGTGTCCTGAAATGTTCGTAAATGAACAAAATGGGGGTGTCCTGAGGCCGCTGTCCGTATTGTTCGCTGGCAAGTTGAAAGTGTTCTAAGAACACTCGCTGTGTCCTGAAATGTTCATAAATAAACAAAATGGGGGTGTCCTGAGGCCGCTGTCCGTATTGTTCGCGGCAAGTTGAAAGTGTTCTAAGAACACTCGCAGTGTCCTGAAATGTTCGTAAATTTAAAAAAAATGGGGGTGTCCTGAGGACGCTGTCCGTATTGTTCGCTGGCAACTTGAAAGTGTTCTAAGAACACTTGTGGTGTCCTGAAATGTTCGTAAATAAACATAATGGGCGTGTCCTGAGGACGCTGTCCGTATTGTTCGCTGGCAAGTTGAAAGTGTTCTAAGAACACTCGCGGTGTCCTGAAATGTTCATAAATAAAAAAATGGGGGTGTCCTGAGGACGCTGTCCGTATTGTTCGCTGGCAACTTGAAAGTGTTCTAAGAACACTTGCGGTGTCCTGAAATGTTCGTAAATAAACAAAATAGGGCTATCCTGAGGCCACTGTCCATATTGTTTGCTGAGAACTTGAAAGTCTTCTAGGAGCACTCGCAGTGTCCTGAAATGTTCCTAAATAAATAAAATTGGGGTGTCCTGAGGCCGCTGTCCGTATTGTTCCCTGGCAACTTGAAAGGATTCTAGGAACACTCGCGGTGTCCTGAAATGTTAGTAAATAAACAAAATGGGGGTGTCCTGAGGACGCTGTCCGTATTGTTCGCTGGCAAGTTGAAAGTGTTCTAAGAACACTTGCGGTGTCCTGAAATGTTCGTAAATAAAAAAAATGGGGGTGTCCTGAGGACGCTGTCCGTATTGTTCGCTGGCAACTTGAAAGTGTTCTAAGAACACTGGCGGTGTCCTGAAATGTTCGTAAATAAACACAATGGGGGTGTCCTTTGACCGCTGTCCGTATTGTTTGCTGAGAACTTGAAAGTCTTCTAGGAACACTCGCAGTGTCCTGAAATGTTCCTAAATAAACAAAATGAGGGTGTCCTGAGGCTGCTGTCTGTATTGTTCGCTGGCAACTTGAAAGTGTTCTAAGAACACTCGTGGTGCCCTGAAATGTTCGTAAATAAACAAAATGGGGGTGTCCTGAGGACGCTGTCCGTATTGTTCGCTGGCAAGTTGAAAGTGTTCAAAGAACACTCGCGGTGTCCTGAAATGTTTGTAAATAAAAAAAATGGACGTGTCCTGAGGACGCTGTCCGTATTGTTCACTGGCAACTTGAAAGTGTTCCAAGAACACTTGCGGTGTCCTGAAATGTTCGTAAATGAACAAAATGGGGGTGTCTTGAGGCCGCTGTCCGTATTGTTCGCTGGCAAGTTAAAAGTGTTCTAAGAACACTCGCTGTGTCCTGAAATGTTTGTAGATAAACAAAATGGGGGTGTCCTGAGGACACTGTCCGTATTGTTCGCTGGCAAGTTGAAAGTGTTCAAAGAACACTTGCGGTGCCCTGAAATGTTTGTAAATAAAAAAATGGGGGTTTCCTGAGGACGCTGTCCGTATTGTTCACTGGCAACTTGAAAGTGTTCTAAGAACACTCGCAGTGTCCTGAAATGTTCGTAAATAAACAAAATGGGGGGTGTCCTGAGGCCGCTGTCCGTATTGTTCGCTGAGAACTTGAAAGTGTTCTATGTACACTCGTGGTGTCCTGAAATGTTCGCAAATAAACAAAATGGGGGTGTCCTGAGGACGCTGTCCGTATTGTTCGCTGGCAACTTGAAAGTGTTCTAAGAACACTCCCGGTGTCCTGAAATGTTCGTAAATAAACCAAATGGGGGTGTCCTGTGACCGCTGTCCGTATTGTTTGCTGAGAACTTGAAAGTCTTCTAGGAACACTTGCAGTGTCCTGAAATGTTCCTAAATAAACAAAATTGGGGTGTCCTGAGGCTGCTGTCCGTATTGTTCGCTGGCAACTTGAAAGTGTTCTAAGAACACTCGTGGTGTCCTGAAATGTTCGTAAACAAACAAAATGGGGGTGTCCTGAGGACACTGTCCATATTGTTTGCGGCAAGTTGTAAGTGTTCTAAGAACACTCGCATTTTCCGGAAATGTTCGTAAATAAAAAAAAATGGGGTGTCCTGAGGACGCTGTCCGTATTGTTCGCTGGCAACTTGAAAGTGTTTTAAGAACACTCGTGGTGTCCTGAAATGTTCGTAAATAAACAAAATGGGGGTGTCCTGAGGATGCTGTCCGTATTGTTCGCTGGTAACTTGAAAGGGTTCTAGGAACACTCGCAGTGTCCTGAAATGTTTGTAAATAAGCAAAATGGGGGTGTCCTGAGGACGCTGTCCGTATTGTTCGCTGGCAAGTTGAAAGTGTTCAAAGAACACTCGCGGTGTCCTGAAATGTTCGTAAATAAAAAAAATGGAGCTGTCCTGAGGACGCTGTCCGTATTGTTCACTGGCAACTTGAAAGTGTTCCAAGAACACTCGCAGTGTCCTGAAATGTTCGTAAATGAACAAAATGGGGGTGTCCTGAAGCCGCTGTCCGTATTGTTCGCTGGCAAGTTGAAAGTGTTCTAAGAACACTCGCTGTGTCCTGAAATGTTCATAAATAAACAAAATGGGGGTGTCCTGAGGCCGCTGTCCGTATTGTTCGCGGCAAGTTGAAAGTGTTCTAAGAACACTCGCAGTGTCCTGAAATGTTCGTAAATTAAAAAAAAATGGGGGTGTCCTGAGGACGCTGTCCGTATTGTTCGCTGGCAACTTGAAAGTGTTCTAAGAACACTTGTGGTGTCCTGAAATGTTCGTAAATAAACAAAATGGGCGTGTCCTGAGGACGCTGTCCGTATTGTTCGCTGGCAAGTTGAAAGTGTTCTAAGAACACTCGCGGTGTCCTGAAATGTTCATAAATAAAAAAATGGGGGTGTCCTGAGGACGCTGTCCGTATTGTTCGCTGGCAACTTGAAAGTGTTCTAAGAACACTCGCGGTGTCCTGAAATGTTCGTAAATAAACAAAATAGGGCTATCCTGAGGCCGCTGTCCGTATTGTTTGCTGAGAACTTGAAAGTCTTCTAGGAGCACTCGCATTGTCCTGAAATGTTTGTAAATAAAAAAAAAATGGTGTGTCCTGAGAACGCTGTCTGTATTGTTCGCTGGCAACTTGAAAGGGTTCTAGGAACACTCGCGGTGTCCTGAAATGTTTGTAAATAAACAAAATGGGGGTGTCCTGAGGACGCTGTCCGTATTGTTCGCTGGCAAGTTGAAAGTGTTCTAAGAACACTTGCGGTGTCCTGAAATGTTCGTAAATAAAAAAAATGGGGGTGTCCTGAGGACGCTGTCCGTATTGTTCGCTGGCAACTTGAAAGTGTTCTAAGAACACTGGCGGTGTCCTGAAATGTTCGTAAATAAACAAAATGGGGGTGTCCTTTGACCGCTGTCCGTATTGTTTGCTGAGAACTTGAAAGTCTTCTAGGAACACTCGCAGTGTCCTGAAATGTTCCTAAATAAACAAAATGGGGGTGTCCTGAGGACGCTGTCCGTATTGTTCGCTGGCAAGTTGAAAGTGTTCTAAGAACACTTGCGGTGTCCTGAAATGTTCGTAAATAAAAAAAATGGGGGTGTCCTGAGGACGCTGTCCGTATTGTTCGCTGGCAACTTGAAAGTGTTCTAAGAACACTGGCGGTGTCCTGAAATGTTCGTAAATAAACAAAATGGGGGTGTCCTTTGACCGCTGTCCGTATTGTTTGCTGAGAACTTGAAAGTCTTCTAGGAACAATCGCAGTGTCCTGAAATGTTCCTAAATAAACAAAATGGGGGTGTCCTGAGGACACTGTCCATATTGTTTGCGGCAAGTTGTAAGTGTTCTAAGAACACTCGCATTGTCCTGAAATGTTCGTAAATAAAAAAAAATGGGGTGTCCTGAGGACGCTGTCCGTATTGTTCGCTGGCAAGTTGAAAGTGTTCAAAGAACACTCGCGGTGTCCTGAAATGTTTGTAAATAAAAAAAATGGAGGTGTCCTGAGGACGCTGTCCGTATTGTTCACTGGCAACTTGAAAGTGTTCCAAGAACACTCGCGGTGTCCTGAAATGTTCGTAAATGAACAAAATGGGGGTGTCTTGAGGCCACTGTCCGTATTGTTCGCTGGCAAGTTAAAAGTGTTCTAAGAACACTCGCTGTGTCCTGAAATGTTCGTAAATAAACAAAATGGGGGTGTCCTGAAGACACTGTCCGTATTGTTCGCCGCAAGTTGAAAGTGTTCTAAGAACACTCGCAGTGTCCTGAAATGTTCGTAAATAAACAAAATGGGGGTGTCCTGAGGACGCTGTCCGTATTGTTCGCTGGCAACTTGAAAGTGTTCTAAGAACACTTGTGGTGTCCTGAAATGTTCGTAAATAAACAAAATGGGCTTGTCCTGAGGACGCTGTCCGTATTGTTCACTGGCAAGTTGAAAGTGTTTTAAGAACACTCGTGGTGTCCTGAAATGTTCGTAAATAAACAAAATGGGGGTGTCCTGAGGATGCTGTCCATATTGTTCGCTTGTAACTTGAAAGGGTTCTAGGAACACTCGCGGTGTCCTGAAATGTTCGTAAATAAAAAAAATGGAGGTGTCCTGAGGACGCTGTCCGTATTGTTCACTGGCAACTTGAAAGTGTTCCAAGAACACTCGCGGTGTCCTGAAATGTTCGTAAATGAACAAAATGGGGGTGTCTTGAGGCCACTGTCCGTATTGTTCGCTGGCAAGTTAAAAGTGTTCTAAGAACACTCGCTGTGTCCTGAAATGTTCGTAAATAAACAAAATGGGGGTGTCCTGAAGACACTGTCCGTATTGTTCGCCGCAAGTTGAAAGTGTTCTAAGAACACTCGCAGTGTCCTGAAATGTTCGTAAATAAACAAAATGGGGGTGTCCTGAGGACGCTGTCCGTATTGTTCGCTGGCAACTTGAAAGTGTTCTAAGAACACTTGTGGTGTCCTGAAATGTTCGTAAATAAACAAAATGGGCTTGTCCTGAGGACGCTGTCCGTATTGTTCACTGGCAAGTTGAAAGTGTTTTAAGAACACTCGTGGTGTCCTGAAATGTTCGTAAATAAACAAAATGGGGGTGTCCTGAGGACGCTGTCCGTATTGTTCACTGGCAACTTGAAAGTGTTCCAAGAACACTCGCGGTGTCCTGAAATGTTCATAAATAAAAAAAATGGGGGTGTCCTGAGGACGCTGTCCGTATTGTTTGCTGGCAACTTGAAAGTGTTCTAAGAACACTTGCGGTGTCCTGAAATGTTCATAAATAAACAAAAAGGGGGTATCCTGAGGCCCCTGTCCGTATTGTTTGCTGAGAACTTGAAAGTCTTCGAGGAACACTCGCAGTGTCCTGAAATGTTCCTAAATAAACAAAATGGGGGTGTCCTGAGGCCGCTGTCCGTATTGTTCGCTGGCAAGTTGAAAGTGTTCTAAGAACACTTGCGGTGTCCTGAAATGTTCGTAAATAAAAAAAATGGGGGTGTCCTGAGGACGCTGTCCGTATTGTTCGCTGGCAACTTGAAAGTGTTCTAAGAACACTGGCGGTGTCCTGAAATGTTCGTAAATAAACACAATGGGGGTGTCCTTTGACCGCTGTCCGTATTGTTTGCTGAGAACTTGAAAGTCTTCTAGGAACACTCGCAGTGTCCTGAAATGTTCCTAAATAAAAAAAATGGAGGTATCCTGAGGCCGCTGTCCGTATTGTTCGCTGGCAACTTGAAAGTGTTCTAAGAACACTCGCAGTGTCCTGAAATGTTTGTAAATAAACAGAATGGGGGTGTCCTGAGGACGCTGTCCGTATTGTTCGCTGGCAAGTTGAAAGTGTTCTAAGAACACTCGCGGTGTCCTGAAATGTTCGTAAATAAAGAAAATGGGGGTGTCCTGAGGACGCTGTCCGTATTGTTCGCTGGCAACTTGAAAGTGTTCTAAGAACACTCACGGTGTCCTGAAATGTTCGTAAATAAACAAAATGGGGGTGACCTGAGGCCGCTGTCTGTATTGTTTGCTGAAAACTTGAAAGTGTTCTAAGAACACTCTCAGTGTCCTGAAATGTTCGTAAATAAACAAAATGGGGGTGTCCTGAGGACACTGTCCGTATTGTTCGCGGCAAGTTTAAAGTGTTCTAAGAACACTCGCAGTGTCCTGAAATGTTCGTAAATAAAAAAAAAATGGGGGTGTCCTGAGGACGCTGTCCGTATTGTTCGCTGGCAACTTGAAATTATTCTAAGAACACTCGCAGTGTTCTGAAATGTTCGTAAATAAACAAAATGGGGGTGTCCAAAAACAAATGTATAAGGAACAAAGTTATAAGCCAATATGGGTGTGAGATGCTGCGATGGTTGTACTTATTATAATATACTTACTGTTTGGTTTAGTAACTGGAGTACATGTATTTCTTGTTTATTTCTGTGATAAAAGAAAAGATCATGTTAGTATTGGTATTTTGTAACGTCTTATAACATTGAATAATCAACATTTTTTTTTACCCTCATATTTAGTACATTACAAATAAGTGTACTGTGCAACTTGCTCAGTTTCTGTGTTTGTTGCTAAAATCATTGGGTCTGTGGGAGAAAAAGAGAAAAAACAATCTATGTTACAGTCTATTTGTTTGTTTGTTTGTTTGTTTTCAGTGTTCACTTGTTGTTTCTGGCTAATGCGCTATATATTGGCTTGTTGCAGATTTCTGGAGCAGTTACCTATCATTTATTTGTTTGGATATTGTAAAATTTTGGGGCAGTTAGATACCAATTGGCGTATTCTAACTATCTATTTTTTTTATCTAATTTAGTGGTATTCATTTATCTGATTACTTGTAGAATCTTTGGGCGGTTAGATACCTGTTGGAATATTCTAACAGTTTATATTTGTTCACTACAAGTTTAGTTAAGGTTTAAGTACAGTTTTGTTAATAGATTTTGGTTTTAAGAACATTAAATAAGCGTTTGAAAGATTTGCTGGTAATCTCTGCTTTAGAGTAATGGTACTATCATTACATTCAAACCATCCACATTTCTTTTTTATATATGCAGTGTAGTGACCTGAAATGCTTGTGGCCCCTGCGTGGTAGATTATACCTATTGTTGTGAAGGTTTTCTTACCAAGTAATACTTGACCATGTGTGAATCCAGTCAGCTTGCAGTTGTTTTTGGTACCATCTGCATTGTAACATAGAAGCATTAGTATTACGTATTTACTATGTGTTTGTATTAATAAGGTGGAGCGATTATCCAAATTGCAGGTAGTACATAATCTACCATGGTTTGCATTTTGTACAAGTTGCTGAAATGGAATGGATTCACAATTAGGTATTGATATATATATACAAAGCGTTCATTGGGGATTTGTTCTTGTGTCACATTGTTGCAGAGAGTGCATGTATGTCTCCAAATGTATGAAATCTGGAAGATGTCATTTATAGGTATGTTTTTATTTTCCAGTACTTGTAGTAAGTACATTAGAAATCCTTGTGGATCTTCCTGTGAGTTTATAGTGAATTTAACCATTCCAGCACAGTAGTCCAATTGTTGTCTTATTCCATAAACACTATACGTGTTGTCAGGATTGTTTGTTGCGTTTCTATGAAGTACTAACATTTGCAGACACAATTGGTCTGTACCGTGTAAGTAAATGTTCTCAAACAATTGGTGGCAATTGAAATAGAATATTCATTGCTACATTTGCATAGCAACTTACTCCAACTATATTTGAGAGTTTAAATGGATCAGGTAGTTCTGTATCTGATTGATTTTTTTTTAGTTTGTCTTCCTTCTTTGACAAAGTACCTGGTTTACTTTCCCTAATTGGTTCTTTTATGTTTGTGGTACTTGATGAAGTTTTAGTTTCTTTTACTCTCTTTGGAGGATTTGCAGTGACATCCTGTTGCATTTCTGTTTGATTTAGTTTTCTTTTACCGCGTTTTACTTTTTGTGGAACAGAATATGTGTTTAGATGGGGGATGTATAGTAAGCGAAGTCTATTGTATTTGAAAATGCAAGGAATATCAGCGTTTACTTTACTTGCATCAAAGTTGATTAGAAACAGACCGTCAAGTGTACGCAAGTGTGATAGTGCTACGTAGCTCATGCCTTCTTTAAAGACTGTGTTACCAATGTCTATCAATGCTTTGTCTAGGGTAAGACCTTGTGATTTATGAATGGTGACTGCATATGCAAGAGTTAGAGAAAATTGTTCTCTGCGTACACACATGTCTTTGAAGATTAGTAATCGAGCTGTTGTTCGTCCTATCCTTTTTACTCCTGAAAGTTTGTAAAAGAGAATATTGACAAACTGAATTTTGTTGTCACGTGGGTATGTTTGAAAGCCAACAACTGTACCCAGTGCTTCATTAACTAGTCCTTGGTCCATGTCAAGGTTACGTTTAAGCATTACTCTGCAATTTAAGGATAATTTTAATATCTTTTCCAACCCAGCTGTGTTGGAGATTGAATTTTCTAAACTATTTAGTCTTGTTGTGGCTTGCTCACACATGTGTAGTGTCATACCATGTACATCTAGTTTGTCTGTGGCGCTAATTTCCATTATTGGTTGCATTTCTTTATTTAACATATTTCATTGAATTTGAAACAGCTTGCAAGAGTTGGCATTAAGGCCATACAATTGACATTTTTATGGGCTAATTGTTCCATAACATCTGTAACACATGCAGTATCGCCATAAAGTGCATGAATGTGCCGGGTGTTCAATATTGCTTGTGCTTCTTTAGATAGTATACCAACTCTAATACTTTTTAAGATGTTGGCATAAATGAGATCTGCATAATGCCGCATGTTTTCTGTTAATTCTCTGTATTGGAAATGTTGCCAAAGGTTGACATTTACAATGCTGCCAACAGTTTTACAGCAGATTTTGTGTCCTAATGTTTTAAAAATATGCTCACCTTTTACTGGTGTCAATTGAAGAAGATCTCCAAAAACAATAATGTGTTTTCCTGCAAAGAGCTCTTTGTAATCTGAGGTGAATCAAAGCCAACATTAGGTTGGACACCATGCTCACTTCATCTATTAATAGCATTTTCATTTGTTTTAATACTCTGCATAGTTCCATTGCAGCTTCTGTAGAAAGTGTGTAATAGTCTAATTTGTTTTGGTGTTCTACTGGCAGGAGTAGTAATCAGTGTAATTTTACATCGCCTATGTTGTAGGCAGCTAAACCTGTGGTTGCAGTGACAACAGCTGACAGTTTGTTGTTTGTCAATTGTTGAAGGAACTTACTGATGATTTTGATTAGGAATGTTTTGCCAGAACCAGCTTCACCACTGACGTACATTAGTATAGGTTTGTAATTTTGGCAGGTGCATTCTTTGTTTTCATGTTGTACACCATGTGCACTTTCTTTTGTTACTTCTTGAAAAATGCTAAGTTCCTCAATGTTTAGTTTTGATTGTAGTATAGTTAACTCGTCTTTATCTTCATACTGACACATGGTGTTTTCTACTTCTGTCATAGCTAATTCTGCCTCATTTGTTATTAGTGGTTCTCCCAGTGGTTCTTGGCTTCCTGTTACAGAAGGTTGACTACTGTGAGGAGTGTCCTTATCTAGTTGGGCCTTCAGTTCTTCTTTGTGTTGCTGTTCATTGTGCAACATTGTTTTGTACTGTGTAAAGTTTACATCAGTTATAGTGCTTTCATTTGCTTTGAAAGCGTCTTCATATGAGTCATATTTATCTAGTATTTCTTTTTCTTTTCTCCATGGTTTAAAGAGTTGTAGCAGGGACATGTAATATAGTTCTTTATTTTGAGGAGTCTTTAATGACAATTTGATATGATTTAATTAAATTTGGTTTGGTGAGTTTTACTAAGCTGCCTTCACTGTTTGTCACTCTGTATTTACCTTTTTTTCATCAGGTTTAATATTATTTTTGTATGTGAAGTTTTGGGCTATGTGGTATAGTCACTTGGTTTCCAAAGTATTACTTCAGTTTGGGTAGTATGTGTCCAATAAATTGTTTTTTAAAATGTCTTGGCTGTTGGGATCATGCTTGGCTATTGTTTCTATATCTTCGTATGATTTTAGAACTCTTTTTCTAGATTTAGCAGGACCAAGACTTAGCCATACTATATTTTCAGATTTACCATAAAATGCAGTACCAGTTAAACGATCTGCTGCTTCATAGGATCCACATTCTTTATGGCAGAGCATTTCTATGCCCAAGCTTTATAATTTCTGAGACACTGTTTTATCTGATGACAGGTCATTCCAGACATCTTGGAGCACTGTTTTTTCTGCTTTGGTTAAGTATGCTGTAACATATCGTTCAACTGCAGTGGAAGTGTCTGCAATGTACTGCACATCTATGTTTGCATTCCGTTAGTGGGCAATGATTGCATTGTAATCATTGATATATTTTTCTTCTTCTGTTCTTTTTATGTAATATGTATTTTTAGGTGACTTACCTACAACACTATGTCTAACTGAAGACATGATGTTGTTCATTGACCTGTATTTGTAACCGGTCTATGGAAACCAAAGCGGTATTTGGTGTAGTATTTCCCTTTGTTTTTGTATTTGCGACGACAATATTTGCCACGTTTGTGTCTTTGAAATTGCAAAATGTGTGCATGAAGATCACTATTTGTGGCTTCTGATGGAATTTCACAAGTGACATATTTTTCAATAAACTGTAAAACAGTGGCATCACTGTCTTGACCAAATTTAGGAGCATCTTTAATCCATAAAAGCATGTGGATATGTGGTGCTCCTCTGGCTTGGTATTCTTTTCTCCAAAAGAAGTGTTGCACTTCTCCAAGGGGAGGAACAGTTTTATTACAAATAAAGTGTAGCATAGCAATGAAGCGCTGGTGAAAATATCTTGAAACATTAACAGGATCCAGAGAACAAAGTTTTCCAGTTGTTAATATATTTATGTTTGTTTTGTTTTTGTTTGATATGCGTAGGAAATCATGTAAATCTTCCCGTGCATATTCTGCACAAATTAATGTAACAAACCAAGTGGGTGGGCCAAGGTTTCTGATCATACAACGTACATCTCCATGACGTCGAAACCAGTACTCTTTAGTACCACACATATTTGCTAATAGATTTGTAATATTTGATTGTAAAACCTCATCTTTTTGTTGCACTTTTTGTAATAATTGTGTAGCTGACATATTTTGAAAGTGGGATCCTGATTTTAATGAGTGTGCAACTCCGTAACATAAAGATGCTAGTTCACTTTCAAAGAGTAGGTGGAATATGTATTCCACATTTTGTCTAAATCTGGGATCTTCAGAATACATCCATAATGAGTGGTATTCTGATGCTGATATTTGAATAGGTCTATCATCGTTAGCTTCCTCCTTTACCAGTAGGAAAGTGTAGAGGAAAAGCACGTGGTTCTATACTTTTTTCCCATATGCTGATTGGTGAGCCTTTTGTTTGACGTATTTGGTATGTTTCTAGTGCATCTTCTATGGTGTCATTAGAGTGCAATGGATAAATAGTATAATGCTCTAAAGTATTTGTTATTGTAGCAGGATCTAAGAGCTCATATTGACCAGCTTCTTGTGTCTCTTGAATTATTTCAGTTGTATCCTTCAAGTTTTCTTCAATATTAATTTCTTTGTAGTATTAATTATTTTCTTTAAGATATTGCAAGGCTTGTCCAACTTTATGTAATTCTACCAGCTGTTGCCATATTGTTTTGTCTTTTGTAGGTACTCCATTTACTAAGATAATTAAAGATTGCTGCATTGGATGTTGCACTCCTAGAGTGTGCACATTTTCTTTTAGATCTAATGATAAATACACTACTTTTCCACAAATACCTTTCACTAATTGAGAGGGAGGTAATTTAGCTGTTTTTGGTTGAAGACGTATTATTGCTTGAAATGGGTGTACTGTTTGAATTATGATGCTCTCATATAAATTAAGTTGCTGTAGGTATTTTGGTAGTGGATATAATTCCAAATTATTTGTGTTAGGACATGAAGGAGTTTGGTTGTTGTCACGTTTTGTTGTGCAGTAACTGCAAAGTATTAAGGGGTCAGTTATTTCGTATTTGTTTTCTGCTATAAGGTAGAGAGCTAATTCAAACCATTAGAATATTCATTGTCTTCTATTTTGTGTGATAGGTCTACAGTTTTTGTGTTACTTTTATAAAATGTTCTGCGGCAACATACCCACACATGATTTGGTACTTCAGCTGATGTACGTTTAAATTTTAGTATTTCTTTTTTGTAGTAAAAGGTTGCCATGCGTAGAATTGATGCTAATTTGGTTTAAAGCTATTTCATTTTGTAAGTGGCTTTCACTTCCAAAATATTTTTTTCTGGATATAGTCGATTTCTTCAAGTAGGTCTGTTGCAGTACCATGTAGAAGAATGTTATTTAAATTGGCTAGTACTAAAGCAGGACTTTTAGCATAGTACAGTTTATAGACTAAATGTCTTATAGTTGAATGATGTGTGGATATCCTTTTGATGTCATGGAAGGTGGTTTTGCAAATAGGTCCTGTAATGCAGGCCAATGAATGTCCTTGTAGTCCTGTGTACTTGCACACTGGACAGGTATAAATATTTTGCAAAAGTTTAATTTTGATTTTGTCTTTGCCTTTCGCATATTGATTGAGAAATTGGTGTAAAGACTTGAAATTTGTTTTGGGAATGGTACACATTGACGTGCATGGCCATTTGTACACTAGTCGTTCTGATTCAGTTGAATGGAGAGGTAATTCTAAGTTTTCAGGGCATATTTTAGTAAGCAGTACTTCTTGTTCCATTATGGTATTATTAACTTTTTCATAACCTCAACCACTTCTATGTATGGCAATTGTATTGGTTTGCTTTGTTTGTATGCTTCTTCATTTAAGTATGGTTCTGTGCTTGTAGTGTGACTCCATTCACCTCCGCAGATATTTAAAAAGTTCTTTCTGTTGACATTTCGTTTATTGAGAAGTCTTTTTTGTAATTTAGTCATTAGTTTTGTTAGTGGTTTCATTTTGTTTAACACTAAAATAAATAACTTTCTTTTGAGAAGAATTGCACTGTCTATCAACGCTTCTAAGATTAATTTCCGTCAATAGGTTTTAAGGGTTGAACCTGGTTTCTCTCCTGTTTTTATAAGATTTAGAAGGACTCTGTGATGGAACATTTTGGCTAAAATACTTTTCTTGGTATGTTTACTTTGCACTATATCAAGATTTAATTAAGCAGTTTTATCTGTAGTGATAGCTGATTTTTTGTTAATTGTTTTCTGGTTTGTTTTACATTTTGATAGACGAGGCAAAGTTTCTGTACTTGAAACTTCTTTTGTTTCACTAAATGACTGTATTAGCTGTTTTGTTTCAACGTTTCTTATTAATTCTGCAAGAGATGGATGCTTATGTTGGACACTTCTATTTTCATTTGCTCTGCTTCTGCGTTGCTTTCTACGGACTTGATTTTTGGTAGGCATTCTTTAGGGTCTGTTGAAAAAAATAAAGAAGGTATGGGTTGGGGTGTTCTGCAATGTATGTGTGCTGTGTGCATGAGTGTTTGAGTAAGATGATAAAGATGTATCTAATGGTGTGTGATTGTGCATTGGGCAACTGCAACTAGTAGGGATGGGTATTCTTGAATTAATGTGTTACTAAACTGGGGTTCATATGACAGAAAAAAGTAAGCTAGTGGTGTGGAGAAGTACAAATAGTAAATCTAATGCTATACAATTAAAACAGTTGTTTGTTCTATAACATCAAAATTCTAGTGGCTGAGTTGGGCAATTTGTGTGTCGAAAAATAGCAATTTGTGGGCCATTCTGGCTGTAAATCGCTGTTTAAGAAATGGGGATTTTTGGACAGAATGGTGCACAATATCTATTTTTAGGCACAGAAATAGCATGAATTAACCTTACAGTGTGTTTGAGTAATAATACAAATATGATGCTGGTATTCAACTTACTTTTTTTCTAAAATGAGCAGGTTACTTCTTAGTTGTTCTTTGTACTTCAAATTCGGCTGCTTCTTTTCAGGAGAATGGTCTTCACTGCAATTGTAAAAGAAACAAATTAGTAATTTTGTTTGTATATAGCACTGTTTTTAATTTAGACATCGATTTTTTAATTGACATCCACAGCGCCTTCCTCAAAACCATTAAAACAATCTTATTCACATAAGATATGTCGCACCAGTTGAATACATATCATATGTTCTTAATGAATAAACTGTATTGCAATGACTAACTGTAGCAAACAAAATATCTTTACTATGCCTTGTGAAATTCATAATGTACCAGTGAATACCACTGTTCCTGTAACTAAGCTGTTGCGAGTAATAGAGCCTCAATGTCATGGGCTGCTTGCGCTATATAAATATAAATAAGTAAATACATAAATAAAACATGTTTATGTTATTGTATAAGTATTGTTGTTTGAGATTTGAACATAGTGTGTGCATGCAATTTTGTTTGACTACATGCAGTCTATATATTTTATTTAAAAATGTTACTTCAACATGATTTGAATATGTGTGTGTAAAAATAAATTAAAATAGTATAAAGGTTTGTAAGTGACAGTCGATTTTAGGAGATGGAAAAAAGACAGTAAGTTCATTTTACAGATTATACAAGGTAAAAGTCACTTAATCTGTTTATATGAAACTAGAAGAATTGTACATGTACTTTACAGAAAATATGCATACCTGTAGTTTGTGTTCTTGCATATGGATATGCATGGAGCTGCAAGTAGAAATCTTGGAGACCTGTACAGTATTTCTTGTAGAAGGTGCTTTCCAATGAAATGACACTTGTACTCAAGAGAGATTCACAGTACATTCGCAGTGCTGATCTATGATGATGCAGTTAGATGTAGAGATCTTCTATGTGATTGGTAGATGGACATGTGACTTCTTAGCTACATCCAATGAGGGAATGGCAAAGAGAGGGAAGTGGAAATGGTAGAAGGGCTGTCCATGTTACGATATGTCCGCGGACATGGCGGTAGTTCGCGGACATCGGGTGTTACATCCAGGGATTTTTGGGTTTGGAAGCCATGCAAATTAGAATGAGCATAGAAAGGGATTGGTCAGGAAAGTTTAGTGGGTGTGTTGTGCCAGTAGAGAGTTTCTCGGATACTCTTTTTGCTGAGAGAAGAACAGATAGCTATGGCTGTGTGTTTCAGAAAACATATTGTTTGGATTTTGGGAGATTCGTGGCTACATTGGTTTAAGGTGTATGCAGAAAGCTGTGGAGTAGCTGTAGATCTTGGATTTCCAAATGTGGAAGTACACTGGCATGAAGAACGTGGAATGAAGTGGTTGGACTTGCTACCTCTCTCTGCTACTTTGGAGACAGAGCAACATCCAGATATAATTATAATTCATTGTGGAGGGAATGTTTAGGACATGTGTCTGGAATTTCTTTGCAATTTGCAATGAAAGAAGGACTTGGCAAGGTCATGGACATGTTTCCAATTTCTCAAGTAATTTTTTCACGGATTGCGCAGAGACAAATGTGGCTTCGTTCTTCTTCATTTGGTCCACAAATGGAGAAAGCAAGGTGCATTGTCAATAAGGCTGTTTTTGCCTTTCTAAGAGATTTTGGCATGTCCTCTTTTCACAATGAAAATATTATGTTTCGTAGTACATACATTTTTTGCGGAGATGGAGTCCATCTAACTTATGCTGGCAATCAGATTTTTCTGAGAAATATACAAAATGCATTGTGACCTTTTTTTGAATTACACCATCCATTTTGTAGTAGGCGTTGAGTATTTATAATTTTTCAAACACAAACACCACCAAAAGGCTCTTTTCAAAGCCTCCACTTCCGCCCAGAGAAAATTGCAATGGTTATGATAGGGTAGCACCCGAAAATTTTAGATGTCCGCGGACTGTCAGCGGACATTTAAAATATACAAAGGGCCCTGCTTCAATTATTTTCACTTCTATTTTTTATCTGTGAAAGGCGGTTCTGAAAAGAGCCTTATTTTTTTGATTTTTGTTGTTATATATATATATATTTTTTTTTTTATACAAGACACACTAGGAGTGGAGGGTAAAGGAGGGTAAAGGGGGCACACCAAACACGGGGATAAGAAAGGGCGTGCTGAGAGAGGAAGAAGTAGAGTGGGTTTTATTTGGGTAGTGAGCAGATCTTCTCGTGCTCTGAGACGATAGTCTCAAAAGCACTGCAAAGTCGAAAGGTAAGGGTCATCAGCATTGTGTATGGCCTGTGAGGCAGCTTGAGGAATACGCTGTCCCACAGGAGTGTTCCTTGTGGTGTCAGGATCAGAAACGGAGGATGAAGTAGAGGAAGTCAACCTGCTACGCTCCTCGCAAGGTACAACCCTGCGAATGGCCCCAGTGTGAAATGACCTTAGGTGGCACTTCATGGTAGTGGTCCCAAAACTGTACGAACCAAGCCTCCGCGACTGAGTACCATTTTGCACTCGTTGCAGGTGACTTGGTTCGCACAAGCCTTAGGACCATTCCCACGAATGGTAAATAACCGCCACACCTAAGACTCACGCCGAGTGCGGGTAGTAGGGAGTTCAACTACCTCCTCCTCGTCATCCTCTTCTTCCTCCTCTGCATCCTCACTCCTGTTACCCTCTTCAGGCCCTTGTGGAGGTGGTGGTGGTGGAGGGGTTGGGGGTGGTGCGGAGGCAGAATCAGCACCAGGTGGCAGCATTGCAGCCATTGATGCCATCAGGTTCAAGATGGAAATCTGCAGGTGGCAGTAAAATTTGCTGTGCTCTGTAGAATAGCCAGAAACACAATGAGAATAAGCTCTAGGGCATGGTCTTTAATAGGGGTGCTTGTACGCGGTTCGCGGACATGCACGCTGGCCGTGGACAGATCAAACACAAAAAAGGTTCAAAAAGTTTCAAAAAGTATGTAGAAACTCAGAATTAGTATGTGGGACTTGTGCTATGGTGATGTTTTATTGAAAAATATTGCGGATTACTTGAAAATGTACTTTAACATTGTTCGGGGACACGAACAGTGTCCGCATTCAGAACACATGATCAGCGTGGGCGCGGTCACTTGATCGCTTCGCGAACATGTCCGCGAAAGGAGCGGCTGTCCGCAGGACATCAAAGGCATGGATATTGGTTTGCGCATGCGCGTTCATGTTCTACCCACACTGTTCGGATCCTGAAGTAATTAAAAGTGCGGCACATGTCAAACGAACAGTTACAAACAGGGGTTTGTTCTAAGAACAGTTTCAACTTGGTTGCGAACAATACGGACATGCATAGCGTCCTCAGGACACCCCTATTTTGTTTATTTACGAACATTTCAGGACACCGCGTTTGTTCTTAGAACAGTTTCAACTTGCATGCAAATATTTCGGAGAGGTATAGTGTTCTAAGGACACCCCTATTTCGTTTATTTACGAACATTGGGGCACATGATGTGTTCTTAGAACAGTTTTAACCTGCCTACGAACAAAACGGACAGGCATACCGTTCTCAGGACACCCCTATTTTGTTTATTTACGAACATTTCATGACGCCGCGTGTGTTCTTAGAACAGTTTCAACTTGCATGCAAACATTGCAGAGAGGTACACTGGGCGAATCATGGAATCAATGTGCGCGTAAAATTTCGGCGCAAGCGTGTGAAAACGTGCAATTCGCAGTGAAAGAGCGAAAATCGCAGTGCAAGTGTGAATATCGCAGGGAAACCATCGCACATCTATTCATGGAAGTCCGTGCGCAAGTAAAATCAGGGAAGTGCGCTGAAAAAGTGCGCGGCGCACGCCGGCGCACAGGTCATCTAACGGGGTGCACCAAGGCCACAGCGAAAGTGCACATAGCGCGGCGCACATAATAAAAGTAGGCGGAACACGGGGCGGAACACTCGGAATGGGGAACAACTCGTGAAAATGTGGGCGTCACGGGGGAAGTACAGGAGGCAAGTGCGCGGAACGCCCACACGCTCGCCTACAACACGTATTCATGGAATCGAATAGGGCAAACCAGCGCACGGGCAAAGACGCGCACTGACCCAAACCCGTCCACCACAGGAAGGCAGGCGGTAGCGTCCCTCTGCTGGAAAAAAAATGTGCACCAAAATGTGCGCTAACAAAAAGCTCGAATAAACAGCTCTGATGAATGTCCCATATTGTGGCCCCCTAGGACAAATGACGTGCAAAGGGGTACGCGACAAAAAGCGACACCCGCTGTGTGAAAAATAAGCTTGTGCATGTATTTCGTGTGTGCGCGTGAAGTTTCACACGCAATCGGCATTGGGGGGATGGGGTACGTGTATTTCAGGGGTGCGCGTGAAGTTCCACACGCGATCGTGCCTGGGGGAGCGGGATACGTGTATTCCAGGGGTTCGCAGGAAGTTTCAAACGCGATAGGCCCTGTGCGAGTGGGGTGCATGTATTCCTGGGGTTCGTGTGAAGTTTCACACGCGATTGGGCTGGGTACGTGTAAATCAGGGGTGTGCGGAAAGTTTCACACGTGATTGGCCTTGGTCGAGCAGGGAACGTGTATTTCGGGGGAGCGCGGGAATTATCACACGCGACAGGCCCTGTGCGAGTGGGGTACGTGTATATCTGGGGTGCAGGGGAGTCCTACACGTGAATTGGCAGTGTGGGTTCTCCCAGGTTTTCCCTCTACACCCTCCACGGCCCCTGCAGGCAGCCCACACCACAGGGGACTTCATGTTCCGCAGGCAGCCCATCCACCATGGGCATGCCCCCCAGGCAAGCCACATGTCAGCTTGCACCACTACTACTGCTGATCACCAACGCATGACCCCCTGCACCCCCACCCCCCACCAGTGCGGGGCACCTGCCAGCAGGCCCCCACTTATGTCCCCTTGAACACCCACCCCCCAGCAGTGCGGGGCACCTGCCAGCAGGCCCCCACTCATGTCCCACTCATGTCCCCCTGCACCCCCACCACCCACCAGTGCGGGGCACCTGCCAGCGGGCCCCCACTCATGTCCCCTTGCACACCAACCCCCCAGCAGTGAAATGGCGATCCCACGACACAAACCAAAAGTCAACTATGTACATCAACACATGTCCGCCACATGAAGGCAAGCGGTAGCGTCCCTGTGCATTAAAAAAATGTGCGCTAACGAAAAGCCGCATATACAGCACGATGAATGTCCCATACCGTGGCCCTCTAGGACAAATGACGTGCAAAGGGGTACGCCACAAACACGGACACCCGCTGTGTCAAAAATAGCGTGTATTTCGGGTGCTCACGGGAAATTTCACACGTGATTGGGCCTGGGCAAGCGGGGTACGTGTACTTCAGGGGCTCGCGGGAAGTTTCACACGCGATTAGGCCTGGCCGAGCAAGGTACGTGTACTTCTGGGGCTCGCGGGACGTTTCACACGCGATTGGGCCTGGCCGAGCAGGGTACGTGTACTTCAGGGGCTCGCGGGAAGTTTCACACGCATTTGGGCCTGGCCGAGCGGGGCACGTGTACTTCAGGGGCTCGCAGGAAGTTTCACACGCGATTGGGCATGGGCGAGCGGGGTAAGTGTACTTCAGGGGCTCGCGGGAAGTTTCACACGCGATTGGGCCTGGGCGAGCAGGGTACGTGTACTTCAGGGGCTCGCGGGAAGTTTCACATGCGATTGGGCCTGGCCGAGCGGGGTACGTGTATCACTCTGGTGGGCGTGGAAGTACAGGAGGCAAATGCGCGGAACGCCCACACGCACACGCAAAAAAAGTTGCGCTAATCCGGAAACACGTATGCAAGCAGGAAACAGGCGTAAGTCGACCCGCGCAGCATAAAAGTGCGCGCAAACAACAAACAAGCTCAGACACCAGGATGAATATACCGTTCCTAGCAGCAGTGGCCGTGGGATACCGCAGGAGGAGGAGGAGGATAGCCACGGCCAGAATTTTTACACCCAGAACCGGCCTTTTTGGGATGCCTGATGACCACGTGTATGGGAGGTATAGGTTTCCACCTCGCATAATACTCGACCTGGTCAGTGAGTGGGAGGATTACCTCACATCACCCACCCTCTGCTCCCAAGCACTCAGCCCCCTGGTGAAGGTCCTTAATGTACTGCACTTCTTGTCCACTGGATCATTTCAGCGGACAAGTGCCATAGTGGGGGGGGTGTCACAGGCCACGCAGTCACGCTGCCTACACCAGGTCTTGGCCATCATGACTGCACGCCCATCAGTACGCAGGCACATATACCTGCCCAGAACACCTGCAGAAAGGCAGGCTGCCGTCCATGATTTTTACGGGGTGGTACACTTCCCCAAAGTGCTTGGTGCCATTGGCTGCACCCATGTGGCTCTACGTCCTCCCAGGGCAACTGAGCACATCTATAGAAACCGCAAGCACTGGCATTCCATCAACGTGCAGGTAGTATGTGATGCCAAGGGAATCATCACCTCAGTATATGCCAACTATCCAGGGTCCACCCACGACAGTTTCATTTACAGAATGTCAACCCTAAACCGGGACCTAGAAGCTGGTTGGCATGGCGATACATGGCTGGTTGGTGAGTATAAATGCCACAGCACATGCATGCATGTCAGATACTGAGTAATGTCACAACCCCACTAATGATACCCATCACCACCTCCCCAGGGGACAGTGCCTACCCTCTGAGCACCCACATGATGACGCCAATTCGGAACCCCACCACGCCACCCGAGATAAGGTAAAACACAGCCCATATTGCAACCCGGGGCATAGTGGAGCGCACATTCGGAGTGCTCAAGTCACGCTTTCGCTCCCTTGACCGCGTTGGTGGGCAGCTGTTATATGCTCCCCCATTAGTGTGCAGGATCATAGTGGCAGCATGTTTCCTGCACAACGTTGCAACACGCAGGGGCCTGCCGGTGGACATGGTGGTGCCCCCACATCCCCAACCACATGCACGCCCGCTGTGCATGTGAGGGGAAAGGGCACGGATGAGGCAGCCCGTATGCAGCTGGTGGCTAATTACTTCACCTAAAATCACACCCCTGTGGAGTGCACACAGCCCTGGCACATACCAGCTGACTATCAATGATGATGAGTCAACTGACAGTAAACTGTCACAACCATACCTGCTTGAGATTGTTCACCTGGTAGTGTTCCATTGTGTGCATCCCTACCTACACAAACACCACCAATGCTGTGTCATCAAAAGACACACTTCTATGCTGCTAAAATCATTACCCCCTGCAAGATACAACATGACAACAGTGCCATGTCACCCAACACCTCCCCAGCACCACCCCCAACACACCATGGCATGTCATGCTATGTGAGAGCAAACAAAGGAATCCCCAAAACATGACACAAGTGTCACAAAGTACAGTGTCCCGATGGGAAAATGGCCACACACAATGTGCTCCCATTAAAGTAGAACTGACAACACACATGACCAAAGACTTACCACAATACAATGCAGCTAGCCACCCCAAACATAGCATTCACATGACAGTACTAAGTAAAAGGATACGTAGACTTACAACCTGGTGATGCTAGCACATCGACCACCCCCAACTGTACAGTGTTGGTGCCACGCAAATCTGGAAGTGCACTGCTTACAACATGAACTCCATCTCCAATGTAGACGGCCTTGTGAAGACATGTGGAATGAACCTGCAAATTAGGAGGGAGACATGGATGCACAAGCACACATCAATACACCATGCAGTATACAATACTACAACAATATGCACTAGGAATGTATACACAGTATTGACTTTTGACTGCCCACACATGTCATGGGAGTCCAATGTCACTGTGTAAGTTACTGTCACTTGGGCACACCCTTTGCAAGCCCATAGTAACGGGAAGCAGGAGGGGTGTGTGTCTCACAAACCCAAGCATCTAACCCAAACTCAGGACAAGCCTGCATGTGCCCAGCCGCAATACAGTGGATGCCCACAGGAGCCACACAAGGCAACACACTGTAACAAAAAAGCAAAAATCAAAAATCAAAAACCAAAATCCAAAAATCAAAAATCAAAAATGACCATGTGGGGGCCAGGAGGGGCGGGGGAGGCCACCCAGGAGGTCCGAGGACAAGGTGCACACCAACAGCCACCTGTGTGGATGTTGCGAGAAAAAGAAACACCTCCATGGGCTCATGGCCTGCACGGCTACGCTAATGTGAGAGATTCTGAATCGCTGTGGTCACTCTCATCACCCTGTGCTGCTGCCACCACAGGAGGTGGTGGTGCTATGGAAGGCAGCCCACGCAAAGCCCTAGTCTGGTCCTTCATGAGAGCAAGCATGCGGGTGTGGAAGGTCTCGTTCTGGAGGATTCTGGTGCGGAGATCCCCATGCACCACCTGACGTGATGCCCGGACCTCATCCCGAGTTGCCTGCATCTCTGCTGAGAGCGTACGTGTGACACGCTCCAGCAGCTGTTCTGTCCTCGTGACAGTGGAAGCCTCAAGCTCCACAAGAGTCTGCCCGAGGTGACGGATTTCTACCCTCAGGGCTTCCCTCTGGCCCTGGGACTCTAAAGAAATGGCTTCCCGCAGAGTGTCCAGGGCCGCCCGTCTGTCCCTGTTGGACGCCAACATGTCGTCCCTGAGTGATTGGCAAATGAAGTCTGTTGCCTGCTGTAGTTGCTCCATCTGCCTCTCTGGGGGGACAATGGAAGTGGCCACCCTCTCCATAGCTTGAGCCATCATCTCAGATGCTGCTGCCTGTTGGTTTGCCATACCGTATATGGATCTCTCCCATGCGGTATTGCCTGGTGGCGTACGGCCACCGCGTTGGCGGGCACCACACCTGTCTGGGGCAAGGCGAACTGTGCCTTGCTGTGTTGGCACTGCCTGAGGCTGCAGGACTGCATTCCCCCTCTGATCTGCTGGCCCAGGAACAGGATCAGATGTTGCAGAGTGTGGCCCTGCATCCGTAACCACCAAAGGCGGACCTACCAACACTGACATCCCCATAGTGGGCTGTACCCCTGGTGCAGGTGGGTCGGAAAGAACAGAATCCCTCCCAGAAACACCAACCTGCGAAGCCACACAGGTCTCATCATCCGAATCAACACCCGAAAAGAGGTCTGGTGAGGTGCACCCAGAGACACCCCTGGAGAGAACGGTCTGCAGCAAGAGTGGGTTCTCACCCCTCACCACGCCCCGTCCCCCACTGGTGCCCGGTAGTGCCTGAGATCCCTCCTGGGTCTGCACCATCTCCTCAGCCTCAAGAGCATCAAGTGCGTCATCCCCTGCAGAACCATGAAAGACAAAAAATGGAAACAGGCATTAGCACCATGGCACACAAATATGCCTCACGAGGTACAGAACCAGTACTTGATTGAAACATGTCCCACATGACTATAACCCTCCCATGCATGCACTGTCACTGAGTTTGAAGGGGAGGAAAATGTCAGACACTGATGACACCAAGATGGAAGAGCAACACATTAGCTGCATGCTGGCTAGCAGAGCCATCACACATTGGCCTGTGAGTGGCATGTCCAATCCACATACATGACCATGCCATCACACAGATGGCATGTACCATAGGCATGTCACATATCGTTTGACAATAGGGCTCAGATATGCGTAGTGAAAGTGGGGGGATCGAAACAATCAGCCTGAATGAACAATGAGAAATACGGAACAATGTTGTTGCAAGATGCCACTTCAAGGACGACTGGCGTGATGTTGCACAAAAAGTCTACTGTGGACAGAAGGGATACTGTAATACCCAAATCCAGGGGCGCAGAATGTTATGGATGAAGCACATGGGTGACCCAAACCACTCAGGCACACACACCCTCACCTGGTACTCAATCAGAACCCCTCACACACACAACATACACATGGATCACACACACATGCATGTGCACTCACTGGACAATGCCTCGTAATCTGGCAGATCTCCCACACCTTGGATCTGTTCATCTTTGACGTAGGTCCCAGCAACAGACTAATGTACAGTGAGTTCAATGTCCTCTTGTGGAGACCCACCTCCAGTCACCAGAGTAGCGGCATGACTTGAGGCCAGCTTTTTCTTTGCCCTGCGCTTAAGGTCATTCCAGTGCTTGTAGCACTCACCAGATGTGCGCCTCACTGATCCAAGGGCACTTATGATGTCCGCGACGGTCTGCCAGTGTGCCTGACGTTGAGCAGGTGTGGTCTTGCACCCTGCAGTTATCAACATATTGCTGTCGGGTGCGGACACATACTGCACAAGTGCATCGCGTTCGGCTTCATTGAAGCTAGGCTTCCTTTGCGTGCCGGACTGCATAGCCGTGTCTGGGGTATCAGCCTGTAGTGGACGAGCACTCTTCCTCTTTTTCTTGGAAGGAGGTGGGGATCCTGAGTGGCCTACGCTGCTCTGGCCACCAGGGGCAGGAGCACCGGTGGACTGGGTAGTTGGAGTGTGGGAATGCACACTGAGCATGGGACTTGGTGCAGGCATTGCCTGAAGTGTTACGTAGTCAGGGGGAACATTAGCAAGATGGACTGGGACCAACACTGCCCTGGCTGGGAGAGTCAGAGCTGGGGTGGATGGAGCTGCAGCTGCCCCTGCAGCCTCCCCACCCTGCCTACTCGGGGCAGCAGATGACATAGCTGCCCCTGATCCATGTGGCCTGGTGACACCAACTTGCACCGCCACACGTGGCCTAGACTTGGCGACCTGGAAGTCAGCCTGGGAGTCACCCTCTGCCAGGTCACGTGCCACAATGGGCCGGTCCAACAAGGGCTGATCAGAGATGGTGTCAGCCACGTTTCCCTCAACTATGGGGGGGGCAGGGGTGTCCCTGACTGGTCCGCCACACATGGGGGGGCTAGGGGTACCCTGCAAATCCCAGCCACGTCCCCTACCACGCCCACCACGGCCACCTCTTGAGGCTCGGCCACCTTTGCCACCCTTACCGCTTGGTCGCCTCCCAACCATGGCACTGATGTTGTTGTGCGTATGGGAGTTGCAGTAAACTATTGTCCTGGGCAATTGGGTGTCAAAGGGGTAGGGTACTAGATGGAATTCGTACCCTAGTGCTCTAGCAAGCCTGTATGTGACCCCTGGGGAAAGATGACGGGTCACGCAACACACAGGTACCCCAAAACCAGAAAATAACGTGAACGCAACCCCTCGTAGACCACGTGCGTGGAAAAATGAAACCGCACTATGCTGTGGCACCCAGAAACACAAAAATAAATGTACGCGTGTTACACGCAGCCTACAATGACCTCTGAAGGGGTACGTGACACACGGGGCAAGCACAGTTGGTAAATACGTGCGCGACTCACCGTCTGCCTCGAAAATGAGTGTGAAAAATACACGCGTGTGCGCGTTGGCAACACCCCCCCAAAAGAAGAATTGTACACTGTCTGAGGAGACAGGACAATAGAAGAAGTGAACGCTGTTTGAGGAAACAGGCCCAACAGAAAATCAGAAAAAAGCTGTCAGAGGTAACAGGGAGTACGAACTAGAAACGCTGTGAAGTAAATTGCGTGTGAACCGACAAGAAGTACAGAATTCACCCACTCGCTCTCCACGAAAAGCACGTACAAGGAAATGACGTCCTACACGTGCCTTTTGAACCGGCCCACACGTCCCACGTCACTTTCGCGTATACGCGCTAAGGCCCTATCCTCCAATTACAAGATGCTGACACTCGGACGTGCAGTTCTTGGACGTGTAACATGCACCCGTGTACAGGGAAACGCCTGCGCACGCACGTCACAGACGCGCTTACGCGCTAAGGGCCTTTGGTCCAATGAAATCGCGTACGCGTGCTGACGCGCTTACGCGCTAGGGGCCTTTCCTCGAATTACACGCTGACATGCAAGATTTTCACGTGCCAAATCACTCCATATCATGCTGGCCACGCGTAAGCACACGGAAGACCACGCTCCTGCCCAGAAGGCCGAATTACTGTCCCCCAGAGCCCCGAGCACGCTTGCACCTGCCATCTGCTGCCTGACTGCCTGCTGCCCACGTGCCCTACTATTTGGTGACTGCACATCAGCCATCTGCAGGGGTCCAGTTGCTGTGTCCACCCCTGCTGGAACTGAAGACTCCCGACTGGGATACCATTGCTCCACAGCACAGCCCCAGGACCCAGTTGCCCACCCACGCCTGCCTCTGGGGTTGCCATGTCGGGCACACCACCATCTGGCAGCACTGGCAACCCCCAGCCAGAGAGGCAGAGGGGCACCAGCTTCACTGCCACCGAAGTTGGTGTCCTGGTGGAGCTTGTCCTGGGGCATTATGATGCCCTCTTCGGATCATAACGGGCCAACAAGGAAGGATGGGACAGGATCTGGGACCACTTTGTGGTTGTCATCAATGCGGAAGGGGTGGCAACCCGCAACATTAAGCAAGTGAGGAAGCGCTGGGAGGACTTGAGGTCCAGGACCCTGATGAAGGCCCGGCGCCTCGTGGAGGGGTGCCGAGGCACCATGATTACCATCCAGCTGAGGGTCCTGGAACGCGTATGCCCAGCACTCCATGCCCAGATCCTTGAGAGGCAGACCCGTCTGGAGTTGAGCGGTAAGTGGCCAAGCATTGCCATGTGAGACAGGGCATGTTGAAGTGTGCTGGTTGTCTGATACTTGCCTGTATGTGTGACATAGGCCATGTACGTATGTGTGTGTGCAGGGACATCATGGTCATGCATGTGGGACCAGTAATGTGTGAACCACATGGTTGGTGCATGTGTTGAAATGCAACATGGGGAGCTCTATGCGGAATGGACACATGAAGGCATGCCAGTCTCTCTTCCTGAACATGGGAGGGGGTGAGGGATGGGTGCTGATGCCATGTACATGTGTGGTGTCCATGTCTGTGTGTCTGACCTGCATGTCTGTGACTTGTAAATGCCATGGATGCATGACACATGTCTGTGACAATGTTTGGATTCACTGATGCAGCCTAGTCATCCTTGTATCCACTGTGTCTGGGGTGTACGAGTCCAGATGGATGAAACTACATTGAGGTGTGTGCATGTGATAGGCATGACCCATGATGCATGTGATTTTCAAACCAACATTGTATGTTTCAAGAGTGCCTTGGACATGTATGCTAATGTCCATGGCATGTGCCATGCCTGTTACTGCATGTGTTTTGCCTGCACTGACCCATGTGTTGTGGATGGACATGATGGAAGTAATGTTTGACAGTGCCACTCATGGACCATTGTACAGTACCCTGATGCTTGTGTTCTATGTCTCCCTCTACACAGCGCCAAGTGAAGAAGAGGGCGGAGGCGGCGCTGTGGAGCAAAGCGGCAGGGATGCCCCTACGGCTGCAGCCGAAGGGGTGGGTGAGCCCCCACAGGGGCTTGCAACGGCGGAAGACGGTGTGGAGCCATCCAGGTTGGTGGTTTCCACAGAGGAGGAGGAGGCCACTACTGAGACGCACATGGGGTCTGGTGGGGGCATCCTTGCTGGTGCAAGTGGTGCAGTCCAGGGGCAGGGGCAGGAGGCAGCACAGGTCGCCGTGGAGGGGCCTGTGCATGTCACTGTCCCAGACAATGTGACTGCACCACCATGCACCAGCAGGGATGCCCCATTCCTGGCCTGTCCGCAGGTAGGGGGGATGTCCATGTCATCTGACACTCCTCTACCTGTGGACGAGGGGACCCCTGGCCTTATGGAGAAGATCCTGATTGGTGTCTCGTTGCGCACAGGTGTCATTCGTGATGAGGTGCGTGCTTTCCGGGGGGAGCACGCACGTCATCACGAAGAGCACCGTGCCAACGTGGCCCAGTTGGGAGCGACCATGGTCGGGGGTTTCCTACATGTGTCGGGCACTCTGGCGACCCTCTCCTCCTCTGTGGAGGCTATGCACCAGTCGTTCTCCATGCCGTCTTCCAGCCCAGATGCCATCAGGGCCCCCTGTGGACCTGCCTCGACCAACGCAGCCAGCTCGGTGGGGATCCCATCCCTGCCACAGTCGGGAGTCGGAGGTCCAGCAGGGGTGGACACACCAGCAACTGGACCACAGCAGATGGAGGATGTGACGGCATCATCGGGCAGGGCACGTGCATGACGGCGTCTGTGGATTCCATCAGCCTGGATGCCGTCATGCTGGCAGATGCAGTTGCGTCGGAGGCAGCGGCAGGCTCGACGTGGGAGGCATCATGGCTCGGGGCCATCAACATCAGAGGGGCAGGCATCAGCCGAAGGGCAGGAGAACCCTGGAATGGGAGTGTCTTCCATGTGGGAGCGGTTGGGCCAGCAGATAGGTGCGGAGCGGCGGCGGGCGGAGGAGGAACGGCTCACAATGGTCAGGGCGGAGAACTCCATGCGGAGGGCGCTGAGGCGGGCTGAGTGCCTCGAGGGCATTCGCAGGCAGTTGGAGCTGGACACTGCATTATCCCTGCGAGACCTCGGGGACAGTGAACATGCCCGCCTCCAAGCCATTGAACAGGAGTTCGATGATGCCCTGGCCCATGACATCAACCAGTGAGCCGTCGGAGTAGCCCGCCGCCTTTATATATAGTTATTTAGGTTTAGGTTTCATTTCTTTATTATTATGATTTGGAGTCCACGGACTTTGCTTCACTTTTTGTATATAGTTCTATTTTAGATAGGGTTTTTGTTAGGTTTCATTTGCTTTTGGGATGACGGACCCTTCAGACTTTCTTTTTCAATTTTCAGGACATGTATATACTTTCTTTTAGTCATATTCACATGGAGTAATGTTTTTTTATGCTTTCCATCTTTGGATTTCGTTCTATGGACTTTGGGGATGCACCACTTATATTTTTTAATTTTTTGGATTTATTTTCTTGCTTGGATTTGACTTTCTTTTTCTTATTTCAAAACTGATTTCTTCTTCTGCATGTGTGCTTTTCATTTTGACATTTGTTGTACTTTTTAATACATTTATTTATTCTAAATTATTGGTGTGGTGTACAGTGATGGTTTGGTGCATGTCTCCATGAACATTGGCACAGTCATGTGCTGCAACTGTGTGGTTCTGTAGGACATTTGCTGATGGGCATGCTGCTTCTTTTCAGACTATCATGGAATGGGTGATTTACTAGGGAGTGGGCGCAGTGGATCGTTGGGTGTTTGCACTGGGGGGTGGAGGGTTGGGATTTGGGTTGGCATTAGGGCCATGGGTCTGTAAAGTCATGGCATGGTGTTTGGGGGACATGTGTGGAGGCCTGCTGGCAGGTGCCCCTGACTGCTGGGGGTGGGGATGCAGGGGGACATGAGAGGATGCCTGTTGGCAGGTGCCCCTGACTGCTGGGGGTGGGGGTGCAGGGGGACATGAGTGGGACATGAGTGGGGGCCTGCTGGCAGGTGCCCCGCACTGCTGCGGGGTGGGGGTGCAGGGGGACATGAGTGGGGGCCTGCTGGCAGGTGCCCCTGACTGCTGGGGGGGTGCAGGGGGACATGAGTGGGACATGAGTAGGGCCTGCTGGCAGGTGCCCCTCACTGCTGGGGAGTGGGGGTGCAGGGGGACATGAGTGGGACATGAGTGGGGGCCTGCTGGCAGGTGCCCCTCACTACTGGGGTGTGGGGGTGCAGGGGGACATGAGTGGGACATGAGTGGGGGCCTGCTGGCAGGTGCCCCGCACTGCTGGGGGGTGGGGGTCCAGGGGGACATGAGTGGGACATGAGTGGGGGCCTGCTGGCAGGTGCCCCTCACAGCTGGGGGTGGGGTTGCAGGGGGACATGAGTGGGGGCCTGCTGGCAGGTGCCCCTCACTGCTGGGGGGTGGGGGTGCAGGGGGGCATGAGTGGGACATGAGTGGGTCCTGCCTGCAGGTGCCCCTGACTGCTGGGGGTGGGGGTGCAGGGGGACATGAGTGGGTGCCTGCTGGCAGGTGCCCCTGACTGCTGGGGGTGGGGGTGCAGGGGGACATGAGAGGGACATGAGTGGGGGCCTGCTGGCAGGTGCCCCGCACTGCTGGGGGGTGGGGGAGCAGGGGGACATGAGTGGGACATGAGTGGGTGCCTGCTGGCAGGTTGCACCGCACTGCTGGGGGGGTGCAGGGGGACATGAGTGGGACATGAGTGGGGGCCTGCTGGCAGGTGCCCCTCACTGCTGGGGGGTGGGGGTGCAGGGGGACATGAGTGGGGGCCTGCTGGCAGGTGACATGTGGCTTTGCTGGGGGGCTTGGCCATGGTGGATGGGCTGCCTGCGGGACATGACCAGGGCTGCAGGGTAGTCCCCTGTGGTGTGGGATGCCTGCAGGGCCGTGGAGGGTGTAGATTGAACACCTGGGAGGACCCACACTGCCAATTCACGTGTAGGACTCCCCGGCACCCCCGTAATACACGTACCCAGCCCATTTGCGTGTGAAACTTCCCGCGCACCCCTGAAATACACGTACCCAGGCCAATCACGTGTGAAACTTCCCGCGCACCCCTGAAATTCAGTGAACAAACTTTGTTAAAGGGACGTTTTGTTTAAGTTGCGATACTACAAACCTATGAAATTCAGTGAAAAAACTTTCATTAACCCTATTAGTGCCCATTGGAAAACACTCAGTGCCATGCTAATTTCTCTGATTCTTAGCTGTTTCATCTGAAATTGCTGTAGCTCACTAGAAATCGATAGTACTATAGGATAACCATACATTTTGTGCTTCAGTATATTTTTTTTCTATAAAATGAGCCAAAAAGCACACGTTTGTGTCACACCCGGAGGTCACATGACATAATTCAATATGGTGGACACATATCACTGTAAAGAGTATATATCACTGACGACAAAGGTAGCACTTTCAGAAAACTATTTTTTTCAGTAGGTAGATGGGCAAATTTCAAGTATATTATGTTTACTGCTCAGACCAAAAACTGAAGTTACATGTTTTATTTTATTTATTTATTTTTTAGGGCTTAGCGTAAGTGCATCCCATGAGTGTCAAATGTGAACTTTTTTTCCAATTCACAAATATAATGAAAAAAGTGAAAGGAAAAGACCAATAATTTAGAAGCATCATTAGGGAAATCAGATTTTACTTAGTAGCAATATGATGCAAAGGACAATAAATATTCTCAGAGGTTCTGGGTAGTCTTACATGCATTTCAAAATGGCCGACATTGTTTATTTCCCTTGCTGTTTTCCCTGCAAGAATCTCTTATTTCAGAACTGGAACTCAATAAAGTTGAGTAAATGGTTTGTTCTGGTATGTATGTTTAGTCATCAGACAATTTTCGAACGTGTTATCTCTGTATTTGAACCAATGGGTCACAGAGTCTTTGTATCTGACCTTTGACCTTAAAATGCACTATATTCAATGTTTTTGTCATCATATCTTTGTAACCCTAGATCTGTTTGTCTCAATAGCAGTGTCTTTTGAAAGTTAATGACATGTTCTCCATATGCCATTGTCTAATATGTTGAGAGGTTATGACATTTGACCTTTGACCTCACAATAATCAAGTGCAAAGTGCTTTTTTGTTAATATTTATACAACCGTGTGACCGATTTTGACAAATGAGGTGTCTTTTTTAAAGTCCTGATTTGTGCTTTTTAATTTATGGATCAGATAAGACCTCTGGTTTTCTTATTTGACCTTTGACCTTAGAATCTCATCCCAAAAGTGTTTTTTGTTGTTGCTCTGCTACCATTTAGCACATTTATATAAAAGATGTGTTATTGGAACAGACATGTTGGGCACTCTACATCAAGTAGAGTGTAGGGGGTATGACATTTGACCTTTGACCTTAGAACAAGCACTTCCAAAGTGTTTTTGTAATTTCTCAGCAACCATTCATTTTATTTAGATGTGTGGGGCATCACTGTAATGGACATGGTATGTGCTACTCATCAATGGGGCAGATAGTCAAAGTGGCCTTTTTGTTTGACCTTTGACCTCAGAGACAAGGATTGTAAATATGATGTATTTGTTATATTTTGACAATTCTTGAACAGTTTTAGAAAAGGGTGAAGCCAACTATAATGTATTGGTATGTACTATCACATCTATTGGATATATAAGTCAAGTGGAAATTATCGGTGACCTTTGACCCTTAGAACAATTATTCTCAATGCGTGTTTTGCTATTGCTTTGGAACTGGGTTCGATAGAGACAAATGTGGTGTCATCTCAATCCCATGGTACATTCTTTCGTATAAAAGGTACAGATAGTTTGAGATGCTTTGGGATTTGACCTTTGACCTCTAAATCATTCAACTAAACGTTTTTGTTATGCTACAATGTAGAACGTTTACACATGAGGTGTTGATATAATGGTCATGTACTTTGTCTTCTATGCATCAGGTAGGGCATGGGGTGGTAAGAAATGAGACCTTTGACCTTAAAATTAGCATTTGCAAACTGATTTTTGTAATTTCTTCAGCAACCATTTATTTGATTTCAATGTGTGAGGTATCACTGCAAAGGTTTTGGTATGTACTATCTCATATAAATGTAGCTAGTCAGAGAGGCTATTTAATTTGACCTTTGATCTCAGAATATTCTAAATATGATTTTTGGTTTTATATATATATATATATATATATATATATATATATATATATATATGCCTGAGCGCAGCAAGCGCCTCAGAGACGGGCCCAGGTGGCATTACCACCCTGATCCGGCTTGCCGGATCGTGTGTTATTGCCAGTAGTATCTCAGGTTTTCAATCTGGAAACTGGGGGTGCTAATAACAATTTATTTTGTTGGAATAAATGGAATGTCAGCTGTTGCCCAATCAGATAAGGCCGCGAGTCCCAGCGGTTGCCCAACTCGTTTTGC